>NC_133463.1:52778015-53408015 GCF_048565385.1 Saimiri boliviensis | reverse complement strand
GAATAGAATGGAAACTGTCATACTGGAGAATTAATTCTCTTTTGGAGAAGGAGTGTTTCTTCTACTTGCTCCCATGTTTTTGGTAATGAGTCTTTTAAGACATTTCTCCTGATCATAGGTTCTAAGTTTTAAGCTTAATAGTGAGATTACTCAGAAACAGGGAGTAAGAAAATGACTTTCAGGTGGCAGAAGCCTGGAAAAAAGAATGAGATATTTGGCGACATCCCAGGCTCTGTAAAGAAAGCCTGGTGAAAAGAACCAGGAAATACAACTACGAGGTTTTGTGAGTGCAAGTATATTCCCTGCACACAATATTCCCCTTAGGGCCACTAGCAGGAGCAGTGTGGTGTGGCTAATAGCAAGTGCTGTGGCATTAGACTTTCTGGGTTTGAATCCTAGGCTGGGCATTACTAACTCCGTACCTTAGGTAAGTTCCTTAAGTTCTCTGCCATGGTTTCTATATCTGTAAAATCAGTTTCATAACAATAATCCATTTTTCGCTGGTTGTTGTGAGGCTTAAGAATTAATTTAGGCAAAACACTAAGACTGTTGCCTGGCAAGTGGTAAGATGCCCAATTAATGTTGGATGTTACTATGTCCATTGTGGAAAGTCCCTGGAGGCCTGCTGAAATACAGGCAGATGTCAGTGGCATGAACTATTCTGACAGGGACATCAGGCATTCCCTTTATCTTCCCTTCATGTCAGGAGGTGGTTATAAGAATCATGCAGCAACCATTTCTTATTGCCCTTGAGTTTATGCAACAACTAGTTGGTTCTCCTGGTCTCCACTGAGCTTTCCCATGAATATGTGGTGAGCTAGGTGGCTCTGCTTCTAGAGGTTGGCTAGCTATTCACAGGGATGTTTCTATTCTCCTCCATGTAGCCCCTCGTCCTCCATCCAGCAGGCTAGTCTAGCTATAGTTTGTTCACTTGGTATTCTCGGGGTTTCCAAAAGGAGATTGAAACTATACAAGGCTTTTTGAAGCTTAGACTTGGAACTGGCCTGAAATGTCTTCTGCTGCATTCTTTTGAGCAAGCCAGTCACAAGGCCAGCCCTTGAATCTTCAAGGGTTGGGGAAATGCCATCTCTCAGTGGGAGGAGCTTGAGTCATCCTGCAAAGGAAAATGAATGAAGGGAAGGGAATAACTGCAGTCATTTTTGCAAACAATCTTCTACACTACACAATTTCATAATTTCTTGTTCAGCATTTCTGGCATGTAGTCATGTACGTGGAACATCTTCAAAAATGGGTAGATCACTGTTTTACTAGGCAGCTCTTACTGTGGGAATGTTCTCCCTTATTATGCTTCTGTAGAGACACAGACTCTCACAGAATCTTTGAATCACAGAACTGAAGGTCATTTAGGCAATGGACTCTTTGAAGCCCAGTTCCTGTACAGGAAGCCACAGGAAGTCTGCAATTTCCACTGATTTGTCCCAGTTCTACCTTTTGGAGCAAAACAAAACATTATGTATTTATTACTCATTTGTTTTTAAAAGCTTCTAATCAAGGCCAACATGGGCATTACATAATAGATACATGCTCCATTTCAGCCACTGTTTATTCATGGTCCTTTATGTATTCATGTGCTCAATATATATTAAACCATTTCCATGGGTCAGGAATGCATTTTAAGGTAAGTAAGGTATGGGGTTTCAAGTCACTTAGATTTGGATTTAAGCCTCATTTTACTGTCTATCTGCCAACTGTGTGAGACTGGGGAATGTTATTATTTAGTTTCTCTAATTCTGTTTCCTCACCTAAAAAATGAATATGATTATCCCTATCTCACTGGGAGATTGTGATAGTTAAATAAAATAACAAATGTAAAGTGCCTGACCTATACTAGACGCTCAGTTAATGGTAGCTATTAATCATTATATATCATCCAGAGGATTAGAAATTGTTCTGCTATAAGGACACATGCACACGAATGTTCACTGCAGCACTGTTTACAATAGCAAAGACCTGGAACCAACCCAAATGCCCATCGATGATAGACTGGACAGGGAAAATGTGGCACATATACACCATGGAATACTATGCAGCCATCAAAAGTGATGAGTTCGTGTCCTTTGTAGAGACATGGATGAACCTGGAAACCATCATTCTCACCAAACTGACACAAGAGCAGAAAATCAAACACCACATGTTCTCACTCATAGACAGGTGTTGAACAGGGACACAGGAGAGCACTACACACTGGGGTCTGTTGGGGGGAAATAGGGGAGGGACAGCGGGGGGTGGGGAGTTGGGGAGAGATAGCATGAGGAGAAATGCCAGATACAGGTGATGGGGAAGAAGGCAGCAAATCACACTGTCACGAATGTATCTATGCAACAATCTTGCATGTTCTTCACATGTACCCCAAAACCCAAAATGCAATAAAAAAATAAAATAAATAAAAAAATCATTATGTATCAAGGGATAATAATATTCCAGATACATTTTCTGTGATCTCACCATCTCCTGTGGTCTCAAATTATTTTTCATGTCTCGACAATATTTCCTTCTTATTTTTGTTTTTATTTTTTGAGATGGAATCTCACTCTGTTGCCTAGGGCTGGAGTGCAGTGGTGTGATCACTACAACCTCCACCTCCCGGGTTCAAGAGATTATCTTGTCTCAGCCTCCTGAGTAGCTGGGATGACAGACACTGGCCACAACACCTGGCTAATTTTTAAATTTTTAGTAGAGAGGGAGTTTTGCCATGTTGGTCAGGCTGGTCTGAAACTCCTGACCTGAGGTGATCGATCACCATCTGCCTCCCAAAGTGCTGGGATTTCAGGCATGAGTCACTGTGCCTAGCCAATTTCCATATTTTCAGTAGAGATGGGGTTTCGCCATGTTAGCCAGGCTGGTGTTGAACTCCTGGTCTCAGGTGATCCACCCACTTCAGTCTGCCAGAGTGCTGCAATTAAAGGCATGAGCCACTGTGCCCAACCAACAATGCTTCCTTCTTTAGAATGAGTATTGTTCTGCATATACGGTGTAGTATAGTATAGTGGTTTGAGGAAATGACCTTTGGAGTCAGACATATCTGTATTTGAATCCTGTCAGTCATTTACTAACTTATTTAAACTCTGAAAGCCTCAGTGTATAAATCTGTAAAATAATAAGAATTCAAAACTTTGACATGAGAATTATAAAACCCTTAGCTTGGTGCCTGACACTTAGTGAGTCCTTGTGCTGTCCACTCTATTCAATGCATTTTTTGTTACGTATAGCACGGTGCCATGGAAAGAATGAGAAGAAAACTGGTCAATTCACTACAGCTCTTGAAGTCTTCACCTTAATGTATAAGGAAGGGGATCAGTTCTGTAGTCCTCAGGGTACCTGATAGCCTAGGAATTACTTTCACCAGATTGTTCCTTACTTTCTTTATCAGAAATAGAATTGTGTAGGAGTGTTGGAGTGTAGAAAGTACATGAAAATGGAAATTCACAGCCCTTCCATATGAAATAATCCCATAATTGTGAGCATCTTGCCTCCTCAGGAATGTGCCAGGCCACCCTGACTCTGATGATCAAGTAGGACTATCTGGAAAGTTGGAGAGAAATTGCCCTCTTTGCCCAGGCATTATGCCTGGAGTTTTACGTGGTGTTAAATAGAATATGGGGTGTAACAGCAGCTGTAACTGAAAGGGCAGACAGCTAGATAGTTTGTTTTGAAAAGCACTAATGACCAGGGGCTAATTTCCTTTCACTGGCTACATATTGTTCAGAGGTGGAAAGGAAGATTAGAACAAGTAATTCAATTCTGTATTCTAATGCCTTAGAATGTTTTTTAAAAATCCGAGTCTTGGCAAATGATTTCCTTAAGGATAACTCCCCCAAACATGATGAGTAGATCTAACACGAGGAGATGATTGCAGAACAATTGTGGGACTTGTCACTTTTTTTAATGTAAAGAGCTCCCGCTAGTGTTAATAGAGGATCCACAGGAAAAATTCAGTGCAATACACAACGATGGCTGACTTTGGTGAAAGGCCTGATGTGCCATCACATATTGTGAATAGCAGCCCACGGTAGCTGCATGCAGCTAATCTTGTTGGGTTTGGTTCCATTTAGAACTCAGCATTTCTTTTATGTTTATTCTTCTTTTTTCCCCCAAAGGCTCCCTGTAAGTTATCTAAGAAAAATACTATGTCCAAGATGTAGTTGAGCAATGAAAATGTTTGTTTGTTGTTGTTGTTTGCCCCTATGAGAAAATCATTTCACTACCAAATGTGTCTCATTAGCACCGTTCCTGACTTAAACAAAGATAAGGTGTTCCTTTAACACAGTTGTGAGAGTGGTTCTGTCTTGTGAAATTCCTGTCATTTCAATTGGAATATTTTTATTTAGGCAGCTGACAATATATAGGCTGTATCAACATTATTTGTCTAAGAAATGTATCTATAGACACTTGTCTATTCTCTTAAACCACTGAAAGAGCAGAAGAGACTATGGAAGAGATGGCCAGGTTGGCACAAAATACTACATTTCTTAATAAATTAAGCCTCTGAAATGTATTAGAACTATTATTAAACACTTATAAATATTTATAACTCTTTTTTATCTTTAAGCATATGATAAAGAAAAGTTAACATAAACATACAGTGCAATGTGTAATGGTTAAAGTCTTAGCATGTCAGGGTGGTATCAAAAAAGTCACTCCTGGGAACAAAAGAGCAAAGATCAAGAAAACTTATATCATGTTGTCAGATCCAACAAACATTATTTTGACATAATGAACTTTCATAACATATGATAATTAAGTCAGTCTTCCATATTAGTATAAAACTTCCATAATGTCTGATAATTAAGTCAAGGAAGAAATGATCCAAGAAGAATAAGGAGACCTTGAAATTACCAGCTAGACAAAAAGACAAAGAATAACAGAGAAGAGGGAGAAAGAAAATATTTAGCAAATACAGTCACAAAATTATAGCTAAAAGGAACATTGGTAGACAAGTTGGGCTACCATCTCTCCATAGACTTTCTGCATCTTACTCTATCCCCATGATCAAAGTTTTGAAAAATTTTCTTTTAAGTGATAATTACAATGAACACTTATTGGGCACTTACCATGAGTCAGGACTTTGCAGAATGGTTACATCATCTTGTTTAGTTGTTCCAGTAACTCTATAATCCTAAGAGGTAAGTATTATTATCATTGACACTTTTCCAGATGGCTCCCAGAGATTGAGGAACTTGCCCAAAGTTACGTAGCTTGTGAGTGACAGGGCCAGGGTGGGAACCATGTCTGTCTGAGCATTATGATCTTCTGCCAGTCATTTGCCTGCCTACTCCTATCTCCAGTATCACACTTTCATTATCTACTTTGCATCATAGATGCTAAATCTATGCTGTCTAATATGGAAACCACTAGCTACATGTGGCACTTTAAATTAAATGAATTTAAAATTTAGTTCCTAGTCATCTCAGACACATTTCAAGTGCTCAGTAGTCCCCATGTAACTAGGGGCTAGTGTATCAGACAACACAGATTACAGAACATTTCTATCACAGAAGAAAATTCTGCTGGACCCCTCCGAATTCTAGACCCTGTAAACATTTTCTTTCAATAAACTCTCAATGCCAATGGAAAGCACTGCTGGGTGGTGGGAGAAACCATTGTTCTTCCTCTAACAACCTCTGATGGCTACAGATCTGGTATCCTTTGGCAATTTTAGCAGCACTGGCTGTGGGCCACAGCAGCTGGTAAGCAGTATATAGCACTGGTAGCGGCTGCAGGCCCTGGTGATGTGTCAGTGGTTCTGGGAGTAATAACAAGTCTCAGCAGTAACAGAGATGAATGCCTGATGGGACTGCTAACAGGAATTTCTTCCCTTTCTTTTGCTCCAGCATTAGGGTGGTAGCAGATTCCTGCAGTTGCTAATCTCATTTTTGCTCCTTCAGGTCTTCCAGCACTTGTAACTATTTCTTCTGTTAACTCTCCTATTTGAAATACCTAGAGTGTTTCTTATTAGACTCCAACCCTGAGTCTAAGTTCTTACCAGTAAGTTATGTTTGAAAGAAAATGAAGAGTTGAGATTTAACCAAATATGAGTGATTATTATCTAGACCAAAGCTGGAGTGATTATTAGCTAGAATGCCTAAACTATCAAAATACATTGAGAACCACAGCTATAACTCTTTTTTGTATAGTAAACATTTATTACTTACATAAAAATATTTTTTAAAATTTAGAAGTTATAGATCTTCCCTTGATCTGTAATCTTACTCTAAAGTTTTATTGACAAACCTAAAATCAGATTTCTTAGGAATACTAAAATCATCAGTTAGATTAATTCTATGATTAATCAGCTGATTTTAGCATAAAAAAGTTATAACTGACACCTACTATACTTAACGTATTCAAAGTTAACACTACTCATTAATGGTTAAAGGAGTTGAGGATATAGAGGATGGGAAGATCCTGGAATGTAAATTCTCCTATTATTTCTGTTAAATCCATAATCTACAATGTAGAAATCTATAATATAGATTTCTATAACTGTAACTACTTAAGAGAACTTTCCACAAAGGAGACATTTGATTATTGACTTACTGCTTATTCATGCTCCTCCCACCAACTGTTGATCAGGGACAGAAATAGTAAAAGAGGATAAGGTGGGACTTCCAAAGTGTTGGCACAGGAGTTACATGGATCTTCTCACAAACAAAACAGTGATATAACTGGTGAAAACTATTTTTTAAAAATCATTCAAAATATCTGGAAATTGTCTGAAGGAAATATGACAATGAAGAAACATTCATTCAAGAAAGTCTACTAAATTTTGTTAAGAACAGTGGCAGTTGGTGACATCTGAGATACAACCAGTTATATTACTCCTTCCTCTGCCTCCAGCTCTGTGTTACAAAAGTTCTACTCCATGTGTGCACAGCCAAGAAGACAGGGACTCTCTCTCTCTCAGTCTGGGGTCATGGTCCACCATGAAAGTGCAGACCACTGGATATTCTCTCCCCTAACCCTCAGTATCATGTTGTGGAATCTCTGTAATTCTGCAAATTATTTTAGTATACGTAATGTATGTCATTAAAAAGAGTTGTATTTAATGTGTGTAATTCTGCAGAGAAAGGTAATTTCAGACAGCCATGGCTGAGACTTCTGGGTCTCTATTCTGCCTTCCAGTACTATTGATAAGTGAAGCTGTATCCCAAGGATTGCTAACAAAGACTAGGGGCTCCAAGTCATCCCTACCCCAGCTTATAGCATGAAGGGTCCATACCAAAAGGGCAAGTCCAAAAGACCACAGGCTACCAACCCTGTCCACATGTCCACTGGTAGTGTTGGGGTGTCACACCAGATGAAGCATGTCTTCATCTTCAGCTTCATTGCAGTTGTGTGAGATTTTTGCCCAGAAGGAAAGACAGACCATAAGGACAAAGAACTCTGTCAGATGAACTCATTTTATTTGGAAAAGAGAATAGAGAAAAGCCTGTTGAAAACGGTGAAGCTCTTAGTGGAGAACAATTAAGAGGGGGCTGATAGCTCTGCCACAAGCAAAGTGGCAGAATAAACAAGAGACAGCAAAGGGATAACTAAGAAGAGCTCTTCTGGGATCACAGACAACTCTGGGGATCAGGAAGGCTGTGTATCTATGCTAGGTTGCACCCACTCAGGAGTAATCAGAGCAAGACATGTGCAGACTTGAAAACATTCCCCAATCTGAGCACAGACTCATTGACACAAGTGACTTAAACATAACCCCATGACCAAACACTGACTACACAATATTCTACTTTGCCACAAGGATGACTCCTAGGAAGTCAGGCTTAAAAATAATCATAGGCATCTGTAACCCTCTAGAATACTGTGTGCATGCCCAAAGCTTTGTCATCCTAGGAATGATCAGAGAGGGAATCTTCAATCTAGTAATTACTAGCTAAATGTGAGACAAAAGTAAATAAAAATAAACTCTATGAATTGTGACAATAGTTTACAAGTCACACATATATCCATTATTAGAGTAAAAGTCTACTAGTTAAGAGAATTTAAGCACAATCTTTGACAAGTAAGTTGTTTATGCCAATCCAAGGACAACCTGTAGGTATCCAGATTAAAAGATTAAACCAAAAGGAAATAAAATCTGATCAGAGACATTAGAGGTTGCACATTGCAAGGGAAAGAGACATCATAGAATTAGTTCAGCTAAATCACCGAACAAATAAACAAATGACAAAGAAGACAACACTCTACTGGAGGAATCAGTGGCCAGAATTGTTACATTATTTTAAATGTCCAGTTTTCAGAAAACTTATGATACATGCTAAGAACCAGGAAAACGTTACTCATACATAGGAGAAAAATTAGTAGAAATAGAAACTGACTTCAAAGGGACCCAGATGATAAACTAAGCAGATAGAGACTTTAAAGAAGCTATTATAAATGTGTTAAAAGAGCTAAAGAAAACCATACTTAAAGAATTAAAAGAAGACATGATTACAATGTCTCATAAAATAGAGAACACCAATAAAAGTACAGAATTTTTTTTAAATGACCAAGTGGAAATTTGGAGTTGAAAACGGCAATAACGGAAATTAAAAATTCACTAAGGGAGTTCAACAGTAGATTTGAGCTAGTAGAAGAAAGAAACATGGAACTTAAAGATAGATTTTTTTGAGATGATTCAGTCTGAAAAACAGAATAAAGAATAAAGAACAAGGAGCAAAGTCTCAAAAATGTGAGACACTATTAAGGATGCCAACATATACATTAATGTGAGTCACCAAATTAGAGGAGAAAAAGGACAGAAAATGAAGAAACAGTGACTGAAAATTTCCCAAACTTGATAGAAAACATACTTCCAAGAAAGTCAGTGAATTCTAAGTAAGATAAACATAATCACTTTCCACTTTTAAAATGTGCAAAGACAAAAAGAAAATCTTGCAAACAGCATGATAAAAATAACTCATCACATACAAGAAAATTCTAATAAGATTAACAGCCAACTTTTCACCACAACAATGAAGGCCATAAGGCAATGGGATGACATATTAAAATGCTGAAAGTAAAACAAAAAAAAAATCTGTCAACTAATAATCTTATATCCAGGAAAACTATTATTCAAAAATGAGGATAATATAAATACATTCCCAGATAAACAAAAGCTGAAATAATTTGTTACTAGTGTATACACCTTACAAGAAATAATTATTCAGCTCCAGGAGGTGGAGGCTGTAGTGAGCTGAGATCACTGCAGTGCACTCCAGCCATAGCAACAGAACAAGACTCTGTCTTTTTTTTTTTTAAAAAAAAAAAGCACCCAATAGACACTTTAACAATAATAGTTGAGGCCAGGTGCTGTAGCTCATACCTGTAAGCCTACCACTTTGGGAGGCTGAAGTGGAAGGATCACTTGAAGCCAGGGTTTCAGGACTAGCTTGGACAATATAGCAAGACCCCATCTCTACAAAAAAACAATAAACTGGGCATGGTGGTGTGCACTTATAGTCCTAGCTACTTGGGAGGCGGAGGCAGGAGGATCACTTGAGCCCAGGAGTTCCAGGCTATAGTGAACTATAATGGTCACTGCAATACAGCCTGAGCAGCACAGTGAAATCCTGTCTCAAAAGAGCAATAAAAACAATAAAACCTCCCCCCAAATTCGAAATAATAGTTGGAGACTTCAATACTCCAGTTTCAATAATGGGTAGAAAAATGAGGCAGAAGATGAATAAGGAAATGAAAGAGTTGAATGGGGCCATAAGCCAACCTGACTTAACAGACATCTATAGGACATACTCCATCACCATTTTGCTCAAGAATACACATTTGCAGCAGAATACACATTTTGCTTAAGTGAACATGGAACATTCTATAGAATAGACTATATGGTAGGTCACAAAGCAAACCTCAGTAAATTTAAGGAAAATGAAATAATACCAAGTATCTTTTCCAATCATAGTGGAATTAGATTAGAAATCAATAACATAGACATGTGGGAAACTCACAAATATATAAAAATTAAACAATACTTTATTAACCATGGTTTGAAGAAAAAAATCGCAAGGAAAATTAGAAAATATTCAAGATGAATGAAAACAAAACATAACGAATGAAAACTTACGGTATACACCTTATGAAAAAGCTTATCCTAAAATTCATATGGAAATGAAAGATATCTAGAGTGGCCAAAACAATCATGACAAGAAAAGAATAATCTCCAACACTGGAGATTACAATCTGACATGAGATTTGGGTGGGGACACAGAGCTAAATTGTATCTTTCTACCCCCAGCCTCTGCCAAATCTCATGTCCTTCTCACATTTCAAAACACAATTATGCCTTCTTAGCAGTCCCCCAGAGTCTTAACTCATTCCAGCATTAACTCAAAAGTCCAGGTTCAGAGTCTCATCTGAGACAAGGCAAATCTCTTCTGCCTATGAGCCTGTAAAATCAGAACAAGTTAATTACTTCCAAGATACAACAGGGATACAGACATTGAGTAAATGGTTCCATTCCAAAAGGGAGAAAAATTGGCCAAAACAAATGGGCTACCAGGTTCAAGCAAGTAGAAATCCAGTAGGGCAGTCATTAAATCTCAAAGCTACAAAAATAATTTCCTTTGACTCAGGTCTCACCAGCCAGGCCACACTGATGCAAGGGATGGGCTCCCAAGGGCTTGGGCAGCACCACCCCTGTGCCACTGTTTGGTATAGTCCCCAGGGCTACTTTCATGAACTGGTGTTGAGTGTCTGTGACTTTTCCAGACACGTGATGGTTGTCAGTAGATCTACCATTCTGGGATCTGGAGGATGGTGGCCTTCTCCTCACAGCTGCATTAGGTAGTGCCCCAGTGGGCAGTCTGTGTGGGAACTCCAGCCCCACATTTCCCCTCCACACTTCCCTAGAATAGGTTATCCATGAGGACTCCACCACTGCTGTTTACTAAGCTCATGTACCAGATATTTTGTTACATGCCTTAATATGATTAAATATCTAGTAGGTATTGAGTTCTTTCCATGTGCCCAGCTCTGTGCCGAATGCTCTATTTTTGTCAATTCTTAAGACAACCTTCCAAAATAAACCATTATTATGTTTATTTTATATGTTAGGGAACTGGGGCTAAAGAGTTTAGCATTCTGCCAAGGCCAGCTAATAGTTACAGAGCATGGTTCCAAACTCAGAGCTGTCAGAAGCTTAAGTCCGTGTGATGAACCATGAATGTGATTTTACTTCATTTAAGCCTTGCAGCGACTCTGCCAAGTAAGCAGGATTATACTTATTGGAGAGGATGATTGCTTATTCCTATTACTCCTCCTGTTTCTAGGCAGAGAAGCTTTCATTAGTGCAATACACCCGGTAACTGTCTGTTCCCTACGAGAAGAGTTTGGAAGAAACATCATTATAAGCACCGTTGATCCGTTTCTCTATTTTTCTCCCATTTCTGTCTTTGTCTCTGTCAAATCTGCTCACCAGTGGATAGTGTACAATTACTTCTCCTCTCTATGCCTGAAGGAAGGAATGAGAGGTCTCTGCTGTCCATCTGAGCCAGTGGCTGTGTGAATATGACTGCCCAATTCTGGGATGTAGTATTAGGAAGCCCACTGTTGCTGTGCACCTAAGCCCAGGATTTCCAGTATCAGCTCATTTAGTAATAAAGTTGTGTTGTAGGTTCTAGCTACTTGACCTCTTTGGCTGTCTCATGATTGGTTTTGAACCGGAATGGGAAACATGGATGCCATTCATAGGGCCTAGTATAGTTCCAAAATTCATTTTATATATGAGGTAACCTTGGCTTCAGAGGATTTATGTGACTTGCTTATTTTTCATAGAATACCGCTGAGATTTACATAAGAGACACAGTTATTATTAAGGATCTCAAAGTGGTTTAAACTCAAACAAGAATAACCCTTTCTATCCTCAATGCCCGAGTTGTCTGTTACTCTCATCTACAATTTCTGTACTCATTTAAAGGTGGCTAGGGCTTGTCCAGCATCACTTCCTTGAGCAAGGGAACTCATCCCTTGCTTTTGGAGATTCATTTATTCTCCATTGTTAGTTCATGTACCTATGATGTTCAGTATACATGTAAGGAACTGTCATCTTCCTCAATAAAACCACACTGTCATCCTCTAAAGTTGTCAGTGGGTGGGAAATTGACACTGAAAGGCAGCTCATGTTAGAGCCCTATCTCCTGTCCTCTGAGATCTTCCTTTCCCTTAGAAATCTCACACTCATCACAGCTGTCACCACAATACCCCCAGGGAACTCTGACTCTCTTTTCCCACATGCATGGATCCTCCTTTTAATTTCCCATAGCCCAGCTAAGACTTTCTGGACAGTTCAGGGACTCCAAAAGGGAATTACTGTAGGATGACTGGCCCCTAGATATGACTGTATCCATGAGCTCTCCTATAGGCCATCTCTACCAGGCCAGAATTTGGGGCAGGCAAGATTTACAGCATCCCTAAAATCACACCAAGAAGATAAACATGGAAACAGCTTGGAGCTGCCCTACCCATACTGAGGTGATACTGACTGGAATAAAGTTTAAATGATTTGGAGAAAAGTGGAATACATTAATCTCAGAAAACTCTGCCACCTGTAGAAAGAGAGCTAAAATGGAGACAACCACCGGTAATCTAAAATATGCTGAACTATTACAGAAAATAATTCATCATGAAGGGATGCTGGCAGGTATGGTGTCAGAGAAAGCTGATTTCCAAGTCATGAGTACAGCAGGCTGTAAGACTTAGTTCACAAGAACATCTCCATAAAGATACATCTCTATAAAAACTGCTTCAATAGAAAGAACACAAGACATAACTGTTTAATAATAGGACTAATATTTTTTAAAAAATGAATAATAGACTAGATTCTGGATGTGCTTCTCAAAGCCATCTCTGTGGGAGGCTTCATCCTCACTCTGGACTTGTTGCCTGTAGCCGCAGTCAGTGATTACCCACCCATAACCTGTCTATACTTATTCATCATTCCTTTATATACCAGTAGCATCCTATTGGAAGCATTTGTGACTCTCTCAGGGCTTTCTTTTGGCCCAGACATTGAGAGGCTAGCAGTATTGAAATGTTGATAGTCTTGGAAGCATTGGCCCTCAAAGGAAAGATATAAAATAAATTCCCCAGCTTCCTTGCTCCTTGAATGGATCAAGTCTGTGGCATGTTCTGCCTGTTCCCCAGAGGTCCCATGGTTTTAAACCCTAGTCGCTCATGACAATTTCCTGATCACTGATGTAGATAATGTGGAATATGCTCAAAATTTGATACCCAAAGAAAAAACTCAGGTGCCAAAATTGGATACACCAAATGATTTCAGTTAAATATGTGGACGCACACACACACATCAAAAGAAATATGGAATGAAAGATACCAAATGTTTATAGTGGTTATTTCTGGGTGTTGAGATTTTAAGTAATTTGCCATTTCTTTCTTTGTAATTTTCTCTATTTTTCAGTGCACCCTGTATTTTTTTAAATCAGAACAAACCATCATAAGTTATTTTAAAATGCTTATAAAGCTGATGAATATTTTGTGTTTGTTTCCTTTGTGTTACCATAGTCTGAGGCAGTGGTTCTCACTGTAGTCTCTGGACCAGCAGCGTCAACATTACCTGGGAACTTGTTAGAAATGCAAATTCTCAGACCATGCCCAGGACCTTCTGAATGAGAAACTCTTGGGGTTGGGGGTAAAGGGGAAAGCAACTGGTGTTTTAAGAAGCTTTCCAGGTGATTTTGATACACAATAAAGTTCGTGAACCACTAGTCTAAAGATAACATATTACATGTGTAAGTCTCCACTAAAGTTCCCTAGGTGGGGTCCAAAAATTTCAGTCATGTAAAATGCAGAATTGTACTGTTGGGGTGAGGCTGCTGAGTAAGATGAAAGCTCATCACAACTGTCTTATGTTTGAATTTATTGTAGGGCAAATTATGTTGAGGTTTTATCATAAATATATTAGTCTACAGAGTTTATATATTCTATATTGACATTTATGGTGCATTTACTAGGCAGAAGGCTAGACTAATTTAAATCTAATCTGATCATCATGGAGACTGTTTGACACCTGTGATGTTTCATAGGCTTGGAGAAAGTTCTGTTTTCTTTATATCTTTATTTTCTACTTGCTTGGTGCCTTCATTTCCCCAGGTTGATTTTCTACAGTAATTCTTCCCTCTCTTTCCCGCTTACACAAAGATGGTGGATTTCAATATTTTGTGGGAAAAAAAAAATACCTTTTCCTAGATTTGCCCCTCCTCAGTTTTCCACATGGAGCTTTTGTTTTCCAGTGTGTTACATTTAGTTGTTTGTGAATCTGTCTTCTCCCCCACCAAATGGAGGTCCTAGATGCATCGTGAGCAGGTATAGTGACTTATACGTCCTTGCATGCTTGGTTATTAACACAGGGCCTGGCAGAGACTACAAGAGCTCAAAACATATTGGTGAATGGTGAATGATATAATTCACGACATAAATTCATTTATTCAGCATTAAAATGTTTCACATAGCAAATATTAATACAAGAAATGCATGCCAGGAACTTTACCAACATTAATTTTAATATGTGAGGAATAGGAATATGTGTACTTAAATTTTGTACATCTTAATCTCATCAATTTTTCAGAAACTTCCAGCAGATGGCACCAATAAACACTGTCATGGGACTGAATTAGAAAGTGGTTAATATTTTTCAAGATGAGCTTAAAAGTTAAACTGAATAAAAGTTTCTTAGCTCAATTGATATTAATAACTGGCATTTATTTGACATTTTCCCATTAAAAAGTGCTTTTAAATCTTTTTCTTGATTCTATCTCAAATTCTGTCAACATATTGAGAAAGTCTGATTATGTACTTTAGACTTTTGCTGATATGTCATTCAGTCACAGTTACTGAATAATTTATAATCATTAATGACAATGCTATTATTTCTTATTTGTAACACACCAATCTTTCAAAGACCAATTTTTTCTATGGAAAATTTGGGTAAGCTCCTGCATGTGAGAACTGAACAGTAACTCAGACCAGTAACAGTTTAGTTAACTGCTTTTCTAGCTCATTAAACAGTAATGATTTCTCTCATTTGTGTGTTGTATTCTGGATACAAAGTACTTACACAGACACAACATCCACATCCTTTGATCCTTGCAGCAGCTCTATGATCTGGGTCAAACACATATTATTTTGTGTATGAAGAGAAAGTGTTTCTTTTCCTCTCTTTGTTTTCCATTCCTCATCCTTCCCTGCAGGGCCCCATTACTGCCCTTCCCAGCTTGGTTGACTCAGGCTTAATATCTCATAAATCTTAGCGAAACTCCAGTGACACATGAATGGCAATTAATATTAGTTTCACTTAGCAAATTATAAGGAAATGTTTAGAAAGGTTAAAACTCATTTCTAAGGACACAGAGTTTTCTGATAATTGAAGATAAGAATGTTTCTTTCCTTTCTCCTCCCCTCCAGGCTAAATTGGTCATGAGCCTGAAAAAGCTGGTGTCCCATTCTTTGCCCATTCTCTGGGGACTAAAAATCCACTCACATGTAGGAGTTAGAGATTTCATATAGCAATTACCCTTGAGGCAATTGATACATGTTTTAAAACAGAAGCATGGGACAGCAACATCTAATATAAAGTAATGAACTGGTAATTTAACAACTTCAGGAGTCTTGAATAATGTATGGCATATTTCTAGATAATTCACAAGTGAAAATAGCTGAAGGTGTGCTAAGACACAACTAACTCCCAACTTTATATAATTTTTATTGAGATTTACTTAACATACTGTAATATTTTATCCCTTTAAAGCTTACAATTTAGTTGCTTTTATTATATTTAACCTGTTGTGTAGATATCACAACTGTCAAATTCCAGAACATTTTTCTCACCCTCAAAAGAAAACTTATTAGTAGTCATTTCCCTTTTTCTCCTCCCCACAACTCTCAGAAACCACTAATCTACTCTCTGTATTCTATGTTCTAAACAATCTATATAAATGGAATCACACAATATGTGACTTTTTTTAAATTAATTTATTTTTTATTGCATTTTAGGTTTTGGGGTACATGTGAAGAACATGCAAGATGGTTGCATAGGTACACACATGGCAGTGTGGTTTGCTGTCTTCCATCCCCTCATCTTTATCTGTCATTTCTCCCCCGCTATCTCTTCCCACCTCCCCACCCCCCGTCCCTCCCCCATTTCCCCCCAACGGACCCCAGTTTGTAGTGCTCCCCTCCCTGTGTCCATGTGTTCTCATTGTTCAACACCCGCCTATGAGTGAGAATATACGGTGTTTGATTTTCTGCTCCTGTGTCAGTTTGCTGAGAATGATGGTTTCCAGGTTCATCCATGTCCCTACAAAGGACGTGAACTCATCGTTTTTGATGGCTGCGTAATATTTCATGGTGTATATGTACCACATTTTCCCGATCCAGTCTATCATCGTTGGGCATTTGGGTTGGTTCCAGGTCTTTGCTATTGTAAACAGTGCTGCAATGAACATTCGTGTGCACGTGTCCTTGTAGTAGAATGATTTATAATCCTTTGGATATATACCCAGTAATGGGATTGCTGGGTCAAAAGGGATTTCTATTTTTAGGTCATTGAGGAATCGCCACACTGTCTTCCACAATGGTTGAATTAATTTACATTCCCACCAGTGTAAAAGTGTTCCTATTTCTCCACATCCTCTCCAGCATCTGTTGTTTCCAGATTTTTTAATGATTGCCATTCTAACTGGTGTGAGATGGTATCTCAATGTGGTTTTGATTTGCATTTCTCTGATGACCAGTGATGATGACCATTTTTTCATATGTTTGTTGGCCTCCTGCATGTTTTCTTTTGTAAAGTATCTGTTCATATCCCTCGCCCATTTTTGAATGGGCTTGTTTGTTTTTTTCTTGTAGCTCTGCTTTAGTTCTTTGTAAATTCTGGATATCAGCCCCTTGTCAGATGGGTAGACTGCAAAAATTTTTTCCCATTCTGTTGGTTGCCGATTCACTCTACTGACTGTTTCTTTTGCCGTGCAGAAGCTGTGGAGTTTGATTAGGTCCCATTTGTCTATTTTGGCTTTTGTTGCCATTGCTTTTGGCGTTTTGGTCATGAAGTCCTTGCCTACACCTATGTCCTGAATGGTTTTGCCTAGATTTTCTTCTAGGGTTTTTATGGTGTTAGGTCTGATGTTTAAGTCTTTAATCCATCTGGAGTTAATTTTGGTGTAAGGTGTCAGGAAGGGGTCCAGTTTCTGCTTTCTGCACATGGCTAGCCAGTTTTCCTAACACCGTTTATTGAACAGGGAGTCCTTTCCCCATTGCTTGTTTTTATCAGGTTTGTCGAAGATCAGATGGTTGTGGGTATTTCCTCTGAGGCCTCTGTTCTGTTCCATTGGTCTATATCTCTGTTTTGGTACCAGTGCCATGCTGTTTTGATTACTGTAGCCTTGTAGTATAGTTTGAAGTCCGGTAGTGTGATGCCTCCTGCTTTGTTCTTTTTGCTTAGAATTGACTTGGCTATGTGGGCTCTCTTTTGGTTCCATATGAAGTTTAAGGTGTTTTTTTCCAGTTCTGTGAAGAAGGTCATTGGCAGCTTGATGGGAATAGCGTTGAATCTGTAAATTACTTTGGGCAGTATGGCCATTTTCACGATGTTGCTTCTTCCTAACCATGAACATGGAATGTTTCTCCATCTGTTTGTATCCTCTCTTATTTCGTTGAGCAATGGCTTGTAGTTCTCCTTGAAGAGTTCCTTTACGTTCCTTGTTAGTTGTATTCCTAGGTATTTTATTCTCTTTGTAGCGATTGTGAATGGCAGTTCGTTCTTGATTTGGCTCTCTTTAAGTCTATTACTGGTGTATAGGAATGCTTGTGATTTTTGCATGTTGATTTTGTATCCCGAGAGTTTGCTGAAGTTGTTTATCAGTTTCAGGAGACTTTGGGCTGAGATGATGGGGTCTTCCAGATATACAATCATGTCATCTGCAAATAGAGACAATTTGATTTCCTCCTTTCCAATTTGGATACCCTTTATTTCTTTTTCTTGCCTGATTGCTCTGGCTAGAACTTCCAGTACTATATTGAATAGGAGTGGTGAGAGAGGGCATCCTTGTTTAGTGCCAGATTTCAAAGGGAATGCTTCCAGTTTTTGCCCATTCAGTATGATATTGGCTGTTGGTTTGTCGTAAATAGCTTTTATTGTTTTGAGATACGTTCTGTCAATACCTAGTTTATTGAGGGTTTTTAGCATAAAGGGTTGTTGAATTTTGTCAAAAGCCTTCTCTGCATCAATTGAGATAATCATGTGGTTTTTGTCTTTGGTTCTGTTTATGTGGTGAATTACGTTTATGGACTTGCATATGTTGAAACAGCCTTGCATCTCTGGGATGAATCCTACTTGATCATGGTGGATGAGCTTTTTGATATGCTGCTGCAATCGGTTTGCCAGTATTTTATTGAAGATTTTTGCATCTATGTTCATCATGGATATTGGCCTGAACTTTTCTTTTCTTGTTGAGTCTCTGCCGGGTTTTGGTATCCGGATGATGTTTGTCTTGTAAAATGATTTGGGAAGGATTCCCTCTTTTTGGATTGTCTGGAATAGTTTCAGAAGGAATGGTACCAGCTCCTCTCTGTATGTCTGGTAGAATTCGGCTGTGAACCCATCTGGACCTGGGCTTTTTTTGGGTGGTAGGCTCTTTATTGCTGCCTCGACTTCAGACCTTGTTATTGGTCTATTCAGGGTTTCGGCTTCTTCCAGATTTAGGCTTGGGAGGATGCAGGTGTCCAGGAATTTATCCATTTCTTCCAGGTTTACTAGTTTATGTGCATAGAGTTGTTTGTAATAATCTCTGATGATGGTTTGGATTTCTGTGGAATCTGTGGTGCCCCTTTATCGTTTTTTATTGCATCAATTTGGGTATTCTCTCTTTTCTTTTTTATTAATCTGGCTAGTGGTCTGTCTATTTTGTTGATCTTTTCAAAAAACCAGCTCCTGGATTTATTGATTTTTTGAAGAGTTTTTTGTGTCTCTATTTCCTTCAGTTCTGCTCTGATCTTAGTTATTTCCTGTCTTCTGCTAGGTTTTGAGTTTTTTTGATCTTGCTCCTCTAGCTCTTTCAATTTTGATGATAGGGTGTCAATTTGAGATCTCTCTTTTCTTCTCATGTGGGCACTCATTGCTGTATATTTTCCTCTAGAGACTGCTTTAAATGTGTCCCAGAGATTCTGGTATGTTGTGTCTTTGTTCTCATTGGTTTCGAAGAACATCTTTATTTCTGCCTTCGTTTCATTGTTTATCCAGTCAACATTCAAGAGCAAGTTGTTCAGTTTCCATGAAGCTGTGCGGTTCTGAGTTAGTTTCTGCATTCTGAGTTCTAACTCGATTGCACTGTGGTCCGAGTGACTGTTTGTTATGATTTCTGTTCTTTTGCATTTGCTGAGGAGTGATTTATTGCCAATTATGTGGTCAATTTTAGAGTAGGTGTGATGTGGTGCTGAGAAGAATGTATATTCTGTGGATTTGGGTTGGAGGGTTCTGTAAATGTCTATTAGGTTTGCTTGTTCCAGGTCTGAGTTCAAGTCCTGGATATCCTTGTTGATTTTCTGTCTGGTTGATCTGTCTAATATTGACAATGGGGTGTTAGTCTCCCACTATTATTGTGTGGGAGTCTAAGTCTCTTTGTAAGTCATTAAGAACTTGCCTTATGTATCCGGGTGCTCCTGTATTGGGTGCGTATATATTTAGGATCGTTAGCTCTTCTTGTTGCAGTGATCCTTTTACTATTATGTAATGTCCTTCTTTGTCTCTTTTGATCTTTGTTGCTTTAAAGTCTATTTTATCGGAGATGAGAATTGCAACTCCTGCTTTTTTTTGCTCTCCATTTGCTTGGTAGATCTTCCTCCATCCCTTTATTTTGAGCCTTTGTGTATCCTTGCATGTAAGATGGGTTTCCTGGATACAGCACACTTATGGTGTTTGGCTTTTTATCCAATTTGCCAGTCTGTGTCTTTTGATTGGGGCATTTAGTTCATTGACATTTAGGGATAGTATTGTTATGTGTGAATTTGATACTGTCATTTTGATGGTACCTGGCTGTTTTGTTGGTTAGTTGATGCAGCTTCTTGATTGTGTTGATGGTCTTTTACCATTTGGTGTGTTTTTGGAGTGGCTGGTACTGGTTGTTCCTTTATATGTGTAGAGCCTCTTTCAGGAGTTCTTGTAGAGCAGGTTTGGTAGTGATGAAATCCTGAGTGTTTGCTTGTTAACAAAGGATTTTATTTTTCCTTCACTTATGAAGCTTAGTTTGGCTGGATAGGAGATTCTGGGTTGAAAGTTCTTTTCTTTAAGGATGTTGAATATTGGCCCCCAATCTCTTCTGGCTTGCAGGGTTTCTGCTTAGAGATCTGCTGTGAGTCTAATGGGCTTCCCTTTGTGGGTAACCCGACCTTTCTCTCAGGCTGCCCTTAGCATTTTCTTTCATTTCAACCCTGGTGAATCTGACGATTATGTGCCTTGGGGTTGCTCTTCTTGAGGAATATCTTTGTGTTGTTCTCTGTATTTCCTGTATTTGAATATTGGTCTGCGTTGCTAGGTTGGGGAAGTTTTCCTGGATAATATCCTGAAGAGTATTTTCCAGCTTGGATTCATTCTCTTCATCACATTCAGGTACACCTATCAGACGTAGATTGGGTCTTTTCACATAGTCCCACATTTCTTGAAGATTTTGTTCCTTCCTTTTTGCGCTTTTTTCTCTGTTCTTGCCTTCTCTTTTTATTTCATTGAGTTGATCTTCAACCCCTGATATCCTTTCTTCTGCTTGGTCAATTCGGCTGTTGAAGCTTGTGCATGCTTCACAAAGTTCTCGTGTTGTGTTTTTCAGCTCTGTCAATTCACTTATATTCCTCTCTATGCTGACCATTCTTGTTAGCATTTCATCCAATCTTTTTTCAAGGTTCTTATTTTCTTTACGTTGGGTTAGGACATGTTCTTTTAGCTCACTGTAGTTTCTTACTACCCACCTTCTGAAGTCTGATTCTGTCATTTCATCACCCTCCTTCTCCATCCGGTCTTGTTCCCTTGCTGGTGAGGAGTTGTGATCCCTTTTAGGAGGAGAGGTGTTCTGGTTTTGGGAGTTTTCATCCTTTTTGCTCTGGTTTCTTCCCATTTTTGTGGGTTTATCCACCTGTTGTCTTTGTAATTACTGTCTTTCAGATTGGGTCTCTGAGTGAGCTTCTAGTTCGTGGATGCTGAAGTTACTTCTTTCTTTCTTTTTTTTTTTTTTTTTAAGCTTTCCTTCTAACAGTCTGGCCCCTCTGCTGTAGGACTGCTGAGGTCCTCTCCAGGCCCTGCTTGCCTGGGGGTCACCTGCAGCAGCTGCGGAACAGTAAGGGTTGCTGCCAGTTTCCTCTTCTGCTATCTTTGTCCCAGAAGGATGCTCGCCTACTGTCAGTCCGTTCTCTCCTTTATGAGGTGAGTCTTTGGATCTATAGGGGTCAGGGAGCTACTTGAGGAGACAGTCTATCTTTTATTGGGGCTTAAGTCCTGAGTTGTGAGCTCTGTTGTTCATTCAGAGCTGCTGGGCAGGTACGTTTAGGTCTGCTGCAGCTGAACTCATAAAGCACTTTTTGTTCCCAGGTGCTCTGTCCTAGGGAGTTGGAGCTTTATGAGTTTCCGTTGCACTACTGCCTTTTTTGATTTTTCTTTCAGGTCTGACCCACCCAGCTAGCAGCACGCCTAGCCACTGCCTGCCCGCAGGGGCTTTGCTGAGCTGCTGTGGGCTCTGCCCAGCTGCCCTGAGCTCTTCCCTGCAGTCCTGTTTATCTGGGCGTAGTTAGAACTGTCTGGGCAACGGTGGCCCCACCTCTGTTATGGCGGACTCTCTCTGTTGTGGCAGGTTGCCTTGGCAACGGTGGGTTGCCTTGGCAATGGCAGCTTGCCTCCATAGTGGTGGAGAGTCTCAGTAATGGCGGAAGCCCCTCCCCCACCGAGCCAGACCGTCTCGGTTGAGCTGTGCTTGGTTTGAAGGGCTCAACCCAGAGGGTTTCCAATTACTGTTTTTGTTTTCGTTGTTGTTGGGGGTGGAGGGCTGGGACCTACCAAGCCTGATCACCTGGCTCCCTGACTCAGAGTCTTTTCTTTTAAGTTGAACGACCCTGCGTTCGAGTCGCTTGTTGAAAAGGCTCCGGGATCTCCAGTGCTGTGACTCACTGAGTCGGTTCGAACTGTGGCGCCGGCTCCTGGCGGATTTTTTGCCTAGGAATCTCCTGGCCTGGCTCGCTGTTTCAGATGAGTGGGTAACTCTGCCGTCTCAGGGCTCTGATCACCAGCTAAGAGGGCTCCCAGACCAGTGGCTTTTGTAGGGAGAACCGCAGCAACAGGGCGTGGTCACAGCAGCTGTGCCGGCGGAATCAGCCCCACGGGGGCCAAAACAGCCGCACCGGCTGGGACTGCGACGCTGGCAACCCCTCTGCCTGGGTATCTCCTGGTCTGTGGGCAATAAGAGTTCGTCTGGAAATGCGGCATCCACTCACCCTCTGCACTTTCACTGGGAGCTGAAGTCCTGAGCTGTTCTTAGGCGGCCATCTTCCCAGCATTCTCCAATATGTGACTTTTTTGTGAAAAAGTATATCATAGTGTTTTCAAGGTTCATCCATGTCTGTTAGGTTTAGTTGGCTTATAATGTTGTTCAAGTATTCAGTTTTCTTGTTGATTTTTTTTGGTCTGGTTGTTCTGTTATTAAAAGTGGGATATTGAAGTCTCCAACAATTATTGTTGAATTATTTTCATTTCCTTTCAAGTCTGTCAGTTTTTGCCTCGTGTTGTTAGGTGCATATATAGGTATATTGTTATATCTTTTTGCTGGATTGAGTCTTTTGCCATCATATTTTAAAGTCTATTTTGTCTGATATTAGTATAGCCACTTCATCTCTCTTATGGTTACTGTTTACATGGTATATATTTCCCCATATTTTAACTTTAAACCTTTTTGTGTCTTTTTAAAAATATATATGTTTTATTGCACTTTAGGTTTTGGGGTACATGTGCAGAACATGCAGGATTGTTGCATAGGTACATACATGTCAATGTGGTTTGCTGCTTCCATCCCCATCACCTATATCTGGCATTTCTCCTCATGTTATCCCTCCCCAACCTTCCTATCACCCACTGTCCCTCCCCTGTTCCCTGTCAACAGACCTCAGTGTGTGATGCTCCCCTCCCTGTGTCCATGTGTTCTCATTGTTCAACACCCACCTATGAGTGAGAAAATGTGGTGTTTGAGTTTCTGTTCTTGTGTCAGTTTGCTGAGAATTATGGTTTCCAGATTCATCCATGTCCCTACAAGGGACACAAACTCATCATTTTTTATGGCTGCATAGTGTTCCATGGTGTATATGTGCCACATTTTCCCTGTCCAGTCTATCATCCATGGGCATTTGGGTTGGTTCCAGGTCTTTGCTATTGTAAACCATGCCACAATGAACATACATCCACATGTGTCTTTATAATACAATGATTTGCAGTCCTTTGGATATATACCCAGTAATAGGATTGCTGGGTCAAATGGAGTTTCTGTTTCTAGGTCCTTGAGGAATCGACATACTGTCTTCCACAATGGTTGAGCTAATTTAAACTTCCACCAACAGTGTAAAAGTGTTCCTATTTCTCCACATCCTCTCCAGCAGCTGTTGTCTCCAGATTTTTTAATGATCGCCATTCTATCTGGCATGAGATGGTATCTCAATGTAGGTTTGATTTGCATTTCTTAATGACCAGTAATGATGAGCATTTTTTCGTATGTTTGTTGGCATCATATATGTCTTCTTTTGAAAAGTGTCTGTTCATATCCTTCACCTACTTTTGAATGGGCTTGTTTGTTTTTTTCTTGTAAGTCTGTTTTAGTTCTTCGTAGATTCTGGATATTAGCCCTTTGTCAGATGGGTAGATTGCAAAATTTTTTTTTTATTCTGTTGGTTGCTGGTTTACTCTAATGATTGTTTCTTTTGCTGTACAGAAGCTATTTAGTTTAATTAGATCCCATTTGTCTATTTTGGCTTTTGTAGCCAGTGCTTTTGGTGTTTCAGTCATGAAGTCCTTGCCTATGCCTAAGTCCTGAATGGCTTTGCCTAGGTTTTCCTCTAGGGTTTTTATGGTGTTAGGTCTTATGTTTAAGTCTTTAATCCATCTGGAGTTAATTTTAAGGTAAGGTGTGAGGAAGGGTCCAGTTTCTGTTTTCTGCACATGGCTAGCTAGTTTTTCCAACACCATTTATTAAACAGGGAATCCATTCCCCATTGCTTGTTTTTGTCAGATTTGTCAAATATCAGATGGCTGTAGTTGTGTGGTGTTGCCTCCAAGGCCTCTGTTCTGTTCCATTGGCCTATATCTCTGTTTTGGTACCAGTACCATGCTGTTTTGATTACTGTAGCCTTGTAGTGTAATTTGAAGTCAGGTAACGTGATGCTTCCAGCTTTGTTCTTTTTCTTAGAATTGTCTTGGCTATGTGGGCTGTCTTTTGGTTCCATATGAAGTTTAAGGTGTTTTTTTTCCAGTTCTGTGAAGAGAGTCATAGGTTGCTCGATGGGGATAGTGTTGAATCTATAAATTACTTTGCGCAGTATGGCCATTTTCATGTAATTGATTCTTCCTAACCATGAGCATGGACTGTTTTTCCGTCTGTTTGTATCCTCTGTTATTTCCTTGAGCAGTGGTTTGTAGTTCTCCTTGAAGAGGTCCTTTATATCCTTTGTTAGTTGTATTCCTAGGTATTTTATTCTCTTTGTGGCAATTGTGAATGGCAGTTTGTTCTTGATTTGGCTCTCTTTAAGTCTGTTATTGGTATATAGGAATGCTTGTGGTTTCTGCACATTGATTTTGTATCCTGAGACTTTGCTGAAGTTGCATCAGTTTAAGGAGATTTTGGGCAGAAATGATGGGGTCTTCTAAATATACAACCATGTTATCTGCAAATAGAGACAATTTGACTTCCTCCTTTCCTAACTGAATACCTTTATTTCTTTTTCTTGCCTGATTGCTCTGGGAAGAACTTCCAAATACTGTGTTGAATAGGAATGGTGAGAGAGAGCATCTTTGTCTAGTGCCAGATTTCAAAGGGAATGCTTTCAGTTTTTGCCCATTCAGTATGATATTGGCTGTGGGTTTGTTGTAAATAGCTTTTATTATTTTGTGATATGTTCCATTGATACCTAGTTTATTGAGGGTTTTTAGCATAAAGTGCTGTGGATTTTTGTCTAAGGCCTTCACTTGCATCTATTGAGATGATCATGTGGTTTTTGTCTTTGATTCTGTTTACGTGTTGGATTATGTTTATAGACATGTGTATGTTGAACCAGCCTTGCATCCCCTGCATGAAGCCTACTTGATCGTGATGGATAAGCTTTTTGATGTGCTGTTGCAATCGATTTGCCAGTATTTTATTGAAGATTTTTGTATCTATGTTCATCATGGATATTGGCCTGAAGTTTTCTTTTTTTGTTGAGTCTCTGCTGGGCTTTGGTATCAGGATGATGTTGGTCTCATAAAATGATTTGGGAAGGATTCCCTCTTTTTGGATTGCTTGGAATACTTTCAGAAGGAGTAATACGAGCTCCTCTTTGTATCTCTGATAGAATTTGGCTGTGAACCCACCTGTACTTGGGCTTTTTTTAGTCGGTAGGCTGTTAATTGCTGCCTCAACTTCAGCCCTTGTTATTGGTCTGTTCAGGGTTTCAGATTCTTCCTGGTTTAGGCTTGGGAGAGTGCAAGTGTCCAGGAGTTTATCCATTTCTTCCAGGTTTACTAGTTTATGTGCATAGTTGTTTGTAGTAATCTCTGATGGTAGTTTGTATTTCTGTGGAATCGGTGGTGATATCCTGTTTTTTATTACATCTGTTTGGTTCTTCTCTCTTTTCTTTTTTATTAATCTGGCTAGCAGTCTGTCCATTTTGTTGATCTTTTCAGAAAACTAGCTCCTGGATTTATTGATTTTTTTTTTGAAGAATTTTTGTGTCTCTATCTCCTTCAGTTCTGTTCTGATCTTAGTTATTTCTTGTATTTTGCTATCTTTTGAGTTACTTTGATCTTACTCCTCTAGCTCTTTCAATTTTGATGTTAGGGCATCGATTTTAGATCTTTCCTTGCTTCTCATATGAGCATTTATTGCTATAAATTTTCCTCTAGACACTGCTTTAAATGTGTCCCAGAGATTCTGGTATGTTGTGTCTTTGTTTTTGTTGGTTTTGAAGAACATCTTTATTTCTTCCTTCATTTCATTGTTTATCCAGTCAACATTCAAGAGCCAGTTATTGAGTTTCTGTGAAGTTGTGTGGTTCTGAGTTAGTTTCTGAACCCTGAGTTCTAATTTGATTGCACTGTGGTCTGAGAGACTGTTTGTTATGATTTCCATTATTTTGCATTTGCTGAGGAATGATTTACTTCCAATTATGTGGTCAAGTTTAGAATAGCTGTGATGCGGTGCTGAGAAGAATATGTATTCTGTGGATTCAGGGTGGAGAGTTCTGTAAATGTCTATTAGGTTTGCTTGGTCCAGATCTGACTTCAAATCTTGAATATCCTTGTTAATTTTCTGTCTCATTGATCTGTCTAATATTGACAATGGAGTCTTAAAGTCTCCCACTATTCTTGTGTGGGAGTCTAAGTCTCTTTGTAGGTCATTAAGAACTTGCTTTATGTATCTGGGTGCTCCTGTATTGGGTGCATATATATTTAGCTCTTCTTGTTGCATTGACCATTTTACCATTATGTAATGTCCTTCTTTGTCTCTTTTGATCTTTATCAGAGACTAGAATTGCAACTTCTGCTTTTTTTTGTTCTCCATTTGCTTGGTAAATTTTCCTCCATCCCTTTATTTTGAGTGTATGTGTGTCCTTCCACATGAGATGGATTTCCTGGATACAGCACACTGATGTGTTTTGACTTTTTATCCAATTTGCCAGTCTGTGTCTTTTGATTGGGGCATTTAGGTCATTTACATTTAAGGTTAATATTGTTATGTGTGAATTTGATCCTGGCATTTTGATGCCTGCTGGTTGTTTTGCCTGTTAGTTGACACAGTTTCTTCATTGTATCGATGCTCTTTACCATTTGGTATGTTTTTGGGGTGGCTGGTACTGCTTGTTCCTTTCTATGTTTAGTAAAGCTTCTTTCAGGAGCTCTTATAAGGCAGGCCTAGTGGTGACGAAATCTCTCAGCAATTGCTTGTCCGTTTCTTTCTCCCTCGCTTATGAAGCTTAGTTTGGCTGGATATGAAATTCTAGGTTGAAAGTTCTTTCTTTAATGATGTTAAATATTGACCCTTACTCTCTTCTGGTTTGTAGGGTTTCTGTGGAGAGATCTACTGTGAGTCTGATGGGCTTCCCTTTGTGGGTAACCCGACCTTTCTCTCTGGCTGCCCTTAGTGTTTTTTTTCCTTCATTTCAACCCTGGTGAATCTGACCATCATGTGCCTTGGGGTTACTCTTCTTGTAGCATATCTTTGTGGTGTTCTCTGTATTTCCTGGACCTGAATATTGGCCTGCCTTGCCTGGTTAGGGAAGTTCTCCTGGATAATATCCTGAAGAGTGTTTTCCAGCGTGGATTCATTTTCTCCATCACATTCAGGTGCATCTATCAAGTGTAGATTAGGTCTTTCCATATAATCCCATATTTCTTGGAGGCTTTGTTCATTGCTTTTCACTCTTTTTTCTCTAATCTTGCCTTCTCGTTTTATTTTATTGAGTTGATCTTCAATCTCTGATATCCTTTCTTTTGCTTGGTTGATTCGGCTATTGAAACTTGTGTATGCTTTGTGAAGTTCTTTTGTTGTTTTTCAGCTCCATTGAGTCATTTATATTCTTCTCTAAGCTGTTTATTCTCGTTAGCATTTTGTCAAACCTTTTTTCAAGGTTCTTAGTTTCTTTGCATTGGGTTAGTACATGTTCTTTTAGCTCAGAGAAGTTTGTTATTACCCACCTTCTGAAGCCTATTTCTGTCACTTCATCAGACTCATTCTCTATCCAGCTTTGTTCCCTTGATGGTGAGGAGTTCTGATCCCTTGGAGGTGGAGAGGTATTCTGGTTTTGGTTGTTTTCATCCTTTTTGTGCTGGTTTCTTCCCATCTTTGTGGATTTATCTACCTGTGGTCTTTGTAGTTGGTGACTTTCAGATGGGGTCTCTGAGTGGACATCCTTTTTGTTGATGTTGAAGTTATTTCTTTCTGTTTTTTAGTTTTCCTTCTAACAGTCAGGCCTCTCTGCTGTAGGACTGCTGGAGGTGCACTCCAGACCTGCTTGCCTAGGGAATCACCTGTGGCAGCTGCAGCACAGTAAATATTTCTGCCAGTTTCTTCTTCTGTTATCTTCATTCCAGAAAGTTACCCGCCAGATGTCAGCCTGAGCTCTCCTTTATGAGGTGTCTCTTTGGATATACAGGAATGGGGAGCTGCTTGAGGAGACAGTCTGTCCCTTATAGGAGCTCAAGTGCTGAGCTGTGAGCTCTGTTGTTCTGTTCAGAGCTACTGGGCAGGTACATTTAAGTCTGCTGCAGTGGAACTCATAATCGCCTTTTTTCCTCCTGTGTCTTTTAATTTAAAGGAGTCTCTTGTACCTAGCATAAAATTGGACCTTTTTTTTTTTTCACAAAATGTAGTTCTGTCTTAATTAAAATGTTCAATTCATTTGCATTCAGTGTAATTACTGATAAGGTAAGGTTTATGTCTATAATTTTTTATTTGTTTACTGTTTGTCTTACATGTTTTATTCCTTTATCCATTATTGCCTTTTTTGTATTAAATATTTTCTGGTGTATAACCTTAATTCCCTTCTTATTTTTACTATACATATTTTTAGTTACAGTTATAGTAGTTGTCCTGAGGATTAAAATTAACATCTTTTTTTAAAGTAAATTAAATTTAAAAATTTTTAAAATAGGGTCTTGCTATGTTGCTCAGGCTAGTCTCAAACTCCTGTCCTCAAGCAATCCTCCCACTTCAGTAGCTGTAAACCAGCTACTCAGGAGACTAATACTAACAGCCACAATTAACATCTTAATTTATAACAATCTAGCTAGGATCAATACCAACTTATTTTCAGTAGTGTATACACATTTGCTCCTACATAGTTCTGTTCCACCACTCCTTTGTCCTATTGTTGTCATACAAATTACATCTCTATACATTGTCTGCCCAACAGCACATATTTACATTAGTGCTTTACATAGTTGCATTTTTAAATCAGATAGGAAGTAAAAAAGAGTTACAAACAAAAGATTTATACTATCTTTTATATTAGCCAATGTAGTTACCTTTGCCAGCACTCCTTTTTTTCCCAGAGACCAAGTATTGCCCTGTTGCCCAGGCTAGAGTGCAGTTGCCATCATAGCTCACTACAGTCTGAAACTCCTGGGATCAAGGAATCCTCCTGCCTCAGCCTCCAGAGTAGCTAGGACTACAGATGCATGCCACCATACCTGGCTAATTTTTAAATATTTTTTGTAAAGACAGTGTCTTGCTGTATCGCCCAGGCTGGTCTTGAACTTCTGGCCTCAAGTGATCTTCCTGCCTTGGCTTCCCAAAATGTTGGGATTATAGGTGTGAGCCACTGAGCCCAGCCCTGCCAGTGCTCTTTATCTCTTTATTTATATTTGACTTACTGTTTAGTTTTTATTAATTCTAACCTGGAACACTTCCTTTAGTGTTTCTTGTAATACAAGTCTGCTAGTGACAATTTTTTTTTTTGTTTTTGTTTATCTTAATTTCTCCTTTATTTTTGAAGATTTGTTCTGCTGGATATAAACTTCTTGGTTGATAGGATGCCCCCACCTCCACCCCATCTCTCCACTTTCTGACCTCCAGTTTCCCATGAGAAATTACCTGTTAATCTATTGAAGATCACTTGTAGGTGATGAATCACTTCTCTCTTGTTGCTTTCAAAATTATATCTTTGTCTTTTGACAATTTAACAATAAAGTGTCTAAAGGTGGATCTCTTTGAGTTTTATTCTACTTAAAGTTTTTAGAGGATTCTTGGATTGTAAATTGATGTTTCTCATCAAATTTGGGAAGTTTTCAGTCATGTCTGCAAATATTCTTTCTGCTCTTGTTTCTTTCACTTTTTCTGTGACTCATTATGAATATGTTTACTTGTTGATGTGTCCCACAGATCTCTAAGGCTCTTTTTTTTTTCTATTCCTTTTTTCTTCTCTCTCTAATATTCAGACTGGATAATGTCAATTGGTCTATCTTCAGATTTGATGATTCTTTCTACTTGTAGCTCGAATCTCCTGTTGAATCCCTCTGGTGGATAATTTTTAGATTTCAGTTATTCTATTTTCCAACTATAGAATTTTTATTAATTCTTTTTGATATTTTCCATCTCTTTATTGATAGTCTCTATTTGGTGAGAAGTTGTTCTTATATATTCTTTTAATTCTTTAGACATAATTTTTATTTAGTTAGTTGAAAATATTTAAATAGGTATTTAAAGTCTTTGGCTGTTAAGTCCAACCTCCATCCAGGCTTCCTCAGTGAATATTTATAATGACTACTTTTATTTCCTCTGTGTATGGGCCATACTTTCTTGATTTTTTAGAATATCCCTCTTATTTTGTTGAAAATTAGACTTTTAAATCATAAAATATAGGGACTTTGAAACTCTGATTCCTTCTCTTATCCCAGGATTGTTGTTATTGCTGTTTTTCTTAATGTTGTTGGTTTAATGACATTTCTAAACTTATTCTGCAAGGTCTATATTCATTGTAGTGTAGCCATTGAAATGTGGTCAGTCAGCTTTGTGGTTAGCTAATAATTGGGTATAGATATCTTCTAAACACCTGAAACCAACAAGTCTTCTAGCCTTTGCTAAGAGGTTTTGCATACATATTGGGACATACCATCAATGCTTAGCATACCATTTACAACTTCAATCTCTTTTTTATTTTTATTTTTATTTTAGAGATGGGATCTTACTGTATCACACAGGCTGGAGTGCAGTGACATAATCATAGCTCACTGCAGCTGCAACTCCTGGGCTCACAGATTCTCCAGCTTCAGCCTTCCAAATAGCTGGGACTACCAGTGTGTACCACCACACCTGAATATTTTTTAAATTTTTTGTAGGGATGAGGTCTTTCTATGTTGCCCAGACTGGTCTTGAACTCCTAGCTTCAAGCAATACTTCTGCCTCAACTTCCCAAAGTCCTGGGATTTTAGGCGTGAGCCACCACACCCAGCCAAATTTCTACTTCTTGCTTGTGCAGAGCCTCAAGGTCAGCCAGAGGTATTTCCTGGGCCTTTACAGAGCTCTATACACATGCATGGACTTCTGTATTTCCAGGAATATGTTGGAACTTGTCAAAGCCCCCTATGAAATGTCATTTTCAATATTTTTTTGTTTTTTTTATTCAATTTTTGGCTTACTTAAATTGTTATTGCTGCTTCATACAGCTGTTTTATTGTATGTAACAGCTACTGATTGTTTTCAGTAAACACTCCTGGGGAAAATGTTGTCATTGGGCAAGCCCTAATAGTTTAGATAAAGATAAACCCTGCAAGTGGGGTTTTCCAGGGAATTCCCAGACAGGTCAAGCAATGACAATTCTCTGAAAATGAGGCTTTGGAAGAACTCCCAACCCCATTGTTTTGCTTACATATTGGGACATACCATCCCAGAAGCTGCTGGTTTTCACAGTAACAGTGGACTGTTGGTTTTCAAGGCTACCACAGAGCTAGGAGAGAGGCATAGAAACAAGGCAAGTTAAAATGTCAAAAAAAAAAAATTGTTATTACTGGGATTCAGTCATTTATCTTGAATTAATGTTTCCTAAATTGTTGCCAGCTTTTGGTTAATATCCAGGATTCAGAAGAAGTTGATACAATTTTTTCTGGTGTTTTCGTTGCTTTTGTAGAGGAGATGATATTCAATGGTTCTTATTCTATCATTCTGGCTGATTTCATCATCCAAAACAATTTTTCGTAAGACCACGCTGCAACTTATTTTACCTTTCTGTGCCTCAGCTTACTCATCTGTTTATTGGGAGTAATATTAGCGTCTACCATGAGGGTTCTTGAGGATAAAATAAGTTAATTCATGTAAAGTACCTAGCACAGTAAATATTGAATATTATTATTTGTGTCTTGCTTTCTTAGCTCTCTCATTTTTAATTTGATATTCAAGAACATCTCACTATTTGGGAAGTGAAATGAGAGCCTGAACCTTTAGTCTGGGAGTAATCCCTGATGTAACTTGGTATGTTATTGATTTTAAGACTGAGAGCATCTGATTTGGAACCAATATACCTTCCCCTACCTCCGCCTTGCCATTATTTCCCCTTATCCCTTAACACTTGATTGCTGTCTTTCCATTGAGCTCACTTTGCAGAGGATTCTTCTGGTTGCTCTGGAAATGAATCACTTTCTCATTTAACAAACCCAAAGCCACAAAGGCACCTGGCAGAAAACACAGCCCTTGAGGGAGCACTGCTCAAATATTTTAAAATCACACAATTAATATGTGATGTGTACATACCCTGGAGTATTAATGGGGCTGTAGCAGATATAACACATGCCCAGGGAAAAGCTCATTACATGGCAGCAAAATTGTCTCATTGATGTTTCAATTCCAGAAGGACAACTGAACCACTTACTCAGGAAGATTTTACATGCCATAAATGAGGCAGAAGTAGCTATTTAATCATATTGTGTAATTTCACATACTTCCACTCCCTTGCTACTGGAAGCAACTTGGTATGAGAGGAAAAGCAAATGATTTGGAGCTAGAAAGACCTCAGTTCATATCTCAGCTTTGACACTTAGGCCCCATATGACTTACATGAATTCTCTGAGTCTCACTTTTTACAAATGTGAAAAAGAGATAATAACATGGCTCATAAATATTAGGAAGATTAGAGGAGCTAGTGCATGCTAAGTATTTAGTAGAATGTCTAGCCACATAGTGAACATTTAGTAAATATTGAATTTACTTTTAAATAATGTTTTTCTTTTTCTCCTTCAATACTGAGTTTCCTTTAGATGGCAAACACAGTGTTAAACACTGAGTATAACTAGCAAACAAGACATCTGTCTTCTTCCCTAACAGAGAGAATTTAAGGGCTAACAAGAAAGAATGACACTGAACATTTAAACAAGCAAGTATCAGTTACAAGTTGTAATTAGGACACTAAAAGAAAAGAACTTTGTGGGAAAGTAACGAGGCGAGGGCGGGGACCAATTTAGGCAGAAAAGGAAGTTCTGAGGAGGAGGAGCCATTTAGGCTTAAAAGATGAGAAGGGAGCACCTGGAAGACAGGGAAGAAACCGCTTGGTGGAGGATTCTGAAATAAACAAAAGCTTGATGTGTTCAAAAATCTGAAGGATGACCTGTGTGAATACAGCATACTGGAAGAGGGAGAAGGTGGCTGATAGCAGAGTGAGGCAAGGGAGAGGTCATGGGAAGCCTTGCCAGGTAAGCATGGAGGAGGAAGAAGAGGGTGAGAAGGAACGAGAAGGACAGCTAGAATTCACTGAGCACTTGCTGTATGCCAGGCACAGTTCTAAGAGTTTTACATTTATTAACTCACCTAACACCCTAGATAAGCAGTCTGTTATTGTAGGCCTTATAAAGGGGCTTGTGTTTATTCTGAATGCAATGGGAAACCATTGATGGATTTTAAGCAGGAAGAGCTGTGTTTGGGTTTAAATCTCACAAAGGCCCTGCTGCTGTGTTGAGGAAAGATTGGAAATATTCAAAAGCAGAAACTAGTCATTATATTCTTAACCATCGTTTTGCTCTTACAAACCCCATGACTTGAAGATTTGTTGGATATAAAGTGCCTTCTAAGGAACGGAGACAATTATTACAGTAGTTTCATTGCAAGTACAGCAGGAGAGAAAAGCAGAAGTAATAATGTAAAAACTATAACATATGATAATTTTATACCTTGTATAAATTCCTATGGGTAAAGAGTATCTATTGGGATTAAAAATTCAAGTTTTAAAAGAAGGGGGAAAAAAAGAGATTTCAGAGATTCCTTGGACTTATAAGAACGGGACCTGACAGAATAGTAATCAAGTTTAAACAAAGAGAGTTTGCTGTAATTATTTTGCAAGTCAGCTGAGAATTTTTCAAGTGAATTAGAGGTGGTGTAAGTTGCCCACAACACTATAAGCAAATCAGACTAAATCAATGTGTGATACTTCCCTGAATGTGTGGACGCCACTGCTGTAGGACAGGGCTGTCAGTGCACGCTTACCAACTCAGCAAGTCCTAGCAGACATGCTGCTTCATCAGGAGAAATATTAGCTTTAACATCGAACACTGGTTCCTTACATATGCATAGTCCAATTTCAAGGATTTAATCAGCATGATTGAGTTAAAATCAAAAGTCGTCTTCATTGAGATTTCATGGTTTACTTGCTTCCCTATCATGCTTGATTTAGCAGATTAGTGACCTGGTAATGGAGAGTATTATCTGTCATCTCTTTTTGCCTCTCTATCTTATATGGTGAATTAATTATTTTTTTTGTTGTTGTTTGAGACAGAGTCTTGGTCTGTCGCCAGGCGCCAGGCTGGAGTGCAGTGGCACGATCTTGGCTCACTGCAACCTCCATCTCCCGGGTTCAAGCAATTCTCCTGCCTCAGCCTCCTGAGTAGCTGGGACTACAGGCGTGCACTGCCACCATGCCCAGCTAATTTTTGTATTTTTTTAGTAGAGACAGGGTTTCACCATGTTGGCCAGGATAGTCTTGATCTTTTGACCTTGTGATCTGCCTGCCTTGGCTTCCCAAAGTGCTGGGATTTACAGGCGTGAGCCACTGGGCCTGGCCCGGTGAATTAATTTTTAAGGCTTAAATAAAAATTCAAAAGGAATGGCCCTGAAGTTGATTTCTTTGGAGATGTGTGAAAATGTAGGGACTCCTTTCTTCTAGATTGTCCTTAAATGTCTGAGTATGCCAGGGCCTGGGTCTCTGGTTCTGGCAGCCTCCACTCGACTCAACGGGTTCCTCTGTGTTTGGTTATGTTCACATTTGTAATTGTCTGGGGTAAGATATTTGTATTGGGCGAGGCCTCATAGACCACAGAAAGATCACTATCAGCTTTAAACCTATTCATTTCCATCTGTTAGAGAAACACGTTTTTGCTCTAGCATTGGTGTCAAAAAGAAAAAAGAAGAAAAAAAAGAGAAACACAGTTTGCTTTTATTGTTTATAGAGTTAGAGTCAGGCTTATTGTTCTGATGAGGAGAATGATGTCATCTCTGCTGACTGTAGTAATTATTCAGGAATGTATTGATATGTTTTTCTACTACTGGGTTTGTAAATGTTTTCCTTCTAAATGGCCCAAGGTGGGCAGGGGCATCTTTGCTAGACAGGCCTTTGGACTCACAGGAAATCTCTGCTTTTCCTTTTCCTCTTGTCCCTGAAATTTGCACAAACTTCTTTTGCCCTTCCTCTACCATTTATCAAACTGTGAGACCCAGTGTCCCATGATGTGTCAGTCAAGATTCAGTCACAGATAACAGAACACTCTTGCTGATTTTAGCAGAAAGGAACTTAATATAAAAAATAGATGCTTAATGAACCTCTGGAAGGGCTAAGGGGCAAGTTCTAGGCTTCACCTCCTTTGGATTAGCTCTGGTACAGCTCCACAGAGCTGCCCTGTTCAAGGAGCTGCTATAAAAGAAAAAGAGAAAAGCTTGAGACCTTGGTCAAAGCTTTTGCTAAGAATCCATTGCTGATTTGTCATTGTTATGTTGGTTATGGATCAACACAATTTCTTTATGTTATGTTAATGTTGGGAAAAAACTGTGACCTGTGTCTTTGGTCAGTACAACAAGGTCCCTAGATCTGTAGCCTGGGAGCTTGTTACAAATAAAAGATCTTGAGCCCCCACCCCCACTCCTATTGAAGTAAAAACTCTAGGGGTGCAGCCTAGGAATCTGTGCTTTAACAAGTCCTCCAGGTGATTCTGATGCAGAGAGGGTAACCAACCATCCTGGTTTGTCTGGGATTATTGGAAGGATTTCTGGGGTACTAGACTTATATTATTAAAACCAGTAAAGTCCTGAACAAGTCGGGACAAATTGGTCACCTTAGATGCAGCTAAAAAGTTGGGAAATGCAAACTTTATTTGTATTTGTTGTACAAATTCAACAAAGCCTGGCTTGCTGGCAAGGACTAAAAAGGATATTTGTGAGCCGTGAGTATGAGGTACAATATTATTGAAGCAATGATGAAACAGCAAATACTCATTTGTCACCACTTTTCATACATCACTGAAGAATGTGCCAAAATCCTGAGCTTTCAAAAGTGACTTTTAGAAGTTAGAATTGACAAAAAAAAAAAAAAAAAAAAAAAAAAAAGTGAGAATTGACAAACCGAGAAAGCATGTTTTGCACATGAATTTTCACAAGTCATACACTCAGTTGTACAAAATAATTTTTTCTATAACTAAATTTTAATTTTAAATCCCCATCCTCCCTGGTAGGATAATTTAACCCTAGCCATTTTAAAGAAAACACAGTCAAATCAGAATTTTCCCTCTCAAATCAGCATTCCCACCACCCAGTCAGTTCATCTGTTCCCTGGATCATGTCTAAATTCTAAGGCGTTTTCACAGAGCCACAGTGTTGAGGGAAGGGGAGGCATCTGTCCCTGCTGGTATCTGTCGAGTTGTACATTGTCCCCAAAGGAAATTTGTAGGACATCTGGGTTCTCCATCTGGTTTCTGGTAGTTGGTCCAGGAAGATCACCCCACATCCTTCTCATCTCCGTCTTAGTCTTCAAACCTGCTGGCCCCTCTCAGCTACTTTTGAGCCCCTGATAATGAAGTGTGAAGGCCTTGGGACATTTTGGGTGCTCTTCCAAACTACCATAGGGTCACACGGGATCTCATAGAGTTGTCGTTGCAGGCTTTGCTGCCAAGACATGCCAGGCTGCCATTTCCAGTATGGATGTCTCACCAGGCAGGTCAAGGGAAATGCCGTGAAGCTTGTTGCCTACCAGGCCTCTATCAGGTGCAAGACACAGGACTTCTCTGCTTCTGGATCTGCCAGTCTATCTGAGGTTTCTGGTAGCCCCTCTGGAAGATCTGACGGTGAATCAATCTTAGGGCACGGGGGCCCAAGTGGGGATGCACAACATCTATTTTCACTTCCTTTCTGTAATTTTGCTCGTCCTCCAGTTCGAAGGATGTTTCTTTCATCTGGGATTAGAAAATTTGCACTTGCACAATCAAGAATTATTCTCAACGTATACTTACTGTATCAGCTTTATCCCTTGGGTTCTTTAGGGATGTGGCAGGGACTGTTGTTTTCAACCCTACATCCATTCTCCCTTTTTGCTTCAATAACAAGTGCTGGTTTTGTTTGAATCAGCTGTGTGCTCTGCTAAAAGATTATATATTTCCAGGCTCTCTTGTAGCCAAGTATAATCATATAACTATAATCAGACAAATGAAATATAAGCCTAAGAGTTGTGTGGTATTTCTGAGATGGCTGCATAAGTGATCTGACTCAGCAGGAAGGGCTCTTCTTTGCCTTTCCCTAGTTCCTGTTGCCTCATATGTAGTTATAATATTTGGAGCTCTAGCAACCATCGTGTACCAGGTGGTAATCTTGAGGCTGCAAGCTAGTACTAGGAGGTAACAAAGGGAGTCTGAATCTCTAATAACCACACCAGCTCTAGCCTATCTACCAGACTTCTTCTACAGGAAAGAGAAATAAACTGTATTCAGGCTTTTCCATTTTCTGTGTTATGCAGGCTAACTAACTCTAAGAGTTATTTGGCTTTTGTTCTTGAAAACTCTTTTCTCTCAAGCTGTTTTTTCAGCCATAGGTCCAAAGATGGACTTTGAAACTCATAAGGTAAAATAGGATTCCTTTTGTTTCTCTGAATTTATATTGCAATAACCCCTTTCTGGGAGCCAACAAGAGGACATCTTGCTGCCTGAAAAAGTAGAGAGAAAGAAACAAACACTAATATTCTAAAATTTCTGTCCTCACATATGAAGTTTATCTAAGCAGTCACCATGTCTCAGATTAAAATCTGGACTTTAGAGTTTTAAAGATTTAATAGAGGCCATACGGAAAAAATGAAAGATTATCAATAAAATTGATAATGTCTGAAAGCGCTACAGGAATTTGTTTTAAAACAAAAGCTGCAAATAACATTCTGAGCTGCTTGTCCTAGCCCCTTCTTAATAGTTGTGTGTTCTCTCATGGTAGCTGCAAAATCATATTTCTTTGTATCGCCTACTCTGTTTCACAGTATGCCCCTTAGTTAACATTTGTTTATTGATCTGGGGCTTGTCAGGTTGACTCTTTAATGCATGGCACAAATCACCAACTTCATGAATAACTTGCTGCTCCTCTGTGTTGACAATTATAGTAAATTGTATTCCTTCTCAAGGAAGTGATGGCTATTCAACCATGTTTAACTAGGTTTTCTGAAATAGGTATGTATCACAGGGCATGTCTTTCTTAATTTTACTTCATTTTTGCAAGGTTGTGATTAATTTGATTACTGAATTTGATGGTATAGATATTGATTTAGCTTGGCAATCTAGAGAAGTATAATTAATTTCAATAAAAATTCAGCAAAGGCATTGATGTTCTGTCTCCAAGAATACATCCCCATTTGAAAATCTATTCTTTTCCTCTCATTAGCTCTTCATATGCCATAATTTCAAGTTTTATAGTATCAATTTTTTTAAAAGAAGTAATCAGATACTGTAAGTACAGCCATGTTAACAAACAGGCCATATGACTTGTATTTTTCAGGTCAGTTTTGATTTTTATTTAATGAATTTGTTCTCCACTCCATTCCACAAACATAATATCACTCACAAGAGCATATATAATAATGCCAAATAAAACTCAAATACAGAATTAGGACAAGGAAAATCAAGATCAGATTAAAAAAAAAAAAAAAAACAAAACTAACAAATACGTAAAATCCAGGAGCCTGAGCTGATAATTGCTTCCCATTTGTCTCAGCCTCCAGAAAGCCAAAACAAAAGGAGAAGCTCTGTAAGTCACATACTTTTATTTTTAAAAAGGAAGCAAACAACTTCCTCAGGAAGTACATATTTTGCCCTGGCACCAGATTCCCAAAGAAATTTATCCTTTGGGACTTCATAGGGGACCCAGACGTGCAGAGTGGACAAAATTGTTTGTGACTCACTTTCCTTTTACTCTAAACCAAAGCTGAAGAAATCATGCTTAAAATTCAGTAAGTGATGTCCCAAACTGGTGTTCAAGGGAACAATGTTCTGAAACATATTTATAGGAATGTCATTTAAAAAAATGTGTCCCATGCTCAAGTAAGTTTGAGAATCACTGAATTTATCAAAGTCAAGCAGGTTTCTTAATTTTAGGATTTTTTTTGGAAACTGACATTTTGAAGTGCATTGTAGTTCTCTACAAAAAGGGAATACATAGCTCAGTGTTCTTAGAACTTAACTTACCGTGGAAGCCTTTCTGCTGATGCTTACCTATGAATAATTTCTGATTTCTGTGACACATGGTTTGGGAAGAATGAGACATGGTGAACTGATGCAGATACAGTGATGGGAGGGCACTGCAGTGCTCTTGTGAGTAAGAGCATGTGTGTTAGTGCTGGGCAGATGTGGGTACAAATTCTGTTTCTAGCACCTACTCTAGAACTTCAGAGAAATTACCCAAACTCACTGAGCCTTGGTCTCCTCATTCATAAAATGAAGTGCATCAATTCAAAATGTGTTTGGCTCCAAGAACAAAAGAATCTATCAGAATTACTTAGGGAGTTATTTTTCTGATATAATAAGTCCAGGGTTGGGCCATACATGGCCAATGCAGCTATTCATGGATGTTTTCTGAGTCCAAGCTCCTTCTGTCTTTCTGCTTTGATGTCCTTAGTATGGAGGCCTCTGTCTTTATGCTTGTTGCCTTAGAGTTGAAAATGGCTGTGGCACCCTCATCCTCACATCAGCATTTCAGTCATGAAGAAGGAAACAAATGTACATTGTTTTTGAGTAGCTATACATGGCATTAGCCATAGTGGGATAATAAGAGACTGTCACTCAAAGACTTATTTTGACATCCTGGACAACATAGTGGGACCCTGTCTCTACAAAACAATTTCTAAAAATTAGGTGTGGTAGCATGCACCTGTAGTCCCAGCTACTTGGAAGGCTGAGTTGGGAAGATTGCCTGAGCCCAGGAGGTCGAGGCTACAGTGAGCCATGATCACACCACTACACTCCAGGCTGGGTGACAGAGTAAGGCACTGCCTCAAAAAAAAACAAAAAAATTATATATATACTTATTATTTTCTGATGGCCTGTTACATATATACATATATATGTATATGTGTATATATATATATGTATATATATATAACATATGTATATTTAGAGATTGAGAAAAAGAAAGGGTTAAGTGAGATAATGAAAGTAAACTTCTTATATAGTGCCTAGCGCTAGTTAGTGCTCAATAAACACCAGTTATTAATATGTATAGGCAGCCTTGGATTCAATGTGATTCAAGTCTATCTTTTAGAGTACCTGGAAAGGTGAAAAACTATATATTCCAGCCAATGACAAGTGTATATCTCTTTTATTGGGGAGGCTTCTGATAGAAGCAGACCAGGCTGTTTGATGCTACTCTCTCTTTCAAGGCTTTGGAATACTGGTAGATAGAGACATCATTTGATAGCTGATGTCCTAGAAACCAGATAATGAAGAGGAATTCTGGCTGGCTTCCTATTGTACCATTGAGGAATCCACCAGGACTTTCCTCAAGAAGAGATCTGTTTCATCTTTGCATGGAAGCATGCTATGGAGTTCCAAGGCCAGAATTTGATTACAAGGCAATTTTGAGGACAAAGCTTGGTCAAGTCTAATGTATTTCTATCATTGAATGTAATCAAGCTGATGTGGGAAAGGCTCAATTCTAAGTGTTCTGTCCCCTTGTCAGGCCATGGGCATAATGTTGTATCCTGACTTTTAGGTTACAAAATACTGTATATGGAAGTAACATTTTGAAATACCAAGTAACTGTATATGGAAATAACATTTTGAAATACCAATTAACAAGCATATATTATTTATATATCCAATATTATCTCATGGGTATGTGGAGGTGATTTAATACTTTTTTGTCTTTTTGGGAAATATTGGGATACATATCACTCTTATTAGGAGAAATGCATTGGCAATTAGAGGGGAAAGAAAGAAAGATATAACAAAAATAACTTGGACTCAGCCTGTCCAGGGGTTTTTCTGGCGTCTTGAGCTTTTTACCAGAGAAGAGCTTTCAAGATATAGCATGGAGCATGAGTCATGTTCTTGTTCACAGGGTTTTTGTTATTTGCTGATGACCTGGATAGCATTGTCTTTCTTCACAGCTTTTATTTTAAGGCATTTAGGGAGCAATCTCAGGGCTGTTTCTTGGCAGGTGGTATAGAGGAAATGTACCTGATAGCAATAATGTAAGCATACCCTGATTATGACCCAATATGGCAGACACACCTGAATGTGTGTTTTAAGCTGTGGAATCTGGGAGTGGCCAACCCTGAGATTTGCTCCCTGTCTATGAAGAACATCTGAGCCCTTGTCCTGTCCTGTGGAACATAGGCTGTATAGGGGATTGAAGCCCTGGGTTTTGGGTTAAATGAAAGTTGGCAAGTGGAGGTTGTTAAGGGGAAGATGTTAAGTGAAAATGCTATATACACTGGATGTTTGCAAGTCATTGCAGTTTTCCTGCCCTGCCTGCTGCCACTGGACTGCAGGAAGGTGGATATGTTGTCCAGCCCACCACTGCTGGGGTCTCTCTGCTGTATGTGAGCCCCTAATAAAACCCCATATCTTGTGTGCTGGCTGAGGATCTCCTCTTTGGCCTCTTGAACATGGAGTCTTCTTTGTTGACGTTAATAAGGGTTCAGTACAACACAGGGGCAAAATAGGAGTTTGGAAGGAACAGTTGGAGTATCTTCAATAAATTATCCTTTGTGAAAATAAAATAACTCAATTATTTTGTTCTACTGGGTATTTTTAAATGTTGTTGTAAATACAACTTTAAAGTTGTAAATTTCCTACTGATAGCCAATATTAGAGAACAAATAAAGTACATGGAGCAGAATATCCAAGTGATTTGTCACATCTAAAAACACCTCAGAAAAACTTTATTGAATATTAAATTTAAAATACAGATTCTATAGTATGATACCACAAAGGTTAATTTTTTAAAGGAAACTGTACCAGAACATTCCGAGAGCTGTGATTATGGAGCTGTGATTTGCAAACCTCGTATGATTATTCATCACAGAGAAAATTGAGATTCAACCTCATCCTCCTATTCTCTACCCTGATGAGCACCAAATCTGCCTTCATTTCTATTCTAAATACAACACCTATAGGGTTTCCCCCCTTTCCCCCAAGGATTAGCACTTGAATCTTAAAAACGATCACGTATAAAAGGGGAGGGTGAGCACTGATATTTATAGCATACCTATTCTGTGCCAGGCAATTCATGTTTCACATATGTGTTAAGTACAGTGAGTTCTAAATTTCTCTTCAAAGAATCAGTATGCCAGTATGTTCAGTTCTTTGTTTTCCATTTTAAAGTTTAACTTTCTGTTCTTCTCATCTCCTTGCCCCTAGTTTCAGTAAACAACCTTTTCCACCAGTTCTAATCAGTTTTTCACATCTGTTCCCCTGGTCACCTGCTCTGTCCTGAGTCACCCATGGTTACCTGCTCCAGCCTGAGTCACCCCTGGTCACCTCCTCTGACCTAAGTCACCCTGGTCACCTGCTCTGACCTGACTCACCTTTGGTCACCTGTTCTGTAACTGTCCTTCCTGCTGAAACTACTCACCCTGCCACTCTGATTCATACCCCTGATGTCTTTAAAATAGCCAATCAGAATTAGCTTAGACTGTGCTGTTCAACCCTAACCAATAGGGGAATGACACAGCAGTAGGGGCTACCTGCATCAAGGTTAAGAACCCCTGTCCCTCCCTTGTTCAGGTGTGCTCTCCCCATTGCTTCATCTGTGAGACGCATCCTTCTATAGAAGTAAATTGCCTTTGCTCAGAAAATTTATGCTTTATTGCTGTTTCTTTTGTAGCATTGAAAGTTTATTTCTAACATATGCCAGTTACCGCATTTAATCTTTAATACTGCTCCTTAAACTATACCTATATTAAGCTGTCCTTGTGTTGTTGTAAAGAAATACCTGAGACTGGGTAATTTATAAAGAAAAGAGGTACACGTGGACTCAGGGAGAGAAGCATCACACACTGGGGGCAGTTGGGGGGGGTAGGGGAGAGACAGTGGGGGGTGGGGAGGGAAAACATGGGGAGAAATGCCAGATACAGTATGCACCTAAAGTAAAATAAATAATAATTAAAAAAAAAAAAGAAAAAGAAAAGAGGTTCAGTTGGTTCATGGTTCTGCAGGCTGTACAAGCATGTTGCTGGCATCCCCTCCACTTCTGGGGAGGCCTCAGGGAGCTTTTACTTATTGCAGAAGATGAAGCAGGAGCAGCAGTTATTGTGGGGAGAAGCCGCACTTTTAAACAACCAGATCTTGTGAGAACTCACTCACTGTCTCAAGGACAGCACCAGGTCATGAGGAATCTGCTTCCATGACCCAAACACCTCCCACAAGGCCCACCTCCCAGGTCGGGGATTACATTTCAACATGATATTTGATGGGGACATATGTTCAAACTATATAACTACTCCATCTTCCTTTTGACAGAAGAGGAAATTTAGGCTTAAAATTATTAACCCCAAAATCACACAACTGGTAAGTGGTAGAGCAGGGATTTGAACCAAAGTCTGTCCAACTCCAAAGCATGCTTTATTTCCTCTCTACTACTGGTTCCACACCCCAGCTTCAGATTAGAATCACCTGTGGAGATTTTAAAACAATGCCGAACACCTTGACTTTCACCTCAAAGTAATTAGGTCAGAATCTCAAGATTGTGTGTGGTTTAACTATTGCTTTAAAAATCCCCGGATTATTCTAATGTGGGGCTAAGATTGAAAAAGCTCTATACTAAACTTAATGTTACATGTTAAATTTGGAGAATAACACGTTATTGCATGGATCTAATACTCATGTATGACTAATATGTGACAACCCAATTGTTTATGATAAAAATTACCCTGACACGTAGCAAAAGAGCTTTACTTCCCATTTTATTTGCTGATGCTAGAAATGTAATCAACATTGTGCTCTCCAACTTGAATTCCAAGTAAGAAACTGAGCACAAAGACTCAAACCATTTTTTCCAGGTTACCTCCATAGTAAATGGAGAACTTGGCAGGAGAATAAGGGAATTTTCAGTCTTTTGTATATTACCCAGGGCTCCTCTTAAAACCGTAGTCAGTTAGAAATCATTTTCCAATGAGAAATGAAAAATATCTTTAGCACTTTGTTTCAACACCTATATTTCTGAAGGACTTTGTAAAAGCTAAGAAAATTATGCCCCCGTTTGTAACTAAAATGTACTGAGAAGGGAAAAAGAGCTAATAAGTTCTACTACGTTTGGATGCATACAGTTGGAGGCTGATTGCGGGAAGATATTGCTGGTGGCAGGAAGACACTGAAGTTTCTCACATGCTGTCTTTCTTTCTCAAGATCTTCTAAGGGTATGAGGATATAGGCATCAAAGACCCTGTGCTGAGACAGCTCCATGACATGCAGATATTGGGGGATGAGGGCTCAGAAGACGACTTGCCATCGGGAAGAGAGAAAAGAGACGGGAAGACTGAATGAATAGAGAACACTCTGCAAGCATCCCAGTTCCTTTTGTTGCCTTTCAGTATACAGATGCCAGGAAGAGTCAGAAGGCATCTGGAAGTGCTTTCTGTCTCTATGGAGTCAAGGCAGGGTCTTCAAACCTGTGCTTTCCAAAACAAAGAAATAATGCTGATGAAACAAATTTTCCCCAGAGGAAGGGGAGAGCAGACAACAGGATGCTGGTAAAGAAGATGCCTGGAGCAGGCTGTGTCCTCAAATGGAGGGTAATTGCCCTCAAATCACTTAACTAGGATGACCTGCTTTGCTTTCTTGTATAGCCAGGACTGTTATCAGATTAGGGTCAAAGGGCTGCCCTCTTCCCTAATCTTGGAAGGCATCGTGCCAGAGCCTGGGGCAAGAAAGGACTGATATCCAGGAATGCAGGTGAAATTATAACCATTAGCCCTGTCTTAGTGTGCAAGGAAAATGTGCCCCACTACCCCTGATTAAGTTCATGTTCCCATATCATAAATTGCCTTCCTCTCTAATAGCTCTGCATAAATATCCCAGGGAATCAAAGTAACATCTGATTTCCCAGAGAGAACATTTGCGTTTGTAACTGTCAGAAATAGGAGTGATCATCAAAGCTAAATGAACTGGGCTATAAACAGTTAGAAATATGTCTCTAATTTTTTTTTAAAAAAACATGCTTTTTGTTTGTTTGTTTTGGGGAGAGACAGTCACTTAGACTCAACAACAAAACAGAAAACTGTGAGTGTCATTTTGGGGCAAGACCTTCCTGGTCTTTCCCCCCTCGTACTTTCTGCTATCTCGTGACCTCCCACTCCCCTTCCAGTCACATGGTATCTCCCTCACTTTGGAGTTTTAAAGGTGTGGTCCCGAGTGGGAGAGGAAGGCCAGAAAATCTCTATAGATGTGGAGGATTGGGGTAAGACAATGAGGGGACTAGAGGTGCATTCCCAAGTGAATCCCCAAAGGGGAGGGAAAATATCCATAGAGAAGGGGCAGTGTGATTGGTTCTGGCTAAAGGGCCTGAACAGCAGAGCCTACTGCAGCCTTGCATAGCACAGGGCAATGGAATAACTTTGTAGGCCCCCAAACTGCATTGAAACAGATAGGGTCTTAGAAGCATGGGGTTGGTTTCCTGGATCCATTGTGGCTTGGAAACCACAAAATGTTTCCTGTGTGCCCACAAGAGTGTAAGAAAACCACTGGGTAGAAAAGGACCTTGCAGACTGGAATGAGTCATCATGCAGACCAAAGTCCACCTCAGTGGATGGTAGTGTGGATGAATAGGTACAGGTGTCCAGATACTGTCTCGTGTGCACCCCTGCCCCAGCCTTTTGTTATTCTTAGTACAAAGATATAACTCTTAGGAAAAGTAGAAACACACAATAGGCTGATATTAAGTTTCTTTCACCTGGAAGAATGAACACTACAGTAGAATTTGAGTTATAGAACTCAAACAAATTTTCGCATTTCTTGAACACCTAAGTCTATAGACTGATGTTAGTGCCAGCTGCAGAAATAAGCACAGTTCTCACCACTTTATTTATTATCTGAATGCAGAAGGAGCCCTGTCTGGCCATAGCTCTGGCCTCTGCAATGGAAAACATAATTTTTGTGGAATTTAGAGATCTTTGGGTAAGGAGAGAAAAATAACAAAGTCTGTTTTACCACCTCACTTTTTTTGTACAAAAATATGAAAACATTTTCACATTATACAATTTCTTCCCATCTATTTTGTGGCAAACACATCTGTTAGAGGAATTGTTGGATCCCTCATCCCCAGGAAGCTGTCTCTTTAATCTTTCCATAAAGTCTTGAGAATGTTAGCTTCTTTTTCTGCATTCTTGGAAATCATAGTGTGGTGTTCCTCCTGACAGCACTCCCATCTTGATCATTCTGTGCTTACAGTTTTACCGCATTCCATTGTTCTAATGAGGTGACTGAGTGGAAGCTGAGGTTAGTAGATAAAACTTAGAACAGGAGCAGCCCTTGGAGGGTGCTTCAAAAGAGGTAAAGTTTTCAAAGATAGAACTTCAGGGACAGGGTTTTGTGTTCTGGCTTCAAAATGGCAGTGTTTTCCTAAGTTGTCACCTGGACTGTCTTACCATATTTTCTGTTTGAATGACTCCTCTAAATCTTATCTAAGCCTGGCCAAATATCCCTGGTTCCATTGATGGCTAAGTCTTCTGGCCAGGAATAAAATGCCTGCCTTTCCAAATCAGTAGCTCAAGTTCCTGGGACAGACTACCCATAGGCCCTCAGGTTGCTGTCTGGTTGTCATCTAAAAAGTTGGTACCATGGGCCAGTTGATACCAAAGAGTCCCGGATTTAAAAACTGGCTCAGAGCATCTAATTGTTCTGAATGTGACAATTCTTAACCTAAGTTTCCTCAGCTGTGAAGTGGGGATTATAACATTATCCCACAATACCTCTGACAATGAAATAATGTGTATATATTGCTTGTCACCAGATATGGTTTGGATCTGTGTCCCTACCCAAATCTCATGTTGAAATGTAATCCCTAATGTTGGAGGTGGGATCTGGTAGGAGGTGATTGAATCATGGGGGTGGTTTCTAATGGTTTATCAACATTTCCCTAGAGCTGTTCTCATGATACAGTTCTTGTGGGATCTGGCTGTTTAAAAGTGTGTGGCACCTCCCCGCCCCCTTTTCCTCCTGCTCCAGTCATGTAAGATGTGCCTGCCTCCCCTTCACCTTCTGCCATGATTGGAAGTTTCCTGAGGCCTCCCCAGCCATGCTTCCTGTACAGCCTGTGGAACTATGAGCCAGTTAAGCCTCTTTTCTTTATAAATTACCCAGTCTCAGGTGTGTCTTTAGAGCAGTGCAAGAATGGACTAATACAGTACCTAATAGGCATTCAACAAGTAATAATTCCCTGCTCCTTCTACATAAACAAATATGGGTGGGTTTATGTATCTAAACTGTAGGACTTTACAAAGACTAAAATGGAATCTTTTGAGGAATTTCACTGTAATCAGTAAACAAAGTATTTGTAATCATGTTCATTTATTTACTGATTTTCTATTCTGTATTTATCACGTTATATTTTAGCTGTCTGATTATGTTATGAGATCATTCAAAGTTGAAACTCTAAAATTTTCTATAAATCTCCACGACCTAAAAAACACTCAGTGAATGCTTGAAAAGTGAACAAATGAATTAATAGGTGCCTAATTAGGCATTTAGATGATGGATTTTGCTAATGTCCTTGTCCTGTAAGTACTTTAAATTCAATAAATATTTGTTGAGCACATAGAATTCTCAGCATAGTATATCCTATGGTGCGTAGGTTCTTACAATAAAATGGAGGATCCTAATCACTTACTAGACAAGCACAAGAACTTCTATAATATGAATAGATTGGTACCATAAACTATATATATAGTGATGGGGCATTTGGCAGAGGTAGAGATTACATTTGGTCGAGGGATTAAGAAAAGTTTCATTGCAGAATGAGATAGCAATGGAACTGAGCCTCAGAAGGTGAATGAGTGCAACAGCAATGACGAAAGGGATGCAGCAGTGGACATTTGTGCTTAAGGCACAGTGTGATAGGCATCCAGAGTGCTGCAAGTAGCCGGGTGTGTAGCATAAAGTATATGCAGGTTAGTTAAAGCTGCAAACACAGGGAGGGTTTAGAAACCAGCCAGACTGAGAAATTGGTTAAGTCTGGCAATTTGAGTTACTAAAAGTTTGGAGCAGGGAAAGTTCAGATTTAATTCACATTTATGAAGTGCCTTCATTTTACAGATTAGGCAAATGAAATTCAGACAAGTTAAATGATTTGCCCAAGGTCAGATGGATTGAAAGTGACAGAGCTAGAATTCTATTGGGGTCTCTTGACTGCAAGATCAATACTCCCAGCATACCACAGCCACTCCTTTCACTGTGCAGCAGGATAGGCTGAACTGCAGGAAGGGTGACTGAAGGTAGGGATCCTAGCTGAGAGGAAGGAGAGATGATTCCTTTACATTCAGTCACTGAATCATTGCCACAGCAAAGCAATCTCAAACATAATATGATCTTCCATCTTCCCAATGAGAGGATCCGAAAATATCTGATCTGAATATAGAAACTGATTGGAGGTGATTGAAGGAGTCAGATTTTGAAATAAATATGGAGGAAGCCAGTCTTAGTAAAGTCTGAATCTTAAGGAGTACAAAAATACAGTTAGGTAAAAGGCATAAGTCCTAGTATTTGATAGTACAGTAAGGAAATTATAGTTAACAGTAATTTATTGTGTATTTCAGAATAGCTGGAAGAGAAGAATTGTAATGTTCCCAACACAAAGAAAAGATCAATGTTCGAGGTGATGGATATTCCAGTGACCCTAATTTGATCATTACACCCCCAAAATATGTACAACTATTATATATCAATAAAATTTTTAAAATTTAAAAAGCCTAAATGATGAGGGCAGCAAATGTTATAATCAGATATACATTTTAAAAAGATAATTTTGTCATCAGTGTGGAGCCCGGATTAGAGGCAAAGTGGAAGGTAAAGAAGACAGTAGACTTCTGCAGAAATCCAGGGGTTTTGGTGGCCTGTGCTAAGGTGGTGGTTGTGAGACATGAGAGGAAAAGACAGATATAAGAGGCATTTGAGAAGTGTGGGAGACAAGATTCCATCAGAGAGGGAGAAAGGAAGGTCAAGGGTGACTCCAGAGTTTCTGTTTTGAGCAATTTTGTGTAGAGTGGATCATTGAATGTCACATGCAAGGCACGTTGATGAGGACAAATTTATAGAGCTAGGACACTGGAGTGATATCAGGAAGGGAATGATAAATGTAGAGGAAGAGGAGAGAAAGGATGTGATAGCAACATAAGCAGAAAAGTCAGGAGTCATCGCTGAGTTCAGTCTGGGGCACTTTATCCTGCCCCTCTCCCTCCAGCTGAGATTTCAGCTTTGTCTTGAGAGTTAATCATGTGCCACCACCAAAAATATTGTCTTTCTTGCTGTAATTATTCCAGGAGGAGCAAGAAAACATGATAATTACCACTTCGTAATTTCCTCTCGGGAAAAGCTAATTCTTCTTCCAAATGAACATAATATTTCATTGACGTAGAAAAGAGAATGAAAACAATCTTCCTTTGAAAACAAGAATAAACAAACACTCACAGCAATCAGTCACTTACAGGTTGCCAAAAGAGAAAATGGTTAGAATATCATTGGCCTAGGAATAGGGTGATCAACCATCCCTGGCTGCCTGGAACTTCCATGGTTTTAGCACTGCAAGTCCTGCATCCTGAAATCTCTTGGTGGTATTAGATTTGGATTCTAATCCTGGTTCTATTGCTGATTCACTGTGAAAACAGGATACATCTATTCTGAGCATAGTTCCCTCACCTATAGAATGAGGGGAAAGGGCTTCTTTATACTCTCTCCCAAGATGAGCTCCTGCAGTCCCATGAATTTAAATATCATGTATCACCAGTGACTGCTGAGAGACCACCTGCTCTCACCCCTAAGGTACAGACTTGGATTTCCCACTGCCTACTCGACATCTCCACCCAAATGTTTAATAAGCATCAAACACTTTCACTTTCATGCTCAAACAGAACTCTTTTTTTTTTTTTTTTTTTTTTTTTTTTTTGAGACAGGGTCTCACTCTTTCACTTAGGTTGGAATGCAGTGGCAGGATCATGGCTCACTGCAGACTCAACTTTCTGGGGGTCAGGTGATCCTCCTACTTCAGCCTCTCAAGTAATTGGGACTATAGGTGCATGCCACCACACCCAGCTAATTTTTTCTTTTCTATTTTTTGTAGAGACAGGATTTCACTATGTTGCCCAGGCTGGTCTTGAGCCATCTTCCTTGGCCTCCCAAAGTGTTGGGATTATAGGCATGAGCCACCGTGCCCAGGCCCAAAGAGAAGTCTTGATTTTCTCTCCCAAACCTATTCTCCCTACCTTCTATATCCCAGAAAATGACATCAACCAACCAGTTGCTTGAACCACATATCTAGGATTCCTCTTTGATTTTCTCATCTGCTCTCTGTACCAATTCCAGGCCAAAACAGCAAGTTCTGTCAGTTCAACCTCTAGAATGTATCCCATATCCATCTACTTCTGCTAACAGTAGCAAGAAGGATCCTTTAAAAATAAAAAATTTCAACTCCTGTTCTTCCTCATTTGAAGATCTCAAATAAAAAACTGTTTTAGAAGCATCTCTTCTTTAAAGGGATTTAATTTAACTTTCTTTGCCCACTCAGGTGATGTATTTGAATATACATATTTACTTAGATCTTTCCTGGATCTATAAGGAGTGTTGCTGGCCTTGTCACACTGCTAGGAATGAGTGTTCTGTCTGCCTGGAGAACAACATTGCATACTTGATGCTAACTTCTAGGCAGTTTATCTGTACAAAGGTAAGATGTGAAAGCCTCAAATTCACTGCCCCACAACTCCTCACAAATCACATCTTTACATACAAAATCATGTCTCACTTGCCAGGTACCAGTTTGGGGAAAACTACCCTCCAAAGAGTTTGCAAATGAAAGGTGGCAAGTTTAAAGGAATATTGTAAAGTCCCTAGAGCCCAAACCAACTAAAAATATTTCTTCCTCTACATTATCCCAAGTCAGTGCTTCTTCCCAGAGCCAACAAGTGTATGCTCCTTAGGATGGTTTCTTGAAGATTAAAAGGGATGTCTAAGGTACATTTTGTGTTAGATAAGAAGTACTTATCTTGAAAACAGGTTCATTTTGTGGTGGATGAGAACAAAGTACTTAAATAAAGGGCCACCCCTCTGGTACATATACCCTTGAGAGCTGAATTCCCTATGCCAGTCTTGCTCATGTCATGAAAATTTCAGGGTAGAATCACAGTTCAACAATAATAACCTTCTGTTCACCTTCCTATGATAGAGACTGTGCTAAGTGCTTTATCAATGTGTCCTTACCAAATTCTCCCGATATCATGAGATGTTATGAGCCCCATTTTCTTTTCTTTTTTTTTTTTTTTTTTTTTTTTTTTTTTTTTTTGAGACAGAGTTTTGCTCTTGTCATCCAGGCTGGAATACAATGGCATGATCTCGGCTCACTGCAACCTCTGCCTCCCAGGTTCAAGCGATTCTTCTGCCTCAGCCTCCAGAGTAGCTGGGATTACAGGCATCTACCACCATGCTAGGCTAATTTTTGTATTTTTAGTAGAGACGGGGTTTCGCTGTGTTGGCCAGGTTGGTCTTGAACTCCTGACCTCAGGTGATCTGCCTGCTTTGGCCTCCCAAAGTGCCGAGATTACATGTGTGAGCCACTGTTCCTGGCCCAGTGAGCCCTGTTTTCTAAAAAGGCAAAAGGGAGCATGGGGAAGTAAAATGACTTGCCCAAGGTTACAAAGCTAGTAGGTGGTTAAGCTGGCATTCAACCCAGAAGTCTGACTTAAAGCTCTCTCATGGAGTTTTTGAGACACGAATTCCACCTGTGATCTGCTGAGCCAGTGATTCTCAACCCTGGCTGCACATTAGAACCATCTGGTGAATTTTTAAACATCTTGATTCTAGATTATACCCCAGGCTAGTTAAACCAGATTGCTAGGGGTGGGACACAGGCAGCAATCGTTTTTAAATCTCCTAAGGTGATTCCAGTGGGCAGCCATATGGCTAATCAGTGGCTATACAATCGTAATTCTTTCTACCTGTTTTTAAAATTTATTATTATTATTATTTGAGACTGAGTCTCACTCTCTTGCCCAGGCTGGAGTGCAGTGATGTGATCTCGGCTCACTGCAACCTCTGCCTCTCAGGTTCAAGCAATTCTCCTGTCTCAGCCTCCCAAGTAGCTGAGACTACAGGCACACACCACTACACCTGATAATTTTTGTATGTTTAATAGAGATAGGGTTTCACCATATTGGTCAGTCTGGTCTTGAACTCCTGACCTGAAGTGATCCACCAACCTTGGCTTCCCAAAGTACTGGGATTAAAGGTGTGAGCACCTGGCCTCCACTTGTTATTTTTTAGAACTAGAAAATAATTATATTTGTTCCTTTTCACAAGCAATAGTTAAGAGGCCAGTGAGTACAAGACATTGTATACTCCCTGTATTTGCATTTTCTTCTTCTTTGGGGACCCAGCTAGCTCAGGCCTTCACTTTCTTATTCAAGAAGGAAGAGGAAAAAGTGATTACTGTGGTAGCCAGATAATGCCTAGATTTGCAATGTGTTTGGAAAAAAGAATACCCAAATTTATTAGTATTACCTTCAAATGAATTTTAATGCTGTGGCACAACTAAAAGACTGCTACTGCTTTATTGCTGTTAAGAAAAAAAAAGAAAAGAAAGAAACAAAGCTGAAATTTTGCAGATTTGTATCTAGGGTGCTATAATTGATCCTGAAGTGGCACTGACAACTTGGAAGTGCCAAGATATGATGCTATACAAAGGGCTGTGAAGTTAATTGCATAGTGACAGATAGGAAATGAACGTTTATTGAGCATTTACTCATAGTGTAGTAGACAGAACATAGGTTTTTATAGACAGGCAGACATGGGTTCAAATCCCAACTCTGCCATTTACTAGCCATGGTATTTTTTGTTTTGTTTTGTTTGTTTTTATTTTTTGAGATAGGGTCTCGCTCTGTTGCCCAGGCTGGAGTGCTGTGGCGTGATCTTGACTCACCGCAATCCACCTCCCAGGTTCAAGTTCTTGTGCCTCAGCCTCCTGAGTAGCTCGGATTACAGGTGTGTACCACCACGCCTGGCTAATTTTTTTTTATTAGAGACAGGGGTTTCACCATGTTGGCTAGGCTGGTCTTGAACTCCTGACATCAGGTGATCTGCCAGCGTCGGCCTTCCAAACTACTGGGATTAGAGGAGTGAGCCTTTAAGTCTCCATTTCCTCATGTGTAAAGCCAAGATTGATAAGGCTTACCTGGCAGAACTGTATGATTGCTGAGATAGTGTGTGAAGCGTCTAGTACGGTATCTAGGCATGGCAATAATTACGATCATGTGGCAGATGCTATGTTATCCACATTTGTTATCTCCCTTTATCTTCACAATACACCCTCAAAAAGATGCTGTTATTTTCATTGATGGAGGTGAGCCCTGAGAGGCTCCACAGTTTGCCCCAGTCAGCTGTGAGACATCCAGTTAGGATTGGTCTCCTGTACCTGAAGCCTGTGAAGGTTGGCTGCCACATCTTGCTTCACAGGCCATCCCATAGCTGACTTATCTATTAGAATGGAGGGAGATAGTCTCTGGATAATGAAATCAAATTTAAAAGGCAAACAAGTTTTTAGCTATTTGCCAAGCATATAACAATGTTATGAAAAAGGCTATCTGGCTCAGAAAGGGCACTATTACTTACCTCTTTTCCTTCTAAGATGGAGCTCTACCTGGAGAACACCCATCAAAGAAACTGAAATTGCAAAAGCCGCTCTTGCTTAAGTACTCCCAGTGTTAGCTGTATGCTGAGCTAAAAAAAACAAACAAACAAAAAACAAAACAAAAAACTTGGATGAGCCACTGTCTAATCACATCAGATCTACATCAGTTTTTCTGCTGGTGGCTTTTATGGTCTCCCATGAAAGACCATGAAACTTCAAATTGTGGGACATTTTGAAGTAATTTAAGAAGAATCAAATATTGTGAAACAGTTGGGAGCTCACTGCAAGGAACCTGGGAAACATAGCCATGTTGGGTTCCTAGGAAGGAAGAGATTGGGTTTTGGAGAATAGGTAGGAAATCCCTGCCACATAGGCCATCCAAGTGGAGGTGTGCAGTGGTCATTTGGAAATATGGCATAGGAGCTGGGAAGAGGGTGAAAATAGCATCTAAATTGTTGAGACCTTGGGATCAGATGAACTTGTTAAGGAAAATTGGATAGTCTGAAGAGGAAAGGTTGAAAAGGGAACCTTGAGGAATCCCAGACACTAAGGGACAGGCAGAGGAAGAGGAATTGGCAAAGGAGACTGACAAAGAGTAGAATCAGAAAGACAGGGGTGACCAAAAGCAGGGTAGCATTTCCAAATGCAAAAGTTGACAGAACTTTGAGGAAGCCCATGCTAGGGCTGCCATAACAAAACACCCCAGACCAGTGGGCTTGAAAAACAAAAATTTATTTTAACAGATAGAGAGAGGTCAAGTGGGATGTGGACTTAGATGGTGTCATTGACTTTGGCAATTAGAGTACTGGTGACCCTACAGTGTAGCTTCAGTTGGAGTAGAGGCGAAATGGTAGAGGCCTGAGAAGGAAATGCAAAGTGATAAAGTAGAGCTATGGAACAGAGGGCTCACTGGCAATGGAAGACTTTTCTGGCATCCCAAGCAACTACGAACTCTGAAATCTCAATTAGTAAATCTATGCTGGGCACCATATTTCCTGAAGTGCCATCTTAATTTTTAGTTGAGTCAGCTATTACAAATCTCTTTCTTCATCAGGGAGAGTGACACACTCACTGTATGGTGCTCTTAAGTGTGCATTCATTTTCTTTCTCATCCCAGGTCCCAATGTTCACAATGGTCTATGGCATCCATTTATATCATCTGCCTGTCCCCTGAAAGCATGTAGTTTGTGACTTTTGTTAAGGTATCTCTTGGGGCTCCTTTCAAAGATACTTCTTATATCTAGGATAAATCAGAGCTTTCCTCTGAAGCAAAACAGAACATTTATTTACTTATTTATTGGTCTTGACATGTTTTATTGTGATACAATATACATAAACAGAACATTTATAGACCAGTGGCAGTGGGATGTATATCTCATGCTAGGGAGGAGGTGGAGGACCATCTACTGGTGGAAACCAAGTCGTGGAAAAGATGATGTTTGACTATGATAATAAAAAAGAAAGGCAAGAGAGAGGATGCTGTTTAAATAGAAGCCTGCAACCTACAATAATGACTCTACGCTGGAAATTGATCAAGGAAGCATCCAGTAGAGCAGGCGTCCCCAAACTATGGCCCGCGGGCTGCATGCGGCCTCCTGAGGCCATTTATCCAGCCCTCCGCCGCACTTCAGGAAGGGGCACCTCTTTCATTGGTGGTCAGTGAGAGGAGCACAGCATGTGGCGGCCCTTCAGCGATCTGAAGGACAGTGAACTGGCCCCCTGTGTAAAAAGTCTGGGGACGCCTGCAGTAGAGGAATGTATTATTAAACTAGCTACCTGCTGGGTAACTGGAACTTAATACAGCTAAGAAAACTCTGGGAGGTCATATAAAATACTTATCTCAGCATTACCCCACCCAAGATTGAGGGAGCTCTTATCAGTCATTGACTGACTGGTGCTGGAATCGGGAGAGGAGTGAATGAGCATCAATAGCCCCAATGTCCTGGCAACTCCTGCCATGGAGTGATGAGATAAAGACTTCAGGCCACCGGGTGCGGTGGCTCAAGCCTGTAATCCCAGCACTTTGGGAGGCCGAGGCGGGTGGATCACGAGGTCAATAGATCGAGACCATCCTGGTCAATATGGTGAAACCCCGTCTCTACTAAAAATACAAAAAAGTAGCTGGGCATGGTGGCACATGCCTGTAATTCCAGCTACTTAGGAGGCTGAGGCAGGAGAATTGCCTGAGCCCAGGAGGCGGAGGTTGCGGTGAGCCGAGATCGCGCCATTGCACTCCAGCCTGGGTAACAAGAGCGAAACTCCGTCTCAAAAAAAAAAAAACTTCAGGCCAAGGAGAGCTGGTGCTACAGCTGGAAGTCAGCATGGGTGTGGTAAAGGGGTTGAAGGAAAGGTGGATGCCAGTAGTCTCGGCTGTAGTCCTGTGCTCTTTTGTCCTCTGTCATTCTGATTCCTTTGAATCTAGCTCTGAAACTCTTGAGACCTGTCCCACAAATACCTGCCTCACAAAAATGTGCAGATATTTTTCTAGGGCATTGTATTAGATTGCTAGGGTTGCCATAACAAAATACTGCAGACCGGTGGGCTTGAGATACAAAAATTTATTTTCTCATAGTCTTAGAGGCTAGAAGTCTGAGGCAAGGTTGGTTTCTTCTGAAGATCCTCTCCTTGGCTCGTAGGTGACCATTTTCTCTTGTGTCTTCATATGGTCTTCCCTCTGTGTGTGCCTGTCTTAATCTCCTAATCTTATAAGGACACCAGTCATATTGAATTATGGCCCATCCAGATGTCCTCATTTTACCTTAATTACCTCTTGAAAGATGCTATATACAAATACAGTCAGTCACATTCTCAGATATTGGGGGTTAGGACTTCAACATGTGAATTTGGCAGGGAGACAGTTTAGCCCTTAACAGGTATTTATTTAAAGATGAAATTGGCCAAAGAATGTACACATTTTAAATTTTAATAAGTTGACTAAATTGACATTGAAGAGTGGCAGAATGTGCCTCTCCAGAATATGTCATTTTGGCATAAGGGTTATTTTGAGATAAAGGCACTTTTAAAGAGCAGGTGGAAACAGAATTTTTTTTTGAGACAAAGTCTCACTCTGTCTCCTGAGCTGGAGTACAGTGGCACAATCTTGGCTTACTATAGACTTGACCTCCTGGGATCAAGTGATCCTCCTGCCTCAGCCTCCAGAGTAGCTGGAACTACAGGTACACACAACCATGCCTGGCTAATTTTTTCTTTTGTTTTGTGTGTGTGTGTGTGTGTGTGTGTGTGTGTGTGTGTGTCTGTGTGTGTGTTTGTAGAGTTGGGGTCTTGTGATGTTGCCCAAGCTGGTCTTGAATTCCTGGCCTCAAGTGATCCTCCTGCCTTAGCCTCCCAAAGTACTGGGATTACAGGTATGAGTCACCATGCCCCTCTTAAAGCAGAACTTTCTGACTTCTCCTTTTTTTCCTGAAAGCATATTAAACTCCCATGTAAAAGATGCCCTCTCTGTACCAGGAGGAAAGAGATATTTTTATCACCAGAGACAGAGAGAATTCTCTGCAGACAATCGAATTTTGTTGAAACAACTCTTACCTTTCTTTAGCTTTCCTGTATATTTTACTTTTTCACAATTGCTTCTCTTTGTCCAACATAGTAGGAAAGCATTGAGATTTTGCAACTTCTCTGAGCCGTCATTTCTTTATGAAGATTCTCAAGTCACATAAAACTTAAAAATTAAATAAGTCTTTAAGTTTCTCTCCTGCTAGCCTATTTTATGTCAATCTAATTCTCAGGCCCTGCTGGGATTCCTACAAAGGTAGAGGTAAAGCTTTGTCTGCCCTACACCATCCTATATAGTATCACTAATTTCATTTAAATCAGCAGTGTCTGACATTACTTCTTTCACACACCCTTCCCAACACTGATATCAAATTTTAAAAACTTTGCTAATCAGACAGGTTAAAAAGTGGCATCTCTTTTTTTTTAACCCAAATTTGCCTAATTACTGATAACACTGAGGATCTTTTTATATTTTTGTTAGCCATTCAACTTTCCTCTTGTCTGTTCATGTTATTTTCTCTTGGGTCATTTGTCTTTGCTTATGAAATTCTCATTTTTTTTAAACGTATATCTCTGTACTAACTCTCTGATACATAGGATACATAGGCTATAGGTATCTAATAGACTATCATTCATCTTTATGTGAATGCTTATCATATAGAGGTTTTAAATTTCAATGTGGTTACCTGTGCCCTAGGTTTGTTGTCTTCTTACTTCCTCAAGGACTTTTTTACTCTGTATATAATGCCCCCACCCTTCCAGCTTCAGCCTCACTCTAAAGAATGCTTACAATTGTTGAGAAACATACTCTAGTATGTCCCACTTTTTACAACTACTCCTTGAACCATCTCTCTCTCCAGTTACTGGCCTCTTTTTGCTTTGTTTCATAACAACGTTTCTCAAAAGACAGGTATTTTTCATTCTCTCCACTTCCTCACCACCCCTCCAGTCATCACCCTCTGTAGTGTGGCTCTATGACCACCTCTTTGCTGGAAGTGTTCTTGTTAAGATTGCCAGCCACCTTCATGGTGCTAGTTGGAGTCACATCTCTGTTCTCACATGATTTAATCTTTTGGTAGCATTCACCATGACTGACCATATCTCCCTTCCTGAAACAATTTTTTAAAATCTTGGCCTCAGTAAATGAGCTCCCTGTTTTCTTTCTAACTGCCTCAGCACATCTCAGTACCCTCTGCTGACTCTTCTTCCACCACCAACTCCCTAAATGTTGGAGTGTCTCCTGGTACAGCCCTGGACTCCCCTCACCAGCTTTTCATCAGGTGAACTAACTCCTGTCCCAATAAATACCTTCTGTGTGTTGATGACCCGCAAATGCACAGCTGCACCCTCGACCAAGTCCTTGAACTTTAGACTCATACATCCAGTTCCCTACTGGACACCTCCCCTTGATTATTTCACACTTAATGATTCCAAAATGGATCTTTTTGATTTTCACTGCCTCCCCAAAAAACTTTTCCCACTCCGTTACCCCCTATCTTGCCAAGAACCCTGTTGCTCAAACCAAACTCTTAGGAATCACCCTGATTTCTCCCTTCAGCAGTCCATCAGCAAGTCTTAATATTTCTATTTCCAACATGTTCTCAGTATCCATATATTTTCATCCATCTTTGCAACTATTACCCTATTCCTTGCACTGACATCTCTTCCCAGGACTACAGCTGTAGCCTCCTACCTAAATGGTCTTCTGCTTCCATTCCTGCCTCCGTCTAGCTCATTATCCTGTTAACATTTTCAGCATTTACCCCCATCTTAAGTTACTGTAATAACTTATTTCTTTATGTTATTATTGTCTATTTCCTCTACTATTTTGCCAGCTCTGTGAGGGTAGGGACCAGATCTGTTGTATTTCTCACCATATCTTAACTTCTGGCAGATTTAAGTATCTTAGTACATACATTTTGATTAAATCAATGAGCAAGTGAATGCATGATTTTAAATATTAGGTAATATTCATAATTTGCTCAGAAAATTCTTCTGAGATTGGCCACTTCCCAGACTGGTGAAACAGGAGAAAAGGATCTTGTATATCTCCATGACTCCTGAAAAGAGCATAAAAACAGTATGTTTGGGAACATAATGTGGAGCAGGAGTTACAAGCTCAAATGTCTCTGGGTTCTGGCAGGTAACAGAAATGGGGAAGTTACCATGTGTAAGCTACAGTGAGTGGTAGGGACTGTCACATTCTGGAGAGCCCCCAGCTCCAGCTAATGCAGACTCATCAGCTCCAGCCAGATGTGGCCAAGCAGCCAAGGGCCCAAAGGTCAGCCATCTTCCAATTTTTCAAAAGAAGGTGAAAATATATACATACAAATTAGAATTCGTTTTGTTGAATTTCTCAAACTTGAAAAAGAATTAGTTTTGGCTGTGAGTGTGAGTAATGCTTTGAAACAGCAACTTAAATGAGGGAAAGTATATTTCTTTCCCACAAAAAGAAGTTTGGGACATATAGTCCAAGGCTCATGAAGCTCAATGAAATTAGGGACCCAGGCTTCTTCTAATGTGTTGCTCATCTTGGCATGGCTTTCATTCTCAAACTTACTTTGTGGCCCAAGGGACTGATGTAGCCCCAGCCATTAGCTCCTCATTCTGCACAGCAGGAAGCAAACGGGGAAAGAAAGGGTCTGACTTCCTGGAAGCTTCTATGCCTCACTTCTATTTCATTTCATTGTCTAGAACTTAATAATGCAGCAACTTCTAGCTGCAGGGGAGGCTGGAAAGTATAATGTTTGTTTTAAGTAGACATGTGCTCAACTGAGGAAGAAGGGAAGGATGGATACTGGAGTTCTAAAGTAGGAGTCTCTGCCAGAGCTGGCTATTTATGTAAAATTCCTAGGTTTCGACAACATAACAGCTAAACACAGCAGGCCTGTCACCTGATTTCAGCAGAGGAACTGCCAGTGTTGTGAACCCTGCTTAGAGCAGTAAATGTAAATGGGATGCACTTCCGTGTCACATGGGGCAGCCTGCAAGTCTGGCTGCTGAGGATCGTAAACAGATGCAGGTTAGCAGGACTTAGGCAGTGCAAACAGGAGTACCTGTGTTCAGGTACCCTGGGAAGTGTAGGCAGGTTGTGGAAAGCACTGTGAAGGTAGCCTGTGGGTAAAGGGTGAGGGGGCTACAGTCTGTTACCTGTACACCCAAGCAGTGTTCAGGGCATTGCAGCAACATGGGAGGACCCTGGCGTCCCTTACCTTTAGGTCTAAGCAGTTATTCTAAGGGGTGCAATTTCTACCTTCTCTGAATTATAAAGTCCCTCTCAGTGTTCTGACCTCACACACCAGGTCAAGGTCATCCTCTCTGGAGGTGTAAATGAGCCTGAACCAGGCCCAAACCCCTTGAGAGTTCACTGGCCCTTTCCAATCACTGCCTTCGCGACCAGCCCTCTTCAGTCCTCTCTCTCTGGCCTTCTCTAGCCCCCCTCCAATCACTCAAATTGCCCTCTTAGACTTCGACTCAGCCCAATCTGAGGCTCCATGACAATTCCGCTCTAAATAGCATCATTTCCCAGTCACACCAGATCTTCTTGCCATGGTGGCACCACGTGGTGGTAGGAAAAAAATTGAATTTGCAGACAGGCTTCCCCCACTTGAATCTCTGTACCATCACTTACTAATTGACTGGACTGTAAATATTTCTAAAAGTGTAAATTGGCACTAATAACATTCTCCTTACCTACTTCACAAGGTTTTTTGGAGGATTCACAGGGATTACTTATGTAAAAGGTCTTTGTTGAAAAAGAAAAAATAGTCTAAACAACTCTGAATATAAATTTAAGGTTCCAGTAAAGATTCTCTGTAACTGCCCATATATGTTTAAAATTTGTGACTTTATTGACACAAACTTTGCAATGAAAAGTGTCATCCTAATAGGATAGTAAGAATCAGTTTCTGTCTAATACATACTTGAAAAAGTAGCCAGATGCATTTTTAGTCACATGGTTTAACTTCTGGTTGCTGTCTCTGTGAAATCCAGATTGTTCTGGGGAAGGCCAGATTATATACCCTTCATTTCCTTCTCCCCTGGAAGTGAGAAAGTGTTTCTATAAAAAACAGAGACACTTTCTTAAGGTGATAAATTCCAAACAACATGCAGCAGTGAATGGATGTAGAAACAAAGCAGTAAAGAGAAACCACAAAGCACATCCCCTGGGAGTAAGAGCCCTTGAAGTTGCAGGGTCACTGCCAACCTTTGGCAGCTGGGGCCTCCTGCTGAGTAATGCCAGTGGGGACATATGAGTCACAGGTTTTGCTTTTATTTTATTTTTATTAAAAACATTTTTTAGAACATGAATTCCCTAAAAGCCCTTTCTCAAAGAATCACAAAATGATAAAGGTTTAGAAAAACTATAATTTTGTGTATGATAAAGTCTTGTTCAGTGATTAGAACACCTAGTTAAGACACAAACCTACCCTGGATATAAAAGATTCCATTGCAGAGCAATTTGCAACACACACGATATCTTGGGTCTAATTCAGTCTCCTCGTTATGAAGTCACTATTAGATTCAGGATAGACAGTCATTACTAACAAGACCCCAAATCTGTCAACATCTGCATAGTACCTATCACAGGATGGACATTCAATATTTAGTAAATAAATATACAGTCTGCCAGTAGAAGGAAAGAAGGAACAATGACACTACCCATTTGGGTTTGAAGAATAGCAGAGTTAGCAGATAAGGAGGTTGAGTACCTGACCTTTGACCTGCGTATCAGTTCTCTGGACTATGTTATGTAAATATAATACCATTAGGCTGCCTATTTCTGCTAAATATGGAATTTATTGGTATACTTTGGTACAACTTTAGTCCTATCTTTCCCAATCCCAGGTATGTTAACAGTCCTTGAAAAATCATGCTACATTACTTTGCAGGAAAATACTTCTAGATGAACATGTTTCAAGACATATGAAAAAACTATTCCTGTCAAAACATCCTTTTTCTATGTCAGCTACCTCATTTCTAATGCAGGGCACATCAATCTAATGTCAGAGTGAATACTCATAAACCAGGTGCTGGCTTTCTAAAGTAATTCCTTTGCAGATGCCAAAATGACAGTCCTGGAGCTGTATACAGAGGGGTCAAGGGGAAGCCATGCATGTTGCCGCATGTCTCTGAATCATGTCCCTCTCCTCCGCAGTATTCAGTCTTTGATTCACAATTGCAGATGACCCCAATGGAGAGGGAAGGCATTCAAGAAGACAAGCAAAGGGAACTGGAAAGCTATGCAAAATTGCCATGTCTGGCTGAGCCCTCAGGGGTGTCCTTATTTGGATACGTTGGCCACAAGCATAGTGACATTAAGGACTGGAGGCCAACATGGACACCAAAATTGGAGGACTTTCCAGGCAGATGAGAAACAGATATGACTGCTTCACAGACACCTCCCAAAGACATGCCATGGGCAGTGGGTTGGTGCATGGGAAACTGGATCTAATCTGTCTCATACCAAGCTAAGGAAACAAGGATAACAAGGAGTTTTCCTGTACCTTGATTGTTTCAATATGTGGGTTTAGAGTTGGATGAAAGCCAGCTTTTAAGTGAAGCTGATAAGATTTGTAATGATAATATTTAAAATGAAAGAAGGAAAGAATAAGTTTGCCTGAAACAGAACACACTATCATGGCCAGGAGAGTTTAGCACTGAGGTGTGACTCTTTAACCCAGGAAATGCATTCCTACTTTTCTGTTTCACAAACTGACCTGTAGCTTTAACTCACTACTTTTACACCAGACCCCCTTACAGGAGTTGCAAAGAGGCAAACTGAACTGCACACTTGCAGTTTATTAACATAGGCGAGTGCTGTACCATACATTTATATGATAAGTAGGAGGCTCAGAAGGTCCCAACAAATCAGGCAGCAGTTTGCTGCCAGGTAAGACAGTCTTGCCAGGGACTCAGTAGCATTCATATGCAGCAAGGGGAAGACACTTCTTCAAGGTTCTTTGATGGGAGCTAGTGCCGTGAAGGACACTGAAGAAGTCCAGCTGCCCTTCTGCTTGCACTCTCTGCTAGTTGACACAGTTCTTTGTGATTCTTCGACTTCTGTCCATCTGTTGGATGCTGTCTGTTACATTAATGGTGACTTCTTTTGAGGACATTCTCTTAGCATCTCTTTTAGCCTGTTAAGTTGAAAACAGTGAATTGAGTTACTAGGAAATGTAAACCAAAGAAAATGACCGAGGCAAATCTCAATCAATTTAGGGGTTTATTTTGCTATCATTAAGAATGTACCTGGGAAAAAGGAACACAAATCACAGGAACATGGGTGATCTGTGCTTTTCTTAGAGAGGGTTTGAGGACTTCAGTATTTAAAGGGAAAAAAAGTAGGCAGTAAGGGAAAGAGGAAAGGAATGGGGGGTAGAGAAAAAGGGGCAAACAGTTACATTCTTTTGAGGCTTTGATGAGCATTCACTGAATCCACACTTTGTATGTGAAAGGAGGGGATAAAGGAACAAATATGCATTCATCTCATGCTCAGTGAACTTGCATTTTTATATAAGATAAGATAAACATAGAAGAGTTAATGAGCAAAATATGCATTTGTCTCAAGTGAGCAGAGTGATGATTCCTAGTCCTGTCTTTGTCCCATACCTGTGAAGATAAGCTGTTAATTTACATAAGATGAAATCCAGGGACAGATCCAAGATGGCCGATTAGGAGCAGCTCAGGATTGCAGCTCCCAGTGAAAGCGCAGAGGGTGAGTGGATGCCGCATTTCCAAATGCATTTTTATTGCCTATAGACCAGGAGATTCCCAGGCAGAGGAGCTCCACGGGTTGCCAGTGAGACTAGCTGGTGTGGTGGTTCTACGCACAAAATACATGGGTCCGGGCACCGTTTAGCTGGTGATTGGAGCTCCTGGGGGTCAGAGTTGCCCGTTAAACTGATAAAAAGGGGGACTGAAACAGGGAGCCAGGCCAGGAGATTTCCAGGCAAAAAAAGCACCACGAATCTCATTGCGGCTGTTTCAGCTGGTGCAATGGGTCACCACATGGGAAATCGCACAGATCCCAGTGCCTTCTTTTTTTTTAAATTGCATTTTAGGTTTTGGGGTACATGTGAAGAACATGCAAGAGTGTTGCATAGGTACACACATGGCAGTGTGCTTTGCTGCCTTCCTTCCCCTCACCTGTATCTGTCATTTCTCCCCATGCCATCTCGTCCCACCTCCCCACCCCCCCGTCACTCCCCCATTTACCCCCAATGGACTACAGTGTGTAGTGCTCCCCTCCCTGTGTCCATGTGTTCTCATTGTTCAACACCCGCCTATGAGTGAGAACATGCGGTGTTTGATTTTCTGTTCTTGTGTCAGTTTGCTGAGAATGATGGTTTCCAGGTTCATCCATGTCCCTATAAAGGACACGAATTCATCGTTTTTGATGGCTGCGTAATATTCCATGGTGTATATGTACCACATTTTCCCTATCCAGTCTATCATCGATGGGCATTTGGGTTGGTTCCAGGTCTTTGCTATTGTAAACAGTGCTGCAATGAACATTCGTGTGCATGTGTCCTTATAGTAGACTGACTTATAATCCTTTGGATATATACCCAGTAATGGGATTGCTGGGTCAAATGGGATTTCTATTTTTAGGTCATTGAGGAATCGCCACACTGTCTTCCACAATGGTTGAATTAATTTACACTCCCACCAACAGTGTAAAAGTGTTCCTATTTCTCCACATCCTCTCCAGCATCTGTTGTCTCCAGATTTTTTAATGATCGCCATTCTAACTGGTGTGAGATGCTATCTCAATGTGGTTTTGATTTGCATTTCTCTAATGACCAGTGATGATGAGCATTTTTTCATATGTTTGTTGGCATCCTGTATGTCTTCTTTTGTAAAGTGTCTGTTCATATCCTTCACCCATTTTTGAATGGGCTTGTTTGTTTTTTTCTTGTAGATCTGTTTTAGTTCTTTATAAATTCTGGATATCAGCCCCTTGTCAGATGGGTAGACTGCAAAAATTTTTTCCCATTCTGTTGGTTGCCAATTCACTCTAATGACTGTTTCTTTTGCCGTGCAGAAGCTGTGGAGTTTGATTAGGTCTCATTTGTCTATTTTGACTTTTGTTGCTATTGCTTTTGGCGTTTTGGTCATGAAGTCCTTGCCTACACCTATGTCCTGAATGGTTTTGCCTAGGTTTTCTTCTAGGGTTTTTATGGTGTTAGGTCTGATGTTTAAGTCTTTAATCCATCTGGAGTTAATTTTGGTGTAAGGTGTCAGGAAGGGGTCCTGTTTCTGCTTTCTGCACATGGCTAGCCAGTTTTCCCAACACCATTTATTAAACAGGGAACCCTTTCCCCATTGCTTGTTTTTGTCAGGTTTGTCGAAGATCGGATGGTTGTAGATATGTTGTATTTCCTCTGAGGCCTCTGTTGTGTTCCATTGTTCTATATCTCTGTTTTGGTACCAGTAACATGCTGCTTTGATTACTGTAGGCTTGTAGTATAGTTTGAAGTCCAGTGGTGTGATGCCTCCTGCTTTGTTCTTTTTGCTTAGAATTGACTTGGCTATGCGGGCGCTCTTTTGGTTCCATATGAAGTTTAAGGTGTTTTTTTCCAGTTCTGTGAAGAAGGTCATTGGTAGCTTGATGGGAATAGTGTTGAATCTGTAAAGTACTTTGGGCAGTATGGCCATTTTCATGATGTTGATTCTTCCTAACCATGAACATGGAATGTTTCTCCATCTGTTTGTGTCCTCTCTTATTTCGTTGAGCAGTGGCTTGTAGTTCTCCTTGAAGAGGTCCTTTATGTTCCTTGTTAGTTGTACTCCTAGGTATTTTATTCTCTTTGTAGCAATTGTGAATGGCAGTTCATTCTTGATTTGGCTCTCTTTAAGTTTGTTACTGGTGTATAGAAATGCTTGTGATTTTTGCACGTTGTATTTGTATCCTGAGACTTTGCTGAAGTTGTTTATCAATTTCAGGAGATTTTGGGCTGAGATGATGGGGTCTTCTAGATATACAATCATGTCATCTGCAAATAGAGACAATTTGATTTCCTCCTTTCCAATTTGAATACCCTTTATTTCTTTTTCTTGCCTGATTGCTCTGGCTAGAACTTCCAGTACTATATTGAATAGGAGTGGTGAGAGAGGGCATCCTTGTCTAGTGCCAGATTTCAAAGGGAATGCTTCCAGTTTTTGCCCATTCAGTATGATATTGGCTGTTGGTTTGTCATAAATAGCTTTTATGATTTTGAGTTACAATCCATCAATACCTAGTTTATTGAGGGTTTTTAGCATAAAGGGCTGTTGAATTTTGTCAAAGGCCTTCTCTGCATCAATTGAGCTAATCATATGGTTTTTGTCTTTGGTTCTGTTTATGTGGTGAATTACGTTTATGGACTTGCGTATGTTGAACCAGCCTTGCATCTCTGGGATGAATCCTACTTCATCATGGTGGATAAGCTTTTTGATATGCTGTTGCAATTGGCTTGCCAGTATTTTATTGAAGATTTTTGCATCTATGTTCATCATGGATATTGGCCTGAACTTTTCTTTTCTTGTTGAGTCTCTGCGGGTTTTGGTATCCGGATGATGTTTGTCTCATAAAATGATTTGGGAAGGATTCCCTCTTTTTGGATTGTCTGGAATAGTTTCAGAAGGAATGGTACCAGCTCCTCTTTGTATGTCTGGTAGAATTCGGCTGTGAACCCATCTGGACCTGGGCTTTTTTTGGTGGTAGGCTCTTAATTGCTGCCTCGACTTCAGACCTTGTTATTGGTCTATTCAGGGTTTCGACTTCTTCCGGATTTAGGCTTGGGAGGAGGTAGCAGATGTCCAGGAATTTATCCAGTTCTTCCAGGTTTACTAGTTTATGTGCATAGAGTTGTTTGTAATAATCTCTGATGATGGTTTGGATTTCTGTGGAATCTGTGGTGATATCTCCTTTATCGTTTTTTATTGCATCAATTTGGTTATTCTCTCTTCTTTTTTATTAATCTGGCTAGTGGTCTGTCTATTTTGTTGATCTTTTCGAAAAACCACCTCCTGGGTTTATTGATTTTTTGAAGAGTTTTTTTTGTTTCTCTATTTCCTTCAGTTCTGCTCTGATCTTAGTTATTTCCTGTCTTCTGCTAGGTTTTGAGTTTTTTTGATATTGCTCCTCTAGCTCTTTCAATTTTGATGATAGGGTGTCAATTTTAGATCTCTCCTTTCTTCTCATGTGGGCACTCATTGCTATATATTTTCTTCTAGAGACTGCTTTAAATGTGTCCCAGAGATTCTGGCATGTTGCGTCTTCATTCTCGTTGGTTTTGAAGAACATCTTTATTTCTGCCTTCGTTTCATTGTTTATCCAGTCAACATTCAAGAGCAAGTTGTTCAGTTTCCATGAAGCTGTGCGGTTCTGAGTTAGTTTCTGCATTCTGAGTTCTAACTTGATTGCACTGTGGTCTGAGAGACTGTTTGTTATGATTTCTCTTCTTTTGCATTTGCTGAGGAGTGATTTATTGCCAATTATGTGGTCAGTTTTAGAGTAGGTGTGATGTGGTGATGAGAAGAATGTATATTCTGTGGATTTGGAGTGGAGAGTTCTGTAAATGTCTATTAGGTTTGCTTGTTCCAGGTCTGAGTTCAAGTCCTGGATATGCTTGTTGATTTTCTGTCTGGTTGATCTGTCTAATATTGACAATGGGGTGTTAAAGTATCCCACTATTATTGTGTGGGAGTCTGAGTCCCTTTGTAAATCATTAAGAACTTGCCTTATGTATCTGGGTGCTCCTGTTTTGGGTGTGTATATATTTAGGATTGTTAGCTCTTCTTGTTGCAGTGATCCTTTTCCCATTATGTAACGTCCTTCTTTGTCTCTTTTGATCTTTGTTGCTTTAAAATCTATTTTATCAGAACAGAATTTTATCAGAATAGGAGAATTGCAACTCCTGCTTTTTTTTGCTCTCTATTTGCTTGGTAGATCTTCCTCCATCCCTTTATTTTGAGCCTTTGTGTATCCTTGCATGTAAGATGGGTTTCCTGGATACAGCACACTGATGGGTTTTGGCTTTTTATCCAATTTGCCAGTCTGTGTCTTTTGATTGGGGCATTTAGTCCATTTACATTTAGGGATAGTATTGTTATATGTGAATTTGATACTGTCATTTTGATGCTACTTGGCTGTTTTGTTGGTTAGTTGATGCAGATTCTTGATTGTGTTGACGCTCTTTTACCGTTTGGTATGTTTTTGGAGTGGCTTGTACTGGTTGTTCCTTTATATGTGTAGAGCCTCTTTCAGGAGTTCTTGTAGAGCAGGTTTGGTGGTGACGAAATCTCTGAATACTTGCTTGTTTACAAAGGATTTTGTTTTTCCTTCACTTATGAAGCTAGTTTGGCTGGATAGGAGATTCTGGGTTGAAAGTTCTTTTCTTTAAGGATGTTGAATATTGGCCCCCAATCTCTTCTGGCTTGTAGGGTTTCTGCTCAGGGATCTGCTGTGAGTCTAACGGGCTTCCCTTTGTGGGTAACCCGACCTTTCTTTCTGGTTGCCCTTAGCATTTTCTGTTTCATTTCAACCCTGGTGAATCTGATGATTATGTGCCTTGGGCTTGCTCTTCTTGAGGAATATCTTTGTGGTGTTCTCTGTGTTTCCTGTATTTGAATATTGGCCTGCCTTGCTAGGTTGGGGAAGTTTTCCTGGATAGTATCCTGAAGAGTATTTTCCAGCTTGGATTCATTCTCTTCATCACATTCAGGTATACCTATCAAACATAGATTAGGTATTTTCACATAGTCCCACATTTCTTGAAGATTTTGTTCCTTCCTTTTTGTGCTTTTTTTCTTTGTTCTTGCCTTCTCTTTTTATTTCACTGAGTTGATCTTTGACTTCTGATATCCTTTCTTCTGCTTGGTCAATTCGGCTGTTGAAACTTGTGCATGCTTCACGAAGTTCTCGTGTTGTTTTTCAGCTCCATCAATTCACTTATATTCATCTCTATGTTGTCCATTCTTGTTAGCATTTTGTCAAATCTTTTTTCAAGGTTCCTGGTTTCTTTACATTGCGTTAGAACACGTTCTTTTAGCTCACTGTAGTTTCTTACTACCCACCTTCTGAAGTCTGATTCTGTCATTTCATTACACTCCTTCCCCATTCGGTCTTGTTCCCTTGCTGGTGAGGGGTTGTGATCCCTTTTAGGAGGAGAGGTGTTCTGGTTTCAGGAGTTTTCATCCTTTTTGCCCTGGTTTCTTCCCATTTTTGTGGGTTTATCCACCTGTTGTCTTTGTAGTTACTGTCTTTCAGATTGGGTCGCTGAGTGAGCTTCTAGTTCGTGGATGCTGAAGTTACTTCTTTTTTTTTTTCTTTTAAGCTTTCCTTCTAACAGTCTGGCCCCTCTGCTGTAGGACTGCTGAGGTCCTCTCCAGGCCCTGCTTGCCTGGGGATCACCTGCAGCAGCTGCAGAACAGTAAGGGTTGCTACCAGTTTCCTCTTCTGCTATCTTTGTCCCAGAAGGATGCTCGCCAAATGTCAGTCCGTTCTCTCCTTTATGAGGTGAGTCTTTGGATCTGTGGGGGTCAGGGAGCTACTTGAGGAGACAGTCTATCTTTTACTGGAGCTTAAGTCCTGAGCTGTGAGCTCCATTGTTCATTCAGAGCTGCTGGGCAGGTACGTTTAGGTCTGCTGCAGCTGAACTCATAAACCGCTTTTTGTTCCCAGGTGCTCTGTCCCAGGGAGTTAGGGCTTTATGAGTTTCCATTGTGCTGCTGCCCCTTTTGTTTTTTCTTTCAGGTCTGTCCTGCCCAGCTAACAGCCCACCTATTCACTGTCTGCCTACAGAGGCTTTGCTGAGCTGCTGTGGGCTCCGCCCAGCTGCCCTGTGCTCTTCCCTGCAGTCCTGTTTATATGGGCGTAGTTAGAACTGCCTCGGCAATGGTGGCCCCACCTCTTTTATGGCGGACTCTCTCTGTTGTGGCAGGTTGGCTCAGCAATGGTGGCCTGCCTCCATAGTGGTAGAGTCTCAGTAATGGCGGACGCCCCTCCCCCACAGAGCCAGACCGTCCCGGGTTCAGCTGTGCTTGCTGTGAAACGCTCAACCCAGAGCATTTTCAATTACTGTTTTTGTTGTTGTCATTGTTGTTGTTGTTGGGGGTGGGGGGTGGGACCAACCGAGCCTGATCACCTGGCTCCCTGACTCAGAGTCTTTTTTTTTATTCTTTAAGTTGAACGACCCAGCGTTCCAGTCGCTTGTTGAAAAGGCGCTGGGATCTCCCTTGCTGTGACTCACTGAGTCGGCTCAAACAGCAGCGCCGAGGCTTCTGGCGGATTTTTTGCCTAGGAATCTCCTGGCCTGGCTTGCTATTTCAGATGAGTGGGCAACTCTGCCGTCTCATGGCTCCAATCGCCAGCTAAGAGGGCTCCCAGACCAGTGGCTTTTGTATGGAGAACCACCACTACAGGGCATGGTCAAAGCAGCCACATGGGCCAAATCAGCCCTGTGGGGGCCAAAACAGCCACACCGGCCGAAACAGCGGTGCTGGCGACCCCTCTGCCTGGGTATCTCCTGGTCTGTGGACAATAAAAATTCGTCTGGAAATGTGACGTCCACTCACCCTCTGCACTTTCACTGGGAGCTAAAGTCCTGAGCTGTTCTTAGTTGGCCATCTTCCCAGCATCCTCTCCCCAGTGCCTTTTCAACAGGCGACTGGAACACCTGGGAGACGGAGTCACCCGTTCAACTAAAAAAAAAAAAAGGGGGGCTCTGAGGCAGGGAGCCAGGTGATCAGGCTCAGCTGGTCCCACCCCCACAAAAAAACAGCAATCTGAAACACTCTGGATTGAGAGCTTCACAGCAAGCACAGCTGAACCCAGGATGGACCAGCTCTGTGAGGGAGGGGTGTCTGCCATTACCGAGGCAGTCCACCACTACGGAGGTAGTCCGCCATTGCTGAGACAGCCTGCCATTAGAGAGAGTCTGCCATTACAGAGGTGGGCAGCCATTGCCGAGGCAGTTCTAACTATACCCGTATAAACAGGACTGCAGGAAAATTGACACGGCAGCTGGGCAGAGCCCACAGCAGCTCAGCAAAACCTCTGCAGGCAGACAGTGAGTAGGCTGCCTCCTCACTGGGCAGCACAGCCCTGAAAAAAGGCAGCAGCACAACAGAAACTCATAAATAAAGCCCTAACTCCCCAGGACACAGCACCTGGGGAAATTTTAAAAAGGGGAGTTTATGAGTTCTGCTGCAGCAGACTTAAACATACCTGCCCAGCAGCTCTGAATGAACAATGGAGCTCATAGCTCAGCACTTCCTCAAGCAGCTCCCTGACCCCGTATATCCAAAGAGGCACCTCATAAAGCAGAGCTCACACTAACATCTGGCGGGTATCCTTCTGGGACAAAGATAGCAGAAGAAGAAACTGGCAGCAACCCTTACTATTCTGCAGCTGCTACAGGTGGTCCCCAGGCAAGCAGGGCCTGGAGTGGACCTCAGCAGTCCTACAGCAGAGGGGCCTGACTGGTAGAAGGAAAACTAAGAAACAGAAAGAAATAACGTCATCATCAACAAACTGGACGTCCACTCAGGGACCCAATCTGAAAGTCACCAACTACAAAGACAAATCCACAAGATGGGAAGAAACCAGTGAAAAAAGGATGAAAACACCCGAAACCAGAACACCTCTCCTCCTACAAGGGATCACAACTCCTCACCAGCAAGGGAACAAGGCTGGATGAAGAATGAGTGTGATGAATTCACAGAATCAGGCTTCAGAAGGTGGGTAATAAGAAACTTCTCTGAGCTAAAAGAACATGTTCTAACCCAATTCAAAGAAACTAAAAACCTTGAAAAAAGATTTGACAAAATGCTAACAAGAATAAATAACTTAGAGAGGAATATAAGTGAATTGATGGAGCTGAAAAACACAACATGAGAACTTCGTGAAGCATACACAAGTTTCAACAGCCGAATTGACTAAGCAGAAGAAAGGATATTAGAGGTTGAAGATCGACTCATTGAAATAAAACAAGGCAAGATTAGAGAAAAAATGGTAAAATGGAATGAACAAAGTCTCCCAGAAATATGGGACTATGTGAAAAGACCTAATCTACAGTTGATAGGTGTACCTGAATGTGACAGAGAGAATGAATCCAAGCTGGAAAATACTCTTCAGGATATTATCCAGGAAAACTACCCCAACCTAGCAAGGCAGGCCAATATTTAAGTCCAGGAAATACAGAGAACACCACAAAGATATTCCTCAAGAAGAGCAACCCCAAGGCACATAATCGTCAGATTCACCAGGGTTGAAATGAAGGAGAAAATGCTAAGGGCAGCCAGAGAGAAAGGTCGGGTTGCCCACAAAGGGAAGCCCATCAGACTCACAGCAGATCTCTTAGCAGAAACCTTACAAGCTAAAAGAGTGGGGGCCAATATTCAACATCCTTAAAGAAAAGAACTTTCAACCCAGAATTTCATATCCAGCCAAACTAAGATTCATAAGTTAAGGAAAAGTAAAATCCTTTACGAACAAGCAAGTACTCAGAGATTTCATCATGCCCAGGCCTGCTTTACAAGAGCTCCTGAAAGAGGCTCTACACATATAAAGGAACAACCAGTACTAGCCACTTAAAAAACATACCAAATGGTAAAGAGCATCAACACAATGAAGAAACTGCAACTAATGGGCAAAACAGCCAGCTAGCATCAAAATGGCAGGATCAAATTCACATATAACAATATTAACCCTAAATGTAAATGGGCTAAATGCCCTAGTCAAAAGACACAGACTGGCAAATTGGATAAAAAGCCAAAACCCATCAGTGTGCTGTATTCAGGAAACCCATCTCACATGCAAGGATATACAAAGGCTCAAAATAAAGGGATGGAGGAAGATTTACCAAACAAATGGAGAGAAAAAAAAAAACAAAAACAAACAAACAAAAAAAAAACAGGAGGTGCAGTTCTCATCTCTGATAAAATAGACTTTAAAAACAAAGATCAAAAGAGACAAAGAAGGACATTACATAATGGTAAAAGGATCACTGCAACAAGAAGAGCTAACAATCCTAAATATATACGCACCCAATACAGGAGCACCCAGACACATAAAGCAAGTTCTTAATGACTTACAAAGAGACTTAGACTCCCACACAATAATAGTGGGAGACTTTAACACCCATTGTCAATATTAGACAGATCAACGAGACAGAAAATTAACAAGGATATCCAGGACTTGAACTCAGACCTGGAACAAGCAAACCTAATAGACATTTACAGAATTCTCCACCCCAAATCCACAGAATATACATTCTTCTCAGCACCACATCACACCTACTCTAAAATTGACCACATAATTGGAAGTAAATGACTCCTCAGCAAATGCAAAAGAACGGAAATCATAACAAACAGTCTCTCAGACCACAGTGCAATCAAGTTAGAACTCAGAATGCAGAAACTAACTCAGAACCATAACAGCTTCATGATAACTGAACAACTTGCTCTTGAATGTTGGCTGGATAAACAATGAAATGAAGGCAGAAATAAAAATGTTCTTCAAAACCAATCAGAATGAAGACACGACATACCAGAATCTCTGGGACACATTTAAAGCAGTGTCTAGAGGAAAATATATAGCAATAAGTGCCCACATGAGAAGCAAGGAAAGATCTAAAATCGACACCCTATCATCAAAATGGAAAGAGTTAGTGGAGCAAGATCAAAAACCTCAAAACCTAGCAGAAGACAAGAAATGACTAAGATCAGAGCAGAACTGAAGGAGATAGAGACACAAAAAAATTCTTCGAAAAATCAATAAATCCAGAAGCTGATTTTTTGAAAAGATCAACAAAATAGACCACTAGCCAGATTAATAAAAAAGAAAAGAGAGAATAACCAAATTGATGCAATAAAAATGATAAAGGAGATATCACCACACATTCCACAGAAATCCAAACCATCATCAGAGATTATTACGAACTACTCTATGCACATAAACTACTAAACCTGGAAGGAATGGATAAATTCCTGGACACTTGCATCCTCGCAAGCCTAAACCAGGAAGTTGTCAAAACCCTGAATAGACCAATAACAAGGGCTGAATTTCAGGCAGCAATTAAGAGCCTACCACCCAAAAAAAGCCCAGGTCCAGATGGGTTCACAGCCAAATTCTACCAGACATATAAAGAGGAGCTGGTACTATTCCTTCTGAAACTATTCCAAACAATCCAAAAAGAGGGAATCCTTCCCAAATCATTTTATGAGACCAACATCATCCTGATACCAAAACCTGGCAGAGACTCAGCAAGAAAAGAAAACTTCAGGCCAATATCCATGATGAACATAGATGCAAAAATCTTCAATAAAATACTGGCAAACCGATTGCAACAGCACATCAAAAAGCTTATCCACCATGATCAAAGTAGGCTTCATCTTGGGGATGCAAGGCTGGTTCAACATACACAAGTCTATAAACGTAATCCAACACATAAACAGAACCAAAGACAAAAACCACATGATTATCTCAATTGATGCAGAGAAGACCTTTGACAAAATTCAACAGCCCTTTATGCTAGAAACCCTCAATAAACTAGTTACTGATGGATTGTAACTCAAAATCATAAAAGCTATTTATGACAAACCAACAGCCAATATCATACTGAATGGGCAAAAACTGGAAGCATTCCCTTTGAAATCTGGCACTAGACAAGGATGCCCTCTCTCACCACTCCTATTCAATATAGTATTGGAAGTTCTAGCCAGAGCAAACAGGCAAGAAAAACGAATAAAATAAAAGGGTATTCAAATAGGAAAGGAGAAGGTCAAATTGTCTCTATTTGCAGATGACATGATTGTATATCTAGAAGACCCCATCGTCTCAGCCCAAAATCTCCTGAAACTGATAAGCAACTTCAGCAAAGTCTCAGGATACAAAATCAATGTGCAAAAATCACAAACATTCCTATTTACCAATAACAGACTTAAAGAGAGCCAAATCAAGAATGAACTGCCATTCACAATTGCTACAAAGAGAATTAAATCCCTGGGAATACAACTAACAAGGAACATAAAGGACCTCTTCAAGGAGAACTGCAAGCCACTGCTCAACGAAATAAGAGAGGACACAAACAGATGGGGAAACATTCCATGTTCATGGTTAGGAAGAATCAACATCATGAAAATGGCCATACTGCCCAAAGTACTTTACAGATTCAACGCTATTCCCATCAAGCTACCAATGACCTTGTTCACAGAACTGGAAAAAAACACCTTAAACTTCATATGGAACCAAAAGAGAGCCCACATAGCCAAGTCCATTCTAAGCAAAAAGAACAAAGCAGGAGGCATCACACTACCGGACTTCAAACTATTCTACAGGGCTACAGTAATCAAAACAGCATGGTACTGGTACCAAAACAGAGATATAGACCAATGGAACAGAACAGAGGCCTCAGAGGAAACACCACAAATCTACAACCATCTGATCTTTGACAATCCTGACAAAAGCAAGCAATGGGGGATGGATTCCCTGTTTAATAAATGGTGTTGGGAAAACTGGCTAGCCATGTGCAGAAAGCAGAAACTGGATGCCTTCCTGACAGCTTACACTAAAATTAACTCCAGGTGGATTAAAGACTTAAACATCAGACCTAACACCATAAAACCCCTAGAAGAAAACCTAGGCAAAACCATTCAGGACATTGGAATAGGCAAGGACTTCATGACCAAAACACCAAAAGCATTGGCAACAAAAGCCAAAATAGACAAATGAGACCTAATCAAACTCCACAGCTTCTGCACAGCAAAAGAAACAGTCAGTAGAGTGAATCAGCAACCAACAGAATGGGAAAAAATTTTTGCAGTCTACCCATCTGACAAGGTGCAGATATCCAGAATTTATAAAGAACTAAAACAGATCTACAAGAAAAAAACAAACAAGCCCATTCAAAAGTGGGTGAAGGATATGAACAGACATTTTACAAAAGAAGACATACATGAGGCCAACAAACATATGAAAAAATGCTCATCATCACTGGTCATTAGAGAAATGCAAATCAAAACCACATTGAGATACCATCTCACACCAGTTAGAATGGCGATCATTAAAAAATCTGGAGACAACAGATGCTGGAGAGGATGTGGAGAAATAGGAACACTTTTACACTGTTGGTGGGAGTGTAAATTAATTCAACCATTGTGGAAGACAGTGTGGCGATTCCTCAATGACCTAAAAATAGAAATCCCATTTGACCCAGCAATCCCATTACTGAGTATATATCCAAAGGATTATAAATCGTTCTACTATAAGGACACATGCACACGAATGTTCATTGCAGCACTGTTTACAATAGCAAAGACCTGGAACCAACCCAAATGCTCATGGATGATGGACTGGACAGGGAAAATATGGCACATATACACCATGGAATACTATGCAGCCATGAAAAATGATGAGTTCGTGTCCTTTGTAGGGACATGGATGAAGCTGGAAACCATCATTTTCAGCAAACTGACACAAGAACAGAAAATCAAACACCACATTTTCTCACTCATACGTAGGTGTTGAACAATGAGAACACATGGACACAGGGAGGGGAGCATCACACACTGGGGTCTGTTTTGGGGGGAATAGAGGAGGGACAGCAGGGGGTGGGGAGTTAGGGAGAGATAGCATGGGGAGGAAGGCAGCAAATCACACTGCCATGTGTGTACCTATGCATCAATCTTGCATGTTCTTCACATGTACCCCAAAACCTAAAATGCAATTACAAGAAAGAAAGAAAGAAAGGAACGAAAAGAAGGAAAGGAAGGAAAGGAAGGAAGGAAGGAAGGAAAGAAATCCAACAGAACTCTGTTTTAGGGTAAAGGTCTTGGGGCCCACAAGGAATTTCCCTGTGAGAAAGCATGAGGGAATTACCCTGGAAGATATGTGGCCTTCTATCTTTGCAGTTATCTATTTGGGAACAAAATGGTTTTTGGTGACTCAGTTTCTAAGCTTAACTTTTCCCTTTGGCTTACTGAATTTGGGATCCTGAGATTTTTATTTTCCTTTCACAGAAATGTCTGAAGGTCCTCAGAATTTGCATTAACCTTTTGAGATTATTACACATACACACACACACACACACACACACACACACACACACACACTCAGAAAGGATGACCTACAAAAATGCATGCACTTATGTTTCCTATTGGAGGTTTCTTTGTTGAATCTTTAATACCAACACAGAACCTGGAATAGGGTATGTTCAGTAAACACTGTTGAGTGAATGAGCTACAGTCCATCAAAGGGTAATATGAAAGTTTTCACAGTCAGCTTTAGTAGAGTGGTTAAGGATTTCAGCTTTGGAGTCAGAGAGACTTTAGTTCAAATACTGGCTGTATGATTTCACTTTGGGCAAGTTTTTTCTAACCTCTCTAACCCTTATCTGTAAAATGGGGAATAATAATATCTGTCTCGAATATACATTCTTCTAAGCACCACATCACACCTACTCTAAAATTGACCACATAATTGGCAATAAATCACTCCTCAGCAAATGCAAAAGAACAGAAATAACAAACAGTCTCTCAGACCACAGTGCAATCAAGTTAGAACTCAGAATGCAGAAACTAACTCAGAACCGCACAGCTTCGTGGAAACTGAACAACTTGCTCTTGAATGTTGACTGGATAAACAATGAAATGAAGGCAGAAATAAAGATGTTCTTCAAAACCAATGAGAATGAAGACACAACATACCAGAATCTCTGGGACACATTTAAAGCAGTCTCTAGGGGAAAATATATAGCAATGAGTGCCCACATGAGAAGAAAGGAGAGATCTAAAATTGACACCCTGTCATCAAAATTGAAAGAGCTAGAGGAGCAATATCAAAAAAACTCAAAACCTAGCAGAAGACAGGAAATAAATAAGATCAGAGCAGAACTGAAGGAAATAGAGACACAAAAAACTCTTCAAAAAATCAATAAATCCAGGAGCTGGTTTTTCGAAAAGATCAACAAAATAGACAGACCACTAGCCAGATTAATAAAAAAGAAAAGAGAGAATAACCAAATTGATGCAATAAAAAATGATAAAGGGGATATAACCACAGATTCCACAGAAATCCAAACCATCATCAGAGATTATTACAAACAACTCTATGCACATAAACTAGTAAACCTGGAAGAAATGGATAAATTCCTGGACACCTGCATCCTCCCAAGCCTAAACCCGGAAGAAGCCGAAACCCTGAATAGAGCAATAACAAGGTCTGAAGTCGAGGCAGCAGTAAAGAGCCTACCACCCAAAAAAAGCCCAGGTCCAGATGGGTTCACAGCCGAATTCTACCAGACATACAAAGAGGAGCTGATACCATTCCTTCTGAAACTATTCCAGATAATCCAAAAAGAGGGAATCCTTCACAAATCATTTTATGAGACAAACATCATCTGGATACCAAAACCCGGCAGAGACTCAACAAGAAAAGAAAATTTCAGGCCAATATCCATGATGAACATAGATGCAAAAATCTTCAATAAAATACTGGCAAACCGATTGCAACAGCACATCAAAAAGCTCATCCACCATGATCAAGTAGGATTCATCCCGGGGATGCAAGGCTGGTTCAACATACGCAAGTCCATAAACGTAATTCACCACATAAACAGAACCAAAGACAAAAACCACATGATTAGCTCAATTGATGCAGAGAAGACCTTTGACAAAATTCAACAGCCCTTTATGCTAAAAACCCTCAATAAACCAGGTATTGACGGAACGTATCTCAAAACAATAAAAGCTATTTATGACAGACCAACAGCCAATATACTGAATGGGCAAAAACTGGAAGCATTCCCTTTGAAATCTGGCACTAGACAAGGATGCCCTCTCTCACCACTCCTATTCAATATAGTACTGGAAGTTCTAGCCAGAGCAATCAGGCAAGAAAAAGAAATAAAGGGTATTCAAATTGGAAAGGAGGAAATCAAATTGTCTCTATTTGCAGATGACATGATTGTATATCTAGAAGACCCCATCATCTCAGCCCAAAATCTCCTGAAACTGATAAACAACTTCAGCAAAGTCTCAGGATACAAAATCAATGTGCAAAAATCACAAGCATTCCTATACACCAGTAACAGACTTAAAGAGAGCCAAATCAAGAATGAACTGCCATTCACAATTGCTACAAAGAGAATAAAATACCTAGGAATACAACTAACAAGGAACATAAAGGACCTCTTCAAGGAGAACTACAAGCCACTGCTCAACGAAATAAGAGAGGACACAAACAGATGGAGAAACATTCCATGTTCATGGTTAGGAAGAATCAACATGATGAAAATGGCCATACTGCCTAAAGTAATTTACAAATTCAACGCTATTCCCATCAAGCTACCAATGACCTTCTTCACAGAACTGGAAAAAAAACACCTTAAACTTCATATGGAACCAAAAGAGCGCCCGCCTAGCCAAGTCAATTCTAAGCAAAAACAAACAAACAAACAAACAAAGCAGGAGGCATCACACTACCGGACTTCAAACTATGCTACAAGGCTACAGTAATCAAAGCAGCATGGTACTGGTACCAAAACAGAGATATAGACCAATGGAACACAACAGAGGCCTCAGAGGAAATACAACATACCCACAACCATCCGATCTTCGACAAACCTGACAAAAACAAGCAATGGGGAAAGGGTTCCCTGTTTAATAAATGGTGTTGGGAAAACTGGCTAGCCACGTGCAGAAAGCAGAAACAGGACCCCTTCCCAACACCTTACACCAAAATTAACTCCAGATGGATTAAAGACTTAAACATCAGACCTAACACCATAAAAACCCTAGAAGAAAATCTAGGCAAAACCATTCAGGACATAGGCGTAGGCAAGGACTTCATGACCAAAATGCCAAAAGCAATGGCAACAAAAGCCAAAATAGATAAATGGGACCTAATCCAACTCCACAGCTTCTGCACGGCAAAAGAAACAGTCATTAGAGTGAATCGGCAACCAACAGAATGGGAAAAAATTTTTGCAGTCTACCCATCTGACAAGGGGCTGATATCCAGAATTTACAAAAAACTAAAACAGATCTACAAGAAAAAAACAAACAAGCCCATTCAGAAATGGGTGAAGGATATGAACAGACACTTTACAAAAGAAGACATACAGGATGCCAACAAACATATGAAAAAATGCTCATCATCACTGGTCATTAGAGAAATGCAAATCAAAACCACATTGAGATACCATCTCACACCAGTTAGAATGGCGATCATTAAAAAATCTGGAGACAACAGATGCTGGAGAGGATGTGGAGAAATAGGAACACTTTTACACTGTTGGTGGGAGTGTAAATTAATTCAACCATTGTGGAAGACAGTGTGGCGATTCCTCAATGACCTAAAAATAGAAATCCCATTTGACCCAGCAATCCCATTACTGGGTATATATCCAAAGGATTATAAATCATTCTACTATAAGGACACATGCACACGAATGTTCATTGCAGCACTGTTTACAATAGCAAAGACCTGGAACCAACCCAAATGCCCATCGATGATAGACTGGATAAGTAAAATGTGGTACATATACACCATGGAATACTACGCAGCCATCAAGAACGATGAGTTCACGTTCTTTGTAGGGACATGGATGAACCTGGAAACCGTCATTCTCAGCAAACTGACACAAGAGCAGAAAATCAAACACCGCATATTCTCACTCATAGGCGGGCGTTGAACAATGAGAACACATGAACCCAGGGAGGGGTGTACTACACACTGGGATCCATTGGGGGGAAATGGGGGAGAGACGGGTGGGTGGGGTGGTGGGAAGAAATAGCATGGGGAGAAATGACAGATACAGTTGAGGAGACGGAAGGCAGAAACCACATTGCCATGTGTGTACCTATGCAACAATCTTGCATGTTCTTCACATGTACCCCAAAACCTAAAATCCAATTAAAAATAAATAATAATAATATCTGTCTCATAAGGTTTCTGTATGGATTAAGTAAGGTAATGCATGTAAAATACTTAGCACAATGCCTATCACTAAATGAAAATTTAAAAAAACCCACCTTAAAAAGTAGGGTAGACTATCCACTTCTAACTAAGGATAAACCAATGGCAAAATTCTGAATTAATATTAAACATTAAAGCATTGATTAAATTGTAGGTTCTTCAAGTATATGTGTCTGGTCCTTGATTCTCCATTCCTCTTAGGAAGAAAACAACTTTGGTGAGGGACATTCTTGCGCTCATTCTGCTCTGTGATTGTGTGCTGGGGGTGAGCATGAGCGAGCCTGCAAGTTGCCTCCACTAGTGGATGGACACGGTTATTTGCTGCCCATCCCCATTCCAGAAAGACCTGTTGCCTCGCTGCAGGGAGAACAGTTAGCAAGTAGCCTCCAGTTATCCCTTTAGGGGTCAGCCTCAGCTGCAGAGAGCCACCTCACTCAATAAGGCCCAATTTGCAGGTAAATGGAAGGGCATAAAGGTCTGGCCATTTGGGTCCCAAACACATCAGCTCCCACAAGCCACTTATCTGCACAGGGCAGGGGTGGCTGAAGCTATTGTCAGCTTGCATCGTGGCCAGACTTCTCCCTTAATCCACCCCTGCTTCCATCACCCCTTTCCACAGGTGTGGGCCCCAAGGGCACTTCCTAACATTCTGTATAATGACATCTCATGGTCTGCCTACTGGGAGCATAGTCTGCCTCAGATCCAGTGGGAACACCCCTCCAGGCATGAGCACCTCCTTATGCTGGGTGTTGAGAGATGCTCATTTTTCATACAACATGGCCCTGAACACAAGCCAACTACTTCCTCTATAGTGCATCCAAACAAATGGTGGATTATTGCACTGATGGAGAAAAATCCATTGTTCTGTTGTATTTATTAACAAATGATATGCATGTTTCTAACATGTAACATAAATCCTGTGTCCTTGTGTAGCTGATGGTGACGCCCCTCTCTAGATTCCCTTTATTCTGCCAGAGCATCTCTCCCAGCTGCTGTGACTGTCGGCTGCTAACTGCTCACAGCACACCCTTCTTCTTCTTCTTTTTTTTTTTTTTTTTAAGAGATAGAGTCTCGCCCTGTCACCCGGATTGGAGTGCAGTGGTGCAATCTCAGCTCACTGCAACCTCTGCCTCCCAGGTTCAAGCAGTTCCCTGCCTCAGCCTCCCAAGTAGCTGGGATTACAGGCGCCCGCCACAACGCCCAGCTAACTTTTGTATATTTAGTAGAGAAGGAGTTTTAACATGTTGGCCAGACTGGTCTTGAACTCCTGACCTTGTGATCCACCCACCTCAGCCTCCCAGGCCTGAGCCACCATGCCCAGACAGCACACCCTTCTTTTGAGATGTGCCCTCATCCAGTTGGAGCCACTTCCTCCAGGATTGCCAAACAGGCCCATGTCCCGGAGAGGCCCATATCCCTTGCCTGATTGTTAGGATACAAAGGACTGCCCCTTTTGCCTCTGTGGGGTACAAATCCATGGTGCTTTACATGCCCCAGGGTTCCTTGTGGGATCAGGCTGAGAGTAGACTACAGATGTTCAGCTGACTGAGCTCACACTTGCTGGATCTGATCCTCTGCCCTGCCCTGCTTCCTCCACTACTGTGCAGGTTTCACCTGAGAGTACTTTTTCAATTACTCGCATGAGAATTACTTGCATCCCTTCAATTACTTGCATGCTTATCTCGGGTTCTGTGTCTAGGGAACCTAACCTAAGATAATACTTCATGGGTGATATGAGGAACATTTAAGGATAATTTTACTCTACATAATTTTAGCCTTATCTGTTGATTTCATGAGATAGATGTCATTGCTTTCCTCGATGTGTTCCCAAGTACCTAGCATAGGTTTAACTTTGGTCGAATAAGTGAATGAATGAATGAATGAATGAGTGCACTACATTTGTCATTGTACCCTTGCTTTAAGAACCAGTAGGCAATACTGTTTAGGGCTCAGTCTTACATTCAAGTGTTCTGAGCCTGAACTGGTACCAAGGCTAGCAAAGACTTTTATGGGTTTTTTTTTTTTTTTTTTTTTTTTTTTTCCTAAAAAGCAGAGAACCAATAAAATCACACTACCTTGAAACTAAACATCTCTTGTTATTTATCTGTAACTCCTCCTGTCCTTTAAAGCATACTTTCTAAGAGTAGTGAGGACTAAGCTCTGATTTTTTAACTTGCCCAAATTCCTTTCTAAGGGGTCTGGGGAGTCATGCCCTACAAACCACAAATTCTCATCAGATGGGTTTTGTTTGACCCTGTATATTGTGACTTACTTCCCAATCTGCAATCTGACTCTGGCATAACAAGGAAGAAAATCAAAATATTTTACCCCAAAACCTGTTTTTCTGCCCTATCTTGAAATGGCCCTGCAAAGCCGTCCCTTGTGGGAAAAACCACATTCTATAGAGAATCCCCTCCACACCCCTTTCTTTCTTCTTTCTTCCTTTCCAGATCCAGGTAATAATCAGCTACAGAGCTAGGCACCCTTTTAGGTCAGATAAGAAACATTTTACAACCTGCTTGCCCTGAAGTCTGCTATCTGAGAGCTTCCTCTGCAGCAAAACTTGGTCTCTACAGTCCTTTGTCTTAACCTGAACATCTCCTTTCTATTGATCCTAGGTCTTCAGATAAACACAACCAATTGTTGACCAGAAAATGTTTAAATTTACTATTGCCTGGAAGCCCCTGCCACCTGCCCACCCACTCTGCCTTGAGTTGTCCCGCCTTTCTGAACCAACCAGTGTATTTTAAAAATGTATTTGATTGATGTCTCATGCCTCCCTAAAATATATAAAACCAAGCTGTACCCAGCCCACCTTGGACATATGTTCTCAGGACCTCCTGAGGGCTGTGTCACTCGTATTTTGGCTCAAAATAAATCGCTTCAAATATTTTACAGAGTTTGACTCTTTTCATCAACAGTAGTTACTTCATTTTCCCAGTTCACATTGGACTACCCCATGCCTGCTAAACACACACACACATATCCACACACGCACAAAGTGTTGTGAAGGAAAAGAAGACAGTGAGTCTGTTTTCTAAAGAAAACTGGGTGAGGTGTCACTACATAGCTTTGAGGACTGGGGCATGGACTGGGATACAGAGGCCTTCTTTGAAGTGAGCTAAATTGACTGTAGTGTTCCTCTCAAATTGGTGGGAGGTAAGAGGGCTTTCCAGAATGGAAATGGAAATGTTGCAAACTGCAGAAATCCTTTTCTTTAGAAAAGACTGTTGGTAAGATTTCATAAAAGGCTATTAAATATGATACACAGATGATACACAGCTATTTCAGTCTGTGCTTCTAAGCATAAAAATCTAAGCAAAAATCCAGTAGTTGGATTTCTAAGCCTGTTTAAGAGGATACAAAGTAGTCATTCCTATGACAGCCACAGATATATATATATATATATATATATATATATATATATATATATATATATATATAATTGTAATCCCAGTTACAATAGGGCCATTTCTTAAATCTGCATATCATAAGCCTGCACAATGGAAATGTTTAGAGCACAAGCTTTAGAGCCAGATAGACCTGGGCATAGAGCAAGCCTTTGCCACCAGTTAGCTGCAACAAGACATGTTGCTGTGACATTTGAGTCTCAGTTCTATTATCTGAAAAATGAAGGAAATGCCTGCTTTTCACTTTTCTCTGAGAGAATTAAGTATGCCACATAACATTGATAGGGTTACAAACTTCTCATTTATCCAGGGCCATTGAGTTTTAAAACTAAAGGTCCCATATCCCAGAAACCTCCTCAGGAGGCCCCAGCCAACTAGGACTGCTAGTCACCTCAATTATAGCTATTAACTTTAATTTTATTTGTAAAAAGATGATGTCAGTCAAACAGCAAATTAAAGCCTCATTATACTGAAGCAATGACTACTACTACTACTACTTCTAAATGGCAACAACAATAACTCTAAAAGATGTGCTTCTGGAAAAGGACAAACTAGAGTTCTGTACTCCCATGATATGGGCTCAACAAGCCATAAACAAATACACTTTCAAATAATGACACTGCATTTAAGTTAGCAAATTAATTAGAACAATACATTTTTTCGGAAACATTTTATAAAAGAGAAGCTTTCAAATCTGAGACATCAACAGAAAGGTACCCAACCAAAAGCAGCCATGAGGATGTTCAAGAGGTTGGTAGTCATGGCAATTGAGGACTAAGCTCTGATTTTTTATCTTGCCCAAATTCCTTTCTAAGGGGTCTGGGGAGTCATGCCCTACAAACCATAAATTCTCATCAGATGGGTTTTGTTTGACCCTGTATATTGTGGCTTACTTTCCAGTCTGACTCTGGCATAACAAGGAAGAAAATCAAAATGTTTTACCCCAAAATATATTTCCTTGCCATACCTTGAAATTGCCCTGCAGAGTCTCTTGTGGGGAAAAATCCACATTCTATAGAGAATCCCTTTTCCCCTTTGTTTTCCTTCCTTCCCAGATCCAGGAGATAATCAACTAAGAGCCAGACACCCTTTTAAGTCTGATAAATTTACAACCTGCTCTCTTTAAAGTCTGCCATCTAAGAGCTTCCTCTACACAATAAAACTTGGTCTCCACTACCCTTTATTTTTCACCTGAACATCCCTTTCTATGGATCCCAGGTCTTTAGATAAGCTCAACCAATTGTCAACCAGAAAATGTTTAAATTTACCTATAGCCTGGAAGCCCCCGCTTTGAGTTGTCCCATCTTTGTAAACCAAACGAATGTATTTCTTAAATGTATTTGATTGATGTCTCATGCCTCCCTAAATTATATAAAACCAAGCTGTACCCCAACCACCATGGGCATATAGTCTCAGGACTTCCTGAGGGCAGTGTCATGGGCTATGGTCACTCATATTTGTTTAGGAATAAATCACTTCAAATATTTTACAGAGGTTGACTCTTTTCATCAACACAATCTCATTATAACTCTAAAACCTTAGCTTTCAAGCCCAAACAAGAGGAAGATGATGAGAAAAAAAAAAAACTATAATGCCAGATAATTTCTCTAGAAGATTGGAGAAGTGAGTTGTTTTACTCTCCTCTAAGAAACGCAACATAAGTACAAGAAACAATCACACCATTTTGTCCCTCAGTGCCTGTGATGCTTTATACAACATACTTTCCCCTCTGATGTAGTTTTTCAGCCAGCCAAATCTTTTTATTTAACATCACACCCCCCTCCCTTTTTAATGACAAGAAAAGAAAATGTTTCTATTGCAATTACTGGCTTTAAAAAAAAACAAAAAACAAAAAAAAACTTATGGCTTCCAATTCCTTGATGAGAGGAGCCTAATTGGCACGTTTTTATCATGCAGCTGTGCCAATCCTGCCTCCACTTCTAACATTTTTGTTTTGTGAGTTTTATCACCATAGACTCTTGTTAATGGGCCACCTATGGTTTCTCACCTAGTTTTACAGCTTTTCAACTCTTTCCTTGCCTCATTTTAATTTCTGCAGCTTTAGTACCCCATGAATCATAGATTTTAGTCTTCTTGATATGCCTCTTAATAATTAAAAGTAGTCTGCCATTTCTCAAGGGTAACCAGATTGACCGTGATAAACTCTTGGCAGTCTGGGACCCAGATGGACTTGTTTATCTTGGGGTTCAGGTATCAATAATCAGCCCGTTCCCTGTGGAGGCGGGATGGCTTGGCTGCTCCTAGAGACCGGGATTCAAGACTGCAGCTACCTTTGCTCAGCCTTTTCTCACTTTTCCCCAAAAATGGAAATAGAGATGTTCTCAGCTTTGCTTGAACGTCACAAATACATCTATACCTAACAAGGGATTATACAAACCTTTTCATAGTTCTTCGCAGACAACAAAGAAAAGCACGGCTTCTGAGATGATGATGTGTGAGACACCAATTTTTCTGTATATGTAGTATTTTTAATTATAAAAGGAAGACAAATTATGGCAAAAAGAAATTCAAAGAGAAGGGCTTTTAGTGCCTTTCCCAGAGATAATTATGGCCTATAATTTCTTATGGAATGTTGCAGGGATTTTCCAGGCATACACAAGCATAGGGCTCTGTTATTCTCTCTCCCTATATTCTTTACTTCCTTCCTGGCCTTCAAATTACACATTTTTTTAAACTTATTTTTTACTTCCTCCTCATATTGTAAACTTAAAGACAGTAGGGATCTAGCCTGTTTTGTCCACTATAGTATCACCAGACTCTACTTCAGTGCCTGTCGCATAATAGACACTCAATAAATAATTTGACCATGAACACATGTGTGAAGATAAATCTTCAGAAAGAAAAGAAAAGACAAATTTCTGGGAACAGAAACTGTGTGCATTGCCCTGCCTCAGTGTCCCAGAACTTTCCTACAAGAGTTCAGTTATGTCCATGATTAATCATTCCTTGCACCATCCTGGAGAGACAATTGGGAATGTTACTGTATTCGATTTCACAATGAGGCATCTGAAACCACTCGGGCAAATGCAATTAGCTCAAAGCCAATGTCAGTATTGGTGATGAGTAAAACTAAAGATGGTGGCCCCAGGTTTCATATCCTACCTCTCACACTCTGCCAAAGCTTATTCTAAATTATCCACCATTAAGTTTCAGATAATGGGAAGGAAGAACCTGGGCTTAGAGGCAGACGGACCTGGGTTTGAATTCGAACACAGCCAAATCATGACTCCCTGGACCATGTTGACCAGATACCTAGTTTCTGAGCCTCTGTTTTCCCAGGTAGAAAATGCTGCTGCTTATCTTTTAGAGTTGTGAGGGTTAAAAATTATGTCATAGTGTGTCTGGCACTTTGTAGGCACTTCAAAACATTAGTTTCATCCCCTACTCCTTCCCAAAAGATTAAAGACTAGAGCTTTATCAATTGCAACTCCAGATGTTTGACTTCTCTTCAGACAGGTCTCTTGAAAGGAAGATACACAATAATGCATCCTAATGGTTCTCAAATTCTGTGAATTTATTTGCTGCTGCTTTGTGAATTTGTACAGCATTAATGCAAGGTCAGTCAGGGGATATTTGATCTTAGCAACTCCACCAAGGTCCAGCTGCTAGCCTCAGAAGACAGGGGTCAGATCATGCTGCAGGTAAAACTCTCAAGTATCCTCCAAGCCTGGAGCACATCCTATGCAGACCACAGCCCCCTGCTCCATCTACACTTAGACTCACTCCGTTTAGGAGTTTGTATCAAGTGCCAAAAGGAGTTGTTGCTTTTCAATTTGAACCTCAGATAGAAGATCAGACATTAGGAAGGCAGCAGAACCTGCTTTAGAAAAGCAGCTGAGCTCCCACAGAACAGTCATCACAGGATGGTGGTGGAGAGTCGGGATGGGTGGGGTTGAAGCAATGGGAACCTTTTCTAATCTGAGTGATGACTAGGCTGTCTCATTCAATCATCACGTAGGTAGTGAGTACCTGTTAGGTATATAACCCTGAAGTAGGCTCAGGAGTCAAGGGAAGAATATAAAGAAAAATAAGGCGGTCTCTGCCCTGAGAGCATTCTAGTTGAACTGGTTTGACTGCAGACCCTTAGATTAATGCCGAGTCTTGCAAATCTCTGCAAGAGGTAGCAGCCAGTAAGTAGGTGCACATCTTTGGATTGCTAAATTCCTTCCTTTTCCGCAGACTTGTGCTAGAGAGTACACCAGAGTGCCCTTCTAACAGCTTTTGCCAGAGGTTTCTGTTGCTCTTTCCCTCCTTTTAATGTCCTGGTTTTGTTTTGCTAGGAGAGACTCATATTTACTTTCCAAACTCTTCCTTGATATGTCTCACATTAATGTTATCCGGGAGAACTCCTGGGCTGGTCCTAAGCTCCTTTCTTGATCAGGTTTCCTACCTCTGTGGGCCTTCAACTGTCTTTCTTAGTCTCGGCCAGGCCTTGCCAATGATGTTGGCCAGACACTGAGGGAGGGGAGGAGGAGAAATAGTCCTTAGCTGAGAATCAGTCCCCCTGCTAATTCCTTTAGCGTGGTCCAGTCACTTTGCCAAGAATAAGAAAGCAACTTGAAAATACACAGCTTCTGAAGACAGGAGGGTTCCCAACAAGGCCAGCCACATGTCAGAGCCTTTTCTACTTGAGCTATAGCCACATATACATTTCTACTGTAGCTGAATACTTAAGGAGGTAGTTTAAGAGGGGGCTGAGAAAAACAAGAATCCTAAGCCCAATGAAATGGTATATTCAGGTTAGAGAGTAAATGTTTGGAGGCAGCCCAGAGTTCCTGAAAAACTAACCAGCCGGTGAAGACAAGCAACTACAGCACTGCCTCTTGTGTTGTTTGTGGAGCTCAGGTAGGGAGCTGGATGAAGGAGACTAAGCCAATGGTTTATCAGACACTGCAGAGTCAGTAAGGCCCCAAAGGACTGGGGAAATCAAGGTGTAACGGAGAAAGAGAAAGAGCTCCCCACTGAGACAGTCAGTTCCAAGTTGTGAAAGATCATTTTGCCACAATCTTCTTGCCAGTTAACACCTATTAACACCAGACATAAGGCGGAGTAACCGGAGGGAACTGACAAAAAGGAAGATATGGTTTGTTTGATGGGACATGAAGTGGAGGGCTCTGAACACGAGTTGCTGTTGCTCTCAGCCATAAGCAACGTGAGCTGCCCCATCACCCTGGGGAAAGCAGTTGAAACGTGAGGTGGCATCTGCATTATCTGCATGAAATAGAGTAGCTGCTACCCCTGACTAGTGACTTTCTACTTCCTTCATGCACCATTCAGAGTCATAAATGCTTTGTTTATTCTGTATTCTTTGGTTCCCCACCCACCTCCATTAAAACTAGTAGCAGCTTCAGAGCAAAAGCTATGTCTGTCTTTTCTATACCTGGATCCTTGGCACTAGAACAGTGCCTGGCACCTAGACAGCACTCAGTGAACATTTGATGAATGAATCTTAAGAGTAGTTATAGGAACTAATGAAAAAATTTTACAGGCCTAGCAAGGATTGCCCTTCACACACAAATTTTTCTTGTAAATTTTAATGGCAGCACTGTGCAGGCCTGTGGATGAGGACACATGCTTCATGAAAGGGGTCTTCTGGAGAAGGAAAGCTTTAAAAAAAATGCCAAAGAACCACCAAGCAGGTGGCCTGATGGTGCCTAAGGGGAGCACTGTGAAATACTAATAGCTCATGTAGGGGTGTGATAGAAGACTGGAAGAGGCAAATGGATACCGACTGAGCCAGATACTAAAAATGCACAAAGCTTTGGCCCAGAGTCTAAGAGACACACGAGGAAAAGACAGTATATCAAAGGCCCAGGAGGGAATAGAAAGAAAAGTATTTTCTTTGGGCAAATAGTAGGCAGTTGAGAGCCTCCCTGAGTGTTGGTATGAGATAGCTCTGTAGACAGAAGCATAAATCACAGGTAAACTAAGCTTCTAAACTAACATTTTAGACAGAAAACCTTTGTCTGGCCTTTGAGGGACTCAGGATGGCCAGTGACTGGTGAAGTCTCAGGATGTAAAGACCACCGATGAACTTTTAAACGTGAACGCTTAAAACTGAAGTTATCTGTTCCCTGATCTTATTTTGAAAATAGTTATAGCCATGTTCATTTAATTATGAAAACAAAAGCTACCCAGGCCTGCTCATCGATATGCGTCATCTGCCCAGGAGTGCTGCGTTGGGCAGGTGTGCGTGGTCATCACTCCCCTGTGGCAGTTTCCACTCCTGCTGAAGCCCTATGGGGGCTGCCTCTGCCTCCCATTTTAAAGTCACACGAGCTCCCAGAATATGTGTGTGTGTGTGTGTGTGTGTGTGTGTGTGTGTGTGTGTGTGTGTGTGCATGTAGCATGGAGCATGCTTTCCCTAGCTATATTTGAGTCTCAATTCCCATCTGTAAATTGGATACAACAATGTCAACATTTTAGAGTTATTGTGAGGATTAACAGCTAATATAACAAATTACTTAGCACCCTATGTCATACCTAGACCACATGTGAATAAATAGTTGTTACTCTCTGGGTGTGGTGGCTCACACCTATAATCCTAGCACTTTGGGAGGCCGAGGTAGAAGGATTGCTTGAGCTCAGGAGTTTGAGACCAACCTGGACAACATAGTCCACTCTCCTCTCTACAAATAATTAACAGATTGGCTGGACATGGTGGCGTGTGCCCGTGGTTCCAGTTAGTTGGGAGGCTGTGCTTGAGCCCAGGTGGTCAAGGCTGCAGAGAGCAGTAACCAAGCCACTGCACTCCAGCCTGGGTGATAGAATGAGACCCTGTCAATAAATAAATAAATAGTTGCTACCACAGGGAAGACGGGCTGAGCACAACTTACTGATTTTTAAGTCTTTTGTTCCATAACTGTAACTCAGTCATAAAGCATATAAAGCTGCATAACCACTTTGGAAAACCATTTGTCTATATCTGTGAAAGTCAAATATACTCCCATCCTATCACCCAGCAATTCTACTCCTAGGCATATTCCTGAAAGAAGTGATGTCCACAAAGGCAACTTACACAAACATTAAAAGCTGCATTGTTCACAATAGCTCCAAACTGAAAACAACCCAAATGTCCATCAAGTAAAATGGTTACATTGCCATGTATTCATATGAAATATACATAACAATGAAAATGAGAAATTTATTGCAACTCAGAACAACATGGATGATTTTCACAAGGATAATGTTGAGCAAAAGAAGCCAGACTTGAAAAAGCTCACACCTATATGATTCTATTTATAAAAGTCTCAAAAATAAGCCAAACTGATCTATATTAGAAGTGAGAAATATGGTGACATTGTGGATGTGTAGGCTGGTGATAATGTTCTATGTCTTCATCTGCATGATGGTTACATAGATGTGCCACCTTGTAAGAATTCGTTAAAGTTATGAGTTGCATTTCTTTGTGTATGTAATGTGATATGTGGTAGCCTGCATTATTGCTCCTAATTCTTTGCTCTCTCTCCACTTTGGACAGAGTATGATTACCTGCTTAAAGTTGGGCTTGTCCATTTGACTTGCTTTGGCCAATGGCATATTGCTTGGTATGATGTGAGAAAAGACATGAAATGTGTTCAAATAGTTTGGTTTTGCCCCCTTGGGTTTCTGCCATAGTCATAAGAATATACCCCAGAAAGCTGATGCTTTCTTGGCCTGGTTTCCAGAATAATATGTATGGAATAGACTGAGCCAGCCCTGGAAAAGTCAGGCTGAGCCGATTTAAGTTACAGCTGACCATGGTGGCAGTGGTGGTGGGGCGGGGGGAGTTGTTGTTTCAAGCAACTGAATGTTGCTGTTTTTTGTTATACAGCATTATTGGGGCAACAATTGACTAATACACTATTCATTTTTAAAAAGTACTTGAAGCTCTTATGTTCTGTCTTCTTAATAGCCACCTTTTTCAATTTAAAGTTACCAACATCCATCTCCAGCACTTATATGGCCTTATTCATGTAACACAACCAAATGAACCTCAGTTTTCTTATCTATAAAATGGGATCATACTTATTTCACAATGCTCTTGGGAGGACTTAAGGAGCCAGTAGACTTAAAAGCACTTTGTAAACCGCAAAACACAATTTTAAAGTGATGGATGATGGGGTCAGGTGGGGAAACAAGTGCATGGATCATGCCATCCAGCAGGCAAAGTTGCTTCCTCTTGACCACAGTCCATCCTGGCTCAGAGGGTGGGGGTACAAATATGCGGAGGAGACTAGAAGAAAAATATCCGAGCCTATGGTAGAGCAGTCACCAAGCTTCTGAACATAGTTCTGTGGGTCCAGGCTATCTTGAGAGATAGCAATGATGATTAGGTCTCTAGAAGGCCAGCTTATGCACAGGCAAAGTAGACAATACAGAACCCTAGGAAGGACACCACAACCCTTAAATCTACACTCCCATTACCTTCTCCAGTGTCTGCAGGGCCACCATTAGTGTTTCATTTAAGTGAATTATGGCACTGTGTGCCTGACTATCCCCTGTTAATCCTTACCGCCATTCTTATCTACATCCCAGTTTATAGAGAGCAGGCTCATCTGTTCACTCATTTTGGTGTTATTTCCATTGTGTGGATAATGAACCTGAGATTCTGACAGATTAAATGATTTCTGAAAGGCCCTTTGTTAATGAGCTTTAGAGATGAATTTGCAGCAGGTTTTCTGACCAAAACTTAGTGAGGCAACTCACTGATATGAGCAAGAATTCCATAATTAAATAATGGGTTGTACTCTCAGAAAACAGGTGGCATTGGCGCAAGGGGACAGGACCAGTAAGTTTTTGGAACTGGGGGCTAACCTGATTAAGCCTACCAAATTTAACCTTCATTGCTTGCTTTTAATCACTTACTTCTAGTTAATCTTAACACCTATAGAGTAGAAGTCCCATAGCTAACCAATCCACTAGCTTCCTTACAAACTACTTATCTGATCTATAGATCACCATTGTAACAGTTGTTAAAAGTTGTTTTTCAGGAACTTGGGGTTAGCTCTTGTCCAGTTAAAGCCAGTTGAGATCACTGACCCTTCAACTGGGTTGTAGAGATGCCCAAGAGGTGATCTCTTGAAGTCAGAAGGCCAAAACTCTTCCTGAAGATCACACAAACACAGCCATTTTCTGAACATAAATCATGTGAAGAGCCATGAACCATAACTATGGCAGCACAGAACACTGATTATCTCACTTTCCCCCACTGCTAATCATCTTTCCCCATGCCTTGGACTACCCCACTACTTTATCCCGTAGATAGCCCTAAATCCTATCTTTATGGAGTCAGATTTGGGATCTGTTCTGCTGCCTCCTCACTTGGCTGCCTCATGAATAAACTTGCTTTTTTGCAAAACCCATTGTCATAGTGATTGGTTTGCTGTCCACAGACCGAATAAGCCTGGTTTGGTATCATTTTGACAGAAGGATAGGAGAAAATGGCTTTGGAGCATAGGGTAAGCAGTGGATTTTGAAGGGGGTGGAGCATAGGGAAGATGAGGAAGTCAGAAGGAGAAACTGTGTAGAAGAGGAAGAGACTGCAGACCCCTGAGCCCAGCCTACTGAGAGTGCTTATTCTGGGCTGCCCCTCCTGTGCCCAGAAGAGGACCTTCCCAACAATAGCTCTGGGAGAAAAGAAAGTATGCCAGCCATGTCCAGGGACATAACTTCCCTGCCTCTTCAAACAGTCTGCTGTCACCACATTCTGCTATGAGAGCCACCCTTGAGGGCCCTTCCACTGCCCACCTGGAGGGCCTGAGTAAAATGTCAGACTTGTTTCCAACCACTCTGGTCTTCTCATTCCTTCCTTTACCCACTCCCCACCCTACAAACCCCTGAGACTGGCCAGCTGCCTGGCCTAAGACTGGTTCCTCTAACCAACAGTCCTCACCATCAACATGGTGACAGTGGCCACAGAAAACAAGATCCTTGAATAAAACTACTTATGCAAACATATACATGAAAACAAAAAGCAGCAACCACCAAGGCAGGGTTTTGGGGTGGGGTTTGCAGCAATTTTTACAAGGGTGGGGTAGAGACATTTTATTGCCAAGGTGAGCCATCCCTGGTTCCTCCCTGGACACAGCTGCCGGGTGACTCTGCCCTGAAGCAAGCCCTGCCCCCATTCTCCAGTCCCCAGTTGATTCTGTGGCTGCAAACGTACCTCTTTGTTCCGAAGGCCATTCTGTTTCTGGTTCAGAGGGCCTGAGGAGAGGCTCTGGGGATTTGGGCACTGGGTCTCACAGTTCGTCTTCTTCTCTGAGTTGGGTATTCCACCTGGGGCTGTAGATCGGGGCACACCATTGGAGGACAGTCCATCTTCCAGCACGCCTGGGGGAGGTAAGCAGAGGATGGAACTGAAAGCTTGCACGTGGCAGATGTTGCAAACAATCCCAAGATGATATAGAAAAAGAGTCAAGAGTGAAAAAAATAAGAATCACCATAAAGTCCCACCACGCAGAGGTACCCTTTTCTATAAAAATATATATGCTTTTTACAAAAATGAGATTTTAAACAATTTCATAATGTGAAATTTTTACTTAATGATACCTTGATGACTTTTTTCTATGCCATTAAATATTCTGCCATACTATTTTTCACAAGTCTGTGTCATCATTTATTTAACTAATACCCTCTACTTGGATATTTGTTTCCACATTTTCATAACAAATCTTCCTGTGATGAAATGCCTTGTGGTTAAAGCTTTATTTTAAATTACTTCTTTGGGATAAAATCCTAGAAGTGGGATTACTGGATTGAAAGTTATATAAAGGTTGGGTTTTTGTTTTGTTTTTTAGATAGAGGGTCTTGCTCTATTGCTCAGGCTGCGGTGTAGTAGCATAATCATAGCTTGCTGCAGCCTCAAACTCATGAGTTCAAGCCATCCTCTCACCTCAGCCTTCCAAGTAGATGGGACTAACGGTACATGTAACCATGCCCACCTAATTTTTGTATATTTTTTGTAGAGACAGGGTCTCACTATGTTGCCCAAGCTAGTCTTGAACTCCTGGCCTTGAGCAATTCTCCCACCTAAGTCTTCTAAAGTGCTGAGATTACAGGCATGAGACAACATGCTTGGCCAATACAGTTCTGTTTTGTTTTGTTTTGTTTTGAGACAGAGTCTCACACTGTCACCAGGCTGGAGTGTAGTAGCACGATCTTGGCTCACTGTAACCTCCACCTCCCAGGTTCAAGCAATTCTCCTGCTTCAGCCTCCCGAGTAGCTGGGATTACAGGTGCTCGCCACCATGCCCAGCTAATTTTTTGTATTTTTAGTAGAAACAGGATTTCGCCATGTTGGCCAGGCTGGTCTCAAACTCCTGACCTCAAGTGATCTACCTGCCTCGGCCTCCCAAAGTGCTGGGATTACAGGTGTGAGCCACCAAGCCTGGCTGGAGATTTTTTTTTTTTTTTACTAGCTCCATCTCAAAGTGTTGGACTGAGTATGTGTGCCTTTTATAACAAATGCCAAGATATAATAGAAAGAAGTTTAAGTAAATAGCCTCACTAAAAAGGAGAACTACACTGAGGAATTAATAAAGGATGAAAAGAATCTTAATGGAAAGAGAAAAGGTGGCTCAGGAAGGATGACAGGGGATGCCAAATGTGAGGCCAGAAGCTGACAGAGTCTCTGCCATTGTTACAGGGAGGTGAGGAGCAGCCAGGTAGCCCGACTTTTCTATTCCTCCACCTGCTGAGGGCAGTCAGCAGCAATAGAGGAGTCTGTGAGGGGCAGGGACTAGAGAGAAGGGCAGTGCTCTCAGGAGCTGGAGACACCTGAAAGAAGAAAAAAAAAACACACATTGAGAAGACTGGCACTTTGAAAATAGTGCCAAGAGTTAGGGCAATAGTAGTTTCCATTCCTGCTCTCCAAATGGATCTCTCAAATAGATTCAGATGACATTCTAGCAGGAAACTTCAGTTACAAAAATCAGTATGAAAACAAGAATGAGCAAACATTTGAGGAAGGCCAACACCATAAAAAAGAGACAGTTAACTCTCCAATGGAGATCTGAAAAGAAATGGAGTTAATATGGTATTCAGAAAAGAATTCTCAATAAGTCTAGTCAGTCTGCTCAGAAAAATGAAGATAATATAACCACAAAATGAGGACAAGGGTGACCCAAAAAGGTTCAATCAGAGATACTTGAAATAATAATCTTAAATGTTGAAATAAAAAAACCTCAATAGAGAAGCTGAGTAACAAGATAGACAGAGCAGTTTAGTGAGCTGAAAGGACAGGTCAAGGAATTCTCCATGGTAGCACAGAGGGCTAAACATTATTAGGAAATGCAGGATAGAAACCCAGTAAATTAAACCTTGATCTAAAAAGAGTTTTAGATGAGCGGCTATAGAAGACTGAAGGGAAGCAGTAGTCACGAAAATAATCAATAAAGATTTATTAGAACCAGAAAGATGTGAAACCTCAACTTGAAGTAGGCTACCAAGTACTTGGCAAGATAAATAAAAAGAGAAGCCCAACCTAAGACAGACCTTAGTGAAGTTTCAGAACATCAAGGACAGCTTCAAAAGGGGGGGAAAAAATCATGGGTGAGACTGACATCAACTTTTCATCAGCAACTGACATCAGCTTTTCATTCATCTTGTGAAAACATTGTTTTGTAAGTTGTAAGAAGACTATGAAACAATGTTTTCAAGATTTCAAAGAATAAACACATTTTTAAGTCTTTTCAATATAGTCTCAAATTTACCTCTGTAAGTCTTTCTTCTATTGACCATCTGCCAATAGTATATAAGACACCAATATTCCCCAAATCCTCACAAATACTGAGTATTTTCTTTTCTGGTTTTCATCTTTGTCAATTTAAGAGGCAAAATAAAGTATCTCATTGCTTGGATTAATACTTCTTGCTTACTAAAGATGTTATTTATATGCCTATTGACTAATGGTGTAGGGTTTTTTTTTATTATTATTGTAAAGTCATTTGTTTCTCTTTCCTTTGGGGTATTTGCCTGGGCTTGCTTTTAATAAAATGTAAAGAAAAACAAAATGTTTTCCTTGGGTGTTGAGAAATTACTTGCCATAGGGCAGGCACCAGACGCACAGTGTATTTTTGTGTATCAAGGGCGGGAGGGTGTTGACTGGTAGAGCTGCTAAGACTGCAGTTCCCACAGAGTGAGATGGCAGTGTCCACAGGACACCTATCCATGTGTCACCCACTTGCTCTGCCAAATGCTAATGAGCTCTCAACTGTGACCATGGGATAGATATCAGAATTCAGAACATTGAAAGTCACAGTGGAAAATATCTGGTCCAGAGCTCCCTGACTGGTAAGCCTCAGCACATTGGGGTGCTGTGATGGATTCAAGGTGAACAGAGAGATGAACTCCTGCAGCTGCACTTGCCCCAAATCCCTGTGGTTTCCTTCCTCCACCAGCTACAGCCCGTCCCCTTCTCTTCCCATTCCCACCTGTTCTCCATCCTGTACCTATAGAGGCCTGAGATGCATGTGTGTGAATACCACAGCACACATCTCATCTCTGCCCAGTCCTCCCTGTAAACAGCCTGGGCCTGGAGAAGAGACAAGGAAAAGAGGCCATGAAGACCTTGGAAGCAGGCTTAGTGTGGTTTGGATTTGGTGTGATTCAGACCGGATTCTAGGGTCCCAGCACCCACAGAAGAGTCTAGAATAGTGTCACTCGGTGTCCTCCAGGAACCAAAGTGGTGTTGCTGTCTGCTGTGGGATACATATAAGAACTGAGTGCAAACATTTAGAAATTTTTATAGCAACTTGACATTGGCAGAACATCCAAGGGCAAACTTGTCTGATTGAACTTACTGACTGAACAGGGTGCACACTAGGTTGAGGGTTGGGTGCTTTTAAACTCATGTGGTAAGTTGCAAGTGGAGTGAGTTGTGTATTAATCACACACAGTAGGACCTCATATTTGTCTGTAAAGGACTGAAGAAAAAAAAAAAAAAAAGCAATGAATTCTGAAGGAGGGCTGAGGCTTTGGTAGGTAGATCCCCGTGGCCCCTGGATAACTCAACTCTGTGGGAAGAGTGGGGCTGATGGGGTGAAAGGGACAAGGGGCCTCTGAAGCACAAGACCAAGGTAGAGACTCCACTTCCTAAGCCTAGGGTAGAACTGCCTTCAGCCCTTGGGGCTACTGAGTAGAAATGAAGGCTGGCCAGAGCTCCCTTTGCTTGCTGTTTCCCCCAGTGTGCCATACAGATGTTGCCTTTTTTTTGAGATAGGGTCTTGCTCTGTTGCCCAGGCTAGAGTGCAGTGGCATAATCTCGGCTCACTGCAGCCAGTTCCTCCAGGTTCAAGCAACTGAACTGCCTCAGCCCCCTAAGTAGCTGGGACTACAGGCACATGCTACCATGCCTGCCTAATTTTTGTATTTTCAGTGGAGATGGGAGTTTCACCATGTTGGCCAGGCTGGTCTCAAACTCCTCAAGTGATCTCAAGTGATCCACCTGCCTCAGCCTCCCAAAGTGCTGGGATTACAGGTGTGAGCCCCCACGACTGGCCTTCAGATGTTGCCATTTTCTATGTGCATCATGACTTGGTACCTGGGTCAAAGGTGTGTAAGAGGCCCCTACCGAGCCATACACTGAATTTACCATGATGCTGCCAGCATGGATGGGGTGGCCACTCCCTTGTCATATCCTGTGACACTTCAAAGGGCACACCTGACCCTAGTCCTCCCCATGCCTATGGCCAGTTTCCTTTGGGGGTTGAAGGACATGAAACATTGCTCCCTTCTCCCTGCAATGCAATCCAGTTTCTGACCCAGGAGGAGGGCAGCTGGGCAGCAAGGAGAGGCCTAACACACCAGAATCAAGAGAAGGCAGCAGGGAACATATCCCAGGGTGGCAGAAAGTGGGGCCAAGCATGATTTAGAGCTTCACATCTGGGGACGTGCTCCATTGTCCATTGGATTTACTTGTAAAACACACATTAATAAGGCAAAATTATGAAGGATTTCAAGGTGGTGCCTGCAGAGCATTAGATCCTAAGCGCAGGGCCCCTTGTTAGGCCAGCAGGCCCCATGAGGCTGCACTGGCTGCACATTCACAAAGTCATCCCACTCAACCCATGTAACAGACCAAGGTAGGGCTGCTATGGTTGCCAATGGCCAGTCCTTCCCTCTCAGAAGTCCCTCCTATCCCTGGCATCTTTGCTGAGCCTCAGGGCTCCTAGAAACACAACTTAAAAATTCATCATTTGGTCTAGGGTTTTCACTTCTCATTGGTGGCCAAACAAAAATTACAACTTCAGTTTCTTAACCCCCAGTCTAGAGACTTCCTCATCTATTAAATGGGGATAATACTGCCACCTTCATGCGGTGATTGTAAGGATTAAGTGAGACCATATCTAAAGGCCCTAACAGTGCCAGCACACATATTGCACTGATTATTGATGGCACAGCCTGTCCCTGCCTCTGGTCCCCTCTCCATTAGCCAAACTGGTTGCATTCCTGATTTATGAGTCACAATCCAGCTAAGTGCTAAGCTACTGGCTCACTGAGTATGATGAAACAGAGAAGCTCTGTGATAAGCAGGGCCAGCGTGGGGGACTGGCACTTGCCAAACAGTGAGCAGGGGTCATCTGCCCAGGGTGGTCAAGAGGACACCGCAATGAGTCAGGAATATAAGGTCATTTTCTGTTACTTTTATCTGTAACAAACCAGGTGTTTTTGCTGCATGGATTTAATTTAACTCATATTTTCTAGTTCTGAAAAACAGACTCAATATTAGAAAACTTAGAATTCAGAAAAACACAAAGGAAAAATAATTTTTTTACCTCCTCACCCAGAGATATGTCCTGTGTAGGAGACCAGAATATGCCACCCCAAAATATGCCACTTTGGCATAAGGATTATTTTAAGCTGAAGGTAATGGAGAAATAGTTACAAAAAGTTATCTGCCATCACCTCCCACCAACCCGTCCCCCTGCCGTTTGCCTAAAAGTAGGACATAAATTTACTTTTCAGTGCTCACTAAACAAGAGGAAAGAGTTCCTCCCCTCTCTACCAGGAAAGGCAAAGATTGATCACTGAAGACAAATTTAGACCCTATCATCCTGGAGAGGGCACCAGAGGAATCTACATTAACAAGCTTACTACCTCGCCTTTATCTACTGTCTATCTGCCTTCCCATAATTTTTCACTCTTACAGACTCAAAGTCCTTTTCCTTTGTCTTGTCACTTCTCTAAAAATTTACTGGTTTTTGTTGAATATCCTACATATGCTGGAATTCCGACACTTTTTTGAGATTTACCCATTTGCCTAGATATCTCCCATGTATATGTAAAATATACATGTTAAAAAGCTTTTGTTTGCTTTTCTCTTATTAATCTGTTTAAGAACTAAGAGTGGAAAGAACATTATTTTTTTCTTCCCTGCACCTGTGAACAGAGCTCTATGTCCTTCCAACAGATGCTATTAGTGCCTGCCCAGACCCACACACCTCACCCTGCACCCATGCCCAGCTGTAGTGGATGTTGCTGGTTAACACCTCACCTGGCTGCTTCTCCTAAGGCTTTCCCTTAGCTGAAGGGAGCCCCCTTACCAGAATAAGCCTTGCCAGTTATATTAACATCAGTGGCAGTCCATGCCAATGACCAACTAAAAGTATACGTTGGTGGAGAGAGTGGTTACAACAGCCCAGCCCCTTTGCTTCTAAGCAATTTCTATCCTTTAGAAACCACATCTTTGCCCAGCTCATCCTGCCCCATCCTGCTTCTCTCCCTCCCTCCTTCACACTCTCCTCCCAGGAGTGCCCCTAGGAGTTACTTGCACAAAATCTCCATCTCAGGCTCTGTTTCTAGGGACCCAAACCAAAACAATATACATACCTTGCTTACTGGATAGATTTCTTCTGCCTGTCCAGTCTCACTCTCCCCTTCTCCCTACCCTGCTCTGTGTCCCAGGAGATTGGCCTGAATGCACATGTCAACAGGCTTTCTTGCCCACTGGCTTCTAGTGCGGTTTGACCAATGGGAGGCACTAGCTTTAGAGGGGAAGGGTCTGTGGCAGCACATTGAGGTCAGGTTTTATTTCCCTAGCTTCTTCCTTGCAGGTTTTCTTGAGTCAGCCATGTCCTCTACATACTTCTCCACCAGAAAAGGGTGTAGAATCAAGAAAAGCCTGAGAGATTGTGCAGTTAAGTCTCCCTGATGACCTCAGGAGAGCTCAGGGAAGTGAGGAGAATGGAAGACAGATGGTCAATTGTTTTGAGTAGAGAGTTACAGATGCTCTATCAGTCAGGGTTCTCAGCTGTAAGCAACAGAAATTGATTGGAGAATTAAAGTTTTTAGAAAGGATTTACTAAAATCATCTGGGGAGCTCACAGCATTTCTGGGATGGCTGGAGGCTGAGGCTTGGAGGCTATCAAGGGACAACTTCCTAAATCTTTCCACCAACCCTAGACTCTGGAAACTGCCCTAAGCACTGCTGCCACACTTATATTCAAAACTTACTATATTTCTGAGATAAAAGTTTAAATGAGTGTCTTGAATTTTATCTGGCAACCCTATTGGGGTTATGCAAAATGCTCATCAAGTGCCCCTGAATGGGGAGAGCGTTGTGAAAGTTGCACTGTACTAAACCCTGGGCTTTATCTGCATATCTACTCCACACAACTCCTCTCACACTGGTGAGATGGCAGAATTACCTTTACTTTACAAAGAAGAAATTGAAGTTTAACCCAGGTTCTGTATGTTTCCAAAGCTTGTGGTATTAGCAAAAACTCCCAAGTGGGCAGTCCTCAAATTTTAATGTGTGAGACTACATGAAACTCAACTGGGGTGTCTGTTAAAATGCAGATCTCTGCATTCATTCCCCCAGAACTTCTGATTCAGTAAGGGCCCAGGAATATGCATCTTAACAAGTTCCCTCTATCCCACCCACAGTGATTCTGAGGCAGGGGATTTTAAAGACTGCAGCGGCTCAACTATATTATAGATAGATGTAGATAATAGATATAGATATATACAGATCTATCTATCCATCTGTCTGTCTATCTAACATAGAGATTAACACTTGTGTTAGTTTTGAGGGTCACAAAGTACTCATCTATATTTTTTCGATAGTGAAGTCTGTACCAGTAAATTAAGAGACATTTGTGTGCCCCTAGAGTATGTCCTTTTTGACACCCTTCAGAAAATTTTCATTCCATGCAGGAGACAAGCCAAATCACTGACTTTGCCAAAAGATGGGAAACAGCTGTGTACACAGCTTGCTGATAAATTGCAACCCCAGTGATTTCTTGCCAAAGCTCCTTGCTATTTTGGAGATGGAGCTGGGCAGGAGGGAAGAGTACATAAATTAAAAATGGTAGCTAGAAGCCATGTGGAGAGCAGGTCAGGGGTAATTTCTCCTTAGCTAGAGCATCTGGCTTTCCTTGGTAAAGGTGATCACAGAGAGTTGGTCCAAAATCATCAGAAACAACCTGCAAGTCATTCTCCTCAGTGACAGAAAACCAAAGCATAAGACATTGGCAATCGATATGGAAAGAATCTCCTAAAGTCACAGCCAATGAAATTGTGGTTCATCAAACACTCTCTGGGCTCTCAGGTCCTGGCTGATAATAATTTTGTCTAAACTGTGATATAAGTTAAACAAGCTGTGATTGCCCAGCCACTTACTAAGAATTTGTTTCATCTTTTAAAATGAACTAGAATGGGACAGTGTCATTTCTTCAATCTGATGAGAAATTGTTGGCCACATACTATGTATCATGCTATAATATGTGACCTTTTACATGGCTATTACAAACACATTCTTAGAAAATATTGAGCAACCCTTAAATTTATGGTCTTTTTTTTTTTGTGAACAATGGTGCCAAGATACTTCAATGGGTAAAGAATAGTTTCTAAACACATGTGCTATGACAACTGAATATCTACCTGCAAAAGAATGAAATGCACCCACCACCTCACACCATATACAAAAACTAAATCAAAAGGATAAAAGATCTAAATTTAAGTGCTAAAATCATAAAACACTGAAAGGAAAATATAGGTGTAAATCTTCATGACCTTGGATTATTCAATTGTTTCTTAGAAATTACCCAAAAGCACAAGCAACAACAATGAATTACAGATGTAATGAGCATCATCAAAACTGAAAACTCTTGTGATTCAAAGGACACCATGAAGAAAGTGAAAAGACAATCCACAGAACAGGAGAAAAATTTTACAAATTATATATTTGGTAAGGAACTAACTCTCAAAGAACTCTTAACAACTCAGTAATAAAAAAGATAAATAATGCAATTGAAACATCAGCAAAGGACCTGAATAAATATTTCTTTATAGAAGATATGCAAATGGCCAGTAAACACATGAAAAGATACTCAGCATCATTAGCTATAAAAGAAATGCATATCAAAAACCACAAGGAGATTCCAGTTCACACCCACTAGGGTGGGACTATAATAAAAAAAAGATAGAGAATAAGTATTGGCAGAAATGTAGAGAATTTGGAAATCTCATACACTGCTGGTGGGAAGACAAAATGATACAACTGCTTTCAGTCTGCAGTTCCATAAAAGGTTGGACAGAGTGGTACCGTAGCCCAGAAATTCCTCTAGGGTATACACCCAAGAGAAATGAAAGCCTATATCCACACAAAAATTTTTTTATGAGGGTTCTTAGCAATCTTATTTATAATAGCCAAAAAGTAGAAACAACCCAAATATCCATCAATTAATGAATATAGTATGTATATGCAATGGAATATTATTTGGCAGTTTGACAAAAAAGTAAAGTACTGATATATACTATGAGATTGATGAACTTTGCAAACATTATGCTAACCGAAAGAAGCCAGTTACAGAAGGCCACATATTGTATAATTTCATTATATGAAATGTTGAGAAATAGACAATTCTATAGAAAAGTAGATTAGTGGTTCTGCAGGGCTAGGGGTTTGGGAGGAAATGAGAGTGACTGTTTCTATTTGATGCAATGACAATGTGCTAAAATTGATTGTGGAGGTAGTTGCACACTACCTCCTGAGAATTTTTTAAAAATCATTTAATTGTATGCTTTAAATGGATCAATTGTATGGTATATGAAGTATACCTCAACAAAGCTGACATTTTTAAAATGGTGAGCAACACATTTTGGAATGTCTATTGACCAAAGAAAATAGAAAAGCACATTTGGATTTTAACAGCAATGATCAAGGAGAGATACTGACTAGTGAACTTGTGTAGTCCTTAAGGACAATGTAGCACTAGCCACAGTTCCCAAAGGACATGGGTCCTGACTAGGAAGATACTGGAAGACCACTGTTCTCTGCGATGAACCACTAGCCTGTCACATCTGCCATTGGCCATAGGATAGGGTTTGGTAGGGGAAATGACTTCCCCATGGTACCCAGCAGCATGCAAGGCAGGAGCCTGCTGAGAGCGACAGCTGGAACTGACAGGACAGAAGACAGAAGCAAAGAGTGTCCTATTTGTCTTTGGTGAAATAGGCCTGAATTCTTCTGTCCCCAAGGAGATGCCCAGGAGAAAACAGACAAGCTAATGAACTGGAAGGCAGCCAAAAGGAAAAGTTAAAATCTCACTTGCTTTCTGCCTAGTGCTACCCTTGGGACCTGCCAGTCTTCTCTGAGGGTGTATTTACTTTCCTCTTTCCCTTTGATCATCTCAGAGGTGCTGCCCTTCCTTGAAGCTTCACCTCCGCTTCAAGAGTACCACAGAGTAGATTCTTCAAGGCAGGTACTGCCATAACTTTGTGTTAATTGCCGTGGGCTGTCCCAACTCGGTCATGAAATTCAGCTCTCTCTCTCACCAGACATGTTTATAGCTTACTATTCTAAGGCATGAAATATTGCTAGGATTGTAACAGTACTCTCTATTTTTCCAGAAGAGCCTTCCTCCCAAATTGCTCAAAATGCTTTTTTTTTTTTTTTTTTTTTTTTTTTTTTTGAGATAGGGTTTCACTCTTGTTGCCCAGACTAGAGAGTAATGGCACAATCTTTGCTCACTGCAACCTCCGCCTTCCAGGTTCAAGTGATTCTCCTGCCTCAGCCTCCCAAGTAGCTAGGATTACAGGCATGTGCTACCACACCCCCAGCTAATTTTGTATTTTTAGTAGAGACGGAGTTTCTCCATGTTAGTCAGGCTGGTCTCAAACTCCCGACCTCAGGTGATCCGCCCACCTCAGGCTCCCCAAGTGCTGGAATTACAGGCTTGAGCCATCACACCTAGCTCAGAACACTTCTCTTATCTTTCGTCTTTGTGTCTCCTTGAATAATTCTGACATTTTTTAAATGTGTACCTTCTGTATTAGTCTGTTAAGGCTGCCATAACAAAGTACCATAGACTGATGGCTTAACCAAGAGATACTTATTTTCTCATAGTCCTATAGGCTAGAAATCTAAGATCAAGGTGTCAACAGGTTGGTTTCTCCTGAGACCTCTCTCTTTGGCTTGTAGATGGACGTCTTCTCCCTCTTTATTCACATGGTCTTCCCTCTGGAGAAGTTTGTGTGTCTGTGTCCTAATCTCATCTTATGACACTAGTCATATTGGATTAATGCCTACCCAAATGACCTCATCTTACCTTAATTACCTCTTTAAAGGCCCTGTCTTCAATTATAATCACATCCTGGGACACTGGGGAAAGGACTTCAAGCTGTAAGTTTTAAGGTTACACAGCTCAGCCCATATCACCTTGCATTCCTTTTTATAAAATAACATTTCTGATTTTCTCACATAAGAAATAGGTGTTTCATGTAGAAAACTGTACTATACTGGTAAGAAAAAGGTAAACAAAATTACCCATAATCTTATCTACCAGTGATAACTATTATTGACATTTTGCCTACTGTGTCCCAAAACTTCATTCAGTGTGTAGACATGCATAGATTCTAAAAATTGAGACTACACAATAATACGATTCCATTTCCTACCTTTATCTGCCAACACTTCTCCTCTCTTTCTTTCTTCCTTTGTCTCCTTCTTCCTCATCACAGATGATTTATTCTTCCCTTTGTCACTTGTCTTTCAATCAGCTAATTATTTGAAAACTATGTATTTGGTACCTACTATGTGCCAGGCACTATGCCGGGTCCTAGGGTTACACCTGAGGCTTCTAGTTTAGCAGTAGGTTTTAGTCTCTCGGCTAAATCCTGTCTCCACCCACCTTCCTTTCCTTGCTGCTTCTCCCTGCCTGCCTAGTTCCTCAATTCTACACCAGAGAGGATATAGGAGATAGATGGCAAAGACTGAATTCTCACTGGAGGGAGAATAAAGAGAAGAGTTTGAATGGGCATTAACACAATTCTCCTAAGGAGAAAGGAGGACAAGAAGTGGAGAACATTTAGAAGGCAATACATCTTATCCATCTGTGTGTCCGACTGCCCCTTCCTCTTCCATGTGACACAGTATAGATCTCACTTTCTTACTCAGACTCAGATGGTCTCTCCAGGGAATTGTTAGTACCTGTACAATCCCAACAAGCAGCACCCTTACTATGTAATGTTCTCCTAGAGTGACCAATAGATGCCTGGGAACAAAGTCCCAAGGGTTGCCTATGAGGGGTGGTCCTCAGGATTATACTACCCCTCTGGTGGCTGGTTTACTCAGGAAGAGCTGGTGACTTTTCTTGGCCAAGGCCCTGCCCATCATGGCCTCATTTCTGCTTGAAAAGTGAGGCTTACTTTGATCTTTTATTCTTATTTCACTTCCTTACATATCCAGACAATGTGTCCTGCTTGTAGCTTGACCTCTTTCCACAAAGTCGGCAGATCTAACCAGTCAGTTTTAAAAACGCCCTGGAGGTGACTCCTTTAAACTGCTCCAAAGGTACCTAGCACCATAGGAGGCTTGATGGCCTGCACTTTAGACTCTTTTTCTTAGTCACTGGAATTTATCTTTAGGGAAAAAGCATTCTAATGCAATTTTCCTCCCTGCTATGGTCTGAATTTTGGTGTCCCCCTGAAATTCATATGTATAAATCTAACCCCCAATGCAATAATATTAAGGGGTGGGACCTTTAGGAAGCAATTGCCATTATGGTTCTGCCTTAATGAACGAGATTGGCGTCCTTATAAAAGAGGTTGAAGGGAGCTCACTGACCCTTCCACCATGTGAGAACACAGCAAGAGGTGCCATCTTTTTTTTTTTTTTTTTTTTTTGAGACAGAGTTTCACTCTTGTTACCCAGACTGGAGTGCAATGGCGCAATCTCGGCTCACCGCAACCTCCGCCTCCTGGGTTCAGGCAATTCTCCTGCCTCAGCCTCCCAAGTAGCTGGGATTACAGGCACGTGCCACCATGCCCAGCTGATTTTTTGTATTTTTAGTAGAGACGGGGTTTCACCATGTTGACCAGGATGGTCTCGATCTCTTGACCTCGTGATCCACCCACCTCGGCCTCCCAAAGTGCTGGGATTACAGGCTTGAGCCACCGCGCCCGGCCTAAGGTGCCATCTTTGAAGCACAGAGCAAGCCTTTATCAGACACTGAATCTGTTGAATCTGATCTTAGACTTCCTAGCCTCCAGAACTGTGAGTAATGATTTTCTTTTGCTTATAAATTACTCAGTATAAGGTATTTCAGTCTAGGCCAGAAAAGAGTAAGACACTCCATGCTGTCTTTTACTCCTTAAATTACTTTTGGGGGTCATTAGCCTTTTAAGGAAGTGGCAGCTGTTTTCCTGGTTGTTTTTGTTTGTTTTTTTACTCCTTGACATTTTCTGAACTTAGTACAACTAGCCTCTTCATTAGGCTGTTTCTACATCAACTATAGTTGGCAGTAAATTTTTCTCTCAGGTGGATATTAGAAATTAGATTATATTCCTTTGGGTATATATTTAGTAATGGGATTGCTGGGCTGAATGGTGTTTCTGTCTTTCAGTCTTTTAAGGATGTTCCACACCGTCTTCCAGAATGGCTGAACTAGTGTACATTCTCACCAACAGTATATAAGAGTCCTTTTTCTCCACAACCTCACCAGCATCTGTTATTTTTTGACTTTTTAGTAATAACCATTCTGACTGGTGTTAGATGGTATCTCACTGTATTATAAAAACACATGCATGTGCATGTTCATTGCAGCACTATTCACAATAGCAAAGACATGGAATCAACCTAAATGCCTCTTAGTGATAGACTAGATAAAGAAATTGTGGTACATACACACCATGGAATACTATGCAGCCATGAAAAGAACACGATCATGTCCTTTACAGTAACATGGATGGAGCTGGAGGGCATTATTCTTAGCAGACTAACACAGGAACAGAAAAACAAATGCCACTTGTTCTCACTGATAAGTGGGAGCTTAATGATGAGAACACATGGACACATACAGGGAAACAACACACACTGGGGCCTATTGGAGGGTGGAGGGTGGGAAGAGGGAGAGGATCAGGAAAAATAACTAATGGGTACTAGACTTAATGCCTGGGTAATGAAATAATCTATACAACAAACCCCCATAACACAAGTTTACCTATGTAACAAACTTAGTACTTGTACCCCTGAACTTAAAAGTTAAAAAACAAAACAAACAACAACAGCAACAATAAAAAAAGAAAGAAATTAGGTATCATTATTAGATGTAAGAAATATATTTGGCCCAATCAAAATTTGAATTCAATCAACAGAATTGTTTTAATTATTGGAATTTTAAAATTGCTCAAGGCAATCAATCAATTATCTAGTATCCCTTGGGTTCCTATCTGGTACCTAGCACTGTGCTATTAGTGTGGGATATAAAACCCTTACCTATCTGAACCCTTTATGCTTCTGTAATTTTACTGGGAACTTATGGTTTATTTAAGAATTTCTGAAAAGTAGAGCTATGCAAAATTTAAATAATATTTCTTACCCATCAGAATGGCAAGTTAAAAAGTCTAATAATATTACCTGTTGAAAGGATGTGTGTTAACAGGTTCTCTCATACATTGCTGGTGGAAGTGCAAATAAAACTATCCATTTAGGGCAATTGGCAGAGTCTATTCATGTTTAAAATGTGCACATCAGAGTGACTCAGCAATTTCAGCCTTCAGTATCTGCTTTAGAAAACCTCTTAATCAAGGGTTACAGTGCTTTTAGAATTTGTCTAGCAAGCTTTCCGTTTTTGGCTGGAAAACCTCAATAAATTAAAAAAAGAAGGAAGGAAGGAAGGGAGGGAGGGAGGGAGAGAGAGAGACAGGAAGGAAGGAAGGAAGGAAGGAAGGAAGGACCTATTAATCATTGCACAAAGAGGATTGTTGAGGATGTTCTTTATACTACTGTAACAGTGAAAAATATAATCAATGTAGCCATTCATCAGTTGGATAATTACCAAATAAATTGTAGTTTAGCTAGACTATGGAATTCTATATAGCAATTTAAAGCTAATAAAGTAGATTTATATAGATAGAAATATGTAGTGATGAATGGAAAAGCAAGTAGAGCATAAATGTGTACAAATGAGCGCTTTCTGAGCCTCACTCTGTTGCCTAGGCTGGTGTGCAGGATCTTGGTGATCTTGGCTCACTGCAACCTCCATCTCTTGGGTTCAAGTGATTCTCCTGCTTCAGCCTCCTGAGTAGCTAAAACTACAGTTGTCTACCACCATGCCTGGCTAATTTTTTTTTTTTTTGTATTTTTACTACAGATGGGGTTTCACCATGTTACCCAGGCTGGTCTAAAACTCCTGACCTCAGGTAATCTGCCTGCCTCAACCTCCCAAAGTGTTGGGATTACAGGTGTGAACCATGGCGCCAGGCTAGCTTTTATGTTTAAAAAACTGTATTATATCTATGTTATGCTATTTTTTATACAGGGATACATACGCACACATATACACACAGAAAACAAACTAGACAGATGCCCAACAAACTGATAACAATGTTTGTCTTTGGGGAAAAGGCAGGGGACCAGGATCAGGGGGGTGATCAAAAGGGCATTATCTATAACATTTATACCTTTTTGGTATAAATCACTTTAATCACTGTCATTTGTACATATTTATGCTCTACTTGCTTTTCCATTCATCATCACATATTTCTATCTAAATAAATCTACTTTATTAGCTTTAAATTGCTATATGAAATAAGAATGATTTTTTAAGAAATAAAGCTATGTCGCATTTTGTCTCTTCTAATTAGTAATAGCTTCAGACCCACCCAGACTATTAGGCTGTTTACTTTTTAGTTATTATATCACATTTAATAAATATGCTATCAAAAATGTAATTAAATATAATGACACATAAGAACAGAAACACCACCTAGGAATCAATACATTGCAATGCCTATTTTACAAAAAAATGTCGGCCGGGTGATGTGGCTCACGCCTGTAATCCCAACACTTTGGGAGACAGAGGCAGGCAGATCATGAGGTGAGGAGATTGAGACCATCCTGGTCAACATGAAAAAACCCTGTCTGTACTAAAAATACTATAAAAAAATTAGCTGGGTGTGGTGGCACATGCCTATAATCTTAGCTACTCAGGAGGCTGAAGCAGGAGAATCGCTTTAACCTGGGAGGTGGAGATTGCAGTGAGTCGAGATTGTGCCACTGCACTCCAGCCTGGGCGACAGAGTGCGAGTCCGTCTTAAAAAAAAAAAAAAAAAAAAAAAAAAAAAAAGTCCTTACTCTTTTAAAACCAATGGATGGGATGCCCAACTTTCTGTAGGGTAGTCAGACGGTAATGTTCCTCAAGATATCCTAACAGTACCTGTGGATGGAACAAATTATAGTTGTTCATAAGGATCTGTGGGATACTTAATGGCTCAAATCAGGCATGGTTAGTCTTTACAGAGCAGAGGATTCTTGAGCAGGGTTTAAAAGAAAAGAAGGTTGATATAGTTTGGATACTTGTCCCCTCCAAATCTCATCTTGAAATGTAATCCTGTGTTGGGGCATGGTGGGAGGTGTTTGGATCATGGGGCATATCCTTCATGAATAGCTTGGCACCATCTCTTTGGTAATGAATGAGTTCATGGGAGATCTGGCTGTTTAAAAGTGTGTGGCAACTCCCATGCCACTCTTGCTCCCCCTCTTGCCATGTGACACACTAGCTCCCTGTCACCTTCCATCATGATTGTAAACTTCTAAGGCCTCACCAAAAGCAGATGCCAGTACCATGTTTTCTGTAAAGGCTGCAGAACCATGAGCCAATTAAGCCTCCTTTCCTTATATTACACAGCATCAAGTATTTCTTTATAGCCACACAAGAATGGCCTAATACAAAGGTTAAAAGAAGAAATGAAATGAAATATTCATTTGTGGGTTCTTGCCAGCCCCATGCTCAGCACTAAGGATACAAAGATGTAAAGACTTGAAAAACTATTCATAGCTAAGACAGGGTTGGAATTTGATTGCCAGCTCTACTTCATTGTCGCAACAACGTTGTAGGTAGATGTTATGATCCCCACTCCCTGTTACCTCTTTTTTTTTTTAAGAAGATGAAACTGAGGGTGAGGCAAGTTAAGGTGTCTGAGGTCCTGCTGCTGGCGCCAGGGCCAGGCTTCCACCCAGATCTGCCATACTGTAAAAACTTTTCTTTCACGTGCATTTGTGTTGACTTACATCACTAAAAAAAAAATCTACAATGAATCATATTTTCCCTTTTCAGAGCTAGGTAATAACTAGTGGGTGTGTATAGTGTCATCAAAATAAATGAAAGCCTTTTGTTTGTTGTTTTAAAGGTAATCCAGAGTTCAAATGTCTTACTCCTCTAGGGTGAAGGATATCTTCAAAATCCAAGTAACTTGCCTTCAGAATTAAGTAGATCACACTGAAGTGCACCTGGTGAGAAGATGAATGTATTTAATTAAAATACATTGTTGTATTTTCTTCTCCCCAGGCCCATGAAGTATTCTCTTGCCAGGAGCTCAGCCCTCTAGGTCACCCTCTAAAGATAAGACACTGACTCCTTAATACTCAGAAGCCACCACGAGGCTCATTTTCTGCACTCAACAGCTCCCATGTCAGGGGTACAGCCAGGTGGTATTGGTTAATCTCTGCTCCAGGGAGGATTGCTCTGAGGTAATAAATAATTTCAGGGAGGTTTACCAAGCCAGGGTGCTGCAGACCTTTGGTGATCCAATCAAGGGGGCTGAGAGAGGCTGCCAAACTAAGACAAGAAGGAATGGCAGCCTGTGGACTTCATTCTCCACAGGGTAGCCAGTGTATTCTTTTAGAGCTACAAATCTGGCCAGGTGTGTTGGCTCACACCTGTAATCACAACACATTAGGAGGTCAAGACAGGAGGATTGCTAGAGTCCAGGAGTTCAAGACAAGCGTGGGCAACGTGGCAAAAACCCATTTCTACAAACAATAAAAAAATTAGCCAGGCATGGTGGTGCACGCCTGTAGTCTCAGCTATTTGGGAGGCTGAGGTGGGAGGATCACTAGAACCTGGGAGGTGGAGGCTGCTGTGAGCTGAGATTGCACCCCTGCACACCAGCCTGGGCAACAGAATGAGACCCTATCTCAAAAAACAGTAACGAAAAAAAAAAAAAAAAAAAAAAAAAAAAAAAAAAAAAACTACAAATATGAGCATGCCTACGTCTTCACTGACTTCTTAATGACCTAAGGGATAGACACACCAATATCTATCTGCACACCCTGCAAGGCTCTCTGTGAGCTCTCCTGCTTCTTCTAGCCTGATGGGTTTATATACTCCCCTCTGTCCTCTATGCTCCAGCCTTATGGGACATCAAAGGCACCTCACAGCTTTTAGAACACTGTTCCTTCTGCTCTGAAGGCTCTCATAATTGGCCTGGCTAGTTCTCCATCTTGAATTTTCAACATGAATTTCTGGGGAAGGGGCACCTTCCCAGACTCCTTCTCAAGACCAGGTCGGGTTCCCCTGTTGCCCTCCTGCAATGGTGCACTTTTCTTTGGAGCATTCATTACTGTTGGCATTTATTCCATGCCTGCTTGCCCCACTGGTCTGGGAGCTCCATGAAGACAAGGACCATGCCTGGCTTGCTCATTACCATGCCTGGCATACATTAGGTACTCAAACAATATTTGTTGAAAGTCTTGAACTGTTGAGCCAGTTGCCAGAGTAGGTATCATCACTGCAGGAAGAAGCTGCCATATGGATCTCTATGTGTTAAAGTGTTTTTTCCTTTGATGTACCAAACCGCCAAAATTCCAAAGGAAGCAAGTACAAACATGACCCATGCTTGCTGTTCTAATTCCTGTGGAGGTATCAGGGTGTGAAAGGAACAGCTCACACAAACAGGGAAGTCAGCCCTGACGGAGACTTGTCATAGGCCGCCAGCCACTCATCCCACATTTCTCATAAGACTACTATGTTTCCCAGGGAATCCCAGTGAAAGCTGGTGTCTTTCCAGGGTTCAGGGCTGAGTGCAAATTTGAGGACAGGACTTTGAGCCTTCTCCAGACCACAGAGTTACAGATCGTGGAATTCTACACCAAATATTCACTGCACCTGTCTGATGGGCGAGGCTCTGCTCTAAGGCTGGTGGTGCAGAGGGGAAGGAGAGAGGCTCAGTCCTTGTCCCCTGGTGGTGATATCTGGGATTCCGGGAAGAGAGAAGTCTAAAAGGCATTGCTGGTGGCAAAGCACAGGACAGGCCACAGAGAGGCAGAGGCCAAGTCATGCATGGCCATATGTATCTTGCTAAGGTGTGGATGCTGTCCCAGGGTGATGGCAGCCCAGGAACTGTGTGGAGAATCCATTAGAAGGGCTCAAGCCTGAAAGTAGGGAGTCCATCCAAGGGAGCCTTGCCACGGAGGTGCTGTCTCCTTTTAAGAGTTTCCCTTGACCATCTGAATGTATTATCTTCCCAGTGGGACTCACTAAATTGGAAATCTCTCTCAGAAGGCTGTAGGGAATTATACCACTTCAGAATGATGGTTTTTGCCAAAAAGAAAAAACTCACCTGGTAAGTGCAATAGACTATTTAGGAAAAAAAGGAGGTGAAGCAAAACAATAGTGAATTAATAAGAATAATCATGTATCTATAGCCACAATCTAAATAAGAAGGATTTCAGTAACAATTTAGAAAAGACACAGTCAGGATGAACATGATTACATTTGACAACCTACTCAATATGTAGCTCACTATTAATAATTAAGTAGTTGGTGACACCCAAACTCTCTGTGTGGCAGCCACATAAGACACCGATGCTGTGGATTTTCCATTGAAAGTATAAAACAAACACTCCAAGCTGCTGATTTGATTTTGTATTTCTGAAATTCAGCAATTGACTCTTAAGTCTTCACTACTGTCTCATAGCTTTCCCTAGGTAGCTTCAAAAGCTTTTTGAAGTTTTTCTTGTGCGAAATCTAATTTGAGCTTCTCCTTTTGACAACTGCCTACAAAGTTCTGGGAGTAGGTGCAGTTGCCTTTGCCTTAAGTCATATTCCTGTTCTTGATATTTATGGAGGGGACTGGCTTTTCTGATGGAACAGTTTGAATATCATCATCTGTAAAGTCCGTAACCTACTGTTGTGATCTGACCCTACTCCAGATGCATGGATTCCATACTGAACCAGAAGTTCTGCTTGACTCTGCACACTAGAACCAGGGGATGTGAAGACACGGAAATTGAAATCCCTTCTAGGGATTTTCCTGTACGGTAGTTTTCTTTAGTGTAAAATAGCAGCAAAATGGATATTTCTTTGTTCCCATTTCTTTGTTTCCCATTCAAAATATCTAGATCACACTGCAGGGATATACAAGAATCCCCATGGAAAACCTCATGAACTAAAGGTCATGCAGGGACTTAAACAGAACTGGGACTAACTTATCCAGGCTCTATACTGCTGACCCAGGGCTTGGCAGTTTCTGTCCTAGAAATCAGCACACATAGCTCATTCGTCACTGAGAAGGTGGTCACACTAAGAAGTGGTTCTCCACTCTTTGTTCTAAGATATTCCTCTCTCAGAAACCACATCTGTTTTCAACTTTTTTGAGACAGTCTCACTCTTGTTACCCAGGCTGAAGTGCAGTGGCGCAATTTTGGGTCGCTGCAACCTCTACCTCCTGGGTTCAAGCAATTCTCCTGCCTCAGCCTCCCAAGTAGCTGGGACTATAGGCATGTGCCACCATGCCTGGCTAATTTTTTGTATTTTATTAGTAGAGACAGGGTTTCACCATGTTGCCCAGTGTGGTCTTAAACTCCCGAGCTCAGGCAGTCTGCCAGCCTCAGCCTCCCAAAGTGCTAGGATTACAGGCATGAGCCACCACCCCAGGCCTGTTTCCAACTAATTTAACCCACATCTGATACCCAACTCTCAGCCCCCATCAGTTCATCTCAACTGGGATTTGCTGCCTCTCTATACATGCCAGCCATTTCGCCAGGCTCTGGAGACTCACAGAGGCATAAACTGCCATCTTCACCCTGTAGGCACTCACATCTAGGGCAAGAATTGAAACTGGAAATCAATTAAGCCCTTATAAATCAAGTCATCCCTCTGGTCTAGTCCCAGAGCACCATTAAAGAAAATAATGTTCAACACTCATAAGTTACTGGATAGTAATCTAAATCCTTTACTTGCTTTTTTCAAAGAAACGCAAAGGAAGTCTTATTCATAATTCATTGCAACACTTTATAATATCCATAGATAATTATTGAATAGTCAAGAAAACAGAAATATAGGCTTAATGAAAACATGAGAGAAAACTTCAAAGACATGGAGGAGAATGGATGAAAGGGGCTGAGACTCGAGGAAGGAAAATTAGCTAGACCTGTTACCGTGGGAGTAAGTAGAGGCAAGAGGTGATGAGAGCCTCAATCAAACAAGGAGATGTGGCGGAGCTGAACAGGATGAATTCAAGAGATGTTTAAGGGAGATGTGAGGAGAAATTCAGGAAGTGATGTTGACAGCCCTGCAGAACCAGCTGCAAGTCTAACTTTCCCACATGGAGGTTTCTCAAGTCATTTTAGACTCAATACGTCCAAACTGCATTTACCATGGGACCTTCATGCCAGTTCCCCACCCTGACTCTGCCATTTCTGTCAGACATATACCAATTTTCTAGCCTCTGGCCTTAAAAACTGGTGAGCTCTCATTTCTCTTCCCTTCTCCTTCATTCCCTATAATCATGTATGACACTACTCCCTGTGTATCTCCTCAAATCACTCTTTGTTCTCTATTTTTGCATCCACTGGAAAGGTCCAGCTCACTTCATCTCACCTCTAGATTATTGCAGTAACCTCCAGCTGGCCTCCTTGACTCCAGTCTCTCCCCACTGTCCAGCACATCCTGATCATGACAGAACGATGGATCCTCCCTCAGCATGGCTTTCTCCCTCACACCGTATTGCCCCATTGCATCTGATCCAAACACCTCTGCCTGGCTTGCAAGAGCTCCATCCTGTGGGCTCATGGTAATCATCAAGCTTGGCTCCAGTCAGGTGGGTATTCCTAGGCTCCTCAGAAAGGCCAGGCTCATGCCCACCTGGGTGTTACTGCTTCAGATGATCCCCCACCTGGAATGTCCTTCCTCCTTCCTTCACCTTTCCAATCTGGTGAGGGGGCGATCACTGATCAGTGCCTTGCTCCCTGATGCCTGCCATCTGCAGTTAGCATCACTCAGCTTAACTCTAAATGACTCCTTGTTTATTTCAAGTGTCCAAGTTTTCTCTCCCCAGCTCGGCTGTCTATTCCCTTGGGAACAAAAATCTCTCACTTTGCTCAGCTGTCTCTGCTAATCTGAAAGAAGAAAGATCTCAAGGGAGCTTTAGTATTTCAGCTTCTGAATGTATTTATACTATGTTTTTACCCATAAAAAGCATGAAAAATACAATAATGTTTGAAAAATTCTTACACAATTTGATCTCTGAATGATTTTAGACTATTAAATTATAATTACTAAATTATACATTTTAAGACCAAAGATTTGAGGTGAAACTATATCTTAAATCTTATAACCTGTTAACAAACATGAACATCTCCATGTCTACAAATTGTAGTGGATGTATCCTACTTCTTTTTTCTTTGTGAGAATTTGTAAATGTTCCTAGACACAAGCAGAAAGGAGTTTCTCTTCATGGGGAACCTACTACCTACCAGGCACTGAACTAGTTGCTTTATTTTATTTAAGCCTCACTACTATACTTGTTTCACTAAAAATGAATTTTTATTTAAAAATAGTATTACGTAAGGCCGGGCACGGTGGCTCACGCCTGTAATCCCAGCACTTTGGGAGGCCGAGGCGGGCGGATCACAAGGTCAAGAGATCGAGACCATCCTGGTCAACATGGTGAAACCCCGTCTCTACTAAAAATACAAAAAATTAGCTGGGCATGGTGGCGCGTGCCTGTAATCCCAGCTACTCAGGAGGCTGAGGCAGGAGAATTGCCTGAACCCAGGAGGCGGAGGTTGCGGTGAGCCGAGATCGTGCCATTGCACTCCAGCCTGGGAACAAGAGCGAAACTCTGTCTCAAAAAAAAAAAAAAAAAAAAAAAAAATAGTATTGTGTATGTCAAAAATGTACTTTGAAGTCTAATGGAACTAAAAGGTACTCCAATCACCACTCGTAATGTTTCAAAGAAAATAGTGAGACATTGTTTTAGAAAGTCATCTATTAAAATAAAGATGTGAGATTTTACTAGCAATTAGAGAAAATCTATGACATGAATAAAGATTACAAAATATATGTCCTCATATGTCACTGTTGAATACATCTTGGCATGTTATTGAGCAAAGATCAAACAGTTTATAAGTTCCAGATACTGAAAGGTTGAGGAAGGGAAGCATATGCCTGATTTCTGGGCTATGAAAACTCTAAGTAGAGGAACATACAGGTGCATTTCATCTTGCACAATTCATTTTGAAATCTCTACATTTCTGGGTCCCTCTGCTCTGCACACCTTGCATTCTTACTTCCTAAAACACAAAATTATCAACCCTTTCTTCTTATTTTAAAAGAATACATTCTTCATTAGCAATTCCCTTCCAGACCTAATACCACAGCCTGTTAAATACAGAACCTGAACTTCTAAGCTGTGTGCAGTCGCCTGCCCCTCAACATTGCTTACCCTTTTCCCAGGAACCCCATCCCTACTTTCAGACTGTATAGGGTCAAAGCCTGTGTGACCAAGGGTGAAACCAGTCACACTCAGCATTCCTGTAGACCACATGGTTCAGAAGCATCACACAGCCTGAGTTAGCAAATCTCAGGGCTTCTGCAGAAGCCACTAGAAAAAAGGCTCTATCCATTGAACTTGAATCTGGGAGCTGTGAGGTGGGGCTGTGTAAGTGGTCTGGCCATGGAGAGCGGAGGGCCTTTTTGAGAATGAAGCCAACAAAAGAAAGGGTTTGAGAGTGGGAGATGCAGGGTATGTGACATCAGGTGACTTGAACCCCGCCTCACTCCAAGCCAGCCCTACCCTAGGCCTTCCTGTTACCTGAGCCAATATAGACCCCTTTTTTTGACTAGAGTTTAACTTTTTTTTGATGTTTGTTTGTTAATTTATTACTTGCTACCAAAAGAGTCCTAACTGACACACAGTCTAAACTTCAAGCTCTAATCTTTATTAGCACTCATCCAAGTTCAGCACTCCTTGGACACCAAGTCACAAAAGATTCTCTATCTTGTTTGCATGGAAGCTGGGATCTACACTGGGGTTCAGACATGTCAGGACCAACTGATGGATGCCAGAAGCATATCTGCATTAGGGGCTAAGGGGCCTCACCAAAATAACTCCCTCTAAGGGAAGAAGGACCCAGGCCCAGAAGGCCTTACCCAGTCAGAAGACAAACCAAGCCCCAGAGGTCAGAGGGGAGGAGCATGTGTCCCTGTCAAAACCTGACCCCATGGAGATGAGGGGCCATAAGCAAAAACCAGAAAGCTGTTTGCCAAAATATTATCTAAGACATAGAATACAAGCAACACTCTTTGGGGGCCCCTCTAAAATTACAGCTTAACACAAAAAGGGGCAAGAGTCTCCTCTCCTGCTTTGCAATGCAACTCTGTTTGTTCTGCACACACTGGCGCTGGAGCAGGGTTTCTCAATATCGGCAATATTGACATTTAGGATGGGTGATTTTTTTATTGTAGGGAACTGTCCTGAGAATCACAGGATGTTTAGCAGCACCCCTGGTCTCTACCCGACTGGATGCCTATTATAACAACCCAAAATGTCTCTAGACATTGCAAAGCCACCCAGTTGAGAACGACTGCTCTCAAGCATTGGTGACTGTGGTGATAACAAAGAGGGGACTTCAGTGCCCACTAGAAGTGGCACAAAAATAAATGTGCCTGGAAGATATGACAGTGCCTGGGGTGTGTAGGTGGGATGGGAGGAAGAACACCGAGGGAGAGAGCAGTTTCTAAAGCAGAAAATGAAAGAAGAAAAAGCAAAAATAGGACCCCCTATGGTAGCAGAACAGCACATGGCCAATATTAGCTGTGAGGACCCACTGAAATACTTTAGGAGACTTTGCAAAAGGGCTAAGGTCTTGAGAGAACAAATAGTGGCACAAAACAGTGAAATAGCTCTCAGAGCTCACTGCTTTCCATGTGAGCTCATTTATATCCAGAAAACCAGTGAAATTTGAGGACATCTGGATTAAACTTGGAAAATTCCATAACTTTGAACTATATCAAATAGCTTGGTTCAAGATTATCCACCATCATTTGCTCAGTCATAAGTTCATTTACTTATAGCAATAGGATTAGAAACTCCAGAAAGCACTGTTTAAACTCAGTGCATTCTCTATTTCTGAGGCATGGACATTGCAGTGTGTAGATTGGGAGACTCAATATTGACAGAAAGCAGGAAGGGGTTTTCTGGGCAAATTTAATCAAGAGTCTCTGGGACAGCAGGAAGATTAGCTTGAATGAAGAGGCCTTGAGACAGACAAAAAATGATCTCTGTTGGAGCAGGCGTGAAACTTGGTGGAAGCAGCAGGGAACTTAGGAATTTTCAAAAGTAACCAGATCCATTTATTTATTCACTGCATTTTTATTGGCCCCTTATGTCTAATGCTGAGGGACTATGGTATCATGAGAATTGGCTTTGCCATCAAACAGCACTGGGGTTCAGTCCCTTCACCACCACCTACTTGTTATGTGATCGTAGGCAAGTTTCTTCTGTAAGTCTCAACTTCCTTATCTAAGAAAGCAGGGACTATAGTTGCCACCTCGCAGGGTGATTGTGAAGGTGGCATGAAGAAAGTGGCTAGAGCAGGCCTGACACCAGGTGCCTTAGTACATGCTAGGGAGCCCCCATAAAGGGAAGCGACCTGTGGACATCCAGTCAGAGGACAAGTGTTCCTTGGATGCTGTTACCAGATGGGCCGTGAGGGAGACTCACAGATGAATGAGCTGGGTCCCTAGACCTGAAGGGGCTCGGCATTCCATTCTTCAGATCTACTCAACAAACATTCTCATTGCACTCAGGTATGGAAATGGGCATGTAGGCTACCATGAGAACTCACCCAAGATGCCAGAACAAGTAGAGAAGACAAATAAGGTTTCATATGAATAAGAGACGAAGACTGGGCTCTTGCTCCCTAGGCTGTGTACTAAACAGATGAGGAGGTGAAGAAATACCCCAAGGTCCCCACAAGCTGATTATCAACCTTAATTCCACTTACAACCTGAATTTCCCTTTGCTATGGAATCTCATATATTCACAGGTTCCGGTGATTAGGAGGGGACATCTTTAGCACTGAGGGTTATTCTGCCTACATAGCATGTCACCAGAGTTGTGCTAATACAGAGAGCTGCAGGGGATGAGATCTGCCATTCATTGAACACCTTCTATGTGCCAGTGTGAAGTCCTTTATAGATGATCTCATTGCATCCCCCAGCATTCAGTCCCTAATTTACAAGTGAGACAATGCTGGCTCAGAGAGGCTTAGTGACTTGCCCAAAGTCACATAGCTGATGACAGCAGAACTCAGTCCATCTGTCCTCCAGTCCATGCTGCCTTGTGTTACCCTTTGCTCCCATCCAGACAAGCCCAGAGGCTTCAGCATGTACATGAGCACATGTGAGTGTATATGGGAGGGAGGACAAAAACATAGTAAGAAGTCACCTTCTGAACTTGAAGCTAAAGATGTTCAACTTAAAATAGAGGAGAGTGGCAACCAGTTGCGGTGACTCACCCAGTACAGAACTGGTGACTGTTTGGCTGCTGACAACCAGGATGCATGCAGACTCAAGAGACCCATGTGGACTAAAGCACAGAGAGCTGTCATTTATTCCATTGATTTATGACTTGCCCGAGTCTGATGAGTGTGGGAACTGGATAATAAGAATATCTCAGTGTTTGTCCAGCCTTCTGTAAAGGAGAGATCTATGTCCTTGGGCACAGTGGCATGATGGGCAGTGGAGTGGTGTTCCTGTCACTGATTTCACCACTTTCAAGCCTCTGAAGAATTGCCTCAATGCCTAATTCTCTGTGCACTGATTCTGTACTCACCGGGAAGATTTCTGCTTGATTTGATATCTTTATAGCTGATTGCCTCCATTGTGAAACCGTAAGTTGAAGCCTCAGCCAGGCCCTGGTTGCTGCAAGATAATTATTTGACTCAATCTAGATGGTCTCTCCTCATTCCTGTCTTTAACCATTCCAAACTCTCCTGACTCCCATCACGACCCCACCCTCTCCAGGGAGCACCACACTTTCTACTCACGCAGAGAAATAGGCCCATGAAATTCTTCAAATTGTCTCCTCCTACTTTTTTCTATGTTTTCATATTCTTTTGGATTGTTCCTCATTTCTTACATTTTTCCCTGTACTTGTTTGGAGTCTTTCTTCTTCTATTCTAATGGTTATTCTAAAGTTTTATATGCACATAATTTATCAAAGTATAAAGATATCAATATTTTTCCTTGTTGCTATGTCAGTTTAATTCCTCGCTATAACAGAGACACCAGTGCTTCAGAGTAACATACAGGGTGCTGTTCCAGGCCTCAAAATTAAGTGACTCCTCAGAGACTGTGACCAATGACACCTCACTGAGCGATCTAGGGAGACTGGAGGGATTGGGATGGTAAACTGGATTCTGTGTGACACTGTGTTTCTTTCCTCCTCTAAATGCTACCATTTTTCATTTGAGAAAGGATTATCATCTACATGGGGATAAATAGTAATCAAATCATTAATGAAACGGTCACAAATGTGCAAAGGACTCTGAACTTGAAATACAATTCACTTAAAATAGATTATCCTGAAATAACCCAGTGGGCCCAATGTAATCACCAAAGTCCTTAAAGGTGAAAGAGGGAGCCAGAAGAGAGAGATTCAAAGGCCATATGACTGTTTTTAAAAGGCACAGAGAGATTAAGTGTTGCTAGTTTTGAAAATGAAGAAAGGGGCCTTCAACAAAGGCATACAGGCTGCCTCTAGAAGCTGGAAAAGGAAAGGAAATGGATTCTCCAAGGAGAGGGAATGCAGCTCTGCCTACAGCTTAGCCCAGGGAGACCTTAACAAGCTTCTATCCTACAGAGCTGGAAGATAATACATTTGTATTGTTCAAGCCACTAACATTGTGGTAGTTTGTTGCAGTAGCAATGGAAACAAACACACTTGACATCATGGGAGTTTTCCATTCTGTTTTTAGGGACCATGCCCAGGAATTCAGTTAATACCTATCAGTGCTCTGCAAACTTAGGTATTCCAGTGACAACAACCATGCCTTCTATGCCTGCAACCAGCTTAATTATATGCTTAGGTTCATGAGCAGATATGGAGCAGAGGTGGTAGGGCTGGATAGCTACTCCCTGCAACTTTGTTGGAAAAGAACTGACCACTGCTAGCAATTCCATGGCAGTCATACTGAAGCCTGAGCATCCACCCATTGCAGGGAAACATGCCTTATGACACCTGGGACAGAGAGGCTCTCCCAAGCTATAAATTACCTGGTTTTGCAGGGTTGTCCCATACCCACCTCCCCAGATCTGGTCTCCCCATTTCCTCTCTTACCTATACATAGTGTGTGGCCATGCCACCTGCACAGTCCTTCTTGAACCAGCAGAGCCCCTAAACTGTCGTTGCTCCAGGCAAGTGCAAAGGCAAGAGGGTAATGGGCTAATGAGCAAAGCCAGGGAAATAAGAACAGTGGAAGTGATGAGGACTCAAAAGGGTAATAAGACATTCCATATTCTTCCTCACTTCCCATCACCTTTGTCATTCTGACAAAGGACTCTAGGCTATCTTGCTGGTGTTCACGCAACAGCCATTCTAGCTCTTCTTGGCAGACCTCATTCCTATGACAAAGGCTGGAATGCCAATCCTGGCTCTCCCAGCTCCTGAGCAGTACTTCCTCCAGTGCCAGGGAATAAAGCATGACTGATTTGAGATAATAATGGTTAAAACCTCTCCTTTTCTAGTGGTGTGTTCTATGGTGAGAATGTGATTTAATTCTGTCCCATGATATGTCAAGGTCATCTTCTGTGGGGCTTCTGGGAAAAAGATAATGGAGGAAACCTCCAACCTCTGAATAGTGTTGCTTGAGAGTGAACGAAGACCTGTCCTCATGGGGAAGAAGTCCTGGAAGCGTGACCTCCCTATACTATGGAGTTAGCTCATCCTGGAGCCTCCCTGCCTCTGAGTTTCTTACCGTGGAAATAACAAATTATTTGCTACCTCACAGCCTGGTAGGTCAGTCTGTCACTTGCCGCTGAAAGCTCTCTCATGGATATAAGCATCTTGGGATTCATGCAGACCTCAGGAATTCCTGGTCAGTTAGCCCCCTCTTGATGGAGATGTATGGACCAAGTGGACAACACAGTAATAATCAATAACATGGGGTCTCTATCAGGACTTTACAGACAGATGCTATGAGGATGGAAACCACTTCCTACCTGCTCCTATCTCTGGATTCCAGAAGTCATGAAGATAGTGTGTGAGTCTTTTCACTTACTTCATGTTAAACCCACATTTAAGTCTCACTAGAGATCATTGATTGTCAGATGGAAAATTTGTTCTCTTAAAAGCCTAGGTGTCCCATATATAACCATATGCTAAGCCTCTCTGTCCTTTTTCTCAATACTACAGAATGAAGCAGAAAGCAATAAAAGCCATTTGGGTGAAATAGCAGCTGAATCAGGCACTTTGCAGAGTTCACCTCAAAGGGGAGTAAATGTTCCAAAGCCCAAAGCCCTAGCATTGTGCAGATCTAAACAGTAGGATCCTGAGAAGGGAGCTGGCTGGAGCCTCAGAAAATGTAGTTAGAGTTGAGATGTTGCACATCCGTAGATGAAGACATGGGAGTTCCTTGGAGATTAATTAATTCTGTGGCACACCAAGGTGGGATATGAAACAGCAAAGGATGCAGAATGAGGAAGACAAAAGAAAAGGCTATGGGTGAAGCAGAAAGGAAATTTCATGTCTCATGCCTGGTGCTTCACCTAAAATCCTCATGAAGAAGGACCAGCAGCCAGCCCCAGAACAACACTGCAAAATCTATCCAGTATATAAAGTATGGTTATATATATATATACTTTTTTTTTTTTTTTGAGACAGAGTCTCACTCTTTCGCCAGGCGCCAGGCTGGAGTGCAGTGGCACAATCTCGGCTCACTGCAACCTCCGCCTCCTGGGTTCAAGCAATTCTTCCACCTCAGCCTCCCAAGTAGCTGGGACTACAGGCGCACACCACCACGCCCAGCTAATTTTTGTATTTTTAGTAGAGACAGGGTTTCACCATGTTGGCCAGGATGGTCTCGATCTCTTGACCTCGTGATCCACCCGCCTCAGCCTCCCAAAGTGCTGGGATTACAGGCTTGAGCCACCGCGCCTGGCTTATAAATACATTTTTTATGTTCAGTGAACAGCATAAGATGTATTCTATAATATAGATGTGGAGTTTTCAACTTTGGTTACAAAATCCCAGGTTAAAGGAAGCCAACTTTTCACCTGCTAGCTAAGTGGGTGCCACCACCAGTATGCAGCATGTTTGGCCCATAGAAAGTACTAATAAGTATTAGTTTTAATATTAGCTACTATTAACCAAATTCTGTTTATTTTGTTATGACTATTAGGTCCAAATCCCCTGCAGCTGTGGCCCTAGGTCCCAAGGAAATCAATGTGCGCTAAGACAGACACTATTTAGCTACAGCACATGGGAAATTTTATTAATGGCATGGGGTTACCTAAAGATATTCCTGAAATACCCCACTCACAGCCTGACTCACTCAGGGAGTTTTGCAAAGATTTTTAACACTCCAAAATTATGAATTCCCTCCCTTTCCACCACCAAAGCACAACCACTCACCTCTTATGACAAGGGGAGTAGCAATGAGGAGCCTTTGTGGGATAGTCAGTTCCTACAGCACCTCCACCCTTTCCTGAGAATTCTGTCTCTTCCTTTTAATATTCTGAAAAGGCCTCAAAACCACATCACCAAACCTCAACTTTACATCTTACATGCCAGAGAAAGGAAAGCCAGCCTCTTCACCTTTTCCCCTTTTGAGCTGTGTTTTCAGGGATGCTATAACTGAGGTTTACTAGCGTTTTCTAATCCAATTATCCAAAAAGGAAAGAAGAACAAGAAAGCTATTATGTAAATCTTTGGTCATCCAGAGTCACCTGCTGTAAAGAAGTTGGGCAGATAAAATGTTTGTCTTGGTTCATTTTCAATCCTATCTATTTTCACACAATCACTGCTTTATATCCCAATGTGTTCTCCTCTGCCTGAAAGGGTTTCCCCAAGGAAAGGTTGTTTGCTGGATCCCAAAGTACTGTCGGGCAGCATCCCCACTGTGCACCTTGCTCTGGCCCTTATTTTATCTAATCCTCTCCCTACATCCTTCTGGTCCCTGTTTTCCAGTTTCTCCCTGGTGAGTCACGAGGAATGAGACAAGGGCTTGAAGGATGCTAAAGTTGGAAGCCTCCTTCCTTTAACTGCCACAACATGTGAGGTTGGTGTTTTGGATGTAAAATATCTTGGAAGCAGCTTCTGTGCCAATCAGGCCCAGATTCATGCTCTGCCAAGTTTTTGTTCAGAGGCTAACATCTGAGTCCCAGTTCCAGGCCCTTTCCTCTCTGAGGCCAAGCACATGAGCCTTGCAGGGTGCAGCCAGCCAGAAAGTCCCGGATTCAGATCCTGGGTGCTGTTCATGCAGTTAGCTTTCTGGGAACCATAGTGAGCACTAACAGTGACCCACAGGCACCACTGTGCTCTGAACACTGCTGTGGTTTTACCCAGCTGTTTCTCTTCTTCCTGGAGCTCTATTTGACTTAATTTCTCCATCTCAGAATTGCATTCCCCCACTTGCCCACCCTGTCCTATCTTTGGCCTGATCTCTTGGCTATAAATCTGTTATTTTCTCCCACTCCTTCTTCACAGCTCCCCATTTCTGCACCCCACCCCCTTATTATTGTTTTCTGGACCTCCCAGAAATTCCAGAACCCAGCCCAGGCCTGCACTGTGGGCAGATTCACTTTCAGCCCTCACAGTCCCTCTGGGCCAGGAGCAACAACTTCCCTCTGCAGTGAATACAACCATCTCTTTTTGATGATGGGGCTGGGAATTCTGGTCCTCATGAGACTCCCTTAGTGCTCATCCCTGAGACTGTAAGGCCATCGCAGCCTTCATCCCCAGCCTGTGCTGCTGAGTATCTCTCCCACAGTAATTAGTTGCCTACATTCTTGTCTCCCCAGAAAGACCATCAGTGCCTCAAGAGCAAGACCCTTTGTTGGCCAAAACATGGCTTTGAGCCCAGCATGGGGCCTGGCACATAATTGGCACCCACAAAGTTTTCATGACTTTGTAATGACTGCCTCACATCCATTTTGGAAGAAGACAGGCTTGAATTGGACACACCTCCTGAACTAGCTGTCTGCCTTTAGGGAAGCCATCTCCACTGTGATTCCTCAACTTGGAAACGAGGAGGGCGAAGCAGGCCTAGCAAAGCTCCAAGGATCCTGTTCTGTGAAAAGTCTGTGACTCCGCCTGGAGCACATTGTGTTCCTATTCAGGACAGTGACCCTGTTGTTGGTAGTTTTATTTGTGAAGAACAATTATCCAAAGTTTGGGAATAATGCAGAAGAAATGATTAACGTTATGCTAGGAGCACTTCCCAACAATCTCACCTAAAGGTCTTCCGGGGTTCCTACCCAGCATGACTGTACCCCCTGTGGACATTTGGAGACATTTCAGTTGTAGAGGCCATGCATGCTATCAAACAACCTACAGTGCCCACGACAGCACCCCCAACAGAGAATTACCTGGGCCCAAAATTTCAATAGTGCTGGAAGCATTGAGAGATCCTGGCCTAGAGCATGCAACTTGGTTTGCACATTTGATTAGGGCCAAACATTTTACAGTTCTGAGAACTGATCATGTATGATGAGTTTCTTTTCTGTCTAATACAGAAGAGAACCCCAAAGACTATGGGTTTGGGTTTTGAGGGATTTTTTTGTTTTGTTTTGTCCTTTAGGATGTTATTAGTTTTGTGTTTAATTTGGCAATCTTATCTCAGCTTTCCTTCTTTCCACTGACTATTTTTTAAATGTTCCCTTTTTTCCTGAGCAATTTATTTATTTTGTTTTGAAATTAAACTCTTTTTTTTCTTTGAGATAGAGTATCGCTTTGTAGCACAGGCTGGAGTGCAGTGGCGCAATCTCAGCTCACTGCAACCTCTGCCTCCTGGGTCCTGGTTCAAGCGATTCTCCTGCCTCAGCCTCCCATGTAGCTGGGATTACAGGCATGCACCACCATGCCCAGCCGATTTTTGTATTTTTAGTAGAGACAGGGCTTCACCATGTTGGCCAGGCTTGTCTTGAACTCCTGACCTCATGATTCGCCCACCTCGGCCTCCCAAAGTGCTGGGATTACCATGATTTAATTTAGGCATGAGCCACTGCACCCAGCCTAAATTAAAATTATTTCAAAATCATCTATAGATTCACATGAAGTTGTAAGAAATCGTACAGAGTGATCTCCGTGCCCTTTTCTAATTTTCCCCAATGGTTAACATCTTACAGAATTGTAGTACAAGGTCCTATCCAGGGTACTGACATTGGTACAATACACCTGTCCTATTTAGATTTCCCCAGTTTTAATTTGCACTTATTTGTATATTTGTGTTCAATCCTATACAATTTTGTTACATGTGCACTTTCACGTATCCACCACTGCTAGCAAGATACAGAACAGCTCCATCACTGCAAGGATTCTTCATGTTGCCTTTCTAATAATCACACCCTCATATTCTCTTTTGACCTGACTTTATCATCCAGCTGTGACCCTCATCAATGAGTTAAAAAGATAGTGTGACACCTGCTCACTATTTATTTGTATGATAATTAAATTTTTAACATTTTAAGAAATATACTTTGATATATTCCTTTGCCATTTAATTAAACTACTCTTTAAGTAGCAACTCAATAACTGAGCTCCAACGACAAGACCAGATGGTTCCTAATTTCCTCACCAGAGATGATATTAATGAAAACCATCACATGCTAGGAACACAGAATGACCTTTAGCAAGCAGCCTAACTTCTCTGTGATTTAGTTCCTTCTTCTATAAAATAATAGCTCTGATTTTAAGGAATTTGTGGGGGATTCAACTAGTTAATATACACAAAGCACTTAGAATAGTGCATGGCACATAATAAATTGTCAATACATTTTATGGTACGTTCTTTCATTTAATGTCCACATCAGTTCTATGCGATAAGGACTCTTGTTACCCTAACACAACAGATAAGAAAACTAGGATTCAAGTTCAAGTAATTTTCCCAAGGTCTCAGCCTAGTAAGAGGTAGAGCAACAATTAGAGTGCTAGTCTCTATGATTCCAAGCACCACCTTGCCCTACTTTCTTTGTGAGAAATTGAAGTGCTGTACTCAGAGTAAAAATCAGAAACTGCAGTTCTAGGGGAACACAAACTGTGAAGATGATGGGGAATTATGTATGGGATAGGTGGCTATCGAGAAGAGGAAGGCCACATACAGTGGCCTATGCCTATAATCTCCCAGTGCTTTGGAAGGCCGAGGTGGGAGCATCACTTAAGGCCAGGAGTTTGAGACCACCAGAGCAACATAGTAAGACCCTGTCTCTACAAAAATACAAAAATTAGCTGGGAGTGGTGGCGCACACCAGTAGTCCGAGCTACTTGGGAGGTTAAGGCAGAAGGATCTCTTGGGCCCAGGAGTTAGAGGCTACAGTGAGCCAAGATCATGTCACTGCACTCCAGCCTGGGCAACAGAGTGAGATCCTGTCTCTAAAAAGAGAGAGAGAGAGAGAGAGAGAGAGAGAGAGAGAGAGAGAGAGAAAGGAAATTTGAGATCCATATATACTCTCCATCTTATTTATAAAGTTTGAGAAATATACCTTTTAACAACTTCAACAACAAAAAACCAGAGGAAAACCTTCATAAAATAAGCACAAGCATATTTTGTCTAAATTTGCTTCCTACAAGAAGCTAGAAACACATGGGTAGATGAAACCACCAGCTCAAACCAATTCAGCAAGTCCAGCAAAGGGGACGTAGCACAGTAGGAAGGCACATGAGGGCCCTGAAGCCTCTGCCCTCAGAAAGCAGTAGTTTTCCATTCACAGTTCTTCCTTCAAATTATTGATTCACACTGAGGCCAAACAAAAAATTTCCTGGATCATGTGAGAGGCAACATGAAACTGCAACCAACCAAGCCTGAGAGGAAATGAATCAGAAGCAGAGTCTGAATTCTTCATGCAAGTCCCTCCCATTTCAACTTCTGTGAGCTAGGACAGCACAAAGCAGAGGTTTCCAAAAGGCAGGTCACAGAGACTATTTCCCTGGCTCATGGTACAATGGGAAAAATGAGATAGTGTGGTGGGTTAGTGGGCGCTAGGATTTCTCACTCCCTTTCTTAGCGAGATTGGTGTGTTTCTGTCCCTTCTTCAGGAAGGGCTTCCTTCCTCATATACATATCGGTCTTCTCTCTTTTCTTTCCTTACAGCACTTAGTTCTAACATATTAATACTATGTCATTTCCTTCTTTCTTCTTTTTTTTAATCTATTACCCTGTACCTAGGGTTTAAGCATAAGGACAGGAATTTTTGTTTCTTTTGTCACTGCTATATTCTGCAATGACTAGAACAGTGCCTAGCACATCATAAGTGCTAGTACATGCTTGCTGAATTAATTTAGCAGTGCTTTCTGTAGCATGTGTGTGTGCATGTGTGCTTGTGTATGCATGAGACCGCCTTTCCTATGAAATGGTAGAAGTAGTAAATGGTAGGTCTTTTTCACGCCCCCCCCCCACAAATAAAAAGCACCTCGATCAACATGCACACACACACACACAATTTTTTTCTTTTAAATTTTACACATTTTTTTCTTTTTTACTGGCCACTGAATTCCAAAAGTCTGGGACTCAGTGGTCTCAAAAAAGAGTTTTAGAGTAGAGCAAAGCTTGGTTTGAGTTTGGCACTTTCAACTGTGTGACTTTGGGCAACTTCTTTTATGTCTTGAAGCCTCAATTCCTTCACCTACAAAATGGGAATAGTGATGTTAACCTCATGAGGCTGTTCTACAAATTGATAGGATACCATGTGAAGCAGGGGCCTGGTCCAGAGTAGGATTAGTGGACTAAATAGATGACACCCCCAGTGTGGCTCTACTGTGGGCAAGGCAGGCCTTCTCCACCCAGGCCTTGTCTCAAAAGCCCCCTTGAGGCTTGGACTCTTTGCTCCAGTGAGACTGCCCATAACTGAGGTCATGCCCAGACAAATGCCACCCAAAGGCAGTTTCCTGGCATTCAGTGGAGTTATTCTTAATTCAGTCCTGCTTCAAGTTTGACTCCCTTGCTATACATTTGAACATTGAAATCAGAGGTTTTAAGATACCACTTCCAAACTGCTGAAGTAAGCCTATTTGCATGGGAGTGGTGACTTCTGAGATTCTCCCAAATTAGTAGACTTACACATGAATTCCTTTCCCCATTTAACTAGGAAAGAGAGAAATCATGTCAGGAATCTCACAGAAGGATATAATTCAGAAATCATGAGAAAACAATTCTGAAATTACAACATAAGTAAGCAACGAAACACGAATCATTTCTGAGCTATTTGAATTGCACATATTTTCAATTGTTTACATTTTTGCTTTCATGAAAGCACACAATCTTGCCTTCTGTTGTAGTTCACACTATTAGAGTATTGTATTAATAAAGCAAAGTGAGTAAACCTGGAATTGTATAGAGAGAAAGAAAGTGAAGCAGAGATGAGGTCTCTACTGGTTAGCCCCGAGAAAGTCAGCTGAGTCAAAATGAGGAGGCCCAGGAAAAAAGTCTCTGGGCTTTTCAACTGTTTAGGGCAGGAAGGGCAGAGAGGTGAGTAACTGCAGGGAGTAAGGAAGTTCCGCCACAGGCTGATAAGCTCTGTTCTGGAGTTACCCTGGGTGGAGATCAACTGGTATAACTCCATGTGATGGAAATGGAAGGGAAAAGCCCCCTTTAGCAGTGGTGGTTACCATTTTTTCAAAATGATGCCCCAAAATTTGGGGGACTTTTGTCAGACTGCTAGCTGCCTTCTAATATGAAGCCTTTGCTTTTGCTGTTGTAACAGAGCTCTTGGCTTTTAGCTTTGTTTGTTGCTGCTTAGCTAAAAGACATTTCCCAGCTTCCCTTGCAGCTAGATGTAACCATGTGACATAGTTCCAACAACTGCTAAGGGAATGTACACTGTTGCTCTCTAAGAGAAGTTCATGATATGGAGCATTTCCCAAGCTTATCAAACCATGAAGCATGGCCAAAGTGCCTTCTTGGAGTCAGTCTAAAAAAGTGGCTTTTTGTATCCTCAGGTCTCTTCCAGGTCCAAACATCTATGAATTACCCTTTGCCTATGATCTGTTTCCAAATACCTTCATGCAGGGTTTTCTCTTCCCCTTGTCTATATCTTTGCAGTTCACAAGTTGAGCCCAGAAAATCAGTTAGCTGGCATCCTTGTAGCAGAGTCCCAAGGTCATGGCTGGAAGAGCAGCAGGGCATGCTGTGAGTCTGTGAAGGAAGCCCTTCCCAGCTTGGCACGCAGTTTCCTTCACCATCAGGCCCCTGGCTGTGCTTCATGTGAGAAGGTCCAGTCTCACCACAATTGCTTCCCAGCAGACACACAAATGCCTTTCTCCTTTATTCCAAGGACACACTGGCTCTTTTTTTTTTTTTTTTTTTTTTTTTTTTTTTTTTTTTTTTTTTTTTTTTTTGGTGCTTTGCCAGAGGATTCCCCGACAACCACATTGGAATTCGTGTATTTGTCCTTTCCTATGAGAACTCCATCTTGATGAGAGAGGCCATCAGAATGGATTCAGGATCCAGCCCCCTTTCACAGTCTGAGCAGCCATTAGCTTCTGGAGTTTGCATCATCCAAAAGCTGCTCTGCGTCCTGGCCCTGTAATTTTCATGCTCTGGATTGTCTGTGGGTGAAGGCCTCCAGTTTCTCTACAAGGACAACCTTGCTCATTGTGAGAATGGGTGTCCTTTCCATAGCCTGTTACATTAAGGAATGTGTTAGGCTTTAAAGTAATTTCTTGAGGCCCTTTGTTCCTTATGTGGACTACAAGTCTGTGGGCAGGGGCCATGACTAATTTTGCACTCTGCAGATCACTTTACTCACTTCTGGCACCACTACTGCTACTGACTTAGATTCCAATTCAACTTTGTCAAGGTTTGAGTAGTATTTTTCCTGATGCTTTTTAATTTTTCTTGAGACATAGAATCACTAAAGTCCAGTTGATGGAACTTTAAAGTTTGGAAATCTCTGGCCTTACTGGATGGTTTTGGCATGAATTTCATAAAAACTTTTCTTTACCAAGTACCTACCAGATGTCAGACACTTTCCTTCATTTTGGCCAATTTGCCTAAAAATGTGGCAGTCAGCAAATTCCTGGGGGGATCTGAGAATATACTATCATTTTTCTGTTTTATGGTAATTGTGGAAAAAAAGCTATTAAAAGGAAATTTGGAATCATCCAAATGATCTTAACTTAGTAGAATTCCATGATTTGTTGTTGACATGTGTATTGTTTTAAAGGCTGCATTAGCATCAACTCCTTCAATAGTCCAAGTATGAAGAAAGAAAGATATAAATGAGATCTCTATACTTCATGATGGCAAAATGGCATCATGGATGAAAGCTTCTGAGTCATTTAAATACAGAAGAGGGTGAGAGAATTGAATCATCACATGTTCAGGGGCCCTGTCTGTAAACAGTGGCATCCAAATCTGTGTGGCACACACAGTATAGTTCCCATTCTTAGAGTCACCAACTTGCAGTAAGTGCCGTGAATGGCTACAGCTGGCATCACTGTTAAAATGAAAAATAATTGCGATAGTGATAACGATTCAAATGATGGCCCATCGTGCCTCAAAAATCAAAAGGATCCAGTGGACAAAAGTGAAATGGAAAATAAGCAAATGTATCTTTCTACCACTAAAAGCAATATATGTGATTCAGTTTCTATAAAACAAAACTGTTATATTAAATTAATGCTATTATTCAGAATGTCACTGGCCTTATAGTTTGCATCTCTCTCATTTTGTTTGTTTTATGATTGTTTATGTGCTATAAGGGGTAACTTTACCTGATTTAATGTGTACATTTTTAAGTAAATCATAATTTTAAAAAAAAATTGAAGTTATCCCCATGGTCATTTAATCCCTATGTCTGTGAAGTTGGCAATATTACCTCCATTTTACAGGGAAACTGGAGCTTAGGGGATGTAGAGATCTGCCACAGTGAATAAAAAGCAAGCCAGAGGTTGGGCGTGGTGGCTCATGCCTGTAATCTAGCACTTTGGGAGGCTGAGGCAGGCAGATCACCTGAGGTCAGGAGTTTGAGACCAGCCTGGCCAACATGGTGAAACCCTGTCTCTACTAAAAATACAAAAATTGGCTGGGCATGGTAGTGGGCCCCTGTAATCCCAGCTACTCAGGAAGCTGAGGCAGGAAAATCGCTTGAACCCAGGAGGCTGAGATTGCAGTGAGCTAAGATTGCGCCTTATATTGGAGTATACGGCAGTATACTCCAGCCTGGGTGACAGAGCAATATTCTGTCTCAAAAAAAAAAAAAAAAAAAAGCAAGCCAGAATAGAATTCAGGCTTCCTAATCCTAACGACCTTCTATTGCCTTCCTAAAGCAAAAGATACTTTCTTGGATAAAATATGTGGCCTTTAGATCATTTTATCAAGTTATAATTCACCAACAATCATTTGACTGAAGAGCTAAAAATACTAGCCAAAAGCTAGTCAAATGTTCTTGTCATTGAAAGGGGGTTAAAAGAAAGAACCCAAGCTTTCAATTTCCCAAACACCACACCCCGGAAACAGAAGTAGATACAGGCAGCAGAAGCCCAAAGAGAGAGGTTAGGGGAATAAGACAGCAAAAAATGGATTTAAAGGAAAGCCCAGTCATTCACACTTAGAAGAATTTCTGGACTAACAATTCCAAACCAAGGCAGCTGCAGCAATGTTGAGGCAGAATCAAAATCTGTGGAAAGACCTTAGGTATTCAAGTGGATTCACTAACTGGCAAATTTATTTGGGGAGAATTGGCTTTTGAACTGTGTGAAATCTAGATTTGGGCTATTTCTTCACCGATAGTGAACTCTGCTCGGAAGCAGATTTTTCCTGTGTTTCCTGCATCCAACTAGATCTTCACTCTGACACGAGAGGTAAACAGACACAAAGGAGACAAAAAGTCAGCTGGTGAGGTCTTTCCTGGGGTTCTTCCCATTGTTTCTTTTTGTTCTCCACAGGTCCTTGTGATCACCAGCATTTATTAATGTGTCCTTTAAAACTAGTGTTTTCTAGCTCTTTGGGAAAAGCTACGGCCCCAAGGCAACTGCAAAAGCAGAAGGTCCTTAGAAGAATCTGTGGAGAGGGACTAGAATCCAGATATTGGGTTCATATTGCTGGAAGATTTTCCAGAGTTTAGGTCAAAATGAATGGAGATATATTTGAACTCCCTCTTTCTCCCTTCCTTCCTTCCTTCTATCCTTCCATCCTTCCTTCCTTCCTCCCTCTGTCTGTCCTTTCCTTCCATCCATACTCCAGAAAGATTCTTTGGCAGGACTATGAGAAATGAACAGAAGAAAAGTCAGAAGTAGATGAGATCAAGGTTCCAGCGAGGGCACGTAATCCTATCCCTGCTTCCACTGACACTGGAATAAAGCCTGAACCCCTGCCCATCACTCACAAGGGCCCAAATATTCTACCTCCTTACACACATCCCCCTCCCAGTTTCCTCCAATTACTTTCATCTCACTCTGTGCCTCAATCACATCAAACTCATTCCTGTCTCAGGGCCTTTGCACTGCTGGGGGCTCTTCCTGGAGCTCGCTATCCCCTAATGCCCACAAGGCAGCTCCTGCTCTTCACTCACAAGTTAGCTCCATTCTCAAAGAGCCTCCCCTTACCACCCAATCTGCTAGGCTTCCTCAGTCACTCTCTATTTTATTACCTTTGTTTTCTTCATGGTACATACCAATATCTGAAATTGCCTTGGTTATTTCTTTCTCTACCTACCACCATTACCTCAAGCCCAAATGTAAGCTCTGAGAGAAGAATATTGTTGGTCTTGTCCACTGCTCCAGCCCCAGCATCTAAAACAGCACTCACTCTAGGGTGGGTACTGAAGAATATTTATGGGAAGAAAGGAAGGAAGGGAGGAAGGGAGGAAGGGAGGAAGAAAGGAAGGAGGGAGGGAGGGAAGGAGGGAGAAAGGGAGGGATGGAGGCAGGGAAGGAAGAAAGTGGGGAGGAAGGAAGGAATGATGTGTGATAAATACACAAAATTCAACTGAGCTTGTGACTTTGTAAGAGACACACATGGAGCAGTAGGGGAGGAAGAGAATGCCTGCCTAGCCACCAAAATGCCCCCACATCTAGGAAGGGCAGTGGTAAGTGATTTGAAGGGAAACATTAATGTGGGCCTGAACTAGGGCAGCAGTCTTGAGCCTGGAAAGAAAGGAACAATTCCCTACAACCATTCATTTCAAAGACAGGCTATAGAAGCTGGTGCCTCATTAGATGTGCAGAGAAAGATAGGAGTAAAACAAAAATAACCCCAAAGTCTTACACTTGATCAACCAGAGATGATTCTGATGAACCAAGAGAGATAGCACCATAGGGTGAGCAGGTGTGTGGGAGAAGAGGTTAATTCAGTTTGGGGCAAGTTGAATTTGAGGAACTTGGCTGACAGTATTCAGATGCCTTATGGTAGTTGGAAATGTGGTCTGGAATCAGGAGCAGATATGGCAGGAAGCAGCCACTGAGAGGATAATGTCAGCAGCGGGTGAGTCCTCAGGGAGAGCGTGCTGAATGAGAGAAGAGAGCTGGGCAAGGGAGTGAAGGGATGTGGGTGGAACATGGGACAAATCAGGAAAGAGGAATAAAAAAGGAGGACGAGGCAGAGAAGATGTAATCAGAGGTGGAAGGGAAACAATGTTGTGGTAAAACTGAGAGAGAAGGTCCATTTCCAAAATGGGGAGGAAGCGTAGGCAGAGGAGATTGGCCAGGTCAGTAGTGCTGAAAGCTGCAGAAAGGGACATAAGCCCTGACTCTCCATTTACAAGGTAATTGGTACTCTTTATGAGAAGAGTTTCAGTAAATTAATAAGAATGGAAATCTCCTGTAACGTATGTGCAGGAATCCATCTGGACCCATCTGCTTCTCCCCAGTGAGACTAGGGGGAACAAGGACTGTCACCAATATGCTAATGCTCAAAAGGTTTGCTACACCATAGTGGTAAAGTCTTTGTAGGAAGCCCAAACTAGCCCGTGCAGAAAGACCATATGGAGAAGTCCTGGGACTGTACCAGAGAGATGCCTAGCCAGTCCCAGCTGCTCCATCTGACAGCAAAACCCCAGCAACTGTTTTCAACAAATAACTTTAGGGACTTTTTGCTTTTCAAAATATCTCAGTCATCCTCAAAGGATGAAGATTTGCAACTTGTGAATACGGTCAAAACAATAGGCCGAAGGTGGGCACAGCGGCTCATGCCTGTAATCCCAACACTTCGGGAGGGCAAGGTGGGAGAATTGCTTCAGCCCGAGAGTTGGAGACCAGTGTGGGCAAACATGGCAAAACTCCACCTCTACAAAAAATTTTTTTTGATTAGCTGGGCATGGTTGCTAATTTTAAAAAAGTAGCCACCATGCCCAGTTAGTACTCACAAGTAGCTGGGAGGCTGAGGTAGGAGGATTGCTTGAGACTAGGAGGTCAAGGCTGCAGAGAACTATGATCATACTACCATGCTTCAGCCTGGTGACAGAGCAAAACCCTGTCTCGAAAAAACAAAAAACAAAGAGCAGGCCCAGAGATGTGAACAGATTGCATATAGGGCAGAAAAGGCAGTTTTTCCAGAATCTTATAAAAAGACGGCAACTTCGTTCATAGAGATGCGCACTAAAACTAACTGAGCTACAATTCTTTACCTTTTAAAGTGATGAAAATACCTAAGTTTGACAACAAACCCTGCTGGCAGGACTATGGGGAAACAGGCACATTCATATGCTGCTGGAGGGAATGCAAAATGGCACGAGGCCTCTGGAGGGGAATTAGGCAATATCTAGCAAAATTACATCTGCATTTCAGCATTTGGCCCAGCAGTACCCTTTTTAAGAATCTATCTAAATCTACATGGGCAAAAAATGAAAAGACATGGACAAGGCTGTTAGAGTAAAAGACTGGGAACAACCCTAATTGTCATCAGTAGGAGACTGGTTTAATAAACTAGGACACATCCACACAATTGAGGGCTATGTAGCTATAAAAAGAAATGAGGAATTTATATAGTGCTTTGAAGTGATCTCTGGGATATATTCTTCAGTGAAAAGGCAAGAAACAGAACAGTAGGTATAGTATGCTGCCTTTTATCTTAAAAATGAAAAGCATCTAAATATATACATACAGATATAGAGATTCGTGTGTATGTGTGAGTATGTTTGCTTATTTGAAGAAAAAAAAAGATAAACCAAAACCTAATAAAATGGTTATCTATAGGATAAGAAAGGGATCAGAGGAAAGGGGGCAGAGATGGTGAAAGCTGAACATTTTATATGTAGCTTTTTTATAGATGTGTCTTAGACATGTAAATGTTTGACTAATATAAAACAAAATTAAGCTGAAATGAAAGAAATAGCAATTTTGACTGAAATGCAAAAGTAAAATGAAACAAATGAACCTACCTATCTAGCAAGTTGATGGCTTAGCCACTGTAAAGGTTAATACTGAGTGTCAACTGGATTGGATTGAAGGATGCAAAGTGTTGATTCTTGGTGTATCTGTGAGAATATTGCCAAAGGAGATTGACCTTTGAGTCTGTGAACTTGGGAAGGCAGATCCACCCTTAATCTGGGTGTGCACCATCTAATCAGTGCCAGCAAATATAAATCAGGCAGAAAAACATGAAAAGGCTAGATTGGCCTCGCCTTCCAGCCTATATACTTCTACCATGCTGGATGCTTCTTTCCCTCAAACATCAGACTCCAAGTTTTTCAGTTTTGGGACTCAGACTGGCTCTCTTGCAGAAGGCCTATTGTGGGACCTTGTGATCATGTAAGTTAATACTTGATAAACTCCCCTTCGTATATATATGTATATCCTATTAGTTCTGTCCTTCTAGAGAACGCTAATACAACCACCAAGCAAGAAATTATTTCAAGTGACTTTAAAACACAGTACTGTATGTTCCTGTTGGGATATACGCTAAAGACAAAAAAAAAAAAAAAAGCCTCCCACAAAATCTTTAAAAACATTTTCAGTAATCATACTGAGGCAGAAAATAGAGTCTGGAGGCAGGGAACAGAAGGCCGATCCATACTTCAGCTATAACAGGAAATATCCTCTCCACAGGGCATAGGTGGTAAATGACTTTGTAACTTTACTTCATCCTCTCCATTTACGTAGGGCATACCCAAAGCAACCAATGGAATCCTCTAGTGGGTATTTAAACTCCCAGAAATTCTGTAACAGGGCTTTTGAGCCCTTATGCTCAGGCCTGCTCTTACACTGTGGAGTGTACTTTCATTCTCAATACATCCCTTCATTCCTTCCTTGCTTTGTTTGTGCATTTTGTCCAATTATTTGTTCAAGATGCCAAGAACCTGGACACCCTCCACTGTCAACAATAATGTTACATCTATAAGACAAAGTAACCTTAGTTGCTTACTTATAATGTTGTTAGGAACCAAGATTTTCAGCATCTAAAAAAAGAATAAAGTTTTAAAAGGATGAAAAATCTGAATTGATAATATCAGTACAAACACATCGTCTCTTTAAAAATAGTTTCTATCTCTGTCCAGTGAAAAGGGATATAAACAACCAATCCAGTAGCAACAAGCAGCTTAGGTGCCCAGGCTGTAGGCTTTTAAGTATAATATTTCAATTAGAGGAACCAGGGCTCCTTAGAGAAATTGGTACTTCCAAGTCTAGCCCAGAAAAATAAAAGAATGAGCCTAGAAAAACATAATAAGCCTAAAAATAATATTAAGCCTAGAAAAGCATACCATACCAGAAAGCCGACTATCAAAGACTACTAGATGGGTGTAAAAAGGAGTCAAGAGTCAAACAGGGGCTCCCACTAGCCAAAGATAGGATACTCTGAGCACACACATACAAGATAATAAGTACAATGAAATAAAACCCATCCAATATGCTAATGAGCCATGAATCCATCATGATGCTTTAAAAAATACTCCTTGGGTCACCTTTGGATGAATACTAGGGAAGAAACAGAGAACTGATAATTAAAGGGAAAACATTTGGCATTTACTCAGCCTTTTCGGGAAACCAAAGTGGATATGTGGAAAAGTTATTCCTTATAAAAGAATTCCTGGTAATAAATGTTGAAGAAATGTTAGACTATCACCATTTTGTAATTCCTAATGAAATAATTGATATAGGCAATGGTTATCAATAACTGCTAAAAGCATTAGGTAGAAAGCTGATTAGAAACTTTATAAGAGATGGATCAGGTGGCCTAAGCTAATCTTAACATGACAAAAAATGAGAGATAACCCGACGTTGTGTGGTTCCTGACGTAGAACCACATAATGGAAAGAATACCTCATTATCTATGAAGTTTCTTACTCAAAAAAAAAAAAAATCAAAGCAGAACCCCATCAAGCCTATTGTTCTAACTATCAATTTACAGAGAATACAGAAACGTTTTTAATTACTTTTTAAATCGACAAAATTTTATATATGGTGTACAACATGCTATTTTAATATATGTATGTATTCTTGAATGGCGAAATCAAGCTAATTAACATATTTGTGATCTCAGATATCTTTTTTTGTGGTGAGATCATTTCAAATCTATTTTTTAAACAATTTTCAAATACAGTCATCCCTCCCTATCTGCGGCTTCCATTTTTGCAGTTTCAGTTACCTATGGTCAACCAAAGTCCAAAAATATTAAATGGAAAATTCCAGAAATAAACAATTTATAAGTTTTAAATTGTATGCCATTCTTAGTAGCATGATGCAATATCCTGCTATCCTGCTCTGTCTTGCCTGGGATGCATATGTATATATTGTATATATATGTATGTATGTACTGTATGTACTATATATATATGTGTGTGTATATATATATGTGTGTGTGTATATATATATATATATATATATATATATATATATAGTCCTATGTATCCATGCTGTAGACAACACTAGCCTGTTAGTTATTTTGTAGCCCTCTTGGTGATCAAATCAACTGTTGAGGTATCATGGTGCTTGCATTCAAATCACCCTTCTTTTACTTAATATTGGCACGAAAGCAAGATTACTGGTGCACCAATTCCCATATGCCAAAGAGAAGCCCTAAAGTGCTCCTTTAAATGAAGGTGTGAAAGTTCTCTACTTAATAAGGAAAGGAAAACCAGTATATATAGGGTTTGGTACTAATTGTGGCTTCAGGCATCCCCTGTAAGTAATGGAACTTATTCCCATGGATAGGGAGGAACTACTCTATATAATACATTGTTACTAATTCTAGTCACCATGTTGCGCCTTAGAGTTCCTGAAGGTTTTCCTCCTGTCTAATTGAATATAGGAACATTTTAAACACCACCACAGAGAGGCAATCAGCAAAATCCTAAAAGTGAGAAACTCTACCAGACAAAAAAAATAGTTTCTTCAACAAATAAATTGAAGGGAAAAAGGAGGAAATGGGAAGCCTATAAACTGAAAGAAATTGCAACCAGATAGTGTTTGATGCTCAACTGAAGATATAATCCCCGTGTGGGGTGTGTGTGTGTGCACGTGCATGCATGCACACATACCTACACACATATTTAAATCACCTTTTCATATAACATTTTTGTATATCATATACATTCCACACTAATATTTTTTCTTACTGCTACAGGGTTTTGGAAGCCCAAGAATAGTCAGTATTTGAATTTTGAATTTATGTGCAAAAGAGACAAATGTGGCTAAAGGGCATGGACACACTCTCTCTGGGTCCCTGTGTTAACGTTTTTAGTAGCTTCTATTTAAATAGTGCTTTTTTCTCTAAGAAGATCATTGGGTATTTTCTGAAGGCTGTGTAATGCTGGAAGCCCCCTGCCTCTACAAAGGAATGCCTGATTCAGAAAAGTAAACATCGCAACAGCAACCCATTCATCAGCTGCCCAGACTCACAACCAAGCAGACATGCAGTTACTGTCCAAAAACCCTCATTTCTGGCATTACAGCCTATAGCAATAACTGGGAGTTAGGGAAAGGTAAGGGAAACTCAGAAAGACACAAAGAGATTATTCCTCATGCCTCTTAGAAGAGCATTCCACCCTCTTAGAAGAAGCACTGCCTGAATCTGATTCAGCTAAGAAAACAACTCAGGCCATGGTAGCTACACCCAACTCTCTAAATCAACAGTGACCTGTGCTGAAGGAACAAAAGGGTACCAACATTCCTCAGAGCCCAGGGCAAGGAGAACTCCTTGAGAAGATGAAATCGATCTTCAAGCACCCTCTCCCTTACTCTGGTGATGCCATATTCTTCCTGAATCCCACCCAACTCAAGAGCACGTTTTGCATAATAAAATCTCTAATACCTTGATCACCAAATGTTATCAGAGAGACTTTAAAAACCTTTAAAAAATTGCCTTCAAGGTGAGAAATGAGCTTAAGCCCATTAATTCATTGTTCATTATTCTGTAAATATTGAGTATTCAGCATGTGCTGAGCTATTTAGCAGTGTATTTGAGGGCTAGGACTAGTAACTGCAAATCCTATGCTTTTTTTCTCTCTTCCACACTGCCTTGGCGATTAAAGACAGTGGCTCTTAAATCTGGCTGTGCTTCAAAATCACCTAGGACAGGAGTAGGCACTGGAACACAGACACAGTTTTTCATTTATGTACTCTATAGCCGCTTTGGCACTAAAAACAGATAAGGTGAGTAGTTGCAAAAGAAATCACGGGGCCCACAAAGCCTAAAATATTTACCCTCTGTCCCTTTTACAGAAAAAGTTTTCCAACCTTTGATCTAGGACCTCCGGACCAGCAGCATCGGCATCACTTGGAAGCCTGTCAAACACACAGAATCTCAGGTCCTCCCCAGACCTACAAAATTCCACTCTCCACTGACCTAGAGAACATGGAGATCCTCCAGGTTTTCTAGCTTCACCCTCACTACCAAATTAGAAGTGCCAGGGTGGGGCCTTTGTTTTAAGTTCCCAGGTGAATCTGATATGCAGCCACTAGGGAAGCAGAAAGATGAATCAGGTGATTATGGCCCCCACCCCTGCCAGGTCTTCCTGTGGGACTGCAGCACCATCTCCCTCCAGCTGCCGGGAGAGTTAGCTGCTAAGGGAGAGTTAGCTGCTAAAGGATCACAGCTGAGTGCCTCTCCAGGTGCTGCTCCTGTGGAAGGAAATGACCTTACCCAAGGTCACATCCCTTTGCTGGGGGAAGCCTGAATCCAATGCCTGGTCAATACAGAGTAGAAAGGCCATCTTCTCAATTGCTGAATGGCCATCCCAGCTCCAGAGCTCCCCAGGGAATCGGCTGAAGCCCCTATTGCAACAGCCATTCCACTCCTCCCTCTGCCCTAGCCTGTGCCCCTCACCCTACTGGAGAAATTATTATATTAGAGAATTCAAAAATTTTCATTAGTTTTTAGGTGTGATGATCATATTGTGGTTATATGTTAGTTTGAAGTATATGAAATTGCTACTATTACACTATTTCTACCTACAGAAATAACATTTTGTTGTGGTCCAATCTAATACCTTTTTTAAAGAGTCCTAGTTTCTTAAGATTTATACGAAAGTGTTCATGGATGAAGTTACATGACTTCTGGAATTTGCTTCAAAAATGTCTAATTGGTGAAGGGTAATGGAGGCAGAGATTCAACAAGACTTGCAATATGTTGATAATTGTTGAAGCTGATGATGGGCACATGGAGGTTTATTATACTAGTCTCCACATTTATATATATATATATATATATATATATATATATATATATATATATATGGCTTGAGTTAGGTAAGAGGCCCATATCACAGGTGGTGTTACTAGAGCTGTCTCCAGTAAGGTTTATCTCAGAGTCTGTTTCCTGGCTCTGTCTTTAAGAGTATACAGTATAATAGCAGAGATAAGTCACAATCATAAATAAGAAAACTAAAAATGGGGTGTCTTAAGTGGTGTATACTATTAGGGAGTACACAACTGAGGCAGAAGGGCAGGAGCAGTAGGCTTTTGGGGTGATGGGTGGGCAGTGGTATTAGGTGGGATGCTCTTTGAAGCGACTGATCCCATTGCCCCACGCATCATCCCAAAGGCTGTATGGAAAGGCTGGAGAGAAAGCCTTGAATGCCACACTAAGATATTTGCATTCCGTAGATAGTGGGAAATCATGAAAGGCTTTGAGTAGAAGAATAACACAATAATGATCCCAGCTGTACTTGGGGAATATTCACCTGGCAATAATGCGAAGGGGATGGAGTGGGAGTGACTAGGGGCGGGAAGACCTGTCCAAAAGCTGTTGCAGATGGCTAGGTGAAAGGCAGCAAGGACAGAAGCTAGCAATCTGCGAAGGGGCTGGTGTACAGAAAAGACCACAGGGCTCAGAATGAGACAGACCTGAGTTCCAAACCCCACCCAGCTGCTCACAGCCTATGTACACTTAAACAAGCCATCCCACTGCTCTGACTCCCTCCATCAGTAAAACGGAAATAGCAGAGTTAGGTAATAAATCTGCAAAGCCCAGCACATGCTGAGCACCCAATTAATGGAAGCCACACCATGAGATCATAGCTTGTTTGTGCTTGTACATCATCACTTATCACCCCAGCAAGAAAGTCTGAACCTGACTGCTATGAAGACTCCCCTTGAAAAGTGATTCTTGGAGATAATCGTTTAATGTGGCCTTGGTTTCAAATACACCAGTTGTTTATTGAGGTGCTTAAGGCTGAATCATTCCTCTTTGAAAGGGTGCACAGGACATCTCCACTTCCATTGTAACCACTGCGATGCCCTGTTGTTATGGCAACCAGTTTCCCAAACTGCCCTGCTGTTTTCTGCAAACCTTTTCAGTTTCTTCATGCCCTAAAATTCACAAGCCCTAGAGACAGCAGGAGGCTGGGTTTTTTGAACTTCCACAGAAAACACTCAGTTTTTTAAATTTGCCAGTTGGCTGTGAGCTGCTTCTCCAACAGAACTTCCCAGCCTGATCATCAGCGTGACCCTGCACACAAACTTCCACAAATGTTCCCACTAACTGGAAATTGGTGCCGTGGAATATTAGCTGGCACATCAGTCTCTGGTTGGCATTAACCTTGCAGGAAAATGAGGCAGAGGACAGGGAATGTCCACCATGCATTTTAGGTACACAGCACAGTCTGAAGTTAAAAGACCATTCTAAAAGATTTAAGTTTAAGGTATTGCAGCATCATTTTAAAAATTATTTCAATATTAGCTCATGTAGCTTTTCCAGAAAATGTTCACCTTATGAACTTGACACATGAAAATATTGAAAACAATATTATTACTGTTGTTATGGCAAAATTGTAATACTAGCAGTCATGTCACCCTGGTTTCTGGCAGAACTTCCTCTCCCGCCTCACCTACATAATTCCTTCCCCCTTCTCTCTTGTTCCTGCAAATCTCTCCTCTCTGACCACAGCTTTAGGATGGAAGATGTGACCCCTCTGCTGGTAGCCCACCCAGTATCTGCTCTCCCCATTTTTCCTTTGCCAAGAGGACCCTGATACTTTTAGAGTAGCATGAAAGTTCCCTGTGTGGAAGGAAATGACCTCACTCAAGGTCACATCCTCTTGTTGGGGAAGCCCACATTCAATTCCCAGTCAATATAGGGTAAAAAGCTAAAAGTCCTGAGTTCCTAGACACCTATGCCGCCCAGGACACCTATGTCACACAGTGCTGATCAATGAGACCCAAGCAAAGTTTACTGGGTTCTAGGAAAATTGTCATTTTAGAGATAATGAACAGATCAGGCAGAATGCCCCTTTCTGTCCTTCTCCTTCTTCCCATCTGAAATAAGATGGTGCAGCATCTTGCAGCCATGAGGATGAAATCCACACACTAAGGATGGCAGAGCAATAAACCCAAAGGAGCCCAGCTCCTCAACAGTGTCCATGACTGGGTGTGGCTGCCGACCTCCAGATCTCTGTGCAGACCTTCCACGGGCTAAATCCCATTCCTGGAGTTGGTTTCTGTTCAGGCAGCCAGATGCAATCTCTAACTGGCACAAAAGGAGAGAGGGGTTTTCTTCATTCAGCAAACATCCACCGAGTGCCTACTCTGCTGGGCACTATTCTAAGCACTTGGACTTTAACAGTGGGTGAGTCTGTCAGACCCTTGACTTCATGGAGCCACAGCATCAAGAAATAAATAGTAAACGAACAAGACAGTGATAGGCTGTGGTGTTAGGAAGGAAATGACAAGACGGCCTCTGGGGAAGGCTAGTCTCCGAGGAGGTGACGTCTGAACTGAGAGCCAAAGGGTGAAGAAGAGTTAACAACACAGAGGGGGCCAAATGCAGGGAGGAAACACATTCCAGCAAGTGTGAAGCCTGGTGACAGGAAAGGGATCCATGTATTCAGAGAACAGAGGGGAATCAAGCATGGCCAGAACACTCTGAGCAAAAGACAGAACAGAGTAAACAATGAAATCATACTGAAAAAGCAGCAGGGACCTCGTCATGCAGGCCCCCAGAGGCCAAGGAAGGGACTGGGATTTTATTCTACACATAGTAGAACAGGAAGCTATCAGAAGGCATTAAACAAGAGAGTGACAAGACCTTACATATGTTTTTAATAGATCATTCTGCCTATGACATGAAGAATGAATTGTCAAGGGTATGAATGGAAGCTGGTTATGGCAGATGTTCAAGTGGAAGACAGATGTGGCTTGGGCTTGGGGAAGGCCCATGGAGATGCAGAGTAGACCTTCGTCCAAATGGAGCTGCCTGTGAGGTTCCTATATATGGTTACAATAAGGAGCAACCTTATCAGTGCACTTAGAATTCAAACGGACAGACTAGGAGGAAAGGATGGCTAAAGATGTTTAGAAACCTTCAAATGGCAAGAAGGATGTGTAGTGGGTGACTGGGAAAAAAATGGGAGAATTCACAGCAAGTGTGTGGTTTTTTTGGTATTCAGAAGGAAAGTATAGGATAGCATTGGGGGCTATTATATGGGGCCTGTCACTGCATATTAATAGGAATGAATCATTGTTCTAGAGCATGAATTGCTCATAGGTGCAATCACAATATTCATGACTTTTTCCAGAAATGCTGGGCAGCTCCAAAACAAGGGTGTAAGTAACAGAGGGGAAGGGTGACCCAAGGTTTAGATTGGCATGACAAGCCTGGTGCAAACTTGAGGATGTGAGGGGGTCCTGGCTGCTAGAATGCACAGCTGAAACACTAGGCTCTGTACTTCTGAATGCATTAATTTTTCAGTGAGTCTCATCTTGCAGTGTGGAAACTGAAACCCAGAAAGACAAAGAAACTTGCTCAGGGTCACACAGCTGATAAATGTCTGTAGTTAAAATCAATTTCCTAGGCCGGGTGCAGTGGCTCACACCTGTAATCCCAGCACTTTGGGAGGCTGAGGCAGGTGGATCACGAGGTCAGGAGAGCCAGAACATCCTGGCCAACATGGTGAAACCCCATCTCTACTAAAAATTCAAAAAATTAGCTGGGTGTGGTGGGTGCCTGTAGTCCCAGCTCCTTGGGAGGCTGAGGCAGGAGAATCACTTGAACTCAGGAGATGGAGGTTGCAGTGAGTTGAGATCATGCCACTGCACTCCAGCCTGGGCAAAAGAGTGAAACTCCATCTCAAAAATAAAATAAAATAAAATTCCTTAACAACTGAACTATTATATTATCTCCAAACAAAGTAACAGGGAGGATGATGGATGAAGAGAGGAGGTCAAGGTCCAGGGACCCAAGGTCATGATGCTCATGAGAAGCTGGCTCACCAGTTGGGGAGGAAGTATACAGAACTGTAAACAGAGACCAGATCTAGCTGAGTGATCCTGTGGGTGTGGCTGTATCCGAATTCGGGACAATGGCTTACAGAAGAAGGTCAAGAATCCCTGGGTTGGATTTCCAGGTCAAAGGGCATCAGCTTTGCCTAACTGCCCACTAAAATGGCCATGAAGACATAGAAAAGACCAAGACTCACAATATCACCACAAGTGAAGACTGGTAGGCAACCTAACCCCAGAATCTAGGAGAAGTTGTCATCTCAAAGCAGATTAGGTTAGATTAAGAAAAACCTACCCCAGCTTTTGGCTTTGCTTCATTACACAGAAGCCACATGGTGAGATGTAGGCAGACACTAGATACTTATCCCATCTGACACAGACACTTGGAGCTGGAAGTGTATGGAGTGGTACCAGCAACAACTTGGGGCAGCCAACCTGTCTGACTTCATGGGCATTTGAGACTCAGAAAGCTGGTCCCTGCACACACACACAGACACACCCAGACATGCGCGCGTGCATGCATGCGTGCACTCACACACACACACGGCCATGTTTCAGTATCCATGATATGATTTGGCTGTATCCCCACCCAAATCTCATCTTGAATTGTAGCTCCCACAGTTTGCACGTGTTGTGGGAGGGACCTGGTGGGAAATAATTGAATCGTGGGGGTGGGGTTTTCCCATGCTATTCTCAAGATATAAGTCTCATGAGACCTGAGGGTTTTATAAAGTTTCCCTGCACAAGGTCTCTTCTCTTGTTTGCTGCTATGTGAGACGTGCCTTTCACCTTCCACCATGATTGTGAGGCTTCCTAAGCCACATGAAACTGTGAATCCATTAAACCTCTTTTTCCCTATAAATTACCCTATCTCAGGTATGTCTTTATCAGCAACATGAAAATGGACTAATAAAAAAGAGACTAAATCCCAGAAAACAGCTAGGAAAAATACAAAACAGCATACTCAGCCTGAGCCTATTATGGGGGCTTGAGGGGGACGTAGGAGGGAAACATGGAGGAATTGCATGCAGTGGAGTCACATGTACATTTACCTGGTATGTAATTTGCCTGAATTCAAGGATGTTTGCTCAGTATTGAAAGAAAAAAAAGAGAAAAAAATCCCTTTACTTCTCCATGACCTTTTCCCCTTTCTCTTCCTCCATTCAAGCTAGACTTGGGCTCCCACTACCTCCATAATAGTTTCCTAAATACAAAAAAGGAATAACAAGTAATTTTTCTTGGTTTTTGAGCTTCCAAGCAGTTTGAGGAATTTTTCCCATTCCCTTGCCCTGAACTTTAAACATCACCTTCCTGTAAGATGTAAATATAGCACCATCTTTATGGGACCTGAAAGATGAAACCTAAATGCTGACAGAGGAATTATTTTCCTCTGTGTGCTTTTTCTATACTTTCTAGACATTTAATAAGGAGCATGCTCTGCATTTGAAACCAGAAAAAAATATGATTCTGCCCAAAGACTGTTCCTGTTTAATGGGCCTGGCAGGTGATTGGGATGCAGGTGATTCCCGGGGTACTTCCTGCAGCCCTTTCTATGGCGATGGAGACCAGAGCAGCACAAATACTCAGCACAGGAAGAGAGCAGTGCTGCAGAGCTGTGGGACTCAGCCCTGTAATTTACTGGAAAGATAATTTTTTTCTCTTTCCAAACAAATTTTCTGAAAATATTAACCATTTAATGTAGTAGGATGCTCCCATGCTAAATGGTTAATATTTTCAGAAAAGCCCAAGGCAGATGTGGTGGGGGTGGGAGTGGGGTAGTACATTTGTTCTTAGCAGCACAGCACAATGGACCCTACCCTGGATTCAGAAACAAGAGACCTGAATTCTAATCCTGGCTTTTCCACTTCTGAGCTGGTGGCTTGGCTCAGTCTCTTCATCTCACTGAATCCCAGTTCCTCATCTGGCAAGTGGTGGTAACAATGGTTTATGAGGTTATTTCAGAGAGTGATATAAACTAATGTCAAAAAGAAAAATTCTTACATATAGTAAGTGCTCAATAAATGCTATTTGAATCTAAACAGCAAGGAAATAGATACAACCACAGAAAAAAGTGTCAGAAAGCAACAGTGGAAATCCGTCTCTTTTATTATTTCTAAATGTTCACAGTGTTTGTGCTCATAAACACAGTTACCATTAGTTTGCTAGGACTGCCGTAACAAAGTACCACAAACCGCAGGCTTAAACCACAGAAACCTACTGTCTGACTCCCAGTTCTGGAGGCCAGAAATCAAAGACCAAGATATCAGCAGGCTGGTTATAAAATTAAAAAAAAAAAAAAAAAAAGGCAGAAAGAATGAATGAGACCTACTATTTGATAGCACAATAGGGTGGCTATTGTCAATAATAACTTAATTGTACAGTTTAAAATAACAAACTATAACTGGATTGTTAGTAACTCAAAAGATAAATGCTTGAGGGGATGGATACCCCATTCTCCATCATGTGCTTATTTCACACTGCATGCCTGTTTCAAAACATCTCATATATTCCACAAATACATATACTTACTATGTACCCAAAAAAATTAAAAATGAAAAAAGATATCAGCAGGGTTGGTTCTTCTGGAAGCCCTGAGGGAGAATCTGTCCCCTGCCTCTCTCTGACCCTGGTTTTCGGTGGACTTTGGTGCACCCTGGCTGGTGGCAGCATCACCGGTCTCTGCCTTCATCTTCACATGGAGTTCTCCCTATGTGTCTGTCTCTGTCTCCAAATTTCCCCTTTTCATAAGGACACCAGTCATTCTGGAGTAGGGCCCATCTTAATGAACTCATTTCAACTTGATTACCTCTTTAAAGATTCTCTTTCCAAATAAGGTCACATATTAAGGCATGGCAGTAGAGGGGCGGTTAGGGCTTCAACATATGAATTGCAGGGGAACACAAATCTGCCCATAACAACATTCTAAAAGAGCTTTATCTCAAGAGAGTTGGCTGTGGTTGGGCATGAGACAGAATGGGAGTCAGGCATGTGAGGAAGTGAATGTTCCTGGTAGCCAAGCTAGCAGGAGCTACATCACAATTGGGCTCAGGAAAACCCATGGAGTCTGCTGTACAGAGAAGAACAAATGTGGCATGTAGACTGGCCAGAGAAGCTCAGAAGGAGTCCTCACAGGGATAGGATTTTGCAGCAGAGGCCAAAGGTCTGCTGAGAGTGGCTTGAAGCTGTGGGCCTGACATGGGAGGGCTCCTGGGATGAATAGCCCAGGACCATTGTCTAAGAACAGCCTCAGACCTCCAACTTCACAAGGGCAGAATGGCCTTATCAGCAGGAAGATGTTATGGATCACAGGTGCACAGATCCCAGGGTGAAGGTGGGACCTCCAGGAACCAAAACCTGAGGGATTGCTGAGTGCAGGATGAGCCAGGAAAAGACTCCTTGCTGACTCAAAGAAGACTAGCTTCTTCCCACCAGAGGCTATTAAAAAACAAACAAACCTGCAGTGTTTTTTGCAGGAAAAAAAAATCTGCAATGCTTTTGGTTTTTGCAGAAAAAATATCTGCAGTGTTTTTGGTTTTTGCAGAAAAAAATCAGCAACATTTTTGCAGAAAAAAAAATCTGCATTTATCCTTTGAGTTACAAACAATCCAATTACACTCTTTAAGTTATTTTAAAATATACAATTAAGTGGCCAGACACAGTGGCTCACACCTGTAATTCCAGCATTTGGGGAGGGATCAGGCAGATCACAAGATCAGAAGATCAAAACCAGCCTAGCCAACATGACGAAACTCCGTTTCCACTAAAATACAAAAATTAGCTGGGCATCGTGGCATGCGCCTATAATCCCAGCTACTCAGGAGACTGAGGCAAGAGAATCACTTGAACCTGCGAGACAGAGGCTGTAGTTAGCCAAAATCGCGCCATTGCACTCCAACCTGGGCAACAAGAGTTAAACTCTGTCTCAGGAAAAAAATATATATAGATATAGATACATACACATGCACAAATAAGTTGACTATTGTCACCCTATTGTGCTATCAAATAATAGATCTTATTCTTCTTTCTACATATTCTGGAGGAAATTCTGGAATGCACTTAGGATGCTACTACACCCTTCAGTGAAATCACCTTAAATTCATCTTGGGCTAGAGTTGAAATTGCTTTATCTAATGTCCAACGAAGACAAGGTTCAATGAACTGATATCTAAGACAAAAGCATCTAAGATAAGACTCAGGAAAGAGGTTATAAGAATGATGGACTAGGCTTCATTTGCATAGCTAGATCATTCATCCATTTACATTTTCACAGTCATTCAACAAACGTGGTAGATGCCAGGCATGCAAATGTCAACAATGTGGTCCCCAACCTGGAAGAGTTCACAGACTAACTAGAGAGACAGAGGCATGACCAAGCCTTGGCAATGCAGAGTGGCAGGCACCATCACTGGACTCTCTCAGTGCCTGGAGAGCCAGTGGCACAATGTGATACTCTGCCCAGGAGACAAGGGCCATGGAAATATGAGGCTTCCTAAACCTTTATGAACTGCCTAGGTTTGTTACCACCTGTCTCTTGCAGTGATTTTTAAAAACAACTTATAGCAAAGAGGCTTGTGTTTGGCAAAAGAGGTGTAAGGAAGGTGGGGACATTTTCCTACTATGCAGCCAATCAGACAGACAACAAAAAGTTGAGCAGAGGGAACTGATGAGGAAAGAGAACATCATCTCTGGGGTCTACAAGAAGAAATTAACAAACACAAGTTTTAGGATATTTATTCATTTATGAGAGATTTACTCGGATTCCTAATATAGCCAGGGACAGCATTAGGTACAGGGATAAGACTGTGAGTGAAATAACCCCTTACCTAGCCCAACACACCCCTTTCCTTACCAAACCTAACAGTCATCCTTAAGGGGAGTGAACATTAGTCGATAATTATTCAAAGATGTAATCACAAGTGGTAACAGGTAAGTCTCGGGAGCTGGGGTATGGGTGGAGGGGATTTATCCACTAGAAAGCCCTGGCTGTCCTCTCCACAGGTGCCTCACTCTTGGGGATGGAGTCAGGCCAGCTGGGCCACCTTCCTGTTCCTCTCCAAAGTGGGAGTGCTGACTGGGACAGTCCCACTTCCTCTGCCGGGCTCCTGCAGGGGTCTGTATACATACTGACCCCTTCCCCCGCAGAACAAACTGCTTAGTTCCTGAATGCCTCTAATGCTTTTCTCCATGCTCTTCTAACATAGACCATGGACATGATGACCTGAATGGTGTCCACTTTTATGTCCGTCTTCCCTATAATAGTAACTTCTTCGGGTCATCTTTGTGCCATGTCTATTCAGTGAACAAAAGAGCAAAAAAAGAAATGTCTTTTGTCTTAGTCTATCAACACAGGGAAACAAAGACCTAGAATATTGTTTTCATAGCTCTATCAAGATGAATCAAGGTCAGCAAATTTAAACATTAAACTGAAATGAGTAAGATGAAATATAACAGAAATAAATGCAAAAATTCCATATTTGGGTTACTGAAACCAATCATACCAACTCAGGATTCATAAGGAAAGAAATTCATTTGTTGAACAAAATGTTTATTGAGTGCCACCTATGTTCTAGTCACTGTGCCAAGTGCTGGGTACATAGCAGAAAAAACCACAATGTCCTTCATGTCATAAAACTTAAATCTGATTGTAAAGAAAGATCTAAAGTTTTTAGCTAATCACAAGCTTAATGTGAGTCATCAAGGTAATATGGCAACAACAGCAGGAAAGCAAACAAATCCTAACCTGATTTTATGTGCACCAAGAGAGGATTATTCAGTGACATCACAGCACAGCTCGTATTGCCCTATGCCCTTCCGCTGCCATCAACAGCTTGGAATTAACCATAGGTCCCTTGTATCAAGAGGGACTTTGACAAACTGAGTAGTATGTTTAGAGAATGTAGTCAGGCCTACATGAGGTGTGAGAAGTGATTGAAGGAACTGCATGTGTTTAGGCTGGAAGACCAATGGTAAGAGATATGATAGACATCTTCAAATATTGAAAGAGCTATCTGTGCAAGACTTGATCACACAGGTCTGGAGCTCACCAGGTAGAAATTACAAGGCAGCAGGAAAGAGCCTCACGAGAGAACTGCTCCACAAAGGTATGGGAAGGCCTCCTTCCCTAGGGAAAAGCCATTCCATCCTCAGAGATGATGCAGAAGACAATTGTGCTGTCTGAGATCAAAGCAGAATATCAAGAGATCAGACTTGACTTTGAGTTTCATGAGCTGTAAAATCAAGAATTTCATAACCTATCCCCCATTAATCAGGAAGGCAGTATTTAGGAGTACAGCCTTTGGAACAGGATAGAGCTAGATTTCAGGCCTGAACTGCGAAAAGTTACTTGCAGACTTCAGGCCTCATTTCCTCGCTTGTAAAAGGAGGTTGGTAGTAGTTCCTACCTCATTCCTGCAGTAAGGATTCAATAAGAAAATATAAAGTGCGCAATAAAGCACCAGGCCCCTGGTAAGTCATTAATAAATGATGGGTAACGGTAATATTAAATGCTCTCCATTTTATTTAACTATCTTTCAGTTTATTTAGGTAAATCATTTTGCTGTCCGTAATTCTGCAAACCTCTATTATACTAAAGCAATTATCTAGCAATTTAAAAATGGAAAGTAGAAGTTTTTTAGAAATTTTTGAAACGTTTTCTCTGGAGAAATTAGAGAAAAGGGGAATATTTAAGGATGCAATTTATGGAGCTTGCAATCACACTGAGGTGAAGCTAGGAAGTTGTTGATGTATGGAATGACTGAGCTAGGTTGGGTCATGGCAACTTCAGAGACTTCCTTTCTCTTGGAGACCCCCACCAGGCAACAGAATTAAATATCAATCCAGCAGACTGATTTTATGAGGATTAAATTACGTCAGACCAATATAATTTCCTTCTGTAACAGAGGGACAGACTTTGGTGACACAAGAAAGCAATGGATATCAGGTACCATGACTTCAGCTATGTCTTAAATTCTAGCCTGTATAAGAGTCAAATCTAAAAACTTAATTCAGTTTCACTGGGTTGTGGAGATATCTCCAAAAACAGGAACCACAGGCTCACGATCCCTTTTTGAGTAGGGAGAAGAGGCAAGAAATGCTCTTCTTCGTGGAACTGGCAGAAAAACATGCCCCCTCCCTATCTGCAGTGAAATTCAGAATTCATTCAGCAAATATCTGCCGAACGCCTGTCATGTGACACACCCTTAATCTGAATTGGGTTCAGAGAAATTAAGTAAGATTTAAAAGCAGATATGAGACCGGGCGCAGTGGCTCAAGCCTGTAATCCCAGCACTTTGGGAGGCCGAGGCGGGTGGATCATGAGGTCAAGAGATCGAGACCATTCTGGTCAACATGGTGAAACCCCGTCTCTACTAAAAATACAAAAATTAGCTGGGCATGGTGGCACGTGCCTGTAATCCCAGCTACTCGGGAGGCTGAGGCAGGAGAATTGCCTGAACCCAGGAGGCGGAGGTTGCGGTGAGCCGAGATCGCGCCATTGCACTCCAGCCTGGGTAACAAGAGCGAAACTCCATCTCAAAAAAAAAAAAAAAAAAAAAAAAAGCAGATATGCTCAAATGGGACTTTTCTTGGACAGATGTGGTTGTGGAGATGGATGAGGTTGTGAGCTGAGGTAGGCTACAGAAGTAGTGGAGTCTTTGGGTTGGGCCAGGTGTTTTAATGGAGTAGGGTAAAGTTGGGGAGAATTTTTTTTTTTTTTTTTTTTTTTTTGAGACAGAGTTTCGCTCTCGTTACTCAGGCTGGAGTGCAATAGCGCGATCTTGGCTCACCGCAACCTCCGCCTCCTGGGTTCAGGCAATTCTCCTGCCTCAGCCTCCTGAGTAGCTGGGATTACAGGCAGGCGCCCCCACGCCCAGCTAATTTTTGCATCTTTAATAGAGACGGGGTTTCACCATGTTGACCAGGATGGTCTCAATCTCTTGACCTCGTGATCCACCCGCCTCAGCCTCCCAAAGTGTCGGGATTACAGGCTTGAGCCACCACGCCCGGCCAGGGAGAACTTTTTTAAGAGAAGTTGTGAGATCAGAAAGGCCTGTGGGAGAATTTAGGCTAAACTGATTCAAGTGGGAAAACCTCAGTAGCAAGGACTACAAAGAAGAGGAAGAAGGGCGTCTAGGAAGAGCTGACAGGATGGAGAATAGGTTTAGACCAGTGTCCATTCACTTTGAAAACTTTAAAGTCCCAGATGTGCTCAGCACAGAAGACACAAAGATGAGTTAGGTTCGCCCCTGGCCCTTGCAAGTCCTGACGTTGAAGTAGCCAGGAGAAAAGGTGGCTTCAGTTTGACAACAAAGGAGAATCATTAGGGTCCCAGAAAGAAGGAATTCTTGCAAACTGAGGGTAAAGTCTGTGACCAGTTGAAGGAGTGTGCAGACAGGGATGATTCCCCTGAGACTCTCATTTGCCTCACATGGCTGACTTACAGAGACCTTCTCCAGCTCTAGAATTCTAGTAGTGAAGCCATTTTTGTTGATTTTACAATCTGGTCTCTCCTGAATTTGGCTCTTTCATCTACACCTACCCATCTTCCCTGTCAGAAAACAACTGCTATAAACAGGAAAAAGTAGCATTCTGGCTTCCTGTCACAACAAAGCCACTGGGGGCTATTAGGGGTCCCCCAGCAGCTTGGGGGTAAATTCATGAGTAAAGCACTAGCAGGGGGTGGGTAAGGCAGGAGTGAGGGGCAGAGAGGATGAAAGGAATACAGGGTCCTGGCCAATCTCCCAGGGTGGCTGAAACCCAGGAGATCTGTAGTTTTCAGATGACCCATTCTGACTAAAGATGATCATCTCCTAGTCTGAAAAATCCACAGGAGTCAAGCCACTCCCAAAGGCTCTAGGGAATGCCAGTGCACCCCCAAGGAAGGGCCTGATTTAATCTTGGCCTTCAGAAATACCCTCTCCCCTGAGGCTAACAGAAATTCCTAGGGAATTAAAATGACCCTACCCATACAAGCGCCTTGCCAATTTCAGGGGCTGTCCTGGGGCCAAAGTGGAGCTCCTCCTCTGGAGGATGCAGGCCTTCAGGACCACCTGTCAGGCAAGGCTGGCCCATGTTTGGCAGGGTACCATGGATGTGTCTGTTCCAGGCCCCACCTGTTGTAGGGACCAGATCTCATGATGAATGGGATATGAATTAGGATGGCAGAGTAATAAATCAAGGAGTGTCAGAAAAGTTGTGAGGAACATACATGTACATATACAGCCATCCCATAGCAACTCTTTCATACCCATACACATGCATATACACACACAATCACACACACACACACACACACCCCATATACTCCCAGTCACCATGGCAACCATTCCTTAAAGCTGTAGTTAGGGGTTTTTGTTGTTGGTTTTTGTTTGTTTGTTTTGTCTTTTTTTTCATACTAGATCATTTCATACTTATTTGTTTGAAGGACATCTCTGGCTTTGACATCTGCTGAGAAGCACCACACCTCCTTGGGAAACTCTGTCACATATAACATTTGCCAGGTCCCTCTAGAAGGCTCATATCTATCCTGATGCTGACACTGAATTCAGCCAACACATCATTTGGTAACTTGCTAAAAGCATTGGCAATACAAAATAACCATTATGACTGCCACTGTGAGTCAGAAAAGCTAGAGACAAATATAGTATAATGCCTGTACAGCTTTCACAGACAGTCCTCAATTTTAAAATAAAAGCAAGTCACAAAGTTAATATGGAAAAGGAGCCAGCTTTGGTGCTTAAAACTGGAGGAACCTATTCTCGATTAAAGTGACAGCTCTTATTTAGTAGGCATGGATTTAAGATTCTTAACCTTTTAAAAGTACTTCGAATTTCCATCCTGCTCCATATAAGATACACTATGCTCAAATTAACCCTATTTTCCATTTTAGATTTCATTATTCAAAAATGCCAATAACATCGGTATGTCAAGAAACACTTAAAACATTTTTATCCAAATATTGACCTAGCTATGGACAACATCCCTGTAAAAGTAGCGAGGTGTTTTTTCCTTTTAATGTCATCAATATGTTTATGATTAAAGGTCAGTCTGTGGCAATAGTTTGCATCTCTGCACTATAATTATTTGCTCTGCTTTAAAAAAATGTCCTGACTTGTGACCTGACAAACAGTTCTTTGCATCCCCTTCTATCAGATTTCTACTGGATGGGGAATGACCTAGGCAACAGTATTTAATATATAGTCAAAACCCAAGTGTATGCCCTGCCTCCTATAAAGCATTGGGACACCATGGGGTAGTGAGAGAAGTTCTTTGCTATGAAACAACGGCTCAAAAAGTTAAAGTGTGGAACCAGCGATGGGGCAGGCAAGCATTTATTTTGACCTGAACGAGAATTCTGGTCTTTGAAGCCCGCCCGAGAGTGGGCTCATTTCCTAGAAGGGGAAAAGGGGGAGCGACAAGAAGACTCCACCCAGGCGATCCCAGGCAGGCGCCTTGTCTATAAATCCAGGGAGAGAGGCACCAGGTGGCCAATGGATCAGAAGTCACCCGGCTGGATACGCAGGTGGCAGGGATGGCGGGGTGTGGGGGCAGATGGGCCAAAGCGGGGCGGTGGCTGCCCAGGCGGATCGGGGGGTGGGTGGCTGACAGGTGTGCGGGGGAGGTGGGCTGTCTTCCCACCCACCCGTTCGCCGACCAGCGAGCAAGCCTTGGCCAGGCCAGGCAGCACTGGGCTCCCCGAAGCTGGAGGATCGGCGCAGCCTTCCGTAAGGGGCTGCGGTCGACCCGGCGCCCTGGCCTTGCGTCTGTCCATGGGTCAGCGGGCAAGTCCTGCCTCTGCCTCCCCCCAGCCACACGCACCGCGCCATCAATTCCTCGCGGAGACGGCTCCTCTCTCCGTGCCCCGGCCAAGACGCCCGGGGAAGCCGGCGGGGTTCTGCAGGCGCCGGGCCACTTACCCGCGTGCAGGCCGCCCGCCTCGAGAACGCTGTCCGGGGCGGCGGCGCTGGGCGGCGCGTCCGAGTCGGTGTAGGTGAGCCAGGTGGATTCGGTCTCCCGGGTCCAGCTCTCGTAGTAACGGGGCTCGATGGCATCCGCCCGGCTCCCGCCGCAGCCCATCCTACCGCACAGCGGGCGCGCCAGGCGGCCGTTCGGCTGGCGACTCTGGCGGCGGTTCAGCCCCGGCCCGCGAGGAGGCGGCGGCGGCTACATCGTGTCCCTGCGCCCACCCGCGCTGCAGCCGCGCCGAGCTCCCGCGGCACCCGCCGCCCCTCGACCAGGCCCTCTCTCCGCCAGTCCCTCCTCTCCGCCTCCAAGGCCCTCCCTCCCCTCCGCTCCCCACCGCCCGGTCCTCACCTCCCCGCACCCTTGCCGCCCCAGGGTCCCCGCTCGCTCGCACCCTCCCTCAGGGCTCCGAGTCGGCCTGGGCGGAGAAGCGGTGGGAGGAGGGCTGGGATTCCCGAGAGGCTCGGACCCGTCGGACCCAGTCTCTGGCCCATCCATCCATCCATCCATCCGCTCACCCACTCATTCATTCATCCTTCCCTCCTTATTTCCAACCTTCCTGGGAAGAACTGAAACGCTTATCACGGGACCCCAAGCTTTCTGGCCACCTGTTACAAAAGCAATGGAACTGGGGGCCACCCTGCAAAACTGGAAAGAGAGTATTGCTAAGACTTAAGGAGCAGTCAGAGCCTATGCCTGTCTTATCTGATTTGAGGAGTCCGGAGTAGCCCAATTCTCTTTTTAAGAGAGTTGGGCTAGGCAGTGTCACTAACAACCCTTCCAGCTATGGGACTTGATGATCCTCTGAACTTTAAACTCGAGAAAGCAATAGATCACCTGGAACCACGCAGCATCCTAGGCTCCCTTCGCAACCCCCTCACTGGGTAGGGCTTAGAGGCATAGCTGTCCCTCCAAGCCTAGGGTGGCCTTGACATTCCCTGGGTCCAGTTGTCAGCCTTTTTCTTCCCGGTGCACCCTCAGGTTCATGGGGGTTCAGACCTAGAGCTCAGACTTGGGTAGGCCAATGAATTTACCTGTCCCCAGAATTCACAACAGGTGGTGAAAGATGAAAATCTTAGCTTTCAAGAGGAGGGTAGGAAAGGGAAGAGTTTGGAAGAATAACTCTTCAATAACCAGGCTCTGCTAGAATGTGGTGTTAAGTATCATATTCATCCATTGTATATTTACTAAATTCAATATATATATTCAATATATATATTCAATTTACTAAATTCAATAAAATATATATTCAATGTATATTTACTAAATTACTATTATGACAAAACACAATTCTAGTAGACATAATACTGATGTAACATATTGTTATATTATCCATTGTATGTAGACTATAGGGCATGCTGTTTAATACAGCATGTAAAGCATAGGAATATAGATATAGTACTCAGTATATCCTACATAATTTATAGAATATACTAGAGTACATTGTCTATAGCATTTAGTATATAGCATCCAGTAGGTACGGCAAGTTCAGAACATTGCCTGGCACATAGTAGGCGCTCAGTAAATGTCCAGTGAATGAATAATAAATTATCTTTTGTAGTAATTTGACTCACTTAAATTATTGCAATTTGGGATAAAGATGATTCAGTTGAGAGTGGAGCTGTCAAAATCCCTCTGGCAGGCACTATCCAGAATCCATAATGCAGAAGGGAGCAAAAATTCATGAAACTGAACCCAGGGTCTCCTCCTTCTCATGCTGAACCCAGCACCTGCTCCCACCCCAGGCCTCAGGCTGGCCTCCTCTGCAGGCTTTGCTTCTCTTTTTGAGATGACCCTGGGAGCCCTCTTCAACCCTGTTTTACGTGTAAGGTAGAGGGAGTGCAGTTAGCCAGAAAGCAGTGGCTTCCCTAGTCCTTTGGAATTCAGATGGCCTGTGCCCCTTTTCTTTCCCCCCTGAATATTTTGATTTCAGAAGAACCAGCTTTCAGGGAGAGAGAATACTTAACATCTCTGGCAGAGACTGTGCTTCCCTCAGTTCTACAGGACAGTGCTCCTTTCATAACCAGCTACTTTGTGATGTCACCACCCAAAGAGCAGACAGGCCAGAAAGAGTGTCTGAGTTACACAGTCCTGGGGGAGATCTAGAAAATGAAAGAAATTGAAAGAGCTGGAGCTTGGCAAGCACAGGAAACAGAGCAAGCATGAGATGAAGTGGAGGGGTATGCTGGGGCCAGATGGAAACCCACATGCCCATATGTCTACATTGTAAAAGCTATAAACCAAGTGAGCAAGTTTCATTGAAACATGTGATGTCCTCTTATCTTGACAAGTTATCTTCATAACAACCTAAAAGGCCAGATTCTAATGTAGAGTTCTCGCAATCTTTGGAGTTCTGCACTGAACATGGTAGAACAGGTGGAACTGACCCACCCACTCCTCTTTCTATCCTCAGTCCAGTGCTGCTCCACACAGGTCCTTGTGGGCCCACAGGTCTAAGGTCTGTTCATATTCCCCTCCCACAAATAGCTGCCTTGACCATCCCTCTGGCTGAGGAGCATGTGCCTGGGGGGGTGCGGTCTGCCCTCATGGGGTTTGCTTCCAGTGCAAGCCCAAATAGGTTTGGAGGGCTTGGAGAAGAGAATTGCAAGGTCTCGAGACCCAACAGCGGAGTTAAAAGGGGTTAAGACTCAGGCTCCAAGTAGGTGCATTCTGTGGTCCCTGGATTCCTTGGTCATAGAGAGGACCAGGGCTAGAGAATCAGAGTGGGGACCTAGAGCAGGGGCCAAGATCAGGGACCCCTCTTGCCAGGCCCTGTCTACTTATTTGAATGGAATTATGAACATTTCCCAAATACAGGAGATGGATTATCAAGTACTACCTGGCCAAGGTTGAGTGTGGTCACTCATTTCACACACATTTCTGATCATCTATTGTGTATAGTTTAGGACATATAGTTATTGTGTATAGTTTAATGATAAAGACATGGTGACATGCTTGGAATCTTCAAAAGAGATTAATTTCATATCTTCATAGAGTGAGTACTCATCAAATATTTGCTTAATGAACGAATGGCAAGAGGCAAGGTGAGGATACACAGTTAAAAGTGCAAATTCAAGAGCCTGACTTTCTGAGTTTAAAGTTTGACTCTGCTGCTTAAGTGGATGGTCTTGGGCAAGTTACTTAACCTCTTTATGCCTCAGTTGCAGCATCTGTAAATGGGGATAGTGAATTATGTCAGTATGTGTAAAGGGCCTCGAAGAGTGTCTGGCACAGAGAAACACTCAATGAATGTTGCTATCACAGCACTTTGGGGGCAAGAAGCAAACAGTGTCATTTCTCTCCCTTAAGTGGGAAATCCCTAAAATTATTATGTGTTTTCACATGAGATAATGTTTGTGAATTTGCTTAGCACACTGCAGAAGTTTGGTAAATAGACAGGTTTTCTTTTTCTTTTTCTTTTTCCTTCCCTTATGATGCTTATGATGTTACTACTACTAACAAACAACCTTCCTGCAAATAAAATTTTTAACCACCATTTCTAAGTAATCTTCATTGACAGAACAGTTCCATTTTGTCATGGATTCTCTTTCTTGCCATTACATAACAACATAGATTCTGAGACATTCAGAAGCCAGAACAACTTAAAGAGCAGCCAATCCAGTCCTTTCATTTTTACCAACTAGGAAATCATAGCTCAGAAAGTTGTGGAATTGCCCAAGGTCACACAGGAAATGTTATCTCTGGCAGAGTTGAAGTTTCAGCTGGAGCTGGGGGCCTCTCGCTGCTGGCTCTGTGCTTTTAGTTACAGCTCTTTAGTTGGGATTGAATTTCCTCTTAAACCTTTAGGAATAAATGTTGAAAATTAAATGTAAATATGAAAAATGTAATAAATTATCTTAAACCCTCTGTTCAGAATCTGTAGCTTGACTGTCATGAATTGGTTATCTTCATCAAGTCTGAAAGAAACAAAAATAAATTCTTCTAAGGGGAAAGATTACAACAGGGAATTGGAAAGCCTGAGCCAAAGCCATCCAAAGCAATGAAGTAAATTATACCTATAAAAACTACTGCAGAGTGGCATTTGCTATGTGATGGGATTCTTGAAATAAAATTATCTTTGGCTTTAAGAACCCCTGTGACTGGTACCACCTCTGGCTCATTTCTATAGAAACTGGAACAGAGGCTTGTAGTGCTTCTCCCTCCAAGGTCTCATTCCTGTGGCTTGGCATCACTGGGCTCTACCCAACTATTGTGAGCTGTAGAAAGGAGACCTTCAGTAAGGTGGACAATCAGCACAGAACAGAAGGCTCAGCAGGAGCCTAAACCTGCCTTTAGAATCAACCATCTGAAAAGGAATAAAGATAGATTCACTGCCTCACAAGTTTCCATCTTTTCCCAAGTGAAAAAGTAGCACAAATGAGGAAATAGTAGCAATAATTCTGGCCAACAGGGTGACAGACCCTAGGTAAATATCTTTGGTCTTGAATGCCAAATCTCAGCAAGTTTCCCCACTGCCCTAGATTCATCGAGCATGCCAGAACTGGAGGTTCGTGCCCTCCCTCTAAAGGATTTTAAAGCAGTTTCCACAGAACATCCCTCCAGGTCCTTGATCTTGGCTAGTTGACACATCCTCACTGAACCACAAATTGTCATTTAGCTGTAAAGGAAGAGGACTTAAAGTTAGCACCCAAAAGCACAAGATCTGACTTTGTTCCCCACATCTGGAGAAAAAAATCAGAAAATATCACTTGGCATGAACTCATTCTTGCATCTCTTGTCTTGAAAAATGACTGCTTTCCCCAAGGAGTGAATGGTACACCTGGAATCCAGGTGGTGTGGACAGATCAGGTAAACATCATCACAGAGTGTAAACAAGAAAGGAAAGCAAATATTACAACAGCAAAAAGATGAGTGAGTTTTTTATTTGGTTTAGGAGGTTAGAAAATGTGAAAAAGGGAATGTTGCAAAAAAACAACAAAAGAAAGTAATTGAATATGTTACAAAAAATTTATATAGAAATGAAGCATGTGGAATTTAACATTGTAGAATTAATTATCTACTAATCCTTAAGATAAATAGTTCTCATGAGAAGAGAGGCTGGCTCCCTTAGGTTAATTCTAGAGAGATTCAGCAAGTTATTTCACTGACTGTCAAACTTAAGAGTCTATCTCAGTCCCTGAATTAATGTCCTGTGGCACCTTCTCATACCCCAAATTAAAACACAGGACAAAACAATATCTGGTGTTTCCCAGTGTCTGGTTTAACTACACTTCCTTATGGTATTGTACTAGCTCATTGATAAGATGTAATGAATACTGATTTGTTCTCTCACATGGTAATATGAGCGACATTCTACTGGAAATGGCCTGGAGAGGAAAACCCAGTGGTGATGAGGTGATTAACCTAGTTTTTCAATAACAGAATAACTTCAAATTGTAGATTTTAATAGAAGAAAAGGAGACTGAATAAGAAGTGAGAATAGATCTCAAAAGGCATATTCCCACAGGACTAATTCCAAAGAGAATTCAAAAACCCAGGGAAGGTTTTAATAAAAACATCCTCATAGCATTACATCTTCTTAAAGACCTTTGGAGTCATTGTTATCTACCTCTAACATGGCTCAGGCCACTTAGTGATACTGTCCTGTGCACTTTCCTTTCACCAGAACAAAGAAAGCTTGAGTAATTTGCAAAAGGTTACTATAAATGTCAGAAAGAGAAAGATTGGGGTGTAGATCTTAGTCTAGAAACATGGAATTTTACTTCCCTTCAGAAAAAAAGGAAAAGCAGATTGTAACTTCTTTCTGACTTGGAGAGAGAGCATTTTCTATAAATCTGAATAGTGCATTGTTTACCAAGACCTGTGGCTGCAATTCCATGTACCAGTTCTGATTGTACCTTCCCCTTTAACTCATGAAGATTTTGACAATGTGTGTCTTAGTCCATTCCCGCTATGATAACAGCATACCTTAGACCGGATAATTCATAAACAACAGAAATTCATTTCTCTCTCTCTCTCTTTTTTTTTTTTTTTTTAGATGGAGTCTTGCTGTGTAGCCCAGGCTGGAGTGCAGTGGTGTGATCTCGGCTCACTGCAACCTCCACCTTCCACCTCCCAGGTCCCAGTTCAAGCAATTCTCCTACCTCAGCCTCCCAAGTAGCTGGGATTATAGGCACGAGCCACCATGCTCAGTTAATTTTTGTATTTTTTAGTAGAGACAGGGTTTCACCATGTTGGCCAGTCTGGTCTTGAACTTCTGACCTTGTGATCCGCCCGCCTCAGCCTCCCAAAGTGCTGGGATTATAGGCGTGAGCCACTGTGTCCAGCCAGAAATTCATTTCTCACAGTCCTGGAGGCTGGGAAGTCCAAGAGCAAGGTGCCAGCAGACCTGCTGTCTGGTAAGGGCTGCTCTCTGCTTCCAAGATGGCACCTTCTTTCTCCATCCTCAAATGGCAGGAAGACAAAAAGGATGAACACTGTGTCCTCACAAGGCAGAAGAGATGGAAGGGCTAGGTAGCTCCCTTCAATCTCTTTTATAAGAGCTCTAATCCCATTCACGAGGCCTTCACTTTCCAGAAGACCCCAGCTCTTGATAGTCATTGAGGATTAAGTTTCAAACTTGAATTTTGAGAGAACACAGACATTCAGACCACAGCAGTATATGAATCTGAAGAGCAATGTGAGAATAAGCAGGCACCTGTAAAAATATAATCCAATGAAAAGAGAGGAACTGAAATAGAATAGATTTTGGCTGATGCTTTTGGCAGAAAATTGCTGGTGCTGCTGTACAATGCCAGGAGCCAGGGAGTACAGGGCTTGGGTTTCTAAGGCAGAGCTGGAGGAGCGGAACAGAATGTTCTCTTTAACCACTGACCATGGCATAGAGCATGAAGGAAAACCATTCCTTGGCCTCTTGAAGGTTCTCAGAGATTTTCATATAGCACAAAGCAGGCCAGATGACTGAGATTCTTTCTCTGAGAGAAAAGAAAGAGCATTCAGGACATTTTGTTTTCTCTCTCCTTAATTCTACCACAGTTAACCTGGATCTTAAATCATTAAAGAGATGTGATATATTTTATTCCTTTCCCTTTGCAAAGAGTTGCTTGTCTATCCAGGCAAAGCAGGAAAAAAGGTCCTTTTCGTGTTTGTTCTACTGCTTCTTAGGATGGGACAGGTCATTCATTGTACTAATGTGTAAAGTTAGGTCACACCATAAGAAGGCTCAGGGGAGCAGATGGTGACTTTTACTCATCATTTCCCAAGATGAGGGAAAGGGACTGCAATCCTTTACTCTCTCAATGCCATCTTGGTTGTTGCTGTTATGACTGATGCTTCCGTCAGAGGAGATATAGATACAGAAGAGAGAGGCTGAGACACCAAGAAGTCAGGCTGCCTCTCCATCCTGCCCCTATTACATTAATGTGAAAATGAGGTTCAGTTTGCTTTTTGCTGGACTTCAGTCAACAGAAGAATAATTGCTTTATCCTAAATGAAAAACATGACTTCCTGATTATAGTAAATAGGGAGAAGGGGTAACAGGAGCAGGACAATCAGGTATTTCACTGTAATCACCCAGCAAAACACTGCCTCCTGAGAGAGCTGGGAGCCCAGGGGCTGGTGGAAAAGAAGCTGAGGCAGCCCATATGGCATTTTGAAGGTGGAAGTTGTCCCTATGCAGGAAGCTCCTGGTACACTGCCCATGAGGGTGGGCTGATCTGCCTCTGCCTGAATTTGGGGCAATTAAAATTACAGTTCATGGGAGGAAAATCAGAAATCATTACAGGCCTTGAGAAAAAATTTCCAGTTCCCAGATGCATCTATGCTGTGAGTAATCCTATTCAGAATCAAGAAAAATAGAACAGTTACCAAAAATAGGGTCAAAAGATACTCCCTCCACAGTGGAGAACTCCCTCATAAACAGTCATATGACCAAATCCAGGAACAGGCCATGAACATAAGAATGATGATTTGAATTTGTTTATTGCACAGGGTGTTAACCTGGCAGCTCTGGAGATAAATAAGTTAGTAAAAACGATGTGTGGGCTGCTAGATGTTTGAATTATCTGCATTGTTGATTTTGTCTCCTGATACATTCTTTCATAAGGTTGAATTAACTGATGTGCATTTCAAGTTCTCAGCTACCAGCAAGCAACTTAATGAATCTGGGAGAACTGCTGCTGTCATAGAGGCCAGAAAGCAGCTAGTTTCACTCTTACCAAAGCATCTCAAAAAAGAACAAAACTTTAGGATTTTTAAATATATATATATATATATTAAAAAGCACCCTACTGAATAAGCCCTACATTAGAAAGAACAATGTACCTCAAGAATGCATGTGGATATTCTGGGGTGTTGGGGTGGGGGAGGAGGGGCATGGGAGGAGGGAAATAGTGGTGATTAGAAAACTAAAGAAAAGCAGGTGGTGGTGGTAGGGAAAAGGGTAAAGCTAAATTATTCAAATATTTCTAAGCATATCTGGACAAAGGCTTGGGTGGCCTCTATTTGCTTGACAGATTAAGAATCTTTCTGGGAAGAAGGTTTTGAGAGAGCAAGCTTGCTCACAAAGCAAGGCCTTAGCCACCAAACAAAGGGAACGTTCTTAGCACAGCCTCATGCAGGGCGTTCCTGTGAGCCTCCTGCCCGACTCATTCCCCGGCTCCCCACATTCCCTTCCTCCATGAACCTATGGCCAAATCCTATAGAAAGGAGGAGGCTGTAAGTGAAACTTGGAAAATCATTTCACTCAAAGCTCTTTGAGGCTCAGGCATAGATTCCAACCCTTTGGCACTCTTCTGACCAGATGGAATATATACAAAAGTAGGAGAGAGATGTGCTTTGGCACCTCTGAAGTTCCATGTCCTAGCAGGAGACTAGTGCCCAGAAGTGGTGGCACCCAGAGAAGTAAGAAGGAGCCCCAGTGGAAAAGCAAACTTGGTGCAGAAACCATGGTAATGAGTACGGATTTTGTTTTAAGAACAATGAAAAGTATTTGTTATTAGAAGAGAGCATGATTGGATTTTCTGTTTTTAAAAGATCACTCATGGCTAGGTGTGGTGGCTCATACCTGTAATCCCAGAACTTGGGGAGACCGAAGTGGGTAGATCACTTGTGGTCGGGAGTTCAAGACCAGTCTAACATGGTGAAACTCTGTCTCTACTAAAAATAAAAAAAATAAAAAAGAATTGCCAGGTGTGGTGACATGCACCTGTAATCCCAGTTACTCAGGAGGCTGAGGCAGGAGAATTACTTGAACCCAGGAGGCAGAAGTTGCGGTGAGAAAAAAAAATCACTCAAGTGAGAACCGATTTAGAAGCCCAAATAAAAATCAGGGAAATCAGTTTGGAGATTGTTACAATAGTCGAGGCAAGAGATAATAGTGATTTATACACTAATGCAGTGGCAGTGATGATGGAGAAAATGGATAGATTCAAGACATATTATGGGGGTAGAGTAAGAAGGCTTGCTGATATTTTAAATGTCAGAAGTAAGAAAGAGGGAGAAAACAAGAATGACTCCAGTTTCTGCTTGTATATCTGGGTAGGTGAGGAAGATTTAATGAGGAATAAATTTGGGGGAAAAAATCAGGATGTCTGTTTTGGATATTTTCAGTTAAATATGCCCAGGAGACAAGCAGGCAATTAGATTGAGAAGATAAAGAATCAAAAGAAGATCAGTGTTGGAGCCATGAACAAAAGTGTGCAATTTCCTAATGAGAAAGTGGTAGATAGACAGAGAGAGGGAGGATGGCCCAAGACCACGCTTCGAGGAAACCTCTCTTTAGAGGACTAGTAGAGGAAAATGAACTTGAGAAGAAAGCTGGCAAGGAGAAATCAAAGAAGCAGGAAACAAATCCAAAAAGGTATAGCGTCACAGAAACCAACAGAAGAGCACCTGTCAGGAAGAGAGCATTCAGCTTTGATTAAGGCTCCTGAGTGTTCACGTGAGTCAAGGATGAAAAACAGCCCATTGGGTTGGGAACATGAACATCACTGGTGAATGTGGTAAGAGTGCAGTGGAGGGGTGGAGTCAGAGCCGGAGTGTGTGGGTTAATGAGTAGATGGAAACACATGCATCTCATTTTACTTGTTTTTGAAGCCAAACACACACAAACACTAAAGTGATTATCCCTAACATAAACTCATGAGGATGGTAAGAAGGGGAGATGACAAAAATGCCACAAAATTTCGAAAGCTGGAAATCATTTGGAGAAGTTTTAACAAATTTAGTGGGCTGAAGAAAGCAGGATCCCAAGTCAATAGTGAGGAAACTTAAAACCAACACAATTTACACTTCAAAGTTTTCAGTCTCAAGAGTTAGTGGCACCAGGAAACTTTAAAAGTGGAGGTAGGGTGAGGGGGTGAGAATTGGCATCAAAATAAGGAGAATTAGTTGAAAACAATTTAAATTTACCCTACTCTATTAAGAGTAGGGTAGGGGTCTGCAAATATAATCACTTTTAATTGTCCTTCCCCATCCTGGCAGAAGACTGGATTCATTCTCTGTAAAAGATCAAACAACGAGTTTCTTGACTGAGATATCAAATAGGATGACTAAGAGACTGTATGCTTACCTGTGCTGAGACTTTCAGCCTTCTTCCCCTCCTCAGGTAGGAAAGATTCCTTGGAAAACCAACCAGTCCATAGAAAACACCTAAAGATACATCAGGGCTATCCAAGGAAACAGTCAAGCCAGCTTGACCTACTGTGAAGGTCACAGTAGGTAAGTTCCACTCAGGTGAACAAGGCTTTCAATCAGCTTTTTAGTTTCCAGTCAAGGATAAGCAGACAGCAGGTATTAAAAGATATCTGAAGAAAGCCTCTCATGCAAGAGAGCTGCTTGGAAAAAATAGAAACTATATAAGAGGAAGAAAACTATATTTAATGTCCTCAGAGAGATCAGAAGAGATGCTACAACCCTGAAAAAAGAACAGAATACTAATACAATAGAACCTTTAGAGATCAACAATCACAAAAAGCCCTTGGAAATTAAATATATGATGGCAGAAGTAAAAAACTTAGTAGAGAGCTAGAAAAACGAAACTGAGGCATAAAAAGGCAAAAGAAATAGAATATAGAAAAGAAAATTAGAGGATCAGTCTAGGAGATTTAACACCCAAATAACAGGAATTCCAGAAATAGATAAGAGAGCACAGAGGGGAAGAAACCACTGATGAAATAATTCAAGAAATTTTTCTAGAATTCAACTGTCAAATGGATTAAAGTAAACATCCTCCAAAGAAATGTCATCATAAAATTCCGGAACACTGGGGACAAAGAGAAGATCCTATAGGCTTCCAAAGAGAAAAATAGCTCACAGACATAAGACTAAGAATCAGAATGCCGGATAGGTATGGTGACAAGTGTCTGTCATCCCAGATACTTGGGAAGCTAAGGTAGGAGGATCCCTTGAACCTTGCAGTTCAAATCTAGCCTGGGCAGCATAGTAAGACCCTGTCTCTAAAAATAAAAAATAAAAGTCTTTAAAGAATCAGAATATCTTGAAATTCTCAATCATAAGACTGGAGGCTAGAATACAGTGGACTGCAGGCTTCAAAATTCTGAATAAACTATCTTAAACTTAGATTTTTTTTATTCCTAGCCATCAATTAAGTGAAGTACCTGAATAAAGGCAATTTTATTTGCAAGGTCTTAAAAATTTTACCTCACATGCACTTGTGCAGAAGTAACTAGAAGATGTCTTTCATCAAAACAGGAAAGAAAAGTTTGGAGCCAAGTCCCAGGCAAAGATGAAGGAAATTTCTAGACGGATGAAGAGACCTCTAAAGAACAGTGTTATATTCATAATAACAAAGACATGGGATCAACGTAAATGCCCACTAATGGCAGACTGGATGCAGAAAATTTGGTACATACACACCATTAAATGCAGCCATTAAAAAAGAATGACATCATGTCCTTTGCAGTAACATGGATAGAGCTGGAGGCCATTTTCCTTAGCAAACTAACACAGGAACAGAAACCCAAATAACGTATGTTCTCACATATAAGTAGGAGCTAAGTGAGGAGAATTAATGGACACAAAGAGGGCAGCAACAGACGCTGGGGTCTACTCGAGGGTGGAGGGTGGGGGGAGAGACAGGATCAGAAAAAAATAACTATCAGGTACTAGACTTAGTACCTGGGTGGCTAAATAATCTGTCCATCAGACTTCCATGACATAAGTTTACCCATATAACAAATCTGCACATGTGCTCCTGAACCTAAAGTAAAAGTTAAAAAGAAAAAAAAGAGAGAACAAAACAAAACAGTGCTACACCAGGTCTTGAGGGCAGTTTGGAGGAGGTCCAAATTGGAGAAAGTCAGAGGTTTTGGAAGAGATTCTTCAAGAGGACAAAACTAATAGCATAAATCTAGATCAGGCGTCCCCAAATTGCGGCCCGCGGGCCGCATGCGGCCCCTGAGGCCATTTATCCGGCCCCGCGCCGCACTTGAAGGGGCACCTCTTTTATTGGTGGTCAGTGAGAGGAGCACAGTATGTGGCGGCCCTCCAACGGTCTGAGGGACAGTGAACTGGCCCCCTGTGTAAAAAGTTTGGGGACGCTTGATCTAGATGTTTTGAAGTTGGACTGGTAGTAAGTACAAAACTAAGCAAATACAAAAAAGTTATTCCCAAGGAGATTAAAAGTTGTGTAAGGAAGAATATGTAGTCTAAGTTTACTAGATGGTTTTGATCTCAATATCACTATATAATAAAAATAAAGTAAACATGGATTATAGAACCAAGAAAAATTACGATGTAACCATGCAGAAATGGTAGGAGATGGGAAGAATGTATGTGTGCACTGAGGAACAGGGAAAGAATGAGAGCTAAATCCTCCCCCTCTGTAGAGGCAGTCAGTAGCTACTGCTCACAATTAAGGGATCATTAGCATTTTATTCAGAAACACAGAGCTAAATGCGGAAAACAAAAAGCAGCTGAAAGAGTTATAAGTAGCTGTCGCTGATGGGGAAAGCAGAGGATCGTTGTTTTCATAGCAAGTCTTATAAAACTCTTGACTTTTTAAAATATGTGCAAATAAACTTGCTAAAAATAGAAACCAGGCCAGGCACAGTGGCTCACACCTGTAATCTCAGCACTTTGGGAGGCCAAGGCAGGCAGATCATCTAAGGTCAGGAGTTCAAAACCAGCCTGGCCAACATGGTGACACCCTAAATAAAAACACAAAAATTAGCCAGGTGTTGTGGCAGGCACCTATAATCCCAGCTACTCAAGAGGTTGAGACAGGAGAATCACTTGATCTGCGGAGGCGGAGGTTGCAGCAAGCAAGATGGAGCCATTACACTCCAGCCTGGGTGACAAGAGTGAAACTCCATCTCAAAAAAATAAAACAGAACAAAACAAAACCATAGAAACCAAATAAAAGCAAAGGCAAATGGAGAATAAAGAAGTAAAAGTGTCAGCTGTAGACATATTTTGAGAGATCTGGTTCTGAAGAGGAATAGAAAAGTAAATGAGGGTAGGTTGGGTCAAGGGTGAGTTTTGTTTGGTTTGGTTTGGTTTGGTTTGGTTATGTTTTGAGACAGGGTCTTGCTCTGCCACCCAGGCTGGAGTGCGGTGCTGCTATCATGGCTCACTCCAGCCTTGACCACCTGGGCTGAGGTGATTCTCTCACCTCCGCCTCCCAAGTAGCTGGAAGCAGTGAGCAAGCAGAGAGGAACAGAACTACCCTAACAGCAAGTTATGGTAGACGTGCCATGATCCAGATCCTCACTTGGGCCAGCAGCAAGGAGGGGAAGCCAAACTTAAGACCTTCGTTAAACTAGAACTCATGAGGAACTCTAAATGGTTCCAAGCTGGCGGTGACCCATGGCTCTCAGAAGCTGATGCAAATCTTCCCTAAAGAGAGCACCCCCAACCTAAGCCAAGAAGACTTCCACAGATGAAGATCTAACAAATACAGTCAGCGATCAGCCCCCCAGAAGGGGCAACACCACCATAAGGAAAAGTCGACAAACATATTTTAAAGAAAAGATGGAAAAAGCAAATTACAAATGAAATAAAAAACCTATTTGTGGCTTTAAATATCACCTGAATAGTTACTAGAATGTGCATTTCTGGGTCCCATTCCAGACCTACTGAGCCTAGAAATGTTTGAACACTCATTCCCCATGGAGGGAAAGGCAGACAGCTGGTCACACAGACCCTACTTTCCTTTCCACAATCATCTTCCTGTAGCTTTTGCAAATGCAGCAGGCCCGTCCATTCAAAGGCAAAAACAAAGCTAGGATTATAGCTACACAAGATAACATTCCCTAGTGCCAGGAAGGTAGGAACTGACTTGGTTGGGTGCTCCCTGTCTACCACAGAGCAGAGCATGGCCCTGGACGTCCAGTCCACAAGCCCTGCAGGCATTACTGTGTGGGAATGAAATGTTGGTCACGCTCCAGTGACCACAATGCACAAAATACTGTGATTGGAGATGATGGGAAGTTGGCGCCATAATAATAACGAATGTCTTAATAGCTGAAGGTAAACTGTTCACTGGGAATCTAGAAGTCCTTACATAATCCATAGGAAACTGCAAAAGAGACCGAGAAGGGGCTGGAAAAAGAACTCATTTTAAAGAAAGAGAGATTCGGGCATGGGCTAGGTCCAAAGACAATGAGTCCATTCCAGATAGAAGAGCTAATTCTGAGTACAGTAGAGGCTGGTTTTAATTCACCTGGCCCAACCTCCATGGCTCTTATCTTAGGGAGAGCACCTGACCGAAAAAAAAAAAAAAAAAAAAAAGGAAAACTGCAAACAAAGGATGCCAGTGCTTTGCAGTTCTGTAGCTTGAGGAACATGCTATTAGGCTAAGAGGAAAATGAGAAATGGAAAATGCCTTGTGTGAAAATCGGTTAACCACAGCCAGGCATGGTGGCACACACTTATAATCCCAGCACTTTAGGAGGCTGAGGTGGGCGGATCACTTGAGGTCCAGAGTTCAAGACCAGCCTGGCCAACAGGATGAAAACCCGCCTCTACTAAAAACTACAAAAGTTAGCTGGGTGTGGTGGTGCACGCCTGTAGTCCCAGCTACTGTGGAGGCTGAGGCAAGAGAATAGCTTGAACCCGGGAGGTAGAGGTTGCAGTGAGCCAAGATCATGCCGTTGCACTCCAGTCTGGGCAAGAGAGGGAGGAGAGAGAGAGAGAGAAAGAGAAAGAAGAAAGAAAGAAAGAGAGAGAGAGAGATAAAAGAAAGAAAAGAAAGAGAAAGGAAAAAAGAAAGGAAAGAAAGAGGAAGAAAGAGAGAGAGAGAGAGAGAGAAAGAGAGAGAGACAAAGAAAGAAAAGAGTAACCAGTTGGCACTAGCCCTATCAGGCAGGTATTATGACTGTGGCTGTGTTACAGATGAGCAAATGAGTTCAGAGAGGTTGAGTAACTTACTGAACTTCGCCCAGAGATAAATTGTGAAGGCAAGCACAGGCACAGGACTTGCTCCACTTTAGAGGTCATGTTCTTAATAGGTTTTCTTCTGATTTGATTGTTTAAAGGGGTGACTGAATTTCATGATTCAAGATTTAGGAAAATTATTACACAATGTTTAGTGTAATTTCTTGTCTTATTACTGCCCCAGGCCCCCAGTTCCCCTCCTCATAGGCGACCAGCATCATTAGATGAGGTGTAATATTGTCGAGATCCTTTCTGAGTTTCATTGTGCTACACCATTCTGAAGCTCACATTTTTCATGTAGGAAAAGATCTTGCCAATCGCTCCTTATCAGTACACAAAGAGCTTCCTTGCTCTGTTTTCCAGCTGCAGTGTTTCATTGTGTGTGGAGGGGCCATGATCCCGCTCACCAGTCCTCAGTCAACAGACATTAGCCCCATTTCCATGCTTCACTTTAGCTGATGCTCTTTATTCTGAGAAAACTCCACTCCCTCCTGAGAGATCTTGAGAGTCTCCCATGACAATTAGGCTCCTCTAAGCTGCAAGACACGGCCACACTCTCGAGTTACTTTAGCCAGTGGGAGTGCATTGTGAGACACACAAGAGCACAGACAAAAAAAAAAACTGGAAAGCAGCTGGACAAGGGCAGCGGAGAGCACCTCCGCCCTGGGCACCAGGCACCTCTGCCCATTTCCTGCCACCACCTGTGGCTGTGAGGGGCTCCATGAGCCACCCAGACACTACACCAAGTCTCCCGCCCCACCAGTTGCTGGGCTTCTGCATCTAAAAGCAAGGTCACTTGAAGCGGGTCTCTGTGACTCTGGCCTTGCTTGCAGAGGGGCATGTTCTCCATCACACGGCCCTCTTGCTACCAGTGGAGGGTGTCCAGGTTCTTGGAATCTTGGACAAAGAATTAGACAAAACCACAAAGGAGGGAAAGAATGAAGCAAAAAAAGCAGAGATTTATTCAAAGTGAGGTGGGAGTGGGCCCAAGCAGAAGGGCTCAAGACCCCAGTTGCAGAATTTTCTGGGGTTTAAATAGAGGTTTCCATTGGTTATTTGATGTATACGCTATTTAATGAAGAGGATGAAGTAAAGTTACAAAGACATTTACTGGGTTTATGCCCTATGTAAATAGTGTGGATATTTCCTGTAACAGCTAAAGTATTTCCATTTGATTTAGTTCTAGAAAGTCAGCATGAATCGGCCTTATGTTCCCTCCCTCCAGACCCTATTCTCCTGTCTCACCCCAGGCAGGCATGGGGAGCTGCTGGCTAGTCGGCTGGTCGGCTCCTCTGGGAACAGGGCCCATCCCAGTTCCCACCAGGTGTAGCCAGGGTGGTGAGGTCATGTGGGAGAGAAGTGGGGGCCTGTGCATAAGGCCCCGCTTCCTGGGAAGAGGCTTAGGGCACTCAGGCATCAGGTACTGTACCTCCTGCCCAGGGACCCCAGAGCTGCCTAGAGGAATTTGAGCAGGCTGAAATTCCTGCTGAACAAGCCATGCCAGAGACCCTCTTAAAGTGACCTTGTTTTTAGATGCAAGCTGATTCAGTGTAGGGAAAAAAATGACCACATGGAACCACTTATAAGGCTGTCTAGCTTAAAACAAACAAACAAAAAAACCCATTATATACCTTAGCTCACCAAAGTCTCAAGAAGCAGACATTATCAGAAGCATTCCCATCTGGCAGATCAGAAGACAAGCTTACAGAGGTTTCCTGAATTGCCAGGATCAGATAGCTAGTCAGCAAGGGAGCTGAGACTCAAACCTGCATCTTCTGACTCCACTTTGCACCTCCTTCTGACCACGCAGCCCTGCAGGCTCCAGAACTTCTCTCTTGCCGGCTCTCCTTCCTTTCCCCAGCTGCTGAATGGTGACGCTCCCAAGGTTCTCCGTTAGGGCCTGCATTTCTCTCCCTCTCCTCACTCTGGTTGTTCTCATTTACCTCCTTGCCTCGGTCTAATTTCTAAAATTCAGTGGCCCCTAGAACTCGCTCCAGCCCACATCTTTCTCCTGAGTTCCACACTCACATAGCTAATGCCTTACTGGACACCTCCACGTGGCTGTCCAAGTCACCTCAAGCACAACGTTTCTAAATTGAAACTCACCTTTCTCTGTAAACTGCTTCTCCTTCTGCATTCCCTGAGTAGCAGTGACTTTCCACTTCTAAAACACAGACTATGTTTCTGTTTCTACTGCTGCCTGTGTATGCAGGTGATCCCTTGCTGGGTCTCTGAAATGGGTTCATTTTTTCAGAGTTTTTACTGAGATGATACAGTCCTCTCGTTGTACCTTGCACTGATCTAGGCCATCTATACTATATTTCCATAAGCTCCAGAAGAATGCCTGAGAGGCTTTCATATGAAAATAGAGAAAGACTGAATTATGCAATTACTATTGATATGTCTACAGTAATCTATTGCGCAATTGTTTACCCAGTAGACTGTGTTTCTATTGTCTTTTGTACCATGTAATTTGTGACTTTCATGACAGTGTAGCCAGTCAGGCCTAGGGTGGCAGGACTTCAGTGCTGCTGAATCATGTATTACTCCACACCTCATTGAAAAGTGATTCATAAACTTTCCAAAACTGTTCAACCAAGAGAGAGTAAGTTGTGCTCTGCCAACAAAGGATTCTGTTGTTGGGTGCCTATCAGTATATTAAAGGCTCAGAGAAAACCAGTGATGCAGAAACTAGAGCAATTTTATGCTCAGAAGATGTTTCTCTTCTGTACATCCATTCATTAACATCTTCTGAAAGAGTTTTCCCTCAACAGAAGTTGGGGGAAGCATTGCGATAAAGTGCAGAGGCCCTGAATGCTTCTGGAATTTCTCTGACTCTGACATCAGGATGCAAGCACAGACCTACCACTCTGCCAGGAACACCACGTATGGGGCTGGTTAACTTTCAGCCTCAGCTCAGATGTCACCTCTTCTGGGAAGACTTCTCTGATCTGTCTGCCAATAGAAGAGTAAGTGCTCCCATGATGCATTGTGTGCACCTCTATTTGTATGAGTGAACTAGGGTAGGACCTACCCTTTGCTAGAGGGTGGCTCCATCTCTAGCATTCCATGCAGGGCCTGGCATGCTGTGGACATTCAACACAATATTTGAATGGCAATTAATGGATGAATGCATGTATCATCATACACAAATGAATGCTTGCCTCTGGCACCCCACCTGCCTCTAAACCCTTTCCCTTCTGGGTGTCTGTTCCATGTTTTCACTACTTTCCTTCCTTCCTTCTTTCCTTCCTTTCTTCTTCCTTCCTTCCTCCCTCCCTCCTTCCTTCTTCCTTCCTTCCTCTTTCCCTCTCTCTATTTTCTTCTTTCTTTTCTTTTCCTTGCCTATTGCCAGATGTCATTAAAACCTTCCAGTAGGAAGACATCCTATAAAATCATCCTTAGTAAATGCAGATGGCCAATATGACATAGCATGTCTCCATCCACCAATGCCACCACCAGTGAGTACTTAAAATAAAACAAACAAACAAACAAACAAACAAAAAAACAAACAGAACATACTCTTAAACCCAAAGGAATAAAACAATAATATTTGGGTTCAGCATCAGCTAGATCCATATAGCCTTGCTGGCACTGTCTGCTCACCCATCATGCTTCTTTGCTTCTGGAGGACAGGGCAATGGGTGTTTCAGGGTCAGAAGGGATGCAGTTACCCAGCAGAAAAGCAGTGAATACGGGAGCACTGCATATGGTAGGGATTAGTGGTTGAGTGATCGGGGCTCTGGAGTCCCACTGCCTGGATTGAATTATCAGACTGATTATTATATGACATTGGACAGATCACTTAACTTCTCTCAGGGTGGATAAAAATGCTTATCTCTGGGATAATCAGAATTAAATGAGGTAATCCCTACAAAGCATTTAGCATAGTAAGTCACTCATCATCAATACCTGCCAAACAGTAAATATTGTATCCATTAGCCATTGCTACATAACAAATCAGCCCAAAACCTAGTGGCTTCAAACCACCATTTATTATAATAAATGATGAAAATTTATTATTTATTATTACATCATGAGGCTAGGAGTTCTCTGTCTCATGCCGTTACAGTCAGATGGTGACTGGGGCTAGAATCCTCTGAAGGGTTCCTGGTGTGTCTGCACCTAGGATGGGAAGCCTCAAATAGCTGATGGCTGGATCTTCCAGGTTTCTCCAGCAACCCTCTCTATCTCTACGACATTTTGCAATGAAGACTATCTGGCACAAAGGCAGGCACAATATCACCTTTGATACCCAAGCATCAAAAGTCTCAGATATGGCTTCCTTTGCACTTTACCAGGGAAAGCAGTCACAAAGCCCATCCAGTTTCAAGGGGAGAGGACATAGACTCCCCCTCTTTATGGAGATTTGGCAAGGTTTCAAAAGAATATGTAGGGAGGAAAAGATTGCTAAGACCATTTTTGGAAAATACGATCGGACACAGTATTATTAGTTACCATTTACTGAGGCACATGCCTTGTGACTTGCTTGTATTATCTTGAAGTATCTTAAAGCACTGGATGGGTTCATTAAATTACAGATTAGGAGGGTATTTCTGAGCATGGAAATATACATAAGACATGCACTCTCAAAGTCACAGAAAATAAAATCCTTTCTTTTCTACAGAAAGAAGAAGTGGGGATAATTGTTGATTATCAGATACACAAGGGTTACGCATAACCCCTAATTCAAATTACATGCAATTACTCAAAGCAACATTTAGCAAATTTTATTTCAACTAACTACTTTTGAAAATTAAACTAATTTATCTGTAACCACCTACAAATAATTTGCTGTATTTCTAACAAATAGCATCTGTGAAACTCTAGGGTTTTTTTTGTTTTTTTGTTTTTTGTTTTTTGTTTTTCCACTCCTGAGCTCCTTTAACTTTCCCAGTGGCCCAGATAAGAAGGTGTCAGAGAAAGAAGGAACATCCAAGCACCCATGTTTCTACATGTGAACAGAGGAGATGGCTATGTCTGCCACATGAAAACCATAGGTTAGCTACTACATCTGAGATTTCCTCCATTTCTGACATTCCATGAAGGCCTTTCTAAGAAGTATGCTCATCTAAGCCAAGGAAGTAGGTTATATGGGAGGGAAATACTTTAGCGCACATATTAGGAGACTATATGTTTATCTTACCAAACCCATGACCACTTATTGCTACCTGTCAGAATGCAGTCCCTAGGGATATGAGTGATGGAATGGAAGGGGTCTAGGATTGGCAGAGAGGCGTGGAGCCTGGGACATTGCATAATTGTGATTGGTATCTGGGCATCAAGGCTCTGAAAGGAGTTATCTTGGCTCCAAGAACAAACTTTGTTCACAATTTTTTCCACTGCCAGCTCTACATATGGTAATCAGGGATCTATATCAGTCAATACAAAGGGATGTAGATCAGTTGGGGGCAAGTGAGGAAAATAGAAACCCCAGGAGTTGTGTTAACAGAAAATTTAAAACAAGAATTAGAGGACTGAAAATTTTAACTGAGATTACATAGAGGGAGTAAATGCAGGAAGCAGGCAGCTATCATCCCGAAGGTGGAGGGAACAAAGAAAAGAGTCTGAAGTTGCCAGAAATTAAATGCTTAAAAGACAAACCCATACAAATGGCACAACAGACCTCTAAGAAGAAGGTCTGCCCAGCAGGTGCTGGTACCTCTAGAGGGAGAGTGTTGGAACAAACTGGAGACCAGACCACTTACAGCTGTCGGGGGAGAGGCTACGGGGGAAATGCTAATGGAATGGCAAGCAAACAGAAAGAAGTCCCCTCCCTGTCCTTCAGTCTTCCAGTCTGCCTCTATTGCCCAAGTGGCAGAACCTAACAAGGAACTAGCTGGCAAAAAAGAAATGCAGTTTGCAGAATATCCGCCCAGCATCACAGAGCAGAGAATAGAAGGGTGTTGGAGTGGGGGGACAAGAGATTAATAAATGGTCCAAGGTGTGTTTCAAGATATACAGATGCTGGCTGTTAGAGCCTCTTGCAGCATCATGTCACTACTCTTCAGGTGAGCAACTCAGTTGACAACCCCCCTGGTTTCCTCTGTGCTTTGGTAGACAGTAAATGTGGGGCCACACTTTGCTAAGTGAAAGTAGCCACCTTCAGATAGGATACATTTTACTTGACTATCTTTAAATTCATTACTTTTCCCTCTTTTCATCTCCATTTTGCTATTAAGCCCATTAATGACTTATTTCAAGTATGTATTTTTTCAGTTCTATAATTTTCATTTGGTTCTTTTTTTTTTTTTTTTTTTTTTTTTGAGACGGAGTTTCGCTCTTGTTACCCAGGCTGGAGTGCAATGGCGCGATCTCGGCTCACCACAACCTCCGCCTCCTGGGTTCAGGCAATTCTCCTGCCTCAGCCTCCTGAGTAGCTGGGATTACAGGCACGCGCCACCATGCCCAGCTAATTTTTTGTATTTTTAGTAGAGACGGGGTTTCACCATGTTGACCAGGATGGTCTCGATCTCTTGACCTCATGATCCACCCGCCTCAGCCTCCCAAAGTTCTGGGATTACAGGCTTGAGCTACTGCGCCCGGCCTCATTTGGTTCTTTTAATTCTATTTCTCTGCTGAGATTTCCTCTTTTATAAGTCATCACAGCATATTTTGTGTCATTTAGCTTAATTGTAATAACTGCTTTGAAAGTTATTTTAAACTTTTATGGGTCTGCTCATTCCAACATCTGGGTCATAATCTGAATCAGCCTCACTAATTACCTTTTTTTCTTGAGAATGTGGCATATTTTCCTATTTCTTAGTGTGTTGTGTTATTTAGGATGATATCATGGACATCGTGAATGCTGGGCTGTGCAGTCTGGATTCTGCTATATTCCTCCAGTGAAGGTTGATTTTCTTCTAACAAGGAATTAACTGGTTGGCTGCAAACTCTGCCTCTTAGGGTGCAGCTCAAATCTCAGTTCAGTTCGCTTGCCCTTCAATGGTTTGCTTGAAATCTACATTATGTATGCATGATTTAATGGTCAGTCAGGGAGTTGGCCAAAATATACAGAATTAGGGGATCTCTGGCACTTTCCATTTCTGGATTTCCCTCCTTCACTTTCCGGGAGTTGTGGTTGCCCTGAATGTTATCATCTGATTCTTTAGGGCAGAAGAATTGTAGCTTTTTGATAGGCATTTTAGCTATCTTCTATGTGGTACAATGAGGCCTGCCTTTAGCTGAGAAGCCATCAAAACAAAAAACTCACTCCATGCTATTTTCATCTTCCAAGTATTGATTGTCCAGAGTTTATAGGTACAATTTGTGAGAGGCTTGGTCTAATGAGAGCTTATTTTGCCAGTATCAGAAGCAGAACTGCAAATAGCCATGCTTAGCCTAGACTCTTTTAGACATTTATCTCCCTGATGCCCTTCTTACTCGGTATTTGCTGTTTTTTGCCCTCATCTTACTGATTATATTATATTTGTGCTTTTATAAGATGCCTTAAATCCTCTCCAAATGCAAATAGTATATACATAATTGATAAACAAATGGATAGGGTGTTAAAAAATTAAACCCTGCTGCTTTGGGGAGAAAACTACACATAAAGTAATTTCTTGCTCTAGGCCAGCAGTTGCATGATTTGGTCTCAGACAGGCAGACTAACTTGGTTGATGGGGAGAACAGTGGCTCATGGTGAAGGGATATCATTTCAATTCCAATTCCAGGCAAGAAAGTGCCAACTCTGCGAATAAAGGAAAAAATGGGCTTGTATTGGCTGAGGTAGCACTCTGTTCCATCCCCTTCTGCTAGTTCCCCTTAGGGACGTTTGCCATTCTGTGAGGTCCTAACGGGACTATAGATCACTGTGCACCAGCCTCCCACTAGAGAGAATGCCACGTCACTCAAGCTGGCCAATAAGAGCTTCCTATCTCTTGGCCAAAGAGGTTGGTTCAGGGGTGGAATTGTTTCTGAGGTTTAATAGCTCTGGGGACTCTGCCAAAACAAGCCTCCCTTTGACTGTGTTTGCTGAGCTGGGAAGAAGGAAACATGGGAGTCAGAGAGGACCAAGAGACATCTTGCACACCAAAAGAATAAAGTTTGTTGAAATGAAGGGAAATGTAACTAGCAGGGCTGAGACACAGAGAGGCAGCCCTATATTCAGCCATCTCTGAAAGGAAATTCACCCTTGGACTTCCCAGTTATATGAACCAATGCATTCTTTTTCAGCTCAAGCTAGTTTAAATTGGGTTCCTTTTACTCTTAACCAAAGAAGTTCTGACAAATGCCAACAGCACTATATATAAGATACAAGCACGAGAATTTGTGGTACTCAGAATACATCAGATTCTTTGTAAACTATGCAGCTGTTCAAATAATATTTTATGACTTAATACATTCCTATTCATTTCAAAGTGACTACAAACTTGTACGACATTTGACACTGATACCTTAATCATAATCTCTTCCAGTTACCTCAATTCACCAACCTCATGGTAAAGCACAATTTAAGAAGTAGTCTCATTTCCTTCATTGAAGGCAAATAGCATTTCTTAAGTGGAGATTTGCATTTTTATTGCTAAATCAGGATTCAATCTAAATAAAATTAATGGAAAACAGTGGCTTCTAATACTCCATATTTAATAATTGCTTAAAACATTTCCCTTAATTGAATATTCACTGGGCTACACAATAAGAAGAGTGGGCTCTGTTAATCCTTTTATTTCTGGGAAAGAAGGTTCCAAGGTTAACATTTACCTAACCACAACTTTCTTGTTGAGAGAGTAATATTCAGTAATGTACAAACAGAAAAAGTCTTGACTCTTTCTGACCTCTACCTCTTTAAGCAACTTCTCTCAAATTGCTTTTCCCTGCCGCTGGATGAATTCTCAGAAAGGTCCCAAAGCTTTTCTAGTCATCCCATTCATTAATGAATGATCTTCTTTTTCAGATACTAGAAAGTCCAGAATAGGGCAGAATGAGGCCCCATAAAACTATGGGATAATTAAATCTATTATGAGATATTTTGGTCGACTACCAAAGCTATAATCCCACATCCACTTCAAAACTCAGAACCAATTCGGGCTCAAAAACTCAACATATGGAAGGAGAAGCCTGAGGACTTCTCTCCATTTCCTTATCTTGCTCGAATACTCCACTGGCACCTCCAAATTTGGAGATGTGGATAAAGAGCAGAAAGCTCTAGTGCAGTTTTTTGATGACTACAGGTTTTTCTGGAATCAGTGCCCTGTGCATGGCACACCCACATGCTCACTCTATCCCATGTGGTCTCCCATAGGTTCCTTGGAGGTCCCCAATGATGCTTCTCAAGCTACGTAATGTATGACTCCCCCAGCCCCTGGCTTCTGAGGTCCACTCCCCTCTGAGTCACTCTGCTGGGATCACCTTGCTTTGTGGATGGTCTTTCAGGGCAGAGTCCCATTCAGGGTAACCCAGCACCTGCTCTCTTCTGTGGGGTCCTCATCCAGCCATGGGAAGCACCTCCTGCGCCCTGTGGCTGTGAGTGTAACTCACTGCATGCCCCCCTCCTCATCCTGCCACCATAGGGCACTCTAATGAGGCTCGTCCTTTAGGGTTTGAAATGTGGCTCAAGTATGAGTCTCTTTGTTCCTCCAACACCCAAGTGCACCTGTCAAGCTCTCTATGGGGTGTTTTGAAGCCTCAAAATCTCGTGAGCTTGTTGTGGGGGTGGGGGTGGGGGTGGGGGTGGGGACACAAAGTGGGCACAGGGAGATGCTCCTGCCTCATCCCTCCAACAGCTCTCATTCGAAAGAAGTCCTCTCTGCCTGTCCCTTGCTCTGTCCCCCCAGCCTCTTCTTGTGTAGTCACCAGGTAGGTAAGGATCTTAAGCTCTCAAAATGGATTTTATAATCTCTTAGTGTGTCTTGCATAGATAAGCAGCTATTTTTCTTTCCCTCTGGGGTCTCTGCTAAAACTGTGGAGTAACAGAAGTTGCATCTAACATCTTGTTGGAAATGATTCACAATAAGCATCCAAACACAGGTTCCCCTGCTCCCACTCACACCCCGAGAGATGGATGAGCCAAATGTCATGATCATCCTTCCATGTGACACAGGAGCAAAGTGGCGATGCAAGTTACCTGACTAGAAGTGGATAGACAAGGAGGCTGAACCCAGCTCTCTTGACTCAATCTGAATGTTCTTTCTGTGGCCAAAGGCCAGTATGCAGCTTGGAGTATCCCACTGTGGCCATTAGGGAATAGTGACAGGCACGCTGACCACAGCAGCCCACAGCCCAGCCAGAGGGGTCTTGGAGGCCCTCCATCTTCTCACTCAGCACCGCCAGCCACACCAGCCTTCCAATCTTTCCTCAGACACACCAAACCCTTTCTCAGGCCAGCGTTTATGATTAGCATCCTAAGGCCACAAACTGGGCACTTAAAACAGAAATCAATCCTCCTAGTTCTGGAGGTGTCTGAAATCAACATGTCAGCAGGTTGGTTCCTGCTGAGGGATAATCTGCTCCATGCTTCTCTCCAGCAGGCAATGCTGCGTGTCCCTTGGCTTGCGGCTGCATCACTCCAGCCTCTGCTTTCATTCTCAGGTGGTCGTCTTATCTCTGTGTGTCTTTCTCCCCTTTTTAGGAGGACACCAGCTGTATTAGATTAAAAGCCTACCTTACTCCAGTATGCAATGAAGTCATCTGCAACAATCTTATTTTTAAATAAGGTCTTATTCTGCAGGGAGTCAGGGGGTTAGAATTTCAACTTATCTTTTGGGAAGACACATTTCAAATCTTCTCTACTAGCTATTTTGAAATCCATAATACATTGTTGTTAACTATAGTCACCTACTGTGCTATCAAACATTAGAACATATTCCTCCTATCTCACTGCATGTTCACACCTATTCACCAATCCTTCTTCATCCCCCTTCCTTCCCAGCCTCTAGTAACTGTGTTATCTATTTCAAAACACTGAATTACAATTCAGGCCCATGGCCCCCTGCCCAAGCCCTTGTTGTGGGTGGGAAGCCCAGTCACCCCTCAGCGGATGGCATGATACCTGCAGGAGTGATGGGTCACATGACAAAGAGAGAAGCAGGTTTATTCTCCACATCTGATAAACACTGACAAGAGTTAGGTGATTTTTCTACACATGACACTCTCTTGTACTGAGAAAGGATTTGCCTTAACCAAATACAGGGCCTGACAGCTTTTTCTCTCAAATGAATCAATAGGGAGGAGCTGAAGTGACTTTTTGTTTTTAAAGAAATGAAATATTTAAATAGAGAGTTTTCTATTTTTCCCCCAGGAGAAGAGAGCCCTTAATATTCCCATCACCGATGACACATGTGAATCACAGCCCTTTCTTTCCTATAAAAGCATCATGATTCATCACAAACCCCGCCAGCTGTGGGCTGCGTGTGATTCTCCTGACAGTGCTGGCTTTCCCGGGAGAAGAACTGTGGGAACACGCCACTCCCAGCTGCGGGTTATTATGACCAGCTCTCTGCTCACATCTTTTCAGAGGTTGGGGATGGGCTACGGGTAACCCTTGTGAGGCACACAGAGGGCTCTGCAGAAGGGTCACTCTCCTGCCATCTGTGAACCATGTCACCTTGGCTGAGAAAGCAAACTGCGTTTTGTTTTTTTTTATTTCAAATTTTGTGCATAGAACAAAAACGTACAATTGTTTGTTGAATAAGCTTTACAGAAGTATAACTTACATACAATCAACTATGCCCATTGCTGTGGACTAAATATTTGTGTTCTCCACCAAATACGTATGTCGAAACCTAAGCCCCAGTGTGATGGTATTAGGAGGTGGGACCTTTGGGAGTCGATCAGATCATGAAGGTGGAGCTTTCATGAATGGGATGAATGCCCTTGTTAAAAAAGACCCAGAGAGCTCCCCCATCTATTTTACCATGGGAGGGCTTAACAAGAAGTTAAGAGGGCCCTCACCAGAACCCAATCGTGCTGGCACCCTGATCTTAGACTTCCAGCCTCCAGAACTGTGAGAAGTAAATTTCTGTTGTTAATAAGTCACCAAGTTTGTGATATTTTGGGAGAGCAGCCTAAACAGACTAACACCCAATTTATGTGCACATTTTGAGTTTGCACAAATGATACATGTGTGCATCCTCCACCCTAACCAAGAGATAGAACATTTCTGCCATCCCATAAAGTTTTCTTGTGCCCATTTGCAGTCAGTCTCTCTCACTCCCACCCTGGCCAACAACGGAGCTGCTTCCCCTCACTATAGCTTTGTTCGCCTGTTACAGAATATTACATAAAGGTGCATATATATAGTCTTTTACACGCATGGACTCCCGTAGTCTTTTACATACATTTTACATAAGTGTGTGCAGTCTTTTGTGTCTGGCTTTTTTTAAGCTCAGCATGATACTTTTAAAATTCACTGATGTTATTGTATATATGTATAGCTAGTTTATTTGAGTGGCTGAGTAGTATTCCATGGTATGCATATGCCACAACTGGTATAGCCACTCGCCTGTTGATAGGTGTTTGGGTTGATTCCAGGTTGGGGCTATCATGAATAGAACTGCTGTGAACATGAATGAATAGGTCTTTCTGTGTACATATGCTCCCTTCTGTCTTGCACACATATTATACTTAGAAGTGTATCAAATATGATGATACAGAGCAGGAGCAGGGATTTGAGGGAAAGGTGAATATTCCAGGTGATAGAAAACTATAATGTAATAGAGTGGAAATCCATGTGGCATGGGTTCCTGCAGAGTATGTGATCAGGCAGCAGGTGCAGAGTGTCTTGCAGTACAGAGATTTAACAATTCCTTGCTTTTCTCCAGATTACGTGAGCTTGGACAAGCCCTTTACCTTCTGGGACCACCACAAAATGAAAATAATAATATCTGATTCTTCCCCAAGCTTTAAGATCATCTCTTGGGAAATGTTTTGGTCCTTTACTTTAGCCAAGATGACATACAATGTCCAATACGATGTAGCCAAGGTGACATACATCGTACTTACAAATGTGGATTGAGCCCGGAGACCATACACAGAGCAGACACATGCTAAGATCTGCTGGGGAAATATAACCAAAAACAAAATCTCCTCTCAACCCAGAAATCCTCTCCATAAAAGGAATAGAAAACAGAAACACTGAAATTATTGAATAAGCATGATACCAGAATGTGGTACGCATCTGCTGAGAGATTGCAAAGACAGAAAGAAATCTTATCCCTTTGTACAGTCGAAGAGGTATAATCCACACATACAAGTTTTCAACATCAACAGTAACTAGTCATCAAGCTAGAGGACTTGACGGAACTATTTGCCACACATATTCAACCTACCCTTACCTGGTCATTGGAGTGGCCATCTGTGTTAGTTAATTGGCTTTACTCGGAGGAAGAACAAATGTCCCTTATCTTTATGAGAGAAAGTGGTTTTGCAATTTGGAGCGAGGTGCCCACTGAGGTTAGGCCCCTCGCTTCCCTTGGAAACTGGGACATAGGGATACTGCCTCCCTTGACGTTTATATTGCAAAGAGATGACCTCCTGGTCCTTGAGAAAGACGTTCCTAGGTCATAAAGCGGAGAAATGTCAATCTAGTCTTCAAAAGGATTTATATACATTTCAAAGAGAGAAGAAAGTATTTACAATGACAAGTTTTCTAAAGTAAATGCTCGAAGAAAAAGGAGGGGAGAAAAGTCTCTTATTTTTAACAGCGAGACTGAAGCCTCTTATTTGTTAATTTGTGTTTGTCCTTACAGTACATGAGGAATGTTTCTTAAGATGATGCACACAAAATAAATCATGTCTGGTTCCAGCTTTCACTCTGGAGCCTTAGGCTCTGGGATGAGCAAACGTGAGGATGAAATTGAAGGCCCCAACCCCACCTCCCTCCCCTGCAACCTCTGTCCCACAATGAATGCCACTCAGCATTTCTTTTCCTTTCCTATCCAATCCTTTCTCTCTCCTACTCATTTTTATTCACCAGGAGGCGACTCCTAGGAAACCACTCTTGTGTTTTCTGCACTGCTAGCTCCAGGGCTTGATTTTTGTTAGGGTCACTGCACTCCTTCAGAAGCCCCAGCAACCGACCCTTAACTGACCCTTTCGCTCTGGAGGTCCCCTGGGTTCGGGAAGGACACAAGACTCTCCACTGCGCTGGGCATTGTTTTGGTTCCAGGAGACAGCTCCTGCACTGGTCACTTATTAGATCCAAACCAGGCCATAACCTGCACCCTCTTTCCTGGGCTCCTTCCCTTATTGTTCTGCCTGCAGAAAGGCATCTGTAAGCTGTCCGGTCCAATTACTACACTTTCTTTCTAAAATGCTACCCATTTCTAAATATTTTTAACTGAAATTGGGTGGCTTCCCTTTCTAATTAATTCAAGTGGCCTCTTCCTTGATGGTGGTGGCTATAATTATAATCACTTAACTCCTAGAGGACTGTTTAAAATTTGAGGATGTGCAACGTGACTTTTTAAAAATCACCCTTTGTTTACCTGGATTTGGTTTCTGGGGAAGAGACAGCAAATTGCACAATAAATGTCGTATTTTACCCTGTTGCTCAGAGAACTGCATGTGTTGGCTCCATTCATTTCAGCCCTGCGGAGAGTTGGGCTGGTGAGTGTGTGTGTGGTGATGTGTGACACTGTAGGAGGAGGGAGATGATGATACTGTCATTATTTAAAATCACTTCCACCCACTGGGCTGAGTCACTGGAACGTCACTGCATAGAGTTTTGCATCAGTCCCAAAAATATACCTCTACGAAGCTTTCTGCTCTCTCTAGCATGCCTTTTCCCTCATCACACCCTCCTTAAAAGGAAGACTGCATGCATCTTCTGTATTGAGTGCCTAGTCTTTGCCTGCATCGTCCTGACCACAGTGATGTCGCACATTGGTGCAACACTCGATGTTGCCAACCTGAGCTCTGAGAGGAGCAGTGTGAGTATCCCCACGTTACATGCAAATAAAACCCCTGAACATCTTAGGAGGCTAAGGATTTGACCCAAGCTAAGAAGAGAAGCCTGGGCTAGAATCCAGTGTCCTGCCTCCTGGCCTCATCCTGAAGTGACAGGAGAGGAAAAAGGACTTTGGGTCTAAAACATGGACCTCTGGGAAAATGCCCCAGCAGTAGACAAAAACCCACTTTGGCTGAAAAGATTCTACATTCCATTCAATTTCAGATTTCAGAATAAATCAGACCATTTCCTTTATTTCCCCCTTGTATTTCAGATCATTATACATATTCTCTCTCTGCTCCTCAAAATCCAAAGTAAGAGCCTTCCGATAAGGGCTTGGCTGGTTTCCAGAAAACTAGTAACTGTGCATAAGGAAAAGAGCGACTTACCAGGCGTTAGGCAGTATGGCCTGGCCATCGGTTGTAAGAAACACAGCTTTGGGGCCAGGCAGGGTTGAGGAAGGTGACTTTGGGCAGGCGACTGTGATGCTGCATCTAGTTTCTTATAGTTGTTACCATCACAGCATTGTTACAACAATTAAATGAGATGATGACTGTAAAATACTTCTTAGAATGGAGCCTGCCACTCAGCAAACCCTCTAGAAATGTGAGTGATAGTGATATTATGAACTTTTAATAATTATCATGCCATATATCTGGTAGATACTGGATACTGTAAGTAATTACTCTGGTCTCACTTTTTAGACAGCTTCTATAATGGCAGTTTTAAGATTTCCTCTGTAAAAGAATTTTAAACATGTATCTTAAACTCAATGACTAATCACGCTACCAAAACAAATCTGTAATGGAAACATTTGCTTTACGTTTATCATGTAGGTGACTGGAGCCCTCTGCTGTCAGGGAAGCCATAATTACCTGTTCGGGGGAGGTTTCATTTTGTTGTTTTGTTTTTTAAATCCAATTTCCAGATAAATTCTTGAGTGCCTTCTAGGAAGAGTCCTGGTGAGGTTCAGGAGGATTGATTAACCCATCAGGTCATAACCCAACAGATCTCACACCACCAAGGACATGAGAAAACCTGCCCACTCCAAATTCCCTCCAACGCAGGGTAAGTTGGGATTTCTTGACACTTTTTGAGTATTCTAGAGTCCCCCTTCCCACATAAGAACCTCCATCGTCCTCACAAAGAGATTGGAATCCTTTTACTGCCCTCTGTACAAAATGTATCATAGGGTTCTTTGCTATGTAGAAAGAACCAGAACAACCATGGCAGGCATCTCACTGTCCCTCTCCTGCCCTGCTCTGAGGAGGGTGGGGCCTGCAAGCCTCCCCCAGCTCCTACCCTTCCCAGATAAGTACTAATTGCAGGCTGCAGAGGGATATAGCCATGTGGTAGTGGCAAGGGTTGTAGCAGAGATGTGCCATCTGCCAAAAGGTGACCTGCATAGGATTCAGCCCAGCAACCCCACTGCTGATGAGCCACTCAGATGAAAAGCCTGGGTCCACCTGTTAGATCATTTGGACCAGTAATCATCATAGCATAACAACAACAAACAGATGTTTACATTGCACTTACTCTGTGCCAAATACGGTTCTAAGCACATTACATTGTTTAGCTCTTGAGTTCTGTCCTCAGGCCCTAAAATAGAAAGCATCTGAACTCCTTCCAGATCCTGGGGTGAGGAAGCATGCCAGGTAAGAGGAGGTAGGAAAAGAGAGAGCTTTCTCTGTTCTGGAACATCTGCAGGCTTCGAGCCCTCCCCATCTCCTTGGAGATGTTTCTGCTTCACCACAATTAACCTTTTCTCCTACTTCCAAACTCAGGCGTCACCAAAATATTTTTTCCTGTACTGACTGGGATCCCTTCCCAACGTCTTCGCCAGACCAACCAGGTGGCCCTGGGGTCGCACTTGCCTTCTCTGAGCCTCACTGCTTTTTAGATCATTGTCACCATCTCTAACCAGAGCTGCCTTCCTAACCTTTGGCCCCAGTAGGACATAAATATTCTCAATCTACAAGGAAAGGATCAAAATGGACCTTGGGTCTGGAGGATGAACCATCTTTTGAGTCCTTTCAATACTGCTAAAGAGAAAAACCCATGTGCTTCTTAGCATTGAGCTAAAAAGTTACAATATTTTCTTTTCTCTGTATTTCCTCCAGCTAACAATGACTCCAGCTAACAATGTACACAGCAGGCACTCAGTAGATGTCTACTGAGGAATGACTGACATGATCATCCCACTCAGCACACTCAGATCTCCCCTAGAGAACGGTTTGGTATGTAGTTGATGAGCAGCTGGTGGGCATTTCTATCTAGAACTCGGTCCAAATAATTAAGTAAATGTTAACTAAGCACAGAGATTGTGAAAAACAAAAACACTGACATGGTGGGAGTATTCAATCCTTTGCCCATCAGCCAAGAACACTTTGAGGGACAGGTATGGATGATAAAGGCAGAAACAGGCTGTCCTTCAGAATCCCTGTTTATTCAAAGATTTTATATCATGTCAAAATTTCAGAGGCACTACAGGTGGGGTCAACAGGAGAAGAAATGCAGCTCTATCTGTTGTTCCCATCAAAGCTGCAGAATTCCTCAGCATGGCCTCCTCCCAGCCCTCAACCCACCTTCGGCAGCCAGAGCCCCCTGCTGCACCATCATACCACCCAGGGGAAAGACCCAGTGTGACAAAATGCAAAGGGAGAGACGAACCAACGTAGGGAGCAGCAGGGTTTCCTGCTAAATCTGTTTCTCCACAAGAGAAGAAGAAAAATTACCCACAGCGACATCCACATCGATAACAGACATGCCCTATCAACGCAGAGCAAAGAGAAGGGGATACAGAAGCCAACCAAAGTGGTACAGTTTTTAAAGGATTGATGGTAAGTGTATACTTTTGATGACATATTATTTTGCCAAGATTTTAAAATGCAAACTTTGGTTTCCTTTTATCTGCAACAGCAAATATATACACATATGGCACATAGTCAATGTCACTGTTGCCTCTGGAAGGAGAAATATCACGAATAGAAGTGTGTCAGAGGGAAGGGGAGTGGTGGCTGCAACCCCAGCATTTTGGGAAGCTGAGGCAGGAGGATTGCTTGAGCCCAGGAGTTCAAGACCAGACTGGGAAGGAAGGAAGGAAGGAAGGAAGGAAGAAAGAAAGAAAGGAAGGAAGGAAGGACGGATGGACGGGCAGAAGGAGGGAAGGAGGGAGGGAGGGGGAGGGAGGGAAAGAAAGAAGGAAGGAAGGAAGGAAGGAAAGGAGGGAGGGGAGGAGGGGGAGGGGAGGGGGGAGGGAAGGAAGAAGAAAGGTGCCAGAGACCAAGTACAAAAGAAGTAAACCAAATCCGATTGCCTAGTGCAATAATGAGGAAATGCCATCTGATTTTTCACGTTTCTCCGGAAATTCCTACACGTCAGCTGCACGTTGTGCAGGTGACTTTAAAATCAGCTCTCTTCTGCTTTGCTGTCTAGCACAGCGTGGAATAAACCCAGAGGCAAGTTGGGACCTCTGACAACCAAGAGTATAGGATGTGGCATCAGTTAGCCAACCATTCAGAGGAAAGTCAACCAAGAGACATTTTTCTAAGCTTCCCTTGCCAAAGCAGGGCCCTCTTCAGTCTGGCTGCCCGTCACTGTCGACTCTGGAACCTGGTCCCCTCCTACTTTCCCCTTGCCTGCTCCAATCCAGCCACACCAAGATAAACTGTTTTCATCCATGCTGGGAGGCCTCCTGCCTTGAGTATTTGCATTTGCTGTTCCCTCTGCCCGGGAGCTCCTATTCCAGGTATCTTCATGGCTTCCTCCTTCATCTCCTTTGCTCGACTCTCTTATTTCTTAGGAACCCTGATATCCTGTTCAAAATGACAACTCTCCCCCAGTGTCTTCTAATGCTTCCTGGTTTTATTTCTCTCTCTTTCTTTCTCTCTTGTTTTATTTGTTAGTTGCCTTGCCCCTCTAGACTGTAAACTCCTTGATGGCCGGGATTTCTTTCTGTTTCATGCACTGCTATATCCCTAGAACCTAGACCCTAGCACACAGGAGCTCTGAAACTATTTTTTTTTTAACGATTGGAGCAAATGAAAGTTATTCATTGGATTTGAAAATGCCTTTGCCTTTCTGATAGATTACAAAAAGGCAAAGTTTGAAAGTTTTAAAATGTTATTTGTGAAATTACTCATGTCCTCCTCTAAATATTAAGACTATGAATGTTTATGACAAGCGTCTCTAAAAAGACTAGTTTCACTATGGGAGGCCAAGGTGGGTGAATCATTTGAGGTCGGGAGTTTGAGATCAGCCTGGTCCAACATGGCGAAACCCCATCCCTACTAAAAATACAAAAATTAGCTGGGCGTGATGGCAGGTGTCTGTAATCCCAGCTACTTAGGAAGCTGAGGCAGGAGAATCTCTTGAACCCAGGAGGTGGAGGTTCCAGTGAGCCAAGATTGCCCCATTGCACTCCAGCCTGGACAACAGAGTGAGACTCCATCTATATATATATATAAAGGCTAGAGTTTGAAACTGGATACTAGGATTAAAATATTATTCCTCAACACTGTTTTCTTTCTGTTTTTTTTTTCTTCTTCTTCTTCTATCTGCCACATCCTCTGTCACCACCACCATGACCTTCCCCCACTCCACCCCGTCCTCCTCTACAACAGTACACATCCTCTTGGCTTTCTTGCCATTTAAGCATTTAGAATATTTTGTAAATTGAAAGATGCTATTGTAGGAAACAAAACAAAAAACAAGGTGTCTATTGGCTGGGCGCGGTGGCTCACACCTGTAATCCCAGCACTTTGGGAGGCTAAAGTGGGGAGATCACCTGAGGTCAGGAGTTCAAGACCAGCTTGGCCAACATGGTGAAACCCTGTCTCTACTAAAAATACAAAAATTAGCTGGGCATGGTGGCAAGTACCTGCAGTCCCAGCTACTTGGGAGGCTGAGGCAGGAGAATTGCTTGAACCTGGAGGCAGAGGTTCCAGTGAGCCGAGATTGCCCCACTGCACTCCAGCCTGGGCGACAGAGTGAGACTCCATCTCAAAAAAAAAAAAAAAAAAAAAAAATCCTCAAAATATGAGTCTATTTTTAGTTCCAAAAGCCTAGGCCCTGAGAAAATTCAGAGCACAGAAAAATTATGAGTATGGGTCACATTTCTACACCTCCAGACAATAGAGATTTCTTGGGCTGTTGGAGGTAAGGACTAGGAGGGTAGCAGGGATGAAGGGAGAAAAGGAGAAGTTAACAGAGTCCAAGACAAGGAAACCTTATTCCTGAAAGAGCCATGGGTTCAGGAGCTGACTCAGCAGCCTCACCCTCCATCCTGGTAGGCACCGACACCACCAGAGCAGAGAGCTTTCTGAAGGTCATTCCTACTGACTTCTTGCAACAACGCTTTTGGCTGCAAGTAACACATCTGTCTAAAAACAGCTTAACAGAGACAATTATCTCATAAGTCTTAAGAAAGAGGGCCGAAGGTGGGTTTGGCAGCTTACTGTCATCAAGAACCCAGGCTCTATCTCCTGCTATCTCAGAGGGATGAGCTTTCTCTTAGGCCGTCATCTCATGGATGCAAGTGGCTGCCACAGCTCCAAGCATCACACCCTCATGTAACAGCATCCACAGACAGAACCGCAGGAGGAGGGAAGGAGTGCTATTCTTGTGCATCTTTACATTCAGCAAAGAGGAAAATCTTTCCTGGAAACTCTCAACTGACTTCCCCTTACATCTCATTGGTTAGGACTGGGTCACATGTGCCCTCCCCTATATGTAATAGAGCCTAGGAATATCTGGCATAATCTATCTCTATAGGGGGAAGTAAGTGCTACCCACAGGGATGAATGGAAAAGGAATGTGAAACTACTCTGTTTCGGAGAAAACCATCAATATATGCCACGACCCTTCTGATAGGTTGTCTGTCATCCACTAGCCATCCTCTGAGAGTGGCACCTGTCTGTGCCCAAGACTTGGACCCTTTCTGAACTTACTTTTGATGTCGCAGGACATGCACAAAGCCTCTTTCAGGAGAAGAGGTCCCTAGAACCTCTCAGGGTGATGGCATGGGGAAGGGAAACAGCTCACACTTGTGTTTGAATAGGGCCAGCTGGAGGATTTGCTCTGGATTCAACCCTCAAGCCAAGACAGTGGGGCTCTCTGCAGCCCCCAACATACAAGCAGACAATTGTAGTAGGATATCAAAGGTTCATAGCCACTTCAGCCCTCTCACCAGAATGATCACTAGCAAAATACCATGTGAAGTGTGAATTCAGAATTGAAGGTTTTTTCCATCACAAGTCTACGGAGAATAGCCCAAGTAATAATGTAGACTGGAAATAGAACTTGATTCTGAGAATGCTGGTGGGTGGGATTTAGTTCAGTAGTAAATAAGGCAAGGCTGGTTGTTGCTTTTCTATTTAAGACTGCTGTTTCTTAGAGCTAAGTCAGCAGGCACACTGCTTCTATAGATAAATACAGATTTAAATAACAGAATCATCTATATATGGTTCCATTTCCTCCTCTGTGAAAAGGAAATAGCCTGAACACTTGCTTTAAAATTAAGAGCGGGCAATGAGGCACACTAAATAAGAATGTGCTAGATAAGCTAGATAAGTGAAAACAGATTACCAAAAAGGACATTTAAAAAAATCACAACTACGCTATATATATATATATATATATACACACACACACACTGTATGTATACACACATACTACACACATACATAATGTAATGCATTAAAAATAGCATAATTGTGTGGGGCTATGGATTATTTGAATTGTTCTCTTCTGTGGGAAATAGAAATGACAGAGAACTAAATTAATTCAGCTTTAGCCATATTGAAGCCAGAGTATCTCAGTGCCTCATTCACTCCCTCACGCTGAGGCTTCTCCAGCCCTGATTAAGAGCTCTGCACTGCAGCACATGCTTCCACGGCTAATGTGGTCCTGCTCCAAGGGAAGATGGGTAAGGTGAGGTGACTGGACCCAGGGAAAGAAGAAGAGAAGACACAGTTACGTTTCCATGTTTAAGTGTACGTGGTATGTTCAGCTCAGAAACTTCTCTTAATAAACATATTCCATATGATTAATACAATTCACTAGTTACATGGATACGTATAACTGATCATTGCACAACAAACACAATATATGCCTTATCTTAGACAACATGACTTCAGAACATCCATCTTCAAAATTCCTTCATTTAGATAATATGACTTCTAAGGGTGAGTGGGTGGGAGGGGCATGGATGATGAAAAGGTACTTAGTGGGTACAATGTGCATTATTTGGGTAATGGATACCCTAAAAACCCTGACTTCACCACTGCACAATTTACGCATGTAACAAAATTGCATTTGTAATCCATATACTTATACAAATAATAAAATAAAATGGGGGAGTCATGCATAAATAAAAATAAAGGATCTGGTTGGAAGTACCAGTTTTAATATAAAAGTAAATTTTTTTATTATTATTATTATTTGAGACAGAGTATCAGTGTGTTTCCCAGGCTGGAGTGCAGAAGCGTGATCTTGGCTCACTGCAACCTCCACCTCCTGGGTTCAAGCAATTCTCATGCCTCAGCCTCCCAAGTAGCTGGGATTACAGGTGTGAGCCACCATTCCCGGCTAATTTTTTCTATTTTTAATAGAGATGGGGTTTCACTGTGTTGGCCAAGCTGACCTCAAACTCCTGGCCTTAAGTGACCCACCCGCTTGCACCTCCCAAAATGCTGGGATTACAGGCATGAGCCACAGCACTCAGCCTAAAAGTAAATTTTAAAAAGGCAAATGGAAGGCAAAATAAGGCATGTGCTCTTTGAAAAATAATAATAATATGATTTCTGGGTTCTTCATTGACAAATCTGAAATACTCATGATTCTAAATGTATCTCTGTGATATTTTGCAAAAGGAAATCTAGGCTAAAAGAAATTCTCGATGGATCATCTAGTTGCTGGCTAGTTTCCTCATTAGGTTAAAAAGTATGGTGCACTTTTGGGCCCAGGAGAAGCCTCTTAAATGCCTCACTTTGAGAGATTCTTTGACTGTGCTAATAAGCCCAGTCAAGGGCTGAAAAGTTCACCCATCAACATTTACAATCTCTCCTAGTTCTGCTTTTCAAAGGTGAACTTAATGAGAAAATGGCAAGAAAGAGCAAGAATAAACATGCAGTGCTTGTTTTTTTTTTAGTGCTTGATTATTCAAGATAATGTACATTACAACTGCAAAAGAAAAATTCAATCTTGTTTAGCCACCTCCAAAAGTCAAGAAGAAAAGGGTTGAAGTCTGTGATTTTCAAAATTTTGGGGCCACAGCCCACAGCAAGAAATACATTTTACAAGGTTTTGCAAAACAGTGTTTGCCTTTATGGCTTGTATAGCATACCAATGCTTTTTATTTTATCCTATTCTCTTCTATTCTGAGGTCTTACTTAATCCCTCCTTCCCTCCTCTACTTTTTTTTTTCTTGAGACATGGAATACAGTGGCTGATCCTAGCTCACCACAGCATTGAACTCCTGGGTTCAAGCAATTCTCCCATCTCAGCCTCTGAGTAGCTCAGACCACAGGGACGCACCATCATACCAAGCTACCATTTTTATTTTTACTTTTGCAAAAACAGAATCTCCTTATGTTTCTCAGGTTGGTCTCAAACTCCTGGCCTCAAGTGATCCTCCAACCTTGGCTTCCATGAGGCGGTGAGCCACCATGCCTGACCTCTTTCTTTTTTTTTTCTTTTCTTTTTCATTAAGGAAGTACTGATGGAAACCCCATACACTGGTCTCACAACCCCCTAATAAATCTTAGTCTGCAACTTGAAAAACACTGGATTAAATGGTAATTATAAATTAATGAGGATTAACACAAGGGATATTTTTAAAGTCAATTGTAATCGTGCTGAGGAGAATAAAACAAATTTCTATGTTATAGAATATATTATAATAGCAGGCTTTTGTGATTTTTATTCCTTCTTGCTTTACTTAAGAAAAAACTATTTTGATTAAGAAAATAACACTAGACTTAAATACACTGTCACTATTAAAAAAGCGCCCACCATACAGGTAAAGTAGGAGACCTTGTAGCCCCTTCCTCACTCCCACCCTGCATCTCTTCCCAGCAGAGAGTGCCGTCTAGGCCTTCCTTGCCTAGGCATTGACGTACACACAAATCTATTTAGAAAGATGATAGTTTTGCTCTATGTTTTAATAAATAGTTGAGGATCAGGATATGTTATCCTGAATTATGGCATCTTGTCACCTAAGAAAACAACAGAAGCGGGAAGGTCACTCTCGCCTTCATCTATCCTTCTCCCATGAAGCAAGCCATAAAAACCTAGGAAGGATTCTCTGATCTCCCCCTGAAGTAGAACACATGAGAGATGCCTTCCCTCTCCTTGAAAGAAAGGAAAATTCTTATCCCTAAAGACAAGGGGACACAGAAATGAATCTGAACAGCCCTTGCCCAATTTCCCCCAGTTCATTACCATTAGGTCTGTTGTGGGAATTATCTAAGAATCAAAATTCAATTCTTAACACTCTCTATATTAATAACTTCAATATCATTGGTGGCCTATGGCTGTTGCAGCTGGAAGCTATTAATTTGATATATTATGTATAAACATACCTCATTTTATTGCACGGTGCAAATATTGTGTTTTTAATAAATTGGGGGCTTGTAACAACAACGAGGTTGCAAACCCTGTTGTCGATATGAACTCTAAAGTAGGATTGCACTGTTATCCCTAGGGTAACTCGTTCCATTGATCAAATTGCTTAGGTTAATAAGGGATTATGTTAGTCTAGGTTTTAATCATTTGGAGATTGTACTGTGCTCTGAGGTCACCTAAACCAAAATTTTTAGTCTGGTAGATTAGGTGTTATTCCTTTGAATAGTTAGCTTAAAGTTGTTTTATGTGGACTAACTAAGGGCCTAACTTAAGGGTCTAACTAATTTAAGGGTCTAATTTAAGGACTAACTAATTCCATAGGGTCTTCTTGTTTTATTTTACTATCCCTGTCTTTTTTGCAGGGACAGGAAGGTCAATTTCACTAATTGGAGTAAGGGACACTTGAACCCTCTTAGGGTCCTTCATACAAGTCCCTATTTAGGGAACAAATGATTATGCCACCTTTGCATAGTCATGAAAGTGCAGCTGCTAAACATATGTCACCAGGCAGGTGACATACTAGTCTGATACTAGTTGTATGAGAGGTAATGTTTTCGGTAAACAGGCAGGGTTTGTATTTGCTGAGCTCCTTTTAGTTTGTTTAATCTTTCCTTAAGTAGTGCAGTAGTAGCGAATGCCTCTGCTGGATTAACAATTGGTCTTTTTTGTTTTTTAGAGACAAGGTCTCACTCTGTCACCCAGAATGGATGCAAGTGACGTGATCATGGCTCACTGCAACCAACAACTCCTGGGCCCAAGGGATTCTCCTACAGTTTTTCAAGTAGCAAGGACTACAGGCACATGCCACTACACCTGGCGAATTGGTTTTTTGTTTTTTTTTTTTGTAAAGATGGGGTCTGGAACTCCTGGCCTCAAGCAATCCTCCCACCTTGGACTCCTAAAACATTGGAATTATAGGTGTGAGCCACTGAACTCTGCAACATTTGTTTAAATGAACAGTTGATTGATTGAATTTATTGAGTTGGTAACTATCAGCTAATATTAGGAATGCTATTTTATCTGGTGTAAGCTTATGCAAGGATTTTTCTTGTTACTTATATTAACAGAATCACCTCTATTTATACATAGATTAATCCAGTAAAATATTCGGAGTTTATAAATAGTTGGAATTAAGATATGGATTGTTGAGCTCGAACACTTTTGTAATCAGTAGCTGCTTTTAAGCCAACTATGAGAATGTAATAATTTACAGTCCACAAAAGGTTGTTTCCTGTTTCTAAAGAGCTGTACCTCTTTAGTTGAACACTTAAATTCACATTGGGATTAAATATTTCTTTAGGTAAATTTAAAGTTGAACTGAAATTCAGCTCTCACCACGCTCGATTGGTGTTTTACCTCTACTCAAGGATCTTCTCACTATTTCACCACATAGACAAGTTTGTTCTTATTACTATCCATGAGTAGCTCATCTGGTTTCAGGGTTTTTAATTAAAGTTCTCTTTGTAAAATTGATCTAGTTAATTCATTATGCAAAAGACATAAATGTAAGCTTTGTTTTTTTGCAGTTTATTCTTTCATCTTTCTCTTACAGTACTTTTTCTATAGCATCTAAATAAATTCCTATCCCTTGTCCTCCCTGTTATAAATAAATGTTTTGGTTAAAATGTGTAAGTAGTTGTTAAATTTTGTTAGTTTTGGCTCAAAGTGGTCAGATTAATATGAAATCTTCAAGGCATAAGCCAGGTGCCTTGAGTTTAACTTCACTTTGGTATGTCCAAGCACACTTTCCAGTATTCTTCATTCTGACATCTCCTCTTATAGATGGTGTTAATTATAAACTTGGGTTTATTGAAGTATTTGAGGAAGGTAATGGGCTGTCTACGTGTGCTTCACAGCCTTATTCAATTAAGCTCTCTATTCTTAATTTACTACTAAATCCTCCTTTGGCCTGTGGTTTCATAAGGCTTATCATGGGTTGGGTGTACTTTAATTAGAAAATGTAAGTCATTTCTTCCCATCTCATAAGCTACATATTGACCTAATATGTAAGTACATGCACTTATTTTATGACCTTTTTAGGGTTTGCTGAAGATGACAGTATATAGGCTGAATTGACAAGAAATGGTGAAGTGAGGTTTATCATGGTTTATTATGAGCCAGGCTCCTCTGGGGGATGGAAGGCACCATACCACCAAGTCCTCTGAGTTTTAAGCTGTTGCTGATAATACTCCGGTGGATAACTTATTTAGGTTTATGGCTAAACATAGCGGGGTATCTAATCCCAGTTTAGGTCTTAGCTATCATGTATTCAGAACATATTAAAGTCATTTTTCTAGTTTATTTGTATTTTAGCTGTGGCTTTTTGCAGCTTAGTTTAAATTCAGCCCTATTTGTGTATATCTGAAACACAAATGTGCTCCTCAGATTTTATTAATTTGGGTTTACGACCGTGGTAACTGACACAAAATTACTAACCCTAAGGAAAATTAGCATAGTTTAGTCAAACTTTCCATTTATTGCTTTTTATCATTGCTGTTTCCTGCAGGGGTGTGGCTGAGCAAGATGTTATGTGCTACCAGTTAGTGTGCTTGATGCCTGCTCCTTTTGCTCTTTTGTTGAGTACAGATATAATGCAGATTCCTGCACATGGAATCTTACTAAGAATTAATAGAAGGACCAGAACCAAATCTGTGGGTTTATGGAGTTACATAAACTCATCTAGGCATTTTCAGTGCCTTCCTTTACTGGATTGAGCTATCTCTAGAAAACTCTGTCTTGGGGAAAAACCGCTAATTTTAAGTGATATGTTAGTACTGGGGTCTCTCTTGTTAGTAAGAAAAAAAACTTTTAGACTAGAAAGCCTGATTTTTAATTTACGTTTGGATTTTTGAAAAATGCTTAAATTAGGAGTTGGTCTAAAGCTAGATGAACTTTTAATTAAATTTGATAACAGGTAAGTATGTATAGGAGCCTTAGCTAGCAGTCAATAGATACAAGGTTTCTTATTTGGGCAAGGTTGGCAAGAAAAAAAGACTTATCCAGATACTATAATAGCTTAAGGAGGGTAGAGGGGTTTGCAAAGTTAATCATACATGGCAGGAAGAACTGTGTGTATGTGTTTGTGTCTGTATCTTGTTTTTATTATGTCCATTGAGCATGAATCAATTAGCACCATACGGTTTCTATGTGAGTAAAGAATATTCCATTTAAGCTCAGCTACAATCAAGTTAAATGTGTCAAGGCCTTGATGGCCATGTTGGATCACAGCAGCCTCCAAAATTAAAAAATACCAAGTGCAGGACACCACAGTTAGTTGTGATCAGATCATGTGCTAATTAGTCATTAGTCACCAAGATGTCTTTTTTTGGGGGGTGGTGGGGGACGGACTCTGGCTCTGTCAACCACGCTAGAGTGCAGTGGCTCAATGTCAGCTCACTGCAACCTCTGCCTCCTGAGTTCAAGAATTCTCTTGCCTCAGCCTCCCAAGTAGCTGGGACTACAGGTGTGTGCCACCACGCCCAGCTGATTTTTTGTATTTTTAGTAGAGACAGGGTTTCACCATGTTAGCCAGGATGGTCTCCATCTCCTGACCTTGTGTTCCGCTAGACTTGGCCTCCCAAAGTGTTGGGTAATTACAGGCATTAGCCACCATGCCTGGTCAAGGTGTCTTATTTAGATGGTTTCAAATCTATGCCCCTGAAGTAAGAACCAGATGCCAGGTACAGTTTCAAGTCTAGAAGCCCCCAAGTTTTATGGGCCTAAAGCAAGAAGGACATTTCCATAGCAGGTTGCTGGTTTCTCAAAGCTTGGTGGCAAAGAAATTTTATTGGAGGTGATAAACATGTTGTTGAGGATTGATTTGACTTAATGTGCCATGTATAATCAATGATATTATGTCCTGTGTAAAATAAAGGAATTAATGTACTGGACAATATCCAAGTGTTGAATCTATTTTATGTAATCTTTCAATGTAACATGCTGTGCACTGTAATTAGTGCAATGTATATGTGTATATGCATGGGGAAATGGACCTTAATGCACAACAAAACATTTACGTACAATATACAATCAAGCATATATAGCACTAGTACATATTAGCACGGCAAGGCATGTAATGCAGGTGGAGGGCCTCTTTGGAGGTAAAAAGAATAAAGAATGTGGAGGGAAAGGAAAAGATAGATAATCCCTCAAATAAGAGGGACACAGGGGGTCAAATAAAAGGTTTGTCTTTTTTTTCTTTTTTCTTTTTTCTTTTTTTTTTTTTTTTTGAGACATGGTCTGGTTCTGTCGCCCAGGCTGGAATGCAGGATGTGATCCCAGCTTACTGCAGCCTCAACCTCCTGGGCTCAAGCCATCCTCCTATTTCAGCCTCTTGAGTAGCTGGGACCACAGTTATGTACCACTATGCCTAGCTATTTTTGGGGGGGGGGGTTTAGACATGAGGATCTTATTATGTTGCTCAGACTGATCTCGAACTCCTGGGCTCAAGCAATCCTCCCACCTCAGCCTCCCAAAGTACTAAGATTATAGGCATGAGCCATCGTGTCTGGTGGGAGAGGTTTTTTTTAAATGAAATAAACAGAACTGTGTTTATATAATGAAAATAAAAAGGAGGGAAATAAACAGAAAAGAAGAAAATTATAGGAGCAAACAAAGTGCCAAAGGCCTGTGTGCAGGGGTACAGGTGCTGAGTGGAAGATCAGAGCAGAGTGTTGCATGCAGAAGGGGCAGGTTATACTGGCTGGAAAAGGACACACCCTCCCAGCATGAGGAGGACACACATGGGAAAGTCTGGGCTGTTTAGCATGTGGCACAGTACCTAGCACCCAGCACCCAGCACCTAGCAGGCTTCCACAACTACCAAGACCAACTGCTTCAAATTAAATCTCAGTCTTACCATAAAGCAGCTGTATGACCTTAGCAAGGTAACCAATCTCTCCCAGCTGGCAAGAGGCCAGATCTTAAGCAGACCATAAAGGGGTTGGAGTTTTGGGAAGCAACCCTGTGAAAAGGGGAGAAGATTTGGAACAATTCTTGGGAGGAATGGGAGACAGATGACCAGAGACCATAAAAGGAATGCGTACAAAATGTGGCAAAAAGGGCATCAGAGCGGTATAAATGTAAAAAATAATGCCACAGTTAGGAATTGAGATTCCAGGCCTTTTTCTTTTTCTTGGGGTTTAATTTGTTTACATATCAAACAACAAATAACCCTGAAGCCAGAATTGGAGCCTGTTGTAACTGAGAAAGCAAGAGCTGCCTGAGACGTTCATTTATGCATCAAGTTGACAGGGCCTCAGGGTACCCAGTTGGTCAGACAAACACTATTCTGGGTGTTTTTGTGAGGGTGTATTAGACCGTTTTCATACTGCTGATAAAGACATACCCAAGACTAAACAATTTACAAAAGAAAGAGGTTTAAGGAACTCACAGTTTCACGTGGCTGGGGAGGCCTCACAATCATTGTGGAAGGTGAAAGGTACATCTCACATGGAAGCAGACGAGAAGAATAAGAGCCAAGTGAAAGGGGTTTCCCCTTATAAAGCCATCAGACCTCGTGAGACTTATTCACTACCACAAGAACAGTATGGGGGAAACCGCCCTTATGATTCAATTATCTCCCACTGGGTCCCTCCCACAACACAAAGGAATTATGGGACCTACAATTCAAGGTGAGATTTGGATGGGGTCACAGCCAAACCATACCAGTGTTTTACATGAGATTCACATTTCAATTAGCTATGTGAGTAAAGCAGACACAATGTGGGTGGGCCACACCCAAGCAGCTGAGGCCTGAATAGAACGAAAGACTGACCCTGGTAAGAGTGAACTCTCCTGCCTGATGCCTTCTCACTGGGACATCAACTCTTCTGGTTCTATAGCAGCTTCCAGCCTTCAGACTTAAACAGGGACATCTGCTGTTGGAAACAGATGCTCTGTGCTGCAAAGAAAAATTAGCACTGAGACAAAGGATCACTCAGCAAGGCAATTTTTACTTCCTGCAGGAAGGGGACCCTCACTAGCCATCTTGCTGAAGGAGTACAATGAACAAAGGAAAAGCAGACATATTTATTCCTTACCCATTTGGGGTTGTCCTTACTGCTGTGTCTGAGCTCCATTAGTTGGAGCCAGATCTCACAATTTAAACTAAAACCCGATTGGCTAACAACTTAAAACTTTTCTAAACAAGTTTAAAAAAGGAAGTCCAAATAAGGAAAGGGCACAGGCTGCAAGCTGGGACATGCCTGTGAGCATGTCCCAGCACAAATATTTTGGTTAAAGTACAAGGACATAGAATGTACTACATGCCTGTAAGCATGTTTAACAGATACATAGGATAGGGCTTAACAAAGAGTTACTAACAAAAAGCAAGAAGGATTTGTTTTTTAACAAGAAAGAAAACTTTGAAGAGGAACTTTTATACTTCCCACATCTGCTTAGCAGATTTTGGACTTGCCAGCCTCTGTGATCATGTGAGCCAGTTTCTTATAATAAACTTCTTCATATGCTGACTCTTTTCTTTAGAGAACTCAGAACTCTGAACTCTTGACTTTAGAGAACTAATACACTGCCTCACTGCATGATTTTATCATTTATTTTCCTCAACTTCATAAGTTATTTGAAATAGCTGCTTAGCTACATGAAGTTTCAGGCAAGTGGGCTTTCTTTAAAACTACAATCCTTGCAGGAAAAAAATGGCAGGTTCATTGGAAAGGAGTCCTGAAATGAAGCAAGGAAAGGGCAAGAAAGAATAAAAACAGAATTCCCAAGGTTGAAGAGGAACCGAAATGTTAAAAGAAAGATTTTGACCAACCAAAATTAAGAAGCAAAGAACAGGGGGGAAACTAGGAAAAGAAAACAAAGGAAAAAAAAAATCAATGGATAAACAATGACAGCCTGGGCAACATAGTCTCTACACACACACACAAAAAAATTGTTTTGAGACGGAGTTTCACTCTTGTTGCCCAGACTGGAGTGCAGTGGCACGATCTCAGCTTACCGCAATCTCCACCTCCCAGGTTCAATCGATTCTCCTGCCTCAGCCTCCCTACAGGGACTACAGGGACTACAGGTGCCTGGCTAATTTACAAAAAGCTTTTTTAAATAGCTGAATGTGTCTGTGGTCCCACCTACTCAGGAGGCTGAGGCAGAAAGACTGTTTGGGCCTGAAAGGTTGAGGCTGTAGTGAGCCATGTTAGCACCACTGCACTATATCTTGGGTGACAGAGCAAAACTCGATCTCAGAAAAAAAAAGCGGGGGAGGGGGGATTTAAAAAATGAGAGATCTAATAAATGTTACTTTCTCCTTGCAACTCTAATGTGGGATTTATTGAGTGTTCAAAAGCTGCTGAGCAGGGACAGCATTGTGTACCACCATATAGCTGAAGAGTTAACTTTCTTAGGAGGAACTGAAGCTGTGTGTCTGGTTGTAAAGATAAGAGCCATCCAAAACATTTATTTTAGAAAAGAAAGTTTGACTCAAGGGCAACCAGCCAATTAAAATCTGGAAAGCTGTGATTATGGAAAATTTTACACTTCCTTTCAGCATAAGTACCTAATGGCACAGGCCCCCATTCCAGAACTAACACTAACACTTCTCAAGCAACCAATTCATATATTCCCATGTTCACTCCTCTCTAAAGTTGCTGTATTTCCCCTGGAAAATGAAAGGAATCCGATATTGCTACTCAAACAAATACCTTAAATGACTTAAGAGGCAGGGACAGAGAAAAGTTAGAGCAGTGACAATTCATATGATAGACTTTTACTACGGGGTGGAGATCATCACCTCTTGTCTCTCAGCAAGACTATAACAGTTTTCAAACCGCAAAAAGACAATCCTCCCCTCTAAGAAAAGTGGAAGTGAGAAATACGACATATTGGAAAAATGAAAAGGAAAACAGAATGGCCCCCACCCCCTCATGCAAAAAACAAACAAAAAACCCAGAAAACCCTGTTGTCACGTGTTGGCTATTATCAAAAGACTAATGTCTGACTAATTTGCAGCTGTGAAGTCAGTCAGTTATGTGTCAAATATTATTTAAAATGCCAATTTGATAAACAGGTAATTGTGAAGAAATCAAGGCAGTTGCAAAAGAATTTAATACATTTTACAAATTACAAAATTCTGCCTGGATCTTCACAGGCATTTGCAGGAAAGCATTCAGTATGTTTGCAAAACACTTTTAAAGTGTGAGAAGCTGCAGAGAACTGCCGCATGCAGAGTCCGGCACAGTTCGGAGTTGAGTACATTCTCCGTGAATTCATCCGCCAGGTTCTGAGCCAGAACGCCGCGCCGGCTATGAATGTGCCAAGCACGACGTAAGAAATTGGGGTTACAAACACACAAGTATGACCACTGCCGGGGTGATCCTTGAAACAGGCAAATGAGACTAAAATGGGTTCTCTTTGTTATAAGAAAAACATCTGAATTCCTCACCATGTCTGGAAGACCCGGCCTTATGCGCATTTGCTGCACATCCACGCCCCTCACTCAGCTGTTGCCATGCTGACCCTCTGTTACCCAACCTCTCTGAGCCAGTTCCTTCCCCTAGGCCTTCACATGGCTGGCATCTTCTAGCGTACAACTAGACACGCCTCTGAAGCAGCTCTTCCTACCCATTCCCAGCCCAGATCAGTTCTCAACGGCCTCACAGGTGCAGAGGGCGAAAAGCCTTACCTTGTTCACTATGTTTATTGTGTATTGTCCACCAGCAGGTAAGCTGCATGCAGACAGGGTCGCTTTTCTCATTTGGTTGCTCCTGCCCCAGCTTCCAGGTATTCAAAAATTACTAAGTATTCACTAAGTGAATGAGGATTCTACCCTCAGTAAATGGTTGTTGAATGGATAAAGGAACTGTGGGCACTTTTACCTAAGCCAGTTGTCAGTGACACATGTATTGAAACAACAGAAAGATATCGTCAGACCAGCAAAGTTTCAGCCAGCCAGCCAGCCATCTTTTATTCGGGAACTGTTGACATGAGTGACGACTGCTAATGTGATAACCAGTGAGATGAGCTACTCTGGGACAGATTTGCAACCTAGCCCCCAAGTGGAGGAGGCGACTGCAGATGGCTGCAGCCAAGGCCAGCTGAGGTGCTGAGTGGACAAACGAAAACAACAAAAAAGGCAAGCGGACAGAAACGACAGCAAGAGAACTGGCTGGAGTGAAACCCCAAAGGGCAAACTCCTTACCATTCGTAAAAGGGAATTCAAATTAGCTTTTAAAAACTGTATCGATATAAACATATAAGCAGAGCATTAAGAGAATTTGTAGAAAATTTGAGCTAATTCCTAGTAGCTTTTTTAAATTGAGAAATCACACACCATAAAATTCACCTTCTAAAGTACACAATTCAGTGGTTTTTTTAGTGTATTCATAAAGTTGTGTGATTGTCAGCACTATCTTAACTCCAGAACATGATCACCCCTAAAGAAACCCTGTATCCATCAGCCGTCACTACCAAATCCCTTCCCATCCTGGTTCCTGGCAACCATGAATCTTCTTTCTATACCAGTTTATTTGCCTATGCCTGACATTTCCTATAAGTGAAATCACATGTGACCTTTTGTGTCTGGCTTCTTGCACTTGGCACAATGTTTTCTAGGTTCATCCATGTTTGTGGCATGGGTCAGTACTGCATTTCTTTTTATGGCTGTATAATATTCCATTGTGTGAATAAACCAGATTTTGTCTATACACTCATACATCTGTTGATGGGCTCTTGGGTTGTTTCCAATTTTGGCTATTATGAATAATGCTGTTATGAACTTTCACGTACAGGTCTTTGTGTGAACATACGGTTTCGGTTGTCTTGGATTTACATGTGGGAGTGAACTTGCTGGTCATGTGATGCCGGCAGGTTTTTAATGGGGAATCTGCCTTCTAAACAGATGCAGTTAAAGGGGAACTAATTTCAACTCACATAAGATATGAGGCAATAGGCAAAAAAGAAACACAAATCACATAGCATGGAAAAGGATAATACTAACAATAAGAACAGCAGTTAATATGTTGAGCCCCTCCTCTGCGCCATGTACCTTGCTAGAAAATTTGGACCTGCAATTTAATCGTGGCTGCCCACGATAACACCCTGAGAGAGTACAGATGTGAAGCTGGCCCATGTGGCCCGCTTGGAGGAGGTAGTAAAGGGGACTACTGGAGCATCCCTAAGGACCATCTATGACCTAAATTCCTCCTCTAAAGAGCCCCCCATCAAATCAACAGACAGTAAACGATACTCTCCTTTTAGAGAACACATAGAGAAGCAATTCTAATGGGGAAAAAAATCCAGTTTGAACACAGACTTTATCCTGAGGGCAAGGGAGCAGCTCTCCAGGATTTGTGAGCAGTGACTTGCCAGTCCTCTGGCCCCACAGCCAGGGAGAGATGAAGGTGACCAGAGACTGGGAACAAGTGGCCAGTTAGGAGGTTGTCAGAATAGACTAGGAAAGGAACATGGCCAGTGGGCAAAGCAAAGGAGCCAGGAGTGCAGGATGGGGAGGGGGAATTCCAGAAAGCTTCACAAGCCTGAAGGCAGAGGGTGGCCAACTGACAGTGGGAGGTAAAAATCCGTATCACACGTCACTGATGGAAAACAAGCCTCTGACAGAGGGCTCTCCCTTTCCCATTTGCCTCTTTCCAGGAGCAACTGTGAGTTGCTAGACTTCTCAAACAAGGCCTCAACGGCTTCAACGTTTCATGAACCTCTTAAACTTCTCAGTCACTAGAGACAAATCATGTCATTCAAAAGCACGTGTTGCGCATCTCTCTGATGTCTCCCTGCAGAGGCTGGAATAGCGAATGCCCTGCACACAATGGATGCTAAGTGAGCACTGATTGACAGAAGAAATTATATTCCCGTTAGAACCACACAGCTGTGTTTTCAATTCTGCTGATTCAATATTTCCTGTCAGAAACAGCTTTTGGTCTTTCAGTACGACAACCGGTTTACTCTCACGCACATCAATGCACAAAGTATATGTAGTTCTTTTGTGATCAAAGAGAATGCTGTCCTGCGTGGCAATCTGAGGCACATCAACAATGATTCCAAGAGCAATCCTTTCCTCTTTCTCGAGCTTGTGCGGATGTTAAAATCTGGCAAAGTAAACAGAAGCAAGGCTGGCTCTTCCCATCATAGAAACAAGCAAAAAAGCCAAAGGATATTGGGTATATTAGAAACTCAAGGTCAAACAGGCTCATTGGCCAGGTGTGACCAACTAGACCTGTATGCCCAGTGCAGTAACCACCAGCCACATGTAGCTATTTAAGTTAAATAAGATTGGTCAGGTGTGGTGGGTTTTGCCTGTAATCCTAGCACATTGGGAGGCTGAGGAGGGCCAATCGCTTGAGCTTAGGAACTAAAGACCAGCCTGGGCAACACGATGAGTCTCTACCAAAAAAAAAAAAAAGAAAAAAAAAAGCCGGATGTGGTGACGTGTGCCTGTGGTTTCACCTACTTGGGACGCAGAGAAGGGAAGATGGCTTGAGCCCAGAAGGCAGCCTGGGCAACAGTGCCAGACCCTGCCTCAAAAAATAAAAATAAGATACAAAAAAATTCAGTTCTTCAGTCACACGAGCCACAGTTCAAGTCTTCAGTCACATGTGACTAGGGGCTAACCACATTGGGTAGCACAGGTATAGAATGTCCATCATCACAGGAAATGCTTTTGGACAATGCTAAGCCAGACTGACTAAGTGGTCAAACATGAAAAAAAGATGAGTCTGTTCTTTAACTCACTGATTGATATCATAGGTTGACTTTTCTGGACAGATACCCTTAAATCAGTATGTTTTCAGACTGTGGATTTCACAGATCAGTAAAATCCTCTTCCTAACTTGGGGCTGCTGGGTTTGTGTTTTGTCCAGTAAGACTGCCACCAGATCACCAGGCTGCATGCCCCAATCAAGGCAGGCAGACACTGTGCCCATCTGACTGCTTGCATTCAATCCCCCGTGAATAACACAATGCCTGGATCACAGCACATACTCAGTAACTATCTACAGAATAAGTGATTATATATGCACACACACATGCACACACACATACCTATATCCTTACCTTTTTCATTTGATCTTCAGTGAAAACTATCACTGGCTGGCACTGGTCTGCAGAAAGGTATGTGAGTTTTATGCACACATACAGAGGCTAGACTGCTACAAAATAAATGAGTCATCTAACATTTTTGAGAACTTTATATTAATAAATGCTTGTAACAAAATATACCAAACCAGAATGCAGTGGAGTGTAGGCTTCTCTAAACTGACTGTACATGTCAGAACAAAAATGCGGGGCAGAGAAACTGTTTGCTTTTAAATGGCACGAGTGCCCTCTTGTGGCAAAATATGGTACCTGGGTAGTCACAATTTCTATTTAAAAAACAAGTGTCTTCATGCTTCTAACAACGCATAAAAACTTGTCTGACCTATAAAGCACTCTAAGAAACAGCCCCAAAATGTATCTAAATAGTTTATACAAAATAGGACAAATTTGTCACAGGACTATGTGGTGAGGTTATTCACATACTAGGAAATAACAAAATACATAAAACTGCTCTTGGGATTTGATATACTAAATACTTCATCTTCTGGTTGAAAAACAAATGACTTTCAAGTTCAAGGTGGCACCATACAGTTTATTCCTTCCTTTGTCCAACACCAACAATAACCTTTGCCGCCTCCAACTCCTTTTTTCACTTTCAACTTAACAGCCCTTTCCTGGCGGGGAGGGGAGCTTCCTCACAGAAACCATTCTTTCAAAGTCTGTTTTGGTTGTTCCTTTTTACACTTTACAAGCAGTGATAAATCGTGTCCAGAATGAGTTCTCAATTAAAAGATGAAAATGTGACCTTGATCATTTTAGAGTTTTTGCGAATTTCAGCTTGATATTCCATGGCCTTTCAAGGGCAAAAGACATCTTTATTGATCAATTTCTGCTGAGACAGAACTCTCCAGTTCTACTGATTTAACGATGTGGAGTATTTCCTCAAGTGACAGCAGGAAAAGCTGATCTACTCACGATGATTCTAGTAAGTGTGGTCTCTGTAAACAGAGAAGAATCACTATTTGAATGAGACCTCAAGATGCTTACAAATTCTAAATCAACACCTCAATCTGAGGGTTCAGAAGAAGAATCTTTAAAAGGTAGCATCAGATTATAATTGACTAACCCCTAGCCTCTGATTCTCCTGGGTATTTGTTTAAAATGCAGGCGATTCCTCAGATCTATTTAAAACTTTCAACCACATCTCTATGGAGTTTGGTAATGAGCATTTTTATTAAATTCCCCAAGTACAAGCCCCGGTGTACATAATAACCAATTTCAGTTTTGAGCAACTGCCAGGGAAGGAATGTCCCCCTTTGTGTTTGCTGACTGCCTTCTGGTTTGTTTTAAAGCCTTCTTCTTCTTGCATTATCTTGACCATTCTTGTTGCTCCTCAGTTTCATCTTCTGCAGCAGCAACAAGGCCAGGAGGCAGTCTCTCGCTGTTCATGGCTTCCACGGCTTTACTCTGCTGCCTTTTTCTCTCACAAGCCATCAGCTCAGATCAAAAAACTCTAAGGGCAAATCCGCTGGTGAATAAAATGGTTCCAATGTGCCATATTCCTTTTCTTAGAAAGCAAGAATTACCTGCATATATGAATCTAAAGCATCAATTGTTATCTATGCTAGAAAAATAAAGACCATGAATAAGACTACAATATTGAAATGGGTGAACATCAATTTACAGACAAGTACTAAATTAGGAAAGCTTTTGCTAGGTTTCCTCTAGAACATAATACCATTTATTGACCTTCTAGGACAAACCATCTTTTATTGACGTTAACAGAAGAAGATAATCACATTTTTATAAAGGCAGGCAAGGTTTTCGTTATACACTGTTCTACAGTATTTGTATGTGGTTTTTAAACTTGTGCATATGCTACTTTGATTTCTTCTTAAAATAAAGGACAGCTGAGAATGAAGGAGAAAAACCTCATATCTAGACCAATGTCTTTTATTTCCAACATTTGGGACTATTTAATTTTGAAGTAAGAGCAAATAAAGGTTCACATTTGCTGAGTATTTGTGTACAAAGCATTACTTTAAGGGTACTACTGGATATGTACTCATTCAAAAACCTGGACTATGTTCCACAAAGATTTTCTGCTGAAGAACAACTTCAGCAGCGTAGTGTGAGAGGTAGAAAACTCTCCTAGGGTGAATAACTGAGACTATTGACATTAGCATGCAAACAACTAGACACATTATCTAACCCATCGTAGATGAAGCGTTCTGGACTCCTGGGTTCCTACTAAATATAATAGCAACACAGGCCAGGTGCAATGGCTCACACTTGTTTGTAATTCCAGCAGTTTGGGAGGCTGAGGCGGGACGATCCCTTGAGCTCAGGAGTTCGAGACCAGCCCAGGCAACATATTGAGACCTCATCTGTGCTAAAATTCAAAAGAATTGGCCAGGCACGGTAGCGCACACCTGTAGGCCCAGCTGCCTGGGGGGCTGAGGTGGGAGGATTGCTTGAGCCTGGGAAGTCAAGGCTGAGGCTGCAGTAAGCCCTGATCGTGCCACTGCACTCCACCCTGGGTGACAGAGCGAGACCTTGTCTCAAAGACAAAAACAAAACAAAACAGCAAATAGCAACACAAGTTAACATCTGAGTCTCCGTATCTAGTACCTTTCCTATGACATTGTCCATCTCGGACTCAGGTTACGGAACATGTCTGGCTCATTCACACGAGTGAGTGTAGGTAGGGAAGTATGACACCCAGCAGTCAGAAACCTTAGGTTCAAAGTCTGACTGGCTCAAAATTTGTGACTCAACAAAGAATTCAATTCTTTGACCTTAAGTCTGCATACATTAAAATGGGGACCGCCAGTCCTCCCACCATAACAACAGAGGGAGAGGCCGAGAGGATGATGTGGCTGTGAATGGTCCTGACAGACTCTCAGTAAATGTTTGATGAGTCTGTTATCTGAGCACTCCTGGGGACGGCAAGTGGCCTGGAACAGTCCCTTCCCAGGAATGGTGACCATCACCAACAATATCAAAAATCCAGGACAGACTGGAGCTCGGTGACACAAACTGCTCTAATGTTACGTTAGACACAATGAATTCTTTCTAAACCTCAGACTCTACAATGATGTGGACCTGGAATTTCCCAAATTAAACATAGTGAAAAGGAACTACATGTGTTCCCCAAGGGCTAAGTACCTTTACCAGCCTCTCACCAGGCACCACTCACAGCACTTTCTGGCACGTGGAATCGTACTGACTCACCTCAATGTCCCTAATGAGGTGGGCACTCTAATCATGCCCATTTTAGAGAGGAGGGACTGGAAATCAGAGATCACTCTGCCCAGGACCACACAGCGCATCAGCAGCAGAGCTAGGGCCTGGCCTAGGAACACAAGCTCAGCCACTCTGCTATAATTCCCTGGTGGAAATCACAGTGAAAGTCCCGTAGTTTCAAACATATGCAGGGATTTTAAACCTTACGCAGTCTCTACCTATTCTCATGAGAACAACAGTAAAGTCTAAAACCTTAAAAGTTACTGTGTGGCTGAGCTTCAGGTTAGTGACAAGCTTTTCTTAAAAGTCAATTTATTGTCAAAACATACCTCCCTATGATAGAGAGAGTAGCCCCATGTTACAAATACTAAGACTCAAAGAACGTGCAAAAGACGAAAAACCACAATTTCTGATTATCAAAATTTTTCACAGCTTCCTCTTGTCCAAGGAAAAACTGAAGATAAATCCACATTCCAAACATGTCTTTAGTTTAGAATTCTGACAGATGACTTGGCAGTGAGTGTCAAAAACTTAAATGTACATAACCTGTGACCCTACAAATTCCACTTCTGGGGTCTTAGAGAAATACTAATACAAGTATACAAAGAAATCTGTGCAAGGATCCTGACTGCAGCAGTGTTTGTTAAGAGCAAAAACTAAAAACAAGCAGACTATCACTTGGCTGATGGCAGACACTCGATGGAATACCATGCAGCCGGTTAAAAGAATGAGGTAGCTCTAGCTTCACTGACATAAAAGATTATCTTAAGGATACTATTAAGCAAAAAAAAAAAAAAAAAAAAAAAAAAGCAAGTGACAGGATGTGTGTAGTATAACCCTGTTTTATTAAAAATAAATTCTGTGTGTGTATATGTGAGAGAGAGAAAGAGAGAGGGAGAGAGAGAGAGAAAGATGTAAAGATAGAAAAGGACCTAGAAAAATATATGAACTTCCCTTGGGAGGTGGAAATTGAGGGAAGGGATCTCTCATGATCTACATTGTGGACAACTGTATTTGTTTGAAATTATTTATGAAATAATACTAAATGTTAAATTAAAAATTTTGGAGGCTAATTTTCTAAAGGGAATAGCATAGCTTAGAGATGCCCCTAAAATGAAATGTAAACTTCTTTTTCCCATTTGTAAACCGGTGAGTGCACAGTAAGCGAAGAGCACTGCCAAAAAATTCTCTTTTAAAAGCTCTTTCAGGACACTAAACTAAGTCATTCATTTCTGAGATTAAAGGCCAACGATATCTATTTTCAGACTATGTCATAAATGATATAAATGCCAAAATTATAGATCTTAAGAAGAAAACATGTAAAATACAGATTTAGACAAAACAAATGACTAAAGCTGCATAGTTCTGCTAGACTTTATCCAAAACTGGCCCTACTTCTTAATTATTTGAGAGAACTAAAAGTCTAGTGTTCAAATGTAAATACCCATCATATACTGAAAAATAATCTTCAATTTTGTGTTCTGACCCAAATTTGGCTCAATTAAATCATACGAAAGTCAGACAACACAAATGGTTACACCTCAGCATATAACAAAATCCTGGAAGCAGCATAGCAAGTTAGCTATGACATCATTTATTACACTCTCAAACTGAACTGTAATCTTAAGTTACACACACCACAATACACCTTTGCACAGGTAATTTTATTCTCTCCTGTGGGTGTAGACAGTGCTCATTGATTGAAATTTGAAACATTTAGAAAGCCCATACCTGCATATTGTCACATATTCTTTACATCACGATTCAATAACTATTCAACAGTTATGTCTACTAAACACAGTGAACAAAACAGTATAAATGTTTACACCATTCCCTTGTAAACAAGGCTTTTGTGCACAATAGTAACAAATGGAATTAATGCATACCATGATATCAATAAGGAAAAGACCTTCTCTTTAAATAAACTATTCTGTTTATAAATAAACTCTGATCTTTTTTTTAGTACACATTTACAGACCTGATCAAGAAGAAGAAACTATATATATATATATATATATTTTTTTTTTTCCTTTAAAAAGAAAACGAGATACAGACCACTCTGTGGGAGAATTCACCTAGGAAAGCGGGTAGGAAGCAAGCAAAGGATTCTAGAGCCACAAGTACGACCATACTGCAACTTATTTCTGTTAGCACACACCAACACAAGGACAGGATTGTCTGGGAAGGAGACCATTTTTACTTGAATTCCAGCAAGTTGCAATCAATCTTGTAGTACACATAGGGGTAGTATTCTTGCTGACTCAGGTTTAAACCTGGAATATCCATAGGAGCCTATGGAAAAATAGACAATTATTCAATTATGTATTTACACAACTCAAAAGAGAAAGCAAGTATTAACATTTACCTTTTTATTGAACACCTACTCTGGGCTAAATGTATGCACTTAAGGCTAATTTATCTGAGTTAGACATTATTATTCCCATTTTGCAAATGAGGACACACTGACTTGTTTTGTCTCCAAAACACTGACTTGTCCTAGGAAACACAGAGAGTGAGTGGTAAAGCCAGGTTCAAGCATTCTGACTTCAAAGCCTGCATATGTATTCAGCATGATCCCACCAACCTTTTTTATGTATACTGTAAAAATTTACTTTTTAAATTTTGGGCCTAGAATACTGAGTTTATGGAATACAAAGTTTACAAAATGTGGAGTAAAAATAAAGCAAGTATGATTGAAAAGCAACACTTATTCTATAATCTCAGCACTTTGGGAGGCCAAGGCCTTAAGCTCAGGATGAGTCTGGGCAACATAGTAGGACCCCGTCTCTACAAAAAATAAAAATAAAAACATTAACCAGGCTTGGTGGTGCGTGCCTATAGTCCCAACTACTTGGGAGGATGAGGTGGGAGGATCACTTGAGCACAAAGGTTGAGGCTGCAGTGAGCTATAATCATGCCACCACATTCTAGCTTGAGCAACAGAGCAAGACCTGATCTCAAAACAAAAAACATACAAGGATATATCACTTACTATATATGCATGTTACAAGAACTTACTGCTAGAACATTTGTGTATCAAATAGTTAGACCTCTTATTTATCCACAATTCCACGAAAGTGTAGCAAGTCATTTCCTACATTTCCTTCTATCAAGATAAACTGTTTAATGCCTATGTGAGATACTACCATCCACTCAACTTTTTAAAGAGAAAAAAAGTCAGCAAGATATTTGAAACCAAAAATATAAAATAAAAGCCCACTACAATTTTAAACAGCAACAACAACAACAAAAAAATGCAACTAACGCAGTTTATATCTTCTTTTGTTTAAAGGTAACACTTCTATTTAAAAGAAGATATAAACGCACACATATACATATATATATATATTTTTTTTTTTTTGGGGGGGGGTCTGTTTTTTTTTTCTTTTTTGAGATGGGTTCTTGCTATATTACCCAGGTTTGTCTTGAAGGCCTGGGCTCAAGCGATCCTCCTGCCTCAGCCTCCTGAGTAGCTGGGACTATAGGCATGTGCCACCACACCCAGCGATACCATTTTAGAAAAATGATACCTACCTTGAAAATACTCATCTATTGACGCTCTCGCTTCTACCAAATAAAATTAAAATAACTTTATTTTCTGCCTCTGCAATTTATACTTTTTGTAAATAACTAGTATCCACTGGTTTCTGTATGTCTGCAGCTATAAACATCTGATACACAGCAAGATAATTATCAGCTTGTAGAAATGCCAAGAAGTAAAACACAGCTATAATTAGTGTAAAACAGGTAAACAATGTAAATTACTATGTTTATATAACAAGTTGAGAACCTCAAAGTAATAAAAAAAGATTAAGTATCATATTTACTCTCCCTTTTCTGTCTATCTTCTTTCAATCATTTTTTTCTGAAATGCATTTCAATTCTTACTCTACTGGGCTATCTAATAATACATACTTAATATATATACTTGATAATATAATACTTACATCAATAATAGCTGCTGCACTGCTGTCTAGATGTTTATACAATTCATGTAATACTTCTCTCAGTTTCTTCATAGTTTTCTTATTGGGCTGAAGGAGCATTGCTTGGAAGTTCACTGGCAAGCCATACCTTACAAAGGAGCAGAAATAACAGTATGCCACAGAAGCAAACATGTAAAGAGATTTTCTTACCAAAGCAAATATTCTTATACTCTTTAATCATGGTTCACAAGGAGAGAGTATCTCACTTTACTTTTTACAAGTTCAACTGATATATAGAGAAACTTTAATATACACAAAGAATGTTAATATAAATAGAAACACAAACTTTTGGTCCTCACTGTCCACTAGAAATCTCTCTTGAAAATGAGCCGATTACTAGGAATTACTTCAATTACCATTCAATTTCTAAGGTAATATATAAATAGCCTCAGGAAATAATTACAGTAAGGTTAATAAATACTATTATGGTAATAGCATGAGCTTACCCACATCTACTTTGAAAATTTGAAGAAACATAAAAACAGTAAGCATGGTTATATATAAGTTTTGGGTTTTTAAAAACTATTTCTAATATGAGCAACACACACAGGACCAGAATATGATTTTTTTTAAGTATCTCAAAATATTAAAATCGTTTAGGTTAATACAAAATGATTTCAATAAGTCATTAGTATACTATGTATCCAGTGACATGTAAAAACATCTGAAAGATCTTCCTTTTAAACAAATACTGGCTAATAGTTAGCCTACTTTTAACTTAAGTAAAACACAAGAGATTAATGCTAAGGATACGGCAGCATTAATCTCTTTTTCTAAACCTGCTGTTAAAGAACAAGACTAATATGCACTTCATAAGCTGTGTGATACTGACAACCTCTGTCTCATGATTGGCCCTTTGGTTTCTCCAAACCAATTTCCTATTGCTGGACTGTGTAATGTAAGGAATCTACAAACTCTTTAAGTTCCAAGTTTGGCAATTAACTTTCTTTACCTTAAAACAGACTCAACAAAAACCCGTAATGCTTTCACGTGAATCCATGCAATAAACGCTTCACTAAAATTCACTTTCAGCCATCGTACAAGTGGTCCCTATAAAAAGAGAAAAAAATTACCACAAATTTGGTCTTAGAAATAGAAATTAGATAGACCAAATTTTTTTTAAGTGACTACCTATTAGTAATCTATAGAAGAATTAAGTCACATAATTCACTTTCTACATGTCTGTTATTCTCATTATCTCACATACCTCACCTTAAATTAGATTATAAGGTTAGCCACTACTGGCTGATCTCAACAGACACTAAAATGCACTGAACCAATTCACTAGCACAGAAAAAGGCATATATTTTAATCAAAGTAGTTTAAACTCGTACAAAATATAGAAATGCCTTAGGTTTGAAAATCAAACTATAAAGATCTGAATTTACTACACAACACTCTAAAACATTTAATACATTTAAAATGAAATTCAACTTACAAACAACTTCTCAGTAACAAAGACAAACAGTTACGTAGGCAAGCCATATAACAGCCCTAGCTCTTAGTTTTCCCATCTGTAAAAAAAGGAAGTTGGTCTGGATATCTAAAACCTCTTTACATTCCAATTATGTAGTATAAGTTCTTTTTAAACTTCAAATATTCTGTAGGATTAAACAGATTTCAAATACCTCCTCTTTCCATACTTAAAAGACATATATTATCAATTCTGCTAACACTCATTTGGATAACATTATTAGGCTCATTAGGATGTACCAACCAATTAATTTAAGCAAAAAGGATAGCAAACAAAGTGAAAATCTGTGGTCAAACTATTCTTTAAAAGGATTTTAGGTTTTCCCTAGACAGCTGGTTATTTGGACATTACTTGGTTAGAATTAATTTCCTCCTAGTTGATAGGATATGACTTAAAAAGTACTTGGAACTAATTTTCAATATCTCCCCTTTATTTCCTCTCATATTATTAAGAGAAACACATCTTTACTCATTTTATTTCCCTTTCCAAACAAGCTTTTAGTCTTCACAGTAACCCCACACTTGAAGATGGTAAGTTAACACCATCTTTCATTTTCACAATTCCACTCATTTCCCATTACATCTAGAGTACACCAATTCTCCAATAGTTTCAATACAAACTGTTTCAATAAGAGACTGAGGCATGAAAAAAATCTGCCTCAAGAAAGTGAAAATTCTTACTGAAAAGAACTTTGTTACTTAACTAAAATCGCCCTTCACGTACAAGGACATTAACCAGAATACTGCATTTAAAATTAATATCTGATATGAATTTAGGTGGAGTAATTTATTTTTAAGGATGCGTTTTAAGATAACTATTCTATCTATTTAAGACAGATCTAGAAGCAGCTTAGGTCTATCTTAAATAGATAAAATAGTTATCTTTAGAATAGTTAAGCTTTAGAAGAAATTCATTCTAATCAATTTTTAAAAAAACAAAATCAAATGTCTTAAAACCAAAGCAGATTTTTACTTCCTTTTAAATCAAAGGAAAGCAATATCACTTTTTCTTCTGCTTAACTGGATAATAGTAAATATTAAAAACACATACAAATTGTTTTTTCTTATCAGTAGAAAGCCTGTTCATTTCTTCTTTATCTGCTTTCATCTCCTCTTCATTATACTGGAAGTCACGAACAATGAATCTAAATTTGGGGGAAAAAAAATTGTTCACGTTGTATACAGCTGATGTAACACAGTAAATAAACAAAAAATAGTAATAATCTTACTTGTTTTCCCTGGCTTTGTGTCTGAAGTCATCAACTGCCTTCCTAAACAAGGTGACATTACACAGGTAACTATCTTGGTCCTCTGAGAGAACACTATGAAAAAAAAAAAAAAGTCCATTTAAAGATTTATACATATTGCTGTCTTTCATATTAAGGGCAAAATTCAGAAACTGGCAGAAGAGAAAAGTGGGGTATAATGGCCCTTCCCAAATCACCTCAATGTTTTTCTATCTGGATTGCCTCAAACACTGAAGATACTGAATGTTTATGCTATATTTTGCTTAAGCTACCTTAACAGTCTAATTACATTTATTTCTTACTAACCAACAAAATTAGACATTAACTCCAGTAGAGCATCCAAATGGTAAGAATCACACTTTTCAGTCACTGTCAGCGCCAGGCTCGTGTGTTTCCAGTGTTTCCTTGGTAAGTGCGCTCTTCTTTTCGGGAACCCTAATTCTTCCTTTCTCCAGGCCAACTCAGCCCCACTGAGGCCCAGCCCAGCCTCTCTACATTACCAGTACCTCAAACCGTGGATCTTTCCTTTGCTCCCATGAGACCTCTCAATCGAAAACTGACGGGCTGGATGTGGTGGCTCATGCCTATAATCCCAACACTTTAGGAGGCTGAGGCAGGTGATTGTTTGAGCTCAGGACTTTGAGACGGGACTGGGCAACATGGCAAGACCCTGTCTGTATGAAAAATACAAAAACTACCTGGGCGTGAAGGTACACGCCTGTAGTCCTAGCTACTCGGGAGGCTGACGTGGGAGGATCACTTGAGCTGGGGAGGTTGAGGCTGCAGTGAACTGAGATTGCGCCACTATACTCCAGCCTGGGTGACAGAGTAAGACCCTGTCAAAAAAAAAAATGACAAACACAACTGTCTAAATCATCTCTGAATAAATGTACTTGTGTGCACCTCATGGCTCCATTTTAGGCTTTTTCTAAAAGCCCAGTGAGGTCAGAACTTCAATTCAGTCACAGCTCTATGGACATCACTGGAAAGACCTTTCCAGACACAACTGCCAGGAAATTTTAATAGTCATCTAAATCTGTAATACCTTGGGGAAAGTCCACTGTTTGAGCTTGTATATAGTATGGTCCAAATTAGGCTTTGAGAATTTACCTATAGTGCCTCCTGTACAGAAGCCGCGGCTGCACAGCAGCTGCTCCACAGTGATAACCTTGGGGCAGGGGGATGTTACTGAGAGGAGTCTCTTCCCCTTTCTATCTTTCACATATTGGAGGTCTTCTAATGTTTAGTGCTTTTTAAGCAGCTTTACAGAAATGTAATCGTTATACAAAAAACTGTGCTCATTTAATGTCTATAATCCAAAGCGTGGACATACGCATGAAAACATCACCATAATCTAGATAATAAACATGTCCATCACTACCAAAAGTGTCCTGTGCCCTGTTGTTGGTTGTTTTCTTTGTTTTTTAGCATTTAGTTTTTATTTACAATCTGGTATCTCTGAAATCAGAAAAAATAAGTTTTACAAAACAGAGGAATGCCTGTGGAATTTAAAGATACTATATTAAAATTTTATAAAAAGCATGTGTAGTTTTTCCTGATGCCTGAGAACCACCTGGTTAGCCAAGTAAATTCAGGAGGCAACTAGACACACACTGTTTAATCACAGAATGGCTTTAAGTACTGAATCCACCCCGCTCCTGGTCAGCCAGCCAGCCGGGCCACCTCCCTAGTGTATGATCAGCACACCTCTGGGAGTACTGATCACTGTAATGGCTGACATGCAGAGAAAGCTCACCTACTCTGGATTTAGAACATTGAAACCTCCTGTTAAATTGTGTCTTCTCAAAACAATTACCCTTAGTTCTTGCTCCTGGTGCCCATCAAACCAAATGGAGGGCAGCTACCAAGTGGACAGAGCTTGATCAAAAAAAACTTCTGCTTTTTGCCAAGATTTACTCAGTGATGTGTGAACTGCTTGAGATCAAAACAAATCCAAATCTAACTTGGCAAGCTATTTCAGAGCCACAAATAATGTTATACCATTATCATATTAATCTTTTAAACTCATCCAATACTTGACTGTTTTGAAAAACCTTCCAAAAGCATTTGGTGCTTGACATGGCCCTGTGCTGATGAGCAGGTTACCTATTAAGCAGGTTCCTACCTATTGTGCAGATATCTGGGACATAGCAAATTCCTACGGCTTGCCCAAAAACCTGATGGTGACAAAGGCCAAGATAAAACTTCCACCTTATCTTATAACTAAATCCTCCTATGCCACATTGTTAAGAAAAAATAAATGCCACTTGCTTTCCCTCTTTCCCCTATGGCAAGGTATTTCTTAAAGCTGTATAAAAAATAAATCACAAGTCATTACTATAATGAACTTTTAGTCATTTAACATGTACTGAGACTCTGTAATGCAAGCACTTGCTGGATATTAGTATAAAACTAAGATAGCATCTCCCAATCTCAAGGTATGGGTTTAGTAAAGGAAACAGACATAAACAGGTAACTGCAATACAGAGTTGTTACGTGCTGTAATAGAAAATATATGTGACACACTGGGGAATTAGTAACTTTATCTGAAGGGATTCAAAGGAGTTTCACTGAAGAGGTGATACCAGGTGGAAGTTTGAAAGAAAGGCAAAAAAGAGAAGAACGTTCCAGACAGAACCCCATATGCAAATAAATATAGAAATGGAATAGCATGGTGCATTTGAGGATTCAGGAATTGCCAAAAATAAGTATAGATGGGGCTGGCCATGGTGGTTCACACCTGTAATCCCAGCACTTTGGGAGGCTGAGGTGGGCGATCACTTGAGGTCTGGAGTTCAAGACCAGCTTGGCCAACATAGTGAAACCCCATCTCTACTAAAAATACAAAAATTAGCTGAGTGTAGTGGCACATGCCTGTAATCCCAGCTACCTGGAAGGCTGAGGAGACTCGCTTGAACCCAGAGCTTATGGTAAGTAGAGATCACTCCTCTGCACTCCAGCCTGGGGGGAGAGGGGAGAGGGGGGAGGGGAGAGGAGAGGGGAGGGGAGAAGAGGAGAGGAAAGAGAGAGCGCATATGTGTGTGTGTGTGTACCTGGAATATAGGGTAGAAGAAAGGTGTGTGTGTGTGTGTGTGTGTGTGTGTGTGTGTGTGTGTGTGTTGAGGGGAGGGACAAGCAGTGTTTTAGACAGGGAAGTAACAGATCTGTATGTTACGAAGATGAAAATGGCAGCAATGTGGAAGACTGATGAGAGGAGAAAATACCGGAGAAAAGGAGAGCACTAAGGTCAATTACCATGGTCCAGGCAAGGGACGAGGGAGTCAGAGCTGGAACAGTGGCAATAGGTCTGGTGGGAGTAGGAAGAGTAGATTTAACCATATGAAATTGCGGATATTTGACCACAGGCTGATGTTGAATATTCTACAAATAGTTATATTTTGTGAATTTTTACATTCTTTCAGGTTTGAGGACAGTTAGAAGAATGGATTTAAAAATATTAGACTGAATATTACAGTGAATATTTTTCAATCTATTCTACCTCAAAATTCCGCTTTCATCTTCAGTGCTCCCAAGAATAATCACTCAAGTTATCATTCCAAAAAGTAATGTATTACTACTACCTTTGTGTAAAGCACATAGAACAACGACTAACTCATAGTAACCACTCAAAAATGTTGATCGCGTTAAGCCAAAAATTCAGCATCAAGTTATTGAGATCTTTCCTAAATAGCAGACAAAATTTCAACTCAAAAAAGCCTATCTGCCCCTACATGAACTGCACATACTCTTCATGGTGCTATTTGGGCTAGTGCCATGTTCTCTCTAACTAAATTTAAATAGGTAAGTCTTTGAGTCAGTGATTCCAAATGTACTTTGAACTGAGAAGCAGGTAGAACAGATGTTTTCACTGAGCAAGGAAAGGCTAGGAGCTCTCAGAAGGTTAGTGTGCACTTACAAGTCATTTGCAAATAAGTCTTGACTGCATTAAACTGTTCCCTACCTGAAATCTTCCCCCTAAACTACTAAAGTGGCCATCCAAACATGTAAATTTCTGATGGAATATTTAAGTCTTCCTATCAGAGTAAATCTGAGCTTACTTAATAAGCCTATACACCATCCCCGTGGACATCTGGCTTGGCATATGTCCACCTCTGGAGGACATTCTGTATGCACTGGGTCTTCACTCTCCTCCTCCACCTGCCTCCTAGACAGAGTCAACCTCTATGGCTTCAATGCCCTACAGAAATGTCAGTATCAACAGCCTAAGTGAGAAACTAATATCAAGACACAACTGTAGTCTTCAGTTTACCATGTGAAGAGCTGTATGAATGAAAAGGTATTCCCTCAAATGAAAAAAATTCATGACAAGCACAAGTTTGTTGTTTAGTTCTCAAAAGATCAACATTTGTGAAAATACATGAATACTCCATTAAGCCTTAAAATAACTTCATAATATATACAAGGAAGGTGCTATACTCATTTACCGACAAAGAAAATGAGGCCCAGAGAAGTTAAAAGACTTACCCCAGGTCACACAGCAAGGTGGTAGCAGAACTGAGGCAGGAGAATAGAGTCTGGAGGCAGGGAACCTAAGGCTGTTTCACCCCGACTTCCTAGAACTAAATTGAAAGGAAAACCCTAACTTTCCGTGCCTAAGTAACAAAAGGACCAGGGGCTACTCCCTTTGACCTTTCCTGCATGGCAGATTCTAAACTGGCTGTCTGCAACAAATCAGACTGATTGCCAAATGAGTTTTCATTTTCACAGAAGTATAACTTTGCAACTTCACCCTAGCCTCTGATTGGTTTGCACAGGAGTTTGACCTTTGTAACTTCACTTCAGCCTCTGGTTGGCTGCTTTCTGCAACCAATCAGACTGACTGTTGGCTACCACTTCATTTACATGAGGTGAGCATGCAGTGGCCAATGGGAAACTTGTAGGAGTTACTTGGACCCAGGAAGATTCTGTATCTGGGCCCTTGAGCCACAGCTCAGGTCCGCTCCCACACTGTGGAGTATATTTTCTTTCATTTTGAGTAAATCCCTGCTTTCGTTCTTTTGTTGCTTCATTCTTTCTTTGCTTTGCTGGGCATTTTGTTCAATTCTTTGTTCAAAACACCAAAAACCTAGACAACCTGCAGTCACAACCCTACCAGTGACAGACCCTACAGGTGACAGACTCTACCAGTAACAGAATCAGCAACAGAACTCAGATCCCTGGGTCCAGAACTCCTTCCATTATACTAAGCTACCTCCCATATGACATAATGACTCTGAAAAAGAAAATAATTCACGTGCCTGACCTTACTAATTCCACTTCTTTATTGCCTTCTATATCTTCCACAGTGCTGCCTCCCTTTGAAGCATAAATATATAGATATAGATATAGATGAATCATTTGGGGTAGAGATACATTGTATTTATATTTCCTCAAAGAACACCTGGTGTGGCAATGGCAGAAGATGAAAAAATGACATGGAATAGTATTAAAAGGGTACAGGACCTGGAGCTAAAACATTTTGAGTTCTACCCCTAACTCTGCCACTGGACACTTTACACAGCCATAGGCCTCAGGCGACTATTTAAGCAACTATTTTGACTTCTATTAGAACAAGAATGATAACCGCCCATAATCCATACTTCTTCACAGACTTGTTTTAAATTTCAAATTAGATAATGCATGTTAAATCCATAAATTTAAAAAGTGCTTAATAAAAAAGGGGTTTTTTGCTTGTTTTTTTTTTAAATAAAAGGAACGTACAGATTAGGTAAAATCTAAGCTCAAAGTGATGGTGAACATTTGGAGTTCAACACGGCAGTCCAGAAGCCATTCTGGTACACTTCCTTTGGCAAGCAAAATGAGGAATTATAGACACATAGTAGGTATGCAATAGTGAATAAAGAATGTTCAAAAGGCAGCATACTGTGTGGCAGAAAAAGTACCACATCAGAGACCTAGTTCTAGCCCTGCCATGAATGACATGTGTGACTCCGGGTAAACTATTAATACCTCACTGGCCTCAAAATTCTAAGTCTATAAACGGGAGGTTGTCAGACTGTGCCAAGTCTCTTCTAGGTCTAAAATTATTGCAACTAGAGTTCACAGAACTCACTCATGAGGTTAATTTATCCCAAAGGCAAGAGAGCAAACATATTTCCTAAGCCAACATCCAAACTCTAAAAGGAATTCTAGGAAACAAAGGGTTTTACAAAGACTACTACTTACTTGCTAGACCTTGGAACTACCATTTCGGCTAGTGTTTCATACTGCTTAATCCAGTCATTGTGGTTTAACCTGCAGAAAAGGTACAATACACATTGAAAAAGAAAAACAAGACCTATTTCCTGCCATATCCAGGAAAAGATAAAAATTATGAGATAAATAGGAAATCTGGCTATAGTAAGTAAACTTCAACTCTATTTAATAAAAAAAAAAAAATTCAGGTTTTCTACTGAGAATGAATTTCAAATACACTGAGTAATGCAGGAAATTGGATGTCACCACCCAACATCCAGTAACTATTGCAAAAGAGGCACATCCTAGAACTAGGTTTGGAAAGGAAGTCAAGCAGTGTAGTGTATAGATTCTAAATTATTTTCAGACTAAATAGTTCATGTGTATCTGTATTTTTTAAAAAAGATCATGCTGAAATTACTACCATTCCTGCTCAGTGGCCATTATGAAGGACTGAATAAAACTATATTTACAGGAAGCACAGAGTACCATGAGGTAGTAAGTAAATGAAATGCCAGTAAGCTATGTTGCCACAAAGAATTGTTCAACAACCTTCTCTAGAGGCCACTGGCTTCCCAGGATGTGGGGAGATAGAACTATGTTTGAGAATGAAAACAAAGAATTACAGTGCTTATAGGTCAAGGCAGAAAATAATTCATCATGTAAAGTATCCTAGGCCTATGTTTCAACTACAAGTTACCGTAAACTATAAAAATTTCTGGTTTTGAACCCAAGTTTTAAATAAAGGTTGAATGAGTCAAATATTTTAACTGGGCAAATGTTATTTTCCTACAAAAGCACAGATATATAGAATTTTCTTATTAACAATCAGTATTTCAGTGTAACAGAGGAGAGTTATGTAACTAAAATACAAAATAAAACTTCTGGAGTGAAACCCTTAGATTAAAGGCCTTCTCCATGTGCAAAGAAAAATTCAAAAGCCAGTATACTGCAATAAGGGGAAAAAATGCAGAAGTCAGATAATATTGTAGCCACTGTAAACTCCACGGAGGCATCATTTTCTAGTATTCCCAATCTCTGAACCAGATAAAAATGCAGAGCACAGCAAGGAAGTCTTCATGCAATGATACTCTGAAAAAGACTCAAATCTCCCACCTGAATTTGGATCCCCCAAACATTCCCAGATAGCAAGACTTCAGTGTGTAAGTCTAAAGTGAAACCACTCATAGTGCTATACAGATGCACACAGAGTCCAGGTCTTCCTACAGGTACCCAAAGATTTCATTTCACTTCATTCAAGATTAACTATGATCAAATAGCAAATAACACAGAAGGCCTAATCCTAAAGAGATTTAAAAGGTTATCTAGTCCAGGGATTAGCAAACTATGCCCACAGCTAAGCCTGTTTTGTAAATAAAGTTTTATTGAAACAGCCATATCCATTCATTTACATATCACCTATGGCTACTCAGCTATAACCACAAAGTTGACAGGGTGGAGTAGTTGTGACAGAGAGCACATCATTTGCAAAGCCTACAATACTTACTATCTAACCCTTTATTTTAAAAAATGCTAATATCTGATCTAAACTATTATTTGCTTCTTACAGGGCTTAATTCATCCTAACCAGTCATAAAGATTTTTTTCAGAAAAAAATGCAAAGACCTTCCTATTCTGAGAAATCTAAAATCTGCATTTTTGAAACAATCGATAATTTAGCGTTACTTAATGTTTGAATGAGCCAACTCTACCAAGCTACTAAATTTGATTTGGAAACTCTATTTATAATTGACATCTCCATTGCCAGGTTATGATCTAACTTCTACTTTATGTGCCACATGAGCAAATGCTGATTGACAGAATGAAGAGCAAGGTTATATTCTTTTTACACTTGGATTTTATGGACAACTTCAAATTACAATACTAGATACTAACATTTTTCTTGTATTTTAACAAGTAAAACCTTTTGTAATAGACTTACTTGGGCACTACTACCAGTAATGTGACAAGATACTCTGAATCAAGAACAAAGTCATCCTTCTTCACAATTTCTGCTAGACTTCTAGTTAGCAAACTTCCTCTGGGGAATTAAAAAAAAAAATCATTAGGCTGATAATTATGTGCTTCTGTAACACAAGTAAAGAAACAGCAGGCTAATAATACACAAATATACTATACATATATCGAGAGGGATTAGTCTTAACATTTTTACTTTGTAAGAAGTCATCATTTAGCTGAATATACCCTACCCTTGCAACCAAAGAAACATCTTTTAACAAAATCTGCCTCTAGTGTTTGGTGTTTTCTTTAACTATTATAACTCACCTCTTCTCTTGGGTACATATATAGTATCTTGACTGGAAAAGTGCTATCTACTCATTAGATATCAATTAAAGTCTATTCCATCATATAATTATGAAATTATATCATCTAAGCACAACACCTAAGAACATCTTTGGTGTTCTTCCCTCTCCTTGTGTATCATTTGATACCAGGCAATTCTGGTAGCTAACCCAATAATTAACTCTTTCAAATCAGTCTTCATTTGTCTTCCAGTAATCATTTTCCTGTAATAAATATGTCCTGCCCTGTTTGTATCACTGATAATATCCAACCAACTTTCCCTCTAGGATATGAAGGCACAGCTTGAATACTTCCATGCTTAACGTTGCACTTGTAGTAGTCATAGCACAAGGGGATTAACCACAACAATGCAGTCCTATTTTTAAAAATCTAATGAGTGAAAAACCTTAACTGAAAAAACAGATGAGAGAATAATTATTACATCATAAAAGGATTCTTCTATAGTTATGCAACAGGTAATTGCTATGCAGTTATATTATGATTTCATTTAAAACAATTAATTTTAGACTATTTTTCAGTGAAATATCAAATGGATAAAGGGATAAGCCAGGACCCATTTCACAAGCATTATTTGTAAAACAAGTACAATAAATCAGCTTCCCATCTATTTTGACTAGTCTGAATTCTATAAACTTATCTTAGTGAATTTTCTCCATGCAGTGAAAGAAACACCACTTTGATTACAGAAACAACATAAACTGAAACTAACTACATCCCCACAATATCTCCTTCAGTGCATGCCAGTGTGTTTCACCAGTTCTTACTACTCAAATATACTTGATATGCTTACGCATTCTTTCTTTCCAAATTCTGAAGATTTCCTTTCAGGTTATTGTATGCAGATGCTCGAGATTTCAGGTCATTATCAATCTGAGTTACTCCCTTCAAAAAAGAAAAACAGACAAAATTTTCCCAAATCTGCCTCTACTAATACCATCAATGTAGCTAAACTTTAACTTCTACAAAAAAACCCCACCAGTTTCTAGTTTCTAGTGTCAGAATATTCTATTATTTTAAAAGCATGACTTTAGAAGCTTATTTTAAAAACAGCCTACTTCTTTTTAATGTGATAATTTCCATATGAATATTTTCTACCAAAAGTAATGTTTTAGTCCACATGTATTTTAATTATTATTACTTCTTAAACCATGGAAACGGAATCTAGGCTACTGGTTTTGGAGATTACTAATTACAAGGCTACAATTCATAAGACTGAAGGATATTTTCCAAAATAAATTACATAAAGAGTGTTGACTACTGCAAACATCACTATTACACAGAGTATTTTTCTACAAAATTAAAACTATAGTTGAATTTATTCATGTTTCAAAAGCTGTTTTTTTTGTTTTTTTTTTTTTTTTTTTTCAAAAAAAGACTAAAACTACTAACTACTTAGGTGAAAATGTGAAGTAAACAACATTTGAAGAATTGACTTTAACATAGCTCTAGCATTACTAGCTGTGTAGCACAAGGCCGAGTCACTTCACCTCTCTAAGCCTGCTTCCCTATCTACAAAAGCATCAGAAAGCAGACGATCGAATCCTTAAGGATCCAGAAAATAAGGCTCCGTCATGGTAAGAATACCACTTTATATTATCAAATAATAGTTTCTTAAACTATAGTCATAAAACTGTATGACGACTTTAGTTAAAATCTTTGATAGTCTATTTATTTACATTTAACTATATAGCATAGTGCACAACTAAAGTTACTGGGAGCCAAGGAAAGTCTGTCCAATAATTTAAACTACACTTCTTGCCCCAGCCAGGTCAATAAGAATGCTGGCAAACAATTAACAGGTCCTTGTCTATCTGTCTCATTATAGTTCCTGTTAAGACTTTTATTCCACAAACAGATCTCGTGGGGAAAAGACAGACCTTTACATTTCTCTCAAGTTCAAGGATTTCTCAATATAAAAGGTGCTCTTAACTTGGTGGGTTCATGCATCAGCTTCAAGGTCCAGAGAATCCAGAGTTTAATGTTTGAACAAGTACTACATGCACATAAAAATACTTTAGTGACTACTATTATGTACCTGAATGACTAAGAAATCTTAGTAGACTCTAATTTCCTATTCTACACAATCTCAGGTACCCTTAAAATTTGTATAAAAAATAATTACAGAATTTTCACACTTTCTTTCTTAAACATTGTTGATGTAATATTTAATTATATAACTAAGTATATAACTTAGATAATCTACACATGGAAGCATTATAATTTTTAACATATTTTAATGTCTAAAGCTGTAGTAAGGATACCTTCTATCTGTGACATATAATTAAGTTGCCTTATCAAAACCTACAAAGTATTTCATAGCAAAATTATAAAATAAGCAAAGCCACTAAAAATCAATGTTTCCTACTTGTCTCAAGTACTATCTTACCTTGGCAATTATTTCAGAAATATTTTTCAGGGACTGCTTGATTGGATATTTGGCCATGTCCCACTGGAACCTTGTTATATAAGTAACCAAGTCCACTGAAATAAAGGAATTAATTAATTACTGAAGAGAAGCAATAGAATTGTTCAGTTTTTTACACAGCAAAATATTTTAATACTGACATTGGCACTGAGGAAATAAGCAAAGCTGTCATTTCTGAAGAATCCTGATTAAATGTGAACTATATTAAGTAACAGGGATTAATCCAAATTTTACTTTGTAATCTCTTCTTACTCAAAATTTAATACATATTAATATGATCCTTCTAATTTGATTACTTTAAAAATGAAATATGTACATATTCCTAATATGCATCGTGTGAAGGAGAGAGACACAAAGATTAAGAAACTACTTCAAATTGTCTCCTCAATAAGCGGAATTTGACAAAAACATGTTCTTTCTTTGATAACTCACCCAAAGAAACCGAAAAAAAACTTGTCTGTTAAAACCATGTGATGATTGTTTCCAGGAGTCCACACTTTAGTAATTTTCAAAAAATGGATCCTTTCATTTTCAAATGGAAAGAAAAAAACATGTAAAGCTAAAGAAATACTCAACAACTTATTCCTTGGAAGTTTAGTAATCAAAGTGACTTCACCTCTAGCAGGATCAAGGTCAGTGAAATGAAACGTTAAGTATGGTAGTGCTAACTGACAAAAGTAATTCATATAAAAATATCTTTCTCTTCTCAACACCTCCTTACATAATACCAGTGAGTCAACAACACAGATGGTATTTCCAAAAGCAACTCTAGATGCACTGCCCCTCTTGTTCAACCACCATTCCATCTACTAGACTGATTGCCCCATTTCATGAAATACACAGATCAGTAAAGGCACCATAAATCTGTTCTTTCTCAAAACATAAATCAACAGACACAGTAAACAATCAGATCAGAATTACTTGATAATAAAGAATAGGAATAAGTTACTATATTTTTAACTGATTAAATATTTAGTGAACAGCTATTATTTGCAAGAAAAAATGAGATTTCAGGAACACTGGATTTAAAATACAGTGACCTTATCAGAGCAGATGATCCCATAGAGAATGAAAGGAAAGGCTCCCAGAGGTTTATTAAGGGGCAAGGGGAAAGAAAGGGTTATTTCCTTCTTTTTTTTGAGAAAAAAAAAAGAAAAAGAAACAGGGTCTTGCTCTGCTCTGTCACCCATGCTGGAGTGAAGTGGTACAATCGTAGCTCATTGCAGCCTTGAACTCCTGTGCTCAAGCAAACCTCCCTCCTCAGCCTCCTGACCAGCTGAGACGATAGGCATACACCACCACAACCAGCTAATTTTTTTTTTCTTTCTTTTTGTTTGTTTGGGTTTTTTAGAGACAGGGTCTTCCTATGTTGCCCAGGCTCGTTCTGAACTCCTGCACTCAAGCGATCCTCCCGCCACAGCCTCCCAATGTGTTGGGATTACAGGCATGAACCACTATGCCTAGCTCATTATTTCCTATTATAATGACATCACTAAAGATGGGCTTCTAATTTTAAATGAAGCAAAATGCTAAAATGACATTTCATTAGAAAATAAGAAGTACAAATGACAACAATGGGGTCAGAACCATCTTTATAAAGTCATTACTACATAGAGCAAATGCTACATAAATATTGGCTTCTAGCTACAGAGAGGTCAGTAGGTTATTTTCTGGGTATTAAGTAAAGAATGCCAAAATGAAATTTGGGTGGACGGGGACACTATTCTGCAATAAAATTAATAATTTCTGTTCTAAGGCTTTCACAGCTATACACTGTTAAATAAAAAAATCTTTATAAGACAGCAGGTATTCAATTGGAACAATGCTGAGATATACAACTTGGAAACTTACTTGTAAATGTGTGAACAAATAGATCCTGGAAAGAACTAAGGCAAATATTTACAATACTGCTCTTGCAGGAGACTTGACATCATATCATAAGCTATATTATATATTACGTAAGACTGTCTTCTACAAGATTATGTTTCAGGGGACAGTTATGTACCTGGAAGTATCACCAAATTCAGGAACAATAATTGTATTTTAATGGCTTTCTATTGTATTTAGTGTCCTCTTCTATAGACTTTTTTTTTTTTTCTGAGACAGAGTCTTGTTCTGTCACCCAGGCTGGAGTGCAGTGGCACGATCTTGGCTCACTGCAACCTCCACCTCCTGGGTTCAAGCAATTCTCTTGCCTCAGCCTCTCAAGTAGCTGGAACTACAGGCACCCGTCACTGTGCCCGGTTAGTTTTTGTGTTTTAGTAGAGACGGGGTTTCATCATGTTGGCCAGGTTGGTCTCAAACTCCTGACCTCATGATCTGCCTGCCTCAGCCTCCCAAAGTGCTGGGATTATAGGCATGAGTCACCGCACCTGGCCTCTACAGACTTCTGACATTACTTTTTGTTTCTGTAGCTTAGTCATTCGCTTTATATGAGTTAATAATAATTAAATCATGAACATTAGCTTACCTCCATTAGCCAACAGATTCTCTTGAACTTTGTCTTTACTGTCTTCTAATACATCAGCCATGTACTGAGCCACTTTCTTAACCACTCTGGAGAGGAAAAAAATCAACAACCGTTTTCAGAAAAAAAAAAAGATCTAAATTCCATTCTAGATGATGAACATATTATATAAAGACATGAATTTGACTATATATGTTCCCATTATACCTATCTGTATAATATACAATAAATGGATCTTATCTTTTAATGTTTTAAGGATAAAATGGACCAAGATTTTGTTACATGCAAAAATCAGCTGAGTAACTGTAGAGTTTTAAGGAGACTACATGCAATGTGTCTACTAGTCTAGAAAGAAAGTCGTGGGAAGCTAGTGAGAAACAGTCTGTAAATAGCCATATATTTATATGCCAAGAAACTAGACAATGCAAGGACTAAGAACAAAAGAGGAGGCCGGGAACTAGCATTCACTGTGCTCCTATGACAGCAAGACACTGCTTTTCCTTAGGAAGAAAGGGATCTGACAGGCAAGAGAACATAAGCAATAAGTCATGATGAAAAATTAGGTCCTACATTATGAATTCAATAACTGTTTATTGAGCATCTACTATCTAAAAGGAGCTATGCTATAGAGGAAGCCATGCCAAAACTATTACGTTGGTGCAAAAGTAATTGTGGTTCTGGCCATTACTTAACCAAAAAAAAAAAAAAAAAAAAAGGCATAAACTACAATTACTTTTGCACCAACCTAAACCAAGGTACCTATATACGACCTTGTCAATTCTTTCATTTATAAGAAAGAAACTGAGGTATGAAAGAATAAGTGACTTATCCAAAGTCACAAGACCAGTTAATGGCAGAGCCATGACTACCAGAAACATGTTGTCTTGACTTTGGGAGTTCAGCATCCTTTTCCTCATTCCATGTCTGCCTTCATGTCTAGGTCCTGGGTGGGCTTCAAAATCATAGAAGACAAAATCACTACCTTCATACATTGCTTTAAATCTCTCTGGAAAGATTAAAAAATATATATAAATTACTAAATAGAAAACAATCTGAGGTCAGTGCCAGCTGAGATTGCCAGATTGCAGACAGAGAGAGGGAAAAGAGATTACTTGCAGCTACTGTAATCAAGAAAGCCCAAGGGCTCATGAGCAGGTGATGAAGGACAGAAATGGGTTTAAAAGAATGATTACGTGGGAAGAAAGCATATTCTTGCCATGGGGCATAGTGTGAGTCAAGATAAGAGGTGGATAAGCAGTAGGCATCCAGAGAATGGTGAGGAATCCAGATTGATGGAAGCAGGAGGCTGAGAAGCAGGGGAGCTTAGGCTAGGAAAGTGGGATGCCAGATTGCAGAGGCATAGCTTCTGATGCTACACTCTAGACAGTGACCTACACAGTCAAAACAGGCTCCAGGACAAGTATTCTGATGACCACATATGCTCAATGGCTAGGAGGGGAAACTGGAAGACAGATTAAGAAATTCCTATAACTTTTTTTTTTTTTTAAAATGCATGTGTGTATTTTTTTTTTTAAGAGAGAGTCTCGCTCTGTCACTCATGCTGGAGTGCAGTGATGCAATCATAGTGCATTGCAGCTTTGACCTTCTAGGCTCAAGAGATCCTCTTGCCTTGGTCCCTCGAGTAGGGGGGATTACAGGTGTGAGCCACAAAGCCTGACTTGTTAACAGTTTAAACAAGAACCAATAAGGGCCAGGAAATATGACAGAGGAGCTAAATGTAAATGACAATCCTAGGCTGAGTGGTCTCAAACCTAAAAAGTAGAACAATTTCAGAAATAATGATGTAAGCCATAAGCCTTCAACATGTTTAACTTGAGGTTTGTACATACACTTGCCTATGTATCCAAAATTCACCTATTCCTTCAAAAGGGACAAAGCATTATCATAAAATTTGACAAGCATCTTGTAAATAGAACCATTTGCTATGAACATTCTAAAATGCTGCATTTACCCCACAGAAGTACTTCAGAGTATAGAATCATCTGTGTCAAATTTATAAACTTAACATTGAATAACCCAGAACCTCATGATCTCCCTCTGCCTATTTACAAGAGGATCTGTGTCAAGGTACACAATGTCACCTCAAACGTATCTGCTCTAATGATTACATTTTTAAGAAAGAATAAGCTATGATTTACCACATATATTCTACAATGTTTGGACTTTAAAACTTGGAGCATTTAAGTCATTAAGCTATCATCTGCCAATACTACCAAAGTCTAACAACAACATGGCTTTTTAAATCCTCAGATCTTTCAGGACTGGGGAAGACGGACCTGTGGAACAATGTAGAAAAGAAGAGCTGACAAACTGCACAGATAACTTTAAATTCTGCTCACCAAACTAACTACATTTGCCCTAAATACTTTTCAGATTCCTTCCCTAAAAAATGTGAGCTGGTTGGGCAGGTGACTCACACCTGTAATCTCAGCACTCTGGGACGCTGAGGTGGGAGGATTGCTTAAGGCCAGCAGTTTGAGACCAGCCTGTGCAAGACAGCGAGACCCTGTCTCCAAAAAAATAAAAATATAAAAATTAGCTGGGTGTGGTGGTGCAAGCCTGTAGTCTTAGCTACTTGGGAAACTGAGGTGAAAGGATTGCCTGAGCCCAGGAGTTCAAGGATACAATGAGCTATGATTGCGCCACTGCACTCCAGCCTGCGGGACACCAAGACCCTGTCTCTAAAATAAATAAATAAATAAATAAAATTTAAAATCTGAGCAAACTTTAAATTATATGCAGGACATCCATTAACAATTTAAAGAAAGAACAATAAAGACATCAAGGTGACTAATAAGGGTACAAATAAATGTTACTAATTATATTCTCAGAAACCTCCTTTCTCAGTGTCTCTTTGGTTGTCATAACTTGTAACTGTAATGAGGTAGATGAGACCTCAGGGAGGACTCACTTTAGGGATGACAACCAAAAAAAAGTTTCCTTATTTTCTTCATTAAAAATGTATAAGCAAGAAACGAAAAGACTATTCTTTCTATCAGTTAGTGCTTCGAGTGTATCATAATTATTTCTACTATATTTATAGTAATTCATAATAATCATTTGCTCTATATGAATAAATGGAATTATAACCCTAAAAGTCACTTTTCCTTTCATCTTCTTTTTTCCATTCTAATAGTCAAGTGTCTGGGCCCAATTGAGCTTTTACTATCTCTTAACTAATCTACTGTGAAACTATCTGCTAAGTGGCCTTCTTGACTCAAATATTAAAGACCATCAATACATCCTAGATCTGTTCACCTCCTCACGACCTGTTGTTATGTGAAAAGATCTCTCCCTGCAACACTGACCTCTGTCTGTACTGCCACAGCCATTGCCTTGAAGTGGTTTTATCAATTCAGAAAAGCATTTTAGCAGCAGAAATGAGAAAATCCTCTAAAAATCCTAAGATAAAAGCTTTGTATCCCCAGAGTTGAAGGAACTGTAGATTGATTCTGCCAACTAATTAAAATGCAGTTATGAAAGATCCTATAACCATTTTCAGCTCAAATACACATGTACCTAAATTTCAAAAGTAACAAAAACTGCAGTTTAGAAAAACTCTTCCAACTGAATTTTGAAGAAAAAAGCATAACCATCCTCAAATAAATGCAGTAACATCCCATGTTCATGGATCAAAGACAATAATGCTAGGATGATGCTATTCCCCAAACTGATACATAGATTCAACATTATCCTCATCAAAATTCCAGCTGACTTATTTGCAGAAATTTGACACTGTTCCTAAAATTCTCACAAAAAGGCAAAGAACCCAGAATGGCCAATCTTGAAAAAAAAAAAAACAGTTGGAGAATTCACACTTTCTGATTTTAAAACTGACTACCAAGCTACAATCATCAATAATAATACAATAATAAAATAACCAATACAAACCACAATAATCAAGACAATGTGGTACTGGATATAGGAAAGAAACATAGATAAATGAAACAGAATTGAGAGTCCAGAAATAAACCCTCACATTTATATTCAATTGATTTTCAGTAAGGGTAGCAAGACAATTCAATGAGGAAAAAAAGTATTTTCAACAAATGGTGCTGGGACAACTAGATATGCACATCCAAAAGAATCAAGTTAGGCCCTTACCTCACAACATACATAAAACTTAACTCAAAATGAATCAAAGACCTCAATGTGAAAGTTAAAACTATAGAACTCTTAGAGGAAAACACAGACATAAAACGGTATGATCCTGGATTATGGTGTCTTAGATATGATGCCAAAAATACAAGTGACAAAAGAAAAAAATTAATTATACTTCATCAAAATTTAAAACTTTCATGCTTCACAGACACAAACAAGAAAACAAAGACATGGCCAGGCGCAGCAGTTCGCGCCTATAGTCCCAGCACTTTTGGAGCCTGAGACAGGCGGATCCACCTGATGTCAGGAGTTCAAGACCAGCCTGTCCAGCATGGTAAAACCCCATCTCTACTAAAAAATACAAAAATTAGCTGAATGCTGCGGCTAGTGCCTGTAATCCCAGCTACATGGAAGGCTGAGGCAGGAGAATCGCTTGAACCCAGGAGGCGGAGGTTGCAGTGAGCCAAGATCTCACCACTGCGCTCCAGCCTGGGCGACAGAGTAAGACTCTGTCTCAAGAAAAAAAAAAAAAAGACTACTCATAGGATAGGAGAAAATATTTGCAAGTTACTTCTGATAGGGGATTTATATCTTGCATATTCTGTATAAAGAACTCTTACAATTCAACAATAAAAAGAGAAGTCAATTAAAAATGAGCAAAGGATCTGAATAGACATTTCTCCAAGGAAGAAAAAAAATGGCCAAAAAACACGTGAAAAGATACTCAGCACATCACATCACATCAGCCAACAGAGAAATGCAGATTTTTAAAATGAGATATTATTTCATAACCCCTGGGATGGCTATAACCAAAAAGACAAATAACAAGTGTTGGCAAGGATGTGGAGAAATGAAAATCTTCATACACTGCTGGTGGGAATATTAAATGGTGCAGTCACTCTGGGAAAAAACTGTCAGTTCCTCAAAAAGTTAAACATAGAGTTACCATATGACCCAGAAATTCCACTCTTAGGTACATACCCAAGAAAAATGAAAACGTATAAGAACACAAACTTGTACACAAACGTGTAGCACAGCAGCATCATTCTTATAAGCCAAAAAGTGGAAACAAACTAAATGCCCACCAACTGATGAATGGGTTAATATGGTATGTGTGTGTATACATATATAGGGGATTATCATTTAGTATTAAAAAGAAATGGGGCCGGGTGTGGTGGCTCACGCCTGTAATCCCAATACTTTGGGAGGCCAAAGTGGGCGGATCACCTGAGGTCGGGAGTTTGAGACCAGCCTAACTAACATAGAGAAACTCCATCTCTAATAAAAAAAAAAAATACAGAATTAGCCGGGTGTGGTGGCACATGCCTGTAATCCTAGCTACTCAGAAGGATGAGGCAGGAGAATCACTTGAACCCTGGAAGCAGAGGTTGTAATGAGTGGAGATCACACCATTGCACTCCAGCCTGGGCAACAAGAGCAAAACTCTGTCACCAAAAAAAAGAAAGAAATACTGATATATGCAACAGCTTGGATGAACTATAAAACATTATGCTAAGCAAAAGATGTCAGTCACAAAAGACCATGTATTATATTCCATTTACAAGAAATGTCCAGACCAGGCAAATCTATAATGGCAGAACAATTTGTGGGGCTGGGGGAGGGGGGCGGGGAGAGACAGGAAGTGACTGCTAATCTAACTAGGAATAGAGGATGATGAAATATTTAAAACTGATTGTGGCAATGGTTACATAACTCTGAATACACTAAGAATCCCTGAACTGTACACTTTAAATAGGTGAAATGCATGGCATGTAAACTATATCTTAATAAAGACAGAAAAAAGAGAATCAGTATTTTCATATTTCAAACAGGTGTATTTTATGTAAATCGTACCTTCATAAAATTGATATACAAAGGGAAAAAAGTCATTGTTTCTAAAACCATTCCAATAAGCAGAGTACACATGTGATAATAAACCCGATGTCCAGGTAGCCTGATGAGTGTCTCCCACTTTGCTCTACTCCATGCATGTAAGTACATTACCCTTCTACAAATGCATCCAGTTTAGCCAGTTCATCTGACAAGCCAACCAAGACATCCAGTGTGCCAACCTAAAAGGAAAATATATTCTGTTATTCAGGCAGCACCCTTTAAAAAAAAAAAAAAAAAAAAAAAAAAGATGATACATCTTGATTCAAAGTTCTCACAAATCTTAAATTCTCCCTATTGTATTTCATAATGTGTAAGTGTAGCTAAAAGATATTTGCCAGACATTTCAAAGCTATTTATATGTACAAGATAATCCTTTAATTCACAGGTATAAGCACCACTTAAGACTTGAAGACTCCTCAAAGACAGGTCTGTGCTTGTACTGTTCAATGACACTGGATCATGTGAAGTCTTAATTTACAACACCAGCTGTTAAGTAGGAGGTCCATGGATGTGCACTAGAGGGTCTGTAATTAAATTGTGCATGTAAAACTGTACATAAGTGAGCCCGTTTAGGAGGAAACGTCCTGTCTCAAAGGTATCTGTAACTCCAAAAATATTAAGAATTGGTCATGTTATTGTATTTGTTTATATTTTTGAGATGGAGTCTTGCTGTTGCCCAGTCTGGAGTGCAGTGGTGTGATCGTGGCTCACTGCAACCTCTGCCTCTCGGGTTCAAGCGATTCTCCTGCCTCAGCCTCCTGAGTAGCTGGGATTACAGGCACCTGCCACCATGCCCGGTTAATTTTTGTATGTTTAGTAGAGACAGGGTTTCGCCATGTTGGGCAGGCTGGTCTCAAACTCCTGACCTTAGGTGATCCACCCACCTCAGCCTCCCAAAGTGCTGGGTTTACAGGCATGAGCCACCACAACCTGCCAAGAATCAGTCATTTTGAATATTTCTTAAATGAATGCTGCCTATGACTGCCCTCAGTTAACCAGCAAAATGTCAGTATCATGATCTTTTCCATTCTTTATAAATGTTCTATCAACTGATTACTGGACACCTGCTTCACTTTGAGGCTGCTAGATTACTGATCTTTAATACAGTAATCTTAAATAGATGAACTAGATTAAATAACTGGGTTAGATTTGCCAAGCGTGATTAAGTAGGTGCTATGGGAACACATTTACAATGTAAGTCAGCATAATATAAATTTAGTAACAAAAACTTCACTACGATATTTAAGAAAATATATTACTAAGAGTTTTCATTTCTGAAAATCACATTTGTGAATGTAATACATCAAATATTTTCATAATATTTTTCATTGCAATTTAGAAAAGCACAAAAAGCCAAAGTAGAGAGACGTTATTCATTTTGGTAGTTTACTTCTAAAATTTCAAAGAAGACACATTTTAAATCATGACAATGGCTGAGGAGGAGGTTTCCTTTGGAAGGAATCTGGGTATCTGATTTCCACTAAAGAGAGAACTGGCCCTCCCCTAGATGATGAACTCATGCAATTTTGCACAGCGCAGCTTCACCTTTAAGTCAGGAATATTGAACTTGGAAGAGACAGCAAGATTATTGCTCTTTGAAGTTGCCGCGTGCAGTTTCTCCCATGTTTGCTGACAGGTTTTCTCCCCAGGAGCAGATATAAGCCAGAACTCAGTCATGTTTGTTACTGGGTATTTCCTCAAAAATCAAGAGAGATTCTGAAATGTAAAAAACAAAACAAAACAAAAAAACATTTAATATTATTTGTTTCTAAAGTATTTCAGAGTCACAGGAGAAGTTATAACAAATAACCTGTTTCAAAACTAATCTAATACTGGCATATGATCTCAAGCAAAGTGAAATTTACTGACCAAGAAGTAAATCTATATAAATGGTGAAAAGATGATTTATTTATGATACTAGGAAAGAGTGATAAAAACCTTATATGCAAAGTACCTACTTTTTTTCATTATAAAACATCCTTAATGTGAAAGTCAAGAAGTGAGATTACCCAAAATACCAGTCACCAATAGTTTTCTTCAACCAACAAAGTTGAAGAGTTACAAATTTACAGGTTAATCTTAAATTTTTTTTTTCTTTGAGACAATGTCTCACTGTTGCCCAGGCTGGAGTGCAGTGGCATGATCTCTGCTCACTGAAACTTCTGTCTCCCAGGTTCAAGCAATTCTTGTGCCTCAGCCTCCTGAGTAGGTAGGATTATAGGCGTGTGCCACCATGTCCAGCTAATTTTTGTATTTTTAGTAGAGACAGGTTCTTGCCATGTTGGCCAGGCCAGTCTTAAAATCCTGGCCTCAAGTGATCCACGACACCCAACCTATCTTAAACTTTTAAAGCATACAACCAAAATAGGAAATTTTTTTAAAAGCATAATTTTAATCTTGGAGAAAGAATTTAATTGAATCAATGCATTTATAAACAGCAGTCACCAAATAAATTTGTCACATTGGCTTAGTAAATCCTACAAGGCTAGTCAATTTGATGGTTAATTCTAATCGATAGTCAACCTAGAGAAACCTCCTCAAATCTTTGATGAATACACTCAGTTGCTACTGAACATTTACAAATTTGCAATAACAACACCAAAAAAATCTTGCCAATCTGCTTGGCTATTTTAAAATATAGGGAGTTGGGAGAGTGGCATTAATGTGACATTTTTGGATCTGAGAGGCGGTTGCAGATCTCCCCTTTGAAAGAATCCCATCGAGATTCATCTAACCCGGGCCCGGTGCGGTGGCTCACACCTGTAATCCCAGCACTTTGGGAGGCCAAGGCAGGTGGATCACGAGGTCAAGATATCGAGACCATCCTGGTCAACATGGTGAAACCCCATCTCTACTAAAAATATAAAAAATCAGCTGGGCATGCTGGCACACGCCTGTAATCCCAACTACTCAGGAGGCTGAGGCGGAAGAATTGCCTGAGCCCAGCCTGGGTAACAAGAGCGAAACTCCATGTCAAAAAAAAAAAAAAAAGATTCATCTAACCCTCTTCTATAATTTCTTTTCCTCCTCCTTCCCCTTCCCACACACACAGAAGCGGGGGTGGGGATGTACAGAGACAAATCTAATCAGAATCTAAGTGGGTAAAGCACATAAACACAAGTGATAAAAATCAAAGTATTACAGTACCATTATTTCCACTTTAATGTGCCTTCATGAGAACCAACAGAAGCCTTCTGCTAACAGTGCTTATTTAGCCTCTCCCGAAACTAATATTCAATGTCTCTAAATTGAATGTAATTATCTTACAAAGTTGTCCTGAGAACAAAATCAGATAATGAATGTGAAAAAAGTTTGTAAATGTAAATTTTCTATAAAATGTAAAATGTTATAATCATAATGGACTTTCATAATTGCCATAGCCCATTTTAATTAAAGTATCTACTTAAATTACCTATAATGAGTAGGTAATTAATCCCACCTACTCATTATAATACCACTGAAAGTGAACTTAACATAGATGCCATTCTATATACTTGTTAATTTTCTAACTACTGTTTATAGAGGATCTACCATATAAAAAGTACTGGTCTAAATGCATTATTATCTAAATTAATCTTCCCAAAACCTCTATGAGATAAATATCATGCTTCCCATTTACAGATAAGAAATGGAGGTTAAACTGGTACAGATGTAGATGGTGGTATTAAATGAATATGTTAAGAAAGCATAGAGAAAATTTTTAAAAAAAGAAATTGTACTGTACAAGGACTTTTCTAACATTACTGATGAAGTCAAACCTTTATCAGCTTTACCTATGCTTTCTGAAATGAAAGAGCTACACTTTCCGAAATGGCCAATAAGCTAAATACAAGGTTTTTAGTAATGGCCAGTCTGGCCAGAGAACAGCACAGCTTAACTGGCCATCCAAGGATGGAAGCTACTCACGAGTGCCACGCTCTAATGAGGGCATCCAAAGATAAGATTTGATTTCAAAACAGAAGCAAAAGCAAAATCCTCGTTAGCCTACCCAAGAAACTTCAAATGCTGAACTTTAAGGCTATTACAATATACTACCATATTCTTTTCCAACCTGATCTTTTCATTCAACCTATTTTTAGAATTATCCAGTGATCATTAATTTTAATTGATATACAGTATTCTATTATATGAATAAACTAAAATTTACTATCCACTTTTTCCTGGAATGACTGTTAAATTGCTTTTATGTCTTTGCTATAATAAACAATTCTGCTATTATCTTTCTGTGAAAGAGCTTCTCTGGGATAGATAAAATAGCTGAATTACAGGATGTCTTCAAAGACAGAGGTGACATGTCTTTCCATGCTCCTATGCAGTGTGACTTTGTCCTTCTATCAAAAGGTGGAGCTGGCCTTGCAACTTGGCTTGACCAACGAAACACATGGAAGCCACACTGTGAGTTCAGGGCTCAGGCCTGAAGAGGTCGTGCAACTTCCACTTCTGTTTCTTGGACCACTGACCTCAGACTACCACATAAGGAAGTCAGTCTAGCGTATTGCAAGTGACAAGGCCTTATGAGAACCAACAACCAGCATAAACCACCAGACATGTGACTGAGGCCATTTTGAGCCCTCCAGCCCAGCGAATCTCCCAGCTGAATGCAACTGTATCAGTGAGCCCAGGCAAAACAAGCAGAGGGACCACCCAGCAACTCACAGAATTAGGAGAAATAAGAAATCACTGTTTTAAGCCACCAAACTTTAGGGTGGATTATCGCGCAGCAGGAACAACTGACACAGACCACTGCCAACACTTTGGGTATTGCCAAAGTGTTCTCCAAAGCCCCTACCAACTTAAGTTCCTACCAGCAGAGTAAGAGTTTCTATTTCCACGACTGAAAAAACGCACAATGGTATATATTGTTCATAGTTACATACACTTACAGAAAATACTAAAACAGGCATAGATAGGAACTTTAGTTTTATATATAAGATTTCATTAAATAAATCTGGGGCAAATATAGCAAAATGTTAATACTTGCTAAGTCGGCATGGATGTCATCAACTGGCAATATTTAAAATTTTTCCGTATATCCAAAATACTTCAGAACTAAATATTTTTTAAAATTGTTACAATCTATTTAATTTACAAATTAAAACATAACATTGCAGAGCAAATTTATTAAAAATAAAATTTCAGTGAACTTTCAAATGGGATATTCAGAGAATAATCTAGATACCAAATTAATCCTGAAAGTACAACCTTTCTGTTCTACACCTAGTAGAAATGCTTACTAGTCTGTTTATATCTTCTTATGACCAAGTATAATACATTGTAGACAATGCTTTTGGAGTCTGGGATTTGTTTTAAAAGTATTTTTGGATCCTGAGGCAGGAGGATCACTTGAGCTCAGGAGTTCAAGATCAACATATTTTTATTTTTTAAAAATAAATGTAAGGCCGGGCGCGGTGGCTCAAGCCTGTAATCCCAGCACTTTGGGAGGCCGAGGCGGGTGGATCACGAGGTCAAGAGATCGAGACCATCCTGGTCAACATGGTGAAACCCCGTCTCTACTAAAAAAATACAAAAAATTAGCTGGGCGTGGTGGTGCGTGCCTGTAATCCTAGCTACTCAGGAGGCTGAGGCAGGAGAATTGCCTGAACCCAGGAGGCGGAGGTTGCGGTGAGCCGAGATCGTGCCATTGCACTCCAGCCTGGGTAACAAGAGCGAAACTCCGTCTCAAAAAATAAATAAATAAATAAATAAATAAATAAATAAATAAATAAATAAATAAATTTAAAAAAGTATTTGGGGGTCAATATGTTCAACAATCTAATTGTATAATGTTGCAAGGGTAGGAGCTCAGGCTACACCTGTACTAACTCCAGAACCTGTCTCAAGAAGTTGCTTTTTAAAATAAATTCCTGTTGAAATGTCGTGGGCCTATGTCCTGGCTCCTTGTCATCCTGTCTCTGTTCTTCGCAACACGTGGATCACCTCACCTGAGCTGCTCCAAAACTGGCTACCCTCTTCTCTCTCCTTTGGCCACTTTGATTTTGGCTGTTTCCCTATCTCTGGTTTCTTCCAGTTAATACTCCTGTACTTACCAAATCAGCTTTTTTAGCACAAACATCCCTCACAGGACTACCTTGAACTTTAACATTTTCAGTTATTAGAAAATCTAACAGCATCTTTAAACCTCTTTTAGTAATCTAGATCTTCTAAGTGATGGTGGTTTCTGGAAAACAGAGGTTTTATTATAATAATCTTATGCAAGTGGTTTTCTGTTAAAGTATATTTTAATGATACATTTTTATACCTCCTCTCCCCCAAAAATGGCAAGTTATAAAATCAAGTGTTAAATTCTTCCTGATAGTGCTAAATTATCTAAACTGCAGCTTCTTCAAAGATTGTAATCCTATGAGCCATTACAGTAGATGTCACTATCATATTACTTAAGAGTTTCCAGAAAATCTTTTCTTCTAGCAGGCTTCCAAAGGATTTCAATACGAAAGAGGACCCCTTTTCTCATCTATAAATAATATTGCCCTATCTACTTCACTGAGCTTTTATCAGGATCAAAGGAAATAATATCATGATAAATTCTGAACAAAACGTCTAGGAATATGATAGAAGCATTCTAATTTAGCTTTTTAAAAATTGTAATTTTTGTAGAGATGGAGTCTTGACATGTTGCTCAGGTTGGTCTCAAACTTCCAGTCTTAAGTAACCCTCCTGCCTTAGCCCCCCAAAGTGTTGAGATTACAAGAGTCACTATGCTCGTAATTCTAGCTTTTAACTGAGCCCTCCCTTGAGCCTAGTTATTGGAAGATGAAGAGGAAAGGAAAAGGTGCCTAAGTCTGATGCTGTGCTTTTCACTTCTCATACCTCTCATTTTAGTCTATTCTCACTACAACCCATGAGATAGGTAGTAATACACAAGAGAGGTTAGTAGTCTACCCAAAGTCGCACAAGTGGCAGACAGGGTTCAAATTTAGTTGTGTTTGACTCTATAGGCCACATTGTTCTGTCACACTACAAGAAAAAAATGTTCTGTGCTCTGGTGCGCCTGAGCTCTCATGTTTGAAGAGAGATCCACATGTAACCTTCAACACCTTCACCCAATGTTCCGGGCTCAGAGCACCCTGTTGGCCAGGGAATTCTGAAGTCTGATAAAGGGATCCAAGCTTCCTTTCCTTGTTCTCTTCATCCAGGATCATCACAATTTCTAAAGCAGCATCACAGAGCATCTAAAACTATCCTACCTCCTAGAAGAACAAATTCCTCCGAACGAAAAGACACACACACAAAATTCAAAATTCAAAGTATACTTTGAGATTAGAGATCAGATATCAGAGATTCGATGGACCTGCCAGATCATGGAGGACGGAACACAGACTTTGGAGTCTTACAACAGTTAAAACTCTGACTTTACCCCCTTACTAGTTTCCTCATCTGTAAAGTGGAAATACGACCCATCTCTTCACACAGCTGTTAGAAAGAACGAATAAAATTATGTACCTAGACCTTCCCCTTTCCATGTGGCTGCATTTCCCAGAGGTGACTATATTAGCTGCTGCCCCACCCCATCCTACCTCCGAAGACTCTCCCCTGTAAACCAGATGAGAAATATCCTTTGCTTACTTATACTTTATAAATGCCCCTACTATGCATTCATCATAGTCTCCCTCATTTTTATAACATATTTTCATCTACAACTTCTGAGAAATCTTAAAGGGCTAGAATCATATCCTCTTTGTGAAACCCTGAGAGCCAGCATACACTAAATTCCTGGCAACAGCAAGGACTTAATAAATGCCTGTTGAATTAATAAATCAAATGCAAATATAACAATGACAGAACCAATCAAAAAGTCTCATTAGAGATAAAACAAAGGCAAGAAATATAGTCATGTTTTTTAAAAGTGTTTTTCAGTCTTCCAGAAAACCTTTATTTTATAGTAAAAATTAAAAATTGGTAAAGTTGCAGGTTCCTAAGTAAGCCTTTGTCTTTTATGTCAAGGATGAATAAAGTCAAAAATATAAAAACAAGGGCTTAATAAAGAACCTATCTGTGCTTCAGGTAAAGCCATGGCCTCAGTTCTTCCACCGCTAGTCAAAGCAAACTAACCCTAAGTAAAGAGCCTAATAGGAAAGACAAGCTACTTAAGTACCTAAGGAAGAATGTAAGAACCACTTATGACAGTAACATCATAATTATTTTGCAAAATCTGTTTTTCCCATTTTTAAACAATTGTCCACTGTCAACTTGTCACTTAGATGAGTCATGTAAAAAAGTTTCTCCTTGGGGCCAGGCACAGTGGCTCATGCCTGTAATCCCTGCACTTTGGGAGGCCAAGGCAGGTGGATCACCTGAGATCAAGAGTTCAAGACCTGCCTGGCCAACATCCTGAAACCACGTCTCTACTAAAAATATATAAAAAATTAGCTGGGCATGACGGTGCACACCTGTAGTCCCAGCTACTCGGGAGGATGAGGCAAGAGAATCACTTGAATCCAGGAGGCAAAGGTTGCAGTGAGCCAAGATTGAGCACTGCACTCCAGCCTGGGCGACAGAGAAAGACTTCACCTCAAAAAAAAAAAAAAAAATTCTCCTTTAAATTTAAGAACAATTTAAGTTTAGTTTCAAACAAAATTTTTCTTTGCAGATGAATATGTATGCTTTTATTCATCGAAAGTGGAATCCATGTTGCTAAACATATTTCCCTTTTTCTCTCAGCTGCAAGGAAACAAATTGTCAAAATTGGTGGCCACTTGTTACCAACTCACCAAGAACCTGACGCCACCTCCTTCACTGCTTGTTTTTATTCCTAATTATCTCCCTTTATTTTATCTTGAATATGAAGGAAGTCAGGCATAAATGTAGCAAATCATATGCTAAACAGAGGAGATGATGATGAGAAAGGCACGCTGATTAAAAGGTAGAGTTCCTCAGGGCTCAGAGCCAGGTCTACGTCCTTTTGTGTGTGGGTGTGTGTGTGTTAATGCGTGTGTGTCGATGTGTGTGTTAATGTGTGTGCATAACACCTTTCTTGATGATCTCCTCTACACTTGAGGCAATTCTAGTCTAGATGCTGGACACTTTCTGAAATGTATGTCTCCAGCCCAGGGCCCTCTGCAGCATCTAGAGTTACATCCAACCAGTATCCACATCTGACTACAAGACATTTTCCACTTGGATGTTTCAAAAGCAGCTAAAACCCAACACTTCTAGTCAAACTCATCATCTTTTCCCCCATATGTAATCCTACTCCAGTGTTCTCTTAGTACAGGTGTACCCCTGCAACGTTAGACAACTAGGATTGTCAAATGTTTGTAGTGGCCAACACTTAACTGGGTGCTTCCTACCTACTAGAACCAGTCAAACCACTTCCCATGTATTAACTCGTTTAGTAGTTAGAGAAACGCCATTAGAGAGGTAGTAGGCACAGAGAAACTGGGGCACATAAAGCGCCTTATATATTACATAAGATACATTATGTAGTATGTGTCACATCATATATGAGAGCACATATTATATGCTAAGGATGAATGTATTATACGCTCTCATAGCACCTTCTTTGCAGTATTTCCCTGGGAGGAACATTTTACTAATGTCTGTCTTTCAAATAAACTGCCCAGGAGGGTAAACGAAAATCATGATAGTTTTTGCTCACCACTTTCTCCTCAGTACCTGGCACAGAGAACAGCATGGTAGAATCTCAAAAGGTATTTGTTGAATATTCTTAAATAAATAAAAACTACTGTGAGGACTAAATGAGATAACATCAAGCACCTGGCTTATAGTTGGTTAGCTTCCCTCACGTCCCATTTTTTCTATAATAAAATCAACTTTATCAAAATATAATTTATATAGAATTAAATGCACCCATTACAAGAGTTCGATGAGTTTTCAACAAAATGTATACACCTGTGTGAGCTCCATCAAAAGCAAGATTAAGGACACTTCTATCATCCCCAAACCTTCCCTCACACTCAGGCCAGTCAATCCCTACCACACTGCCAGCCCTGGGCAAATGCTGATCTGCTTTCTGTCATTATAGATTCATTTTGCCTGATCTAGAATTTCCCTATAAATGGAAGCATACATTACATACTCCTTTATACCTGGTTTTTGCTCGGAAAGTCTGTCTTTGTTGGGTGTATTAGTAGTACAATCTGTTTTATTACTTAAATACTCCACTGCATACATCTACTATAGTTCTGTTCATACATTCACCAGTTGATGAACATTTGGATTGTTACCACTGGTTTGGGACCACTAAGAATAGAGATTCTATGAACATTCCTCTACAAAGCTTTTTCTGAAGGTATGTTTTTCTCTTGGACAAAAAATTCTAAAAGCAGATTTTGTAAGTTGAATGATTAATGTATACTTAACTTTATAAAAAATTGGCCAGGTGTGGTGGGTCCCACCTATAATCCCAACACTTTGGGAGGCCAAGGCAGGTGGATCACTTGAGGCCGGCAGTTCAAGACCAGTCTAGCCAATATGGTGAAACCCTGTCTCCACTAAAAATACAAAAATGAGGCTGGGCAGAGTAGTTCACACCTGTAATCCCAGCACTTTGGGAGGCCGACATGGGCAGATCATGAGGTCAGGAGTTTGAGACCAGCCTGGCCAACACGGTGAAACCGTGTCTACAAAAGATACAAAAAATTAGACAGGCATGATGGTGTGCACCTGTGATCCCAGCTACTTGGGAGGCTGAGGCAGGAGAATCGCTTGAACCCGGAAGATGTCAGCGGTGAGCTGAGATTGAGCCACCGCACTCCAGCCTGGGTGACAGGGCAAGACTCCATCTCAAAAAAAAAAAAAAAGAAAAAAAAACTGGGTTCACTTATTGAGTTGCACAAAATTTTTATATGAACTTGACACAATTTCCTTGTGAAATATATATATATTTACATCTTTTCTCTCAATCTGTGGCTTGACTTTTCTTAATGATGCTTTTGAATAAAAATTTACAATTCTGCCAATGTCTGATTTATCAATTTTTTTAAATATATGCTTTCTGTGGCATGTGAAAAATCTTTCTACCCCAAGGTCACAAGTATTTACTCTGCCTGGAGTTTGTTGAAGTTCTTGAATCCATTCATAGTTTTCATCAAATTTGAAATGTTTTAAGCCATTGTTTTTCCTCACTTTTTTTTGCTTCCTCTTCCTTCTTTTGAAACAAGATCACATGTACATTAAACCACTTGATACTGCTCCACAGGCACTGAGCTTTCAATCATTTTTCTCAGCTGTTTTTCTCACTGTGTTTTAGTTTGGATAGTGATGTAGTCTGGATGTCTATCCTCCCCAGATCTCATGTTGAAATGTAAACCCCAATGTTGGAGCTGGGGCCTTGGGGGAGGTATCCGGGTCAGTGGGGCAGATCCCTCATAAATGGCTTGATGCCCTCCCTGTAGTAAGCTATCTTGAAATCTGATTGTTGAAAAGACAGTGCCCTCCCCATAGTAAGAAGTTACCATGAGATCTGTTACCTTTCCCCGACTCTTGCTCCTTCTCTCGCCAAGTGACATTCCTGCTCCCCTTCCCCTCTGCCATGACTCAAGAGCTTCCCAAAGCCTCACCAGAAGCTGAGATCTGGGTGCCATGCTTGCACAGCCTACAGAACTGAGAGCCAAAAAAAAACCAAAACAAAACAAAACAAAACTCTCTTCTTTACAAATTACCCAGTCTCACAGATTCCTTTATGGCAACAAATAAGACTAACACAGTCTCTTGCTACATCTTCTAGTTTACCGACCTTTCCTTTAGAGTATCTAATCTGTTATTCTTCACACCAGTGAATATTTTACTTCTTACGTATTTTTCTGCTTTAAGCTCCATTTGTAAAATATCTTCCATTTCTTTCCTCAGTATGTTCATGCTTTCTGTTAAAACACTGAGCATATCTGTAAAAATGTTACACTGTTTGTCACTGGACTTTGCTGTCTTCCTTTTAAGAGTGTTGTACTTTGTTCTAGCAGGCAGATAAGTCAGGGGAGGATCAGCTTGATCCACCCAAGGCTTGTTTTCAAACATTGTTGGGATAGATATAAGGCCTTACTCTATGGCTAACTTAGTTTCTAATACTAAGGTCTGACCTTATGGGGACTCTATTGAATGTCCCAGGTATTCAATAAGGTCTCTCCTCCATATCTGGTCAGAACCCAAATGCTTCCCAGGACCATAGCTCTGGCAACTGTTCAGTTGACAGCTCTCTGGTCATTCTTTGATAGAGCTCCTGCAGAGATCCCCCTATAAGTTCCAAGGAGACTGGACTTGGGGAAGGTTTATCTGCCTGGAATTAGCAGGTGGGATTGACAAAGAGAGCGAGCTAGGCAGAGAAATAAATACCAGAAACTTGTCTGGAAGCAGTTTTTTAACATATCTTGTCCAGATTTGTAACTGATAATGGTGGGAAAGCAAATATGGTACCAGTTACTCCATCACAGACAAGAACTGAAGTCTCATCTAGTTTTGCTGTATGTATTATTCACAAGTTTTCGGTTTTGCTAATTGTTGTCTGTTTCTTTTTTTTCTTTTTGTCATCAAGTTTGAAGTTCTCAATATGTATTTCAAATCATGGGGATTCGGGGAACGTTCACACAATGTGTGTTGTCTGTTTCTATACAGGGATTCAGCCACAACTTCCCAGCCTCTCTCCGCCCCATGTTTTAACATTTAACAGAAAACAGGACTGACAAAAATAATGCCAAAAATTTAACAAGTCTAGGCTAAAAGACGAGAGCACTACTCTGTTTGTGAAAAGTGAAACAATGAACATGTATTGCTTCTGTATGAACAAGGAAAGTGTTCCTTCTTGTTTTTAAAAAAACGAAAGAGCTGCAACTTGAATAAATGTCTCCAACATTCACTTATGTGCCATTAATTTGCAAATGTATGGCGTGCTATCTTGATGGGTAAAATATAAATTTATTTAAAAGCATTAATAGTCCAGGTACAGTGGCTCACACCTTTAATCCCAGCACTTTTGGAGGCCAGAACAGGCTTGAGCTTAGGAGTTCAAGACCAGCCATGACCAACATGGTAAAACCCTGTCTCTACTAAAAATACAAAAATGGCCAAGCGTAGTGACTCACGCCTGTAATCCCAGCACTTTGGGAGGCCGAGACAGGTGGAAATAAGGATACATATAGGTATAAACATTAAATTTTTTTTTTTTTTTTTTTTTTTTTTTTTTTTTTTTTTGAGACAGAGTTTCGCTCTCAGGCTGGAGTGCAATGGCGCGATCTCGGCTCACCGCAACCTCCGCCTCCTGGGTTCAGGCAATTCTCCTGCCTCAGCCTCCTGAGTAGCTGGGATTACAGGCACGTGCCACCACGCCCAGCTAATTTTTTGTATTTTTAGTAGAGACGGGGTTTCACCATGTTGACCAGGATGGTCTCGATCTCTTGACCTCGTGATCCACCCGCCTCGGCCTCCCAAAGTGCTGGGATTACAGGCTTGAGCCACCGCGCCCGGCCAAATTTTTTTTTAAATTGTTAAATTTTTAAAAATTACCTCTTGGGAGTGATTATGAATGTTTGGTTTTATCCTTTCTGTATATTCCTTTTTCCTAATTTTTTAATAATAAATTATTAACACCAAAAAAAAAAAAAGAAAAAAAAAGCCCACCACATCTTTATTAGGGCAGTATCCTCATATTTGAAAACAATGAAAAGTTTAGAGAACATTAAATGGCATCATAACAAACAGCCCTGGAGTTAATACAAAAGAGAAGGGCAAAGCCGTTTAATTGTAACTACGTCTGAAGATGTGATCAAAGTTGGTAAATGGCCCTTTTACCTCACTGGGAGTCATAGCCAGAGAAAACCCAAATGCCAACTTCAGGAAGCACAGTGTAATGGCCAGAGCACTGCTCTGAGGATATGAAACCTTCGAATCTAATCCCAGTTCTATATATAATTGTCTGCATAAATATCTTCACTTGTAAAATGAGAGAATTGGATTACGATATCCAGTATCCTCTTCTGCTCCCATACTCATTACCTGAACCTATACTAGGTGAGGCTCAGGATTCTTTTTCTCTATTTTCTTATTAAGTCCCTCAGGTAATTCACCCAAATTTCAGAACCACTGTACTAATACGGGCATTTCTATAATTATATAGTATATTTAATGTTACAAGAAATGTCAATACTTTTGAAGGCTACAGATAGAAGGCTGAATAACTCACAAAAACATACACCCCTAGTTCTGCTTCTTTCTTGGAAACAAAACTCAAATCTGCCAGTCTTCACCACTGTCACTAGCATCCCCGCGCGTTTCCACCTTATCCTCACGTTCCTCCTGAGCCCTCTTCATCCATCTTGACCTCAGGCCTCTCCTAGTTCTCTTTCCTACTCTGCCTTTGCCCGTTTCACACAAAACAAACTTTTCTCTTCTGGTTTAAGCCAACCCAAGCCTCCCTTAACAAAATGATTTTCCCAACTAAGTCCATCCATGCACCAAACCTGTTAATATAATTCCACTACTTCTCCCACAGGTCCACTCACACTCGTGTCATTAACTGCATTAGGCACACATCTCATCTGACCGTAACTGTTCGCAGTTTAAGCTCTTATTCATCTCACCAAACGTTTTGAGTGTTTAAGTTCCCAAAACTGTGGCAGGCTCTGAGAGGCAAAACAAATAAAATGTAGCCCCTGTCCTCAAGGAGCTTACAATTGCAGGTGGGAAAGGGTGGCAGGTCTGTGTGTGTGCAGGGAGGGGTGTGAGGAAGACTTCATGTAGATGCCAAGACAGAAAAAAAACACTGAAGACAGGGAGGCACAAGGGAAACATTAGTCAATTTTGTAGACACCTCTATTCTGTCTAACTGCAGTAAGTATGCTGCTTAAGAAAAAAAGGTAATAATTATTTTTCAATATGGAATGAAAAAAAGGGTGAGAAAACGGGGGACGGGGTGGGGGGAACTAGATCCAAAGCTCTGGGAATGTTAACTTCATTTACTTTATCTCCCATTTCTGGGAGTTTGAAAGCTATGGATTATTTTTCTACCACATGTGATTTGCATATAAAATAAAGACAGTAAAACAATAACTATTACAACATAAAAGGTGGGGGGTTATAAGCCTCAACAAGACATCTGCTAGCACTGCTGTGTGAATGGAAGGTATGGGATTGACCCAAGATAGGGGCAACCACAGAAAACAGCACGGCACTCCACTTAACTGATTTTAATGCTTTCAAGAAACCCAAACCGTAGTCTCTGAAATGCAATCAACTTTCATAGTAAATTAAATTTCACAATCAATTAAGCCTAGAAGGTGGTCTCCATGCAAAACGAAGTACCTGAAAATATCAAGTTTACTAGAGCAACTTATTTTAACAAGCAAAAGAAGGCATATCTCAGATATCAGTGAAATATCACATAGCCTTCCAAATGTGCACATTGGCTTTTAACACAATTGATCTGTGTGAAACATTTGCTACAATCCACTCAGTTAAAAAGTTGCCACATCCTACCCTAGAAATCATTAACACCATACAAATAAAAAGTAAAAATAACTGTTTCCTCTTTGAACGTAAAAATTCTATCCTTCCAAACAGAAGCATCTTAACTGGGACAGTGGAAGGGGCTTGCTCATAATACAACTTGTTTAAACATTTCCAGTAACTAAAAGGGGGATTTTATCTTTCAAGGAATACTTCCGTGATTCATATGAAATGAGATTGTAAAACTGTCAGAAGATACACGTTTCTTAAATCTCAAATATTCCATGTTTTGTTTTCGACGGAAACAATATCTATAAATGCTCTATAATCCTATTAAGACTATCTAAATTTCTCACCATAGATATACTTAAATATGAAACACAATTTAATCTTTATTAGATATATTTTATCAACAACTATCTCTTTTTTGATTTGAGACGGAGTCTCTCTCTGTTACCCAGGTTTGGAGTGCAATGGCGTGATCCCGGCTGACTGAAACCTCTGCCTCCCAGGTTCAAATGATTCTTCTGCCTCAGCCTCCTGAGTAGCTGGGACTACAGGCACATAGAAATTAATCTAAAAGCAAAGCCTTACTTTCACACAGATGCCTATCACAAAAACGAAACACATTGTGGAGTGGGGGTTGGAGATGTAACAAATAATACAATGTTGGAAAATTTCTGGTTAACTTCTGGTAAAGCTGCTGAATTGGCAGACTTGGCCAGGAGGGCCCGTCGAACACCTATTACTGTAAGTAATCACATAAACCTTCTCATCTTCTAGAGACTCCTCCTCTGCACAGGCAACTCAGCAGTGACCCAGAGGGCAAATCATTCCTTCCATGCCAGGGGATTCCCTAAATCTACACTCGTGGCTCCCAAAACATTACTTCCCTTTTCTTCAGGGCTGTTAGTTTATAACAGTGACTGGACCATGGAACCACATTGTGCTAGAAGGTGCTGATATCTCCAACACAATGTATATCCACCTGAAATTCAAGACTTTAGGATAAGTTCGTTTTCTCCAATTCATGACTCTAAGTAAGCTTGAGATTCTGTTTACTGGTAATGACAACTACTGAATATGTAACATGTGTTGTGCCCAGTGATAAGCACTTCCATCCACTAAAGCAATTTTGTACTTAATTCCTTCAAAATAGATGTTATCACCACCCCCACTAGCAAACGAGGGAACAGCTGGTGAAATTAGTTGCCCACAGTCAGAGACTACATTTTATTAGGATTGAGGGAAATCTACTTGAGTTATTCATGCAGTTTTACAAAAGACAAGTGCCTCAAAGACATAGCAGGATATAGTTTTAGTAATTTTATACTAAAGGAGTCACATTAATATATCAAAAACTGGATTTTAAATTACTTGAATTCAATTATATGCAGTTTATTAAAATATTACTTTTAACCTCCATATCCCCAACAACTTCATATTTGTCCAACAAATAAACAGTGACACCACATGCATGTTTTGCAACCAAATAAATGGTGCCTCTTTCCCCCAGAAGGAGTTTGGAAATATATGGGAGCGTTTTGGGTTGTCCCAGTGTGGAGATTGCTAATCAGGATTTAGTGGGTAGGGTGAAACAGACCTCCAAACTGCCAATAGCACCCACACAGAAACACTAAACTATGAGCTGATTCAAAAGGAAAACCTTTCATGGTAAAGTTAAACCACCTGTTCACACATCTAAATTTACAACTTCCTATTCATTGATAATCTATTTAAAATACCTTAAAACATACATTGATCTCTTTCTATAAAACACCACTTACCTAGCATTTTATTTTCAAATACACACACATAATGGCACAAAGACACACACACACCCCCCACATTTTAGATATACAGTTAATACTCTTTTATCTCCTGATATAACCAAAGCACTTCTCCTCCACTGCCTACCTGGCTCATTTTTTAACTCAATAAATGCATAGCACAGTTGCACACAGTATAATGTTAGAAGTAGATGTCCTGCTGGAAAAGAATTTTGTTTCAGCATCAAGAATATAGTTTAAAATTTCTAGTTCCAAGAATCACTCACGTCAATAGGAAATTTTTAGACTGCTCGTATTCATTGACTGAGCTTCTCAAGGGCACTATGCTAATGTTTATACTGTCTGTCTTAAGAACTTGATGAAAAACAGACATCTAACATGAATTAATTTATAAATAAAATGATATATAATTCCCCATCTAAACAGTGAAAAAGATGTATCTGGTAGACAGATTTAAATATGTACAAGAGCAAAATTTAAGTACTCCTAAGCAGAATCAAGTTCAAAAGACAACTTACTGCTTAGGAATCAGTAAACTACAAGGAGACCTTTGGCAAAGGTTTACTTTGGCATTCCAGTTTTGTTCTTTGGCCAATGGTATATCTACGAGTTGTGGAAATAATCACGAAATCAGATTTTTGAAGTCCTAAAGTTTCTTTTTAGGTTGCAAAAACTAATATACATGAGGCTCCTAAGACTAATATATCAAAAAATAAAAATAAGTATTTTGTGCTGAGTTTTAAAAGCTGACTTACACTATCCAGCTCTCAGCATTTAGTTAGATCCTGTGTACTGTTTCTTTAGGTTTTACCTAGTCCCTGCAAGGTATACCAAAAGAGAAAAAAATCCAGGACACAACCCTGAAGCTCAGTCTTCAGCATAATTTGAGATTCACGTGTTGCCAAAGAACTGTGATTGACAACCTGAGCACTTTCAGTTCACCTTGCTGTTCGTTATCTGCTCCAGATGAACTGTAAATTGAACAGCTCTACCCAACACTATAGATAACACGCAGCCCACCACTGCCAATTCCTCCGAAGCTGTTCTACTAGAAAAAGTTCAGCAAAAGTGCTGAATCTTCAGAAAGAAGTTTGAAAAAAAAAAAAAAAGTGCTGAATCAAAGACTACTGTGCACTTCAAAAAATGCACCCTTTTCTCTAGATGTGACTGTGGTTAGTACTGTGTAGATAATCAGCAGGAATACATCAGCAGTCAGAAAACTGTGGAAGTTACTCCAGACTCAGACAAATCACTTTACCTGTTTCTAGTTCCAGGGGTCTAATAGGTTCCCATCTATACAATGACTAGCATTTTCATCTATTGTCTTTCAAAGAACTGTGAGAACAAAATAAACATGAAAGTGACCCCCTGTAACTAACTATATTTCAATAAACGATATTCTGAAATAGATGACCTTACAAAAGGATAAATTTGAAAAGCTAAAACTTTTGCGAAGGAGCCTCCCCTATGTACGTCAGGACTGCCTCGAGGGTAGTTATAACTACCCTGTGAAGGGTGCAAGTAGAATCTAATCATTCTTTCCCTTCCCCAACTCCTGAACCCTCTAAAAGTGAGTACAGTTAAACATTCTCCTGAAGTCCTCATTGGAGAAAGAAGATATCCTGCCTTCAAATCCTTCACTGGATTACAACAATGTTCCCCTGAGCAGGTCTCCACTCATTCACTTTTGCCACCTTCCACGTTACTCCCAAAATTCTTTTGAAAAGCCACAGTCTGACTCACTCCACTGCCTGTAATCTTCACTGGCTTCCCTCTTTTTTAGGATAAAAGCTCTGGTAGGCCTGACCCCAGCTTTCTCCACCTGCCTCTCCCCCTCCCCGTTTCAGCCATGCCAGCCTTTCAAAAACTCAAAAGCTTTTTTCCTCTTCACATTTCAGGGCCTTGACGTATGCTGTTCCTTTAGCCTGAAATGTACCTTTTTTTGTTTTTCAGAGACAGGGTCAAGCTCTGTTTCCCAGGAGAGAATGCAGTGGTGTGATCATAGCTCACTGCAGCCTCAAACTACTGGGCTCAAATGATCCTCTTGCCTCGGTGTCCCGAGCAGCGAGCAGCTAGGACTAGAGGCATGCACCACCATTCCCAGCTAGTTATTTTTTCATTTTTTGTGGAGATGGGGGTCTCACCATGTTGCCCAGGCTGGTCCTGAACTCCTGGCCTCAAGTAATCCTCCCACCTGAGCCTCCCAAATGTTGGGATTACAATCATGAGCCACCCCACCAGGCCTGGAATTCTCTTTTCATTCATCCCTTCACATCCCCTTCTCAGTCTCTTTTCAGATCTCAGGTCAAAAGTCATATCCTCTCAGAGGGAAAGGGTATGAAGAAAATAAATAATTTTTTTTTAATTTTTAAAAAGTCATATTCTCAGCAAAACCTTTTTAAAATCTTCCATAATACCCATGTCCCTAGTATATTCTTTCATACCACTGTTATTCCTTCGAAGCTCATTTCGTGCTTGCTTTTTAAAATCCATCCCCTATTTGCCTGTAAGCTCTACAAAGACAGAGACAATTTTCTAAACCCTACCATCAGCATCAGCACTGTACCTGCATACAGCATGTATTCAACACACATTATTTGCATGAGTGAATGAATACCATTCAAACGTCCTCGTTATCTGATCCCCAACTTTCTTTCTCACTTCTCCACAGTGCAATCCACTATAAAGCTAGACTTCTACTGCCCCAGAAGCATCCCCCACCCCCCATCTTCAGGTTTTCCTGTGGCTTTCCCTGTCTGTAAAATTATCCCCATTTCTCTCAACCTATTCAAATCCTATGGGCTTGCCCAGATGCAAGTTTTCTTTCCTCCAGAATGTTTTCCCATAGGGCCAGTTTATGCACGTGTCCTTTCTCCAACACTTTCAAAGAACTCCGCATTCTCTTTTTGGTAATTATATATAAACTGCATAGTCCATAGTCTTTTCAACATTAGTGTGAACTGCTAAGGATGGATTGTTACATCCCACCCCTCCACTCCCAGAGCAGTGCTAAATACTGGGCTCTCAATGATTTTCCCCTAACATACCACAATTTTCCTCGGTAAAGAATACTAGGCCCCGCCTCACTCCTCTTGTTTCTCAAGTGATTCAATATGCCGTATGTGACTTTCCTCAAGTTCTCTTCTACGGTTTTGTTTTTTTTTTGGTTTTGTTTTTTTTTTTGCGTACCCTTCCCCCATTCTACTAACACACTGTTAAATTCTCTGGATTCCTGTTCTTTCCTATTCCTAGACAGACCCTGTTATTCCGTGAGGGTTCTGTGCCTGCAATGAAGGGCTCCTAGGCCTTTAAACTGTCATCCCACCATCCCCGGAAACCCCCCCACCACCACACCACACACACACACACGCGCGCGCGCGCGCACACACCCAGGGAAGGCACTTGAGCTAGCTGTGATCGCACACACACCACCCCATAGCCTCACCTGGGCCTCTCTGTCACTTCATCCCCCTCAATCAGGCGGCATACATTCTATAGGCTTGCCCATACCCAAGAAGAAAGGTCCCATATCGCTGTCCCTCTCCTTTCTGCCTCTGTCATTAAGTACTCACAAGAGCTCTCTTTCTCCCTCCTCCTCTTCCCTAGAGACGGAACCTAGGCCCAAGACCGTGAACTGGCTCCGAGAAAGCAGGGACAGCCACCCAGCCAGCTCCAGCTCCAACGCCACGGTCTCTGCCCCCGCACCCACCCCCATCCCTCGCAGGCGGCGACCGCAGCGCAAGCTTTGGCCCGGCCAGGATTCCCCATCCGGGGACAGCCATCGCTCACTGACCCAGGAAGGTGTCAAACGAGGAAGCAGCAGCAGTAACAGGTGCGGAGGCAGGCAGCCAGGCAGACGCTAACGGCTCAGCGCTCCATCCCTTCCCGACCTCAGCTCCAGACTCACTGCTTCCCCGACCCCATCGGCCACAGAGCAAGTCACGTGCCAGCCGAGCAGTCAGCTGACCGCGGCGCGCGCCGCTCCGCCTACGCGCGCCCCACTGCGCAGCCGCAGCCGGAGCTGCTGCCACTGGGCCTGGGGAGAGGGGCGGGGCGAGGAGGCCACGGGGCGCCACTGGGACCCCAGAGTCGGGGCCGATCGTTGTTGTTTTGGAGTACCTGGGGTTTTCTACTTCTTCCAGTGTCGCAGGCGGCGTTTTTTCCACCGCCTGTAAACGTTACCGCCACCAGGCCAAACGGCACCCCACTTCAGGTCTCTGCGGATCAAAAATTGTCTCCAGCCCTCTACACGGGCTTCTCCACTTTCTTCGTCAGCCGGGTTTTCTACCTAATATCCTGTCTAATAGTTCATTTCAGCAGATTCACATTTTCCTTGAAGTCCACTTGGACTTAATTTCATAAATGGTCCATAGAGCATTTACTGTGCGCCAAGCACTGCTATCGATTTTAGGATTGCCTCCTACAGAGAATCACACCTTGCCACGAGGGCGCCTCATAAATAGCTGAAACCACGTTAGAGAGTGGGAAACCAAAGGTTTTAGGACAGAGTCATAGACAGGGGAAACATGTCCTTTGGAGAAAAATAGGTAGCAAGCTGCTCTTTGGAACTCTGCATATTTCATTAGCTTGGGAAGAAAGATGGTAATGTCCTAAGTTAGAATACAGTTTTAGAAACAGTAGAAAAAATTTAATCCTTTCAGATTTACAGATGAGGAAAGTGAAGAATCAGCGGACACAGAGTTGTTTAGCACAAGGGAATAGACACCAGGTGTTAAATCCAGGCTCTCCTACTTACTAGCTGTGTGACCTTACACCTCTGAACTTCAGCCTATTCACCTGCTAAGTGGAGGTAATAACAAATACCTTACTGTGGTATTGTGAGGATTTAATGAAGCATGTAGTTAGCACAGTGCCTGGTACATAGGAAACAACCAGTTAATGCTAGTCATTATTCCTATATATTGCAGGACCCAGGTTTTCTGACCTATCTGCTACCTCTTCTGCTGTGTCTGCCTGCAGAAATTCGCCACAGAATTTCTTAGCGCCTCAGTATTAAAGTGAACAGAAAGTAACAACCACCAGACTATCCCCAATCTGATGCTTTCACCAGTTTTGGATGAAGTTCACGCAATTACAATAACCAGTTCTGAAACACGACTTCAGAAACTTGTCAGAATTCAAGAGGCTTTTATCTGCAATCACAAAATAAGCCTAAGACAACTTTTTTTGTTAGAGCCACTAAAACTTTCTGCCATGATGCAAATATTATCCTGTGCTGTCTGTACAGTACCCACTAGCAACATGGAGACGTTGAGCACTTAAAATATGGCTAGTGTGACTTAGTAACTGAATTATAAAATTTATCTCACTTTAATTGAAATTTAAATAGCCACAGAAGGCCAGTGACAACACCTTTAGACAGTGCGGTTTTAAGGTCTATGCTTGAAATATCTGGATTTCTTCATGCTTGTGTGTGGTCCTGAAGCAGACTTTTTGTTTCGGATTCTTAATTCCTAAACTGAAATATACCTCGCACCATTTTCCAATATTTTGGGGGTTTTTTGTTTTGTTTTTGTTTTTTTGAGATGGAATCTTTGCTCTGTCGCTGGAGAGCAGTGGTGCAATCTCAGCTCACTGAAATCTCCGACTTTTAGGTTCAAGCCATTCTTGTACCTCACCCTCCTGAGTAGCTGGGACCACAGGCATGCACCATTACACCCGACTAATTTTTGTATTTTTAGTAGAGATGGGGTTTCCCATGTTAGCCAAGCTGGTCTCCAAGTTCTGAGATCAAGTGATCTGCTCGCTTGGGCCTCCCAAAGTGCTGGGATTACAGGGGTGAGCTACCGTGCCTGGGCTCCAGTGTTTTAATTACCATGTTATACTTTGGGGGGAAGTATAACAGAGTCCTCAGTAAATGTTAGCTCTAATTTTTTTTTTTTTTTTTTTAGACAGAGTCTCACTCCATCACCAGGCACCAGACTGGAGTGCAGTGGTATGATCTCTGCTCACTGCAACCTCTGCCTCCCAGGTTCAAGCAATTCTCCTGCCTCAGCCTCCTGAGTAGCTGGGATTACAGGTGCACGCCACCACACCCAGCTAATTTTTGTATTTTTAGTAGAGATGGGGTTTCAACATGTTGGCCAGGATGGTCTTGATCTCTTGACCTCGTGATCTGCCCACCTCGGCCTCCCAAAGTGCTGGGATTACAGGCGTGAGCCACCGTGCCCGGCATTAGCTCTAATTTTTATGAGGTTTAATGTATCTCACTTTAAAATCTAGCAAACATAGCTGGGCATGGTGGTGCATGCATGTAGTCCTAGCTACTCGGGAGGCTGAGGTGGGAGGACCCTTGAGCCCAGGAGTTTAAGGCTTCAGTGAGCTATGATTTCACCATACACTCCTACTTAGGTAGGAGAGAAGCCAGGCAGAGGTAAAGGACCACACTCCAGAGAATAGCTGTGCAGGGTGGAATTATACCAGCAATCAATTATTTTGTTTTGTTTTTTGATTACTGTTTTTTAATTTTTCTAATATTTTTTAACTTTTAAGGTCAAGGGTACATGTGCAGGTTTGTTACATAGGCAAACTTGTGTCACAGAGGTTTGTTGTACAGATTATTTCATCACCCAGGTATTAAGCCTAGTACCCATTAGTTAAGCAAAATGGAGAAAGTATTTGAAACAAATAGGACAACAGGATTCAGAACTCTTTTTCACTCCAGTATAATAGTAAAGCTATCTTGAAAGTTGTTACGGGCATTTCCCTTAGGAAACTCGGTGTCCTTGTTTAAAAAAATACCTTGATAAACTAATATTCTCCACTAGGGTGGAAGACAAACTGAGAGTATGGGTAAATAGAGGCAAAGACCAAAGAAATAACTAAGCTAGTTTCCATTGAAAAGCAACAGAAATTGGGGAATGAAAAGGTGGGAGGGGCCATAGGGAAGAGAAGGAAAGAGAAAAGAGAGACAAAAGGCAAATGACAAAGGGCTTAGAAAAAGAGGCATGATTTTTTATTTTTTTATTTTTACTTATTTATATATTTTTTTGAGATGGAGTCTCACTCTGTTGCCAGGCTGGAGTGCATGCAATGGCGTGATCTTGACTCACTGCAACCTCCTTGCCTTTCAGATTCAAGCGATTCTCCTGCCTCAGCCTCCCAAATAGCTGGGATTACAAGCACGTGACACCATGTCCAGCTAATTTTTGTATTTTTAGTAGAGATGGGGTTTCACCATATTGGTCAGGCTGGTCTCAAACTCCGGACCTCGTGATCCATACGCCTTGGCCTCCCAAAGTCCTGGGATTACAGGCATGAGCCACCACACCTAGCCTAAGGGGAGTGTTTAGAACTCAATTTGAGCTTCCTTCAGTTGCTGTGATATAAATCCTTTGCCATTTTCCCAGAGCTTTAATAAAGTCTAAGCTCAAATGCCTTTATGCAAACTTTTTTTTTGTAGAAATATATGCTATCCAGGTTACAATATACAAAGAGCTTGAACAGTCGGACCTGGTGGCTCACACCTGTAATCCCAGCACTTTGGGAGGCTGAGGCAGGTGGATCACCTGAAGAGTTCGAGACCATCCTGGCCAACATGGTGAAACCCTGTCTCTATTAAAAAAAAAAAAAAAAAAAAAAAAAAAAAAAAAAAAAAAAAAAATTTACAAAGAGCTTGAAAAAATTGATTAAAAAATAAAAAATAAAAAAACAGTACTAAGGTCCAAGTGCGGTGGCTCATGGCTGTAATCCCAGCACTTCAGGAGTCCAAGGCAGACGGATCACTTGAGCCTAAGAGTACAAGACCAGCCTGGCCAACATGGTGAAACCTTGTCTCTACTAAAAAATACAAAAATTAGCCAGGTGGTACATGCCTGTAATCCTAGCTATTCAGGAGGCTGACAGTTGAGAATCACTTGAACCTGGGAGGCAGAGGTTGCAATGAGCTGAGATGGCATCACTGCACTTCAGCCTGGGTGACAGAGCAAGACTCTGTCTCAAAAAAAGAAAATTAAAAAAAAAAAATTCTAAAACCCCCAAAAAACAAATGAGCAAAAAGCACAAAACAGTTGAGAAAATAAGTGCCACTGACTATAACTATAGGGAATATTCACTCTTACTAGTGCTTAAAAATATAAATAAGAACAATATGAATGTTTATAAACGAATAACAAATAGAAATAATAACTCACATTAGCAAAGATAGAAATACACACATAGCCGGGCGCAGTGACTCACGCCTGTAATCCCAGCACTTTGGGAGGCCGAGGCGGGTGGATCACGAGGTCAAGAGATCGAGACCATCCTGGTCAACATGGTGAAACCCCATCTCTACTAAAAATACAAAAAATTAGCTGGGCATGGTGGTGCATGCCTGTAATCCCAGCTACTCAGGAGGCTGAGGCAGGAGAATTGCCTGAACCCAGGAGGCGGAGGTTGCGGTGAGCCGAGATCGCGCCATTGCACTCCAGCCTGGGTAACAAGAGCGAAACTCCGTCTCAAAAAAAAAAAAAAAAAGAGAGAGAGAGAGAAACTGGCAGGGCAAGATGGTTCATGCCTGTTATCCCAGCATTTTGGGAGAACCAAATAGGAAGATTGTTTGAGCCCAGGAGTTTGAAACCAGCCTGGGAAACATAGCAAGACCTTGTCTCTACTAAAATTAAAAAATTAGCCAGACACGGGTGCATACTTGTAGCTTCAGCTACTACAGAGTCTGAGGTAGGAGGATCACTTAAGCCAGGAGGTGGAGGGTGCAGTGAGCTATGATTGCACCTCTGTGCTCCAGCCTGGGTGACAAAGTGAGGCCCTGTCTCTAGAAAAAAACACAAAACACTGATACACTGTATTTAATGATTATAAGCAGCATCCCTTTAGTACTCTATATGTTCTTACACCTAATTCCTGAATTTACAAACAGATGTCTTGCTAAATAGTTAACAATACATAGGGCAACTGATTTACTGAAGTGGAGGGTATGGTTAAAAAATTATTGGGCGCAGTGGTTCACGCCTTTAATTGCAGCACTTTGGGAGGCTGAGGTGGGTGGATCACGAGGTCAGGAGTTAAGAACAGCCTGGCCAAGATGGTGAAAACCCATCTCTACTAAAAATACAAAAAATTAGCTGGGCATGGTGGCACGCATCTGTAATCCCCACTACTTGGGAGGCTGAGGCAGAGAATTGCCTAAACCCAGGAGGCAGTGGTTGCAGTGAGCTGAGATTGCGCCCGTAGCTGAGATGGGTGACATGAACCTACCAGTGACATGAACAAACAGGAGAGTTTGGGCTGACTGCCCTCAGGCAGTTCCTCCATAAATAAGGACTAGATTCAATTATTCAAAGTGACCTGAGAACTCTGATTTAACAGCTGACCTGGAAGTCACGTTGGTGATACTGTCAATCTGTGCCCAGTGAATGGTGTAAGTCTCATTTTGGGGATCCTAACAATTGCAAACATCACTTTCTTTTTTTTGTTTTAACTTTTTTTAGCAATGGGGTCTCACTCTGTCAGCCAGGCTGGAGTGCACTAGTGCCATCATAGCTCACTGCAGCCTTGAACTCCTGTGCTCAAGGGGTCCTCTGCCCTGGGCCACCGAGTAGCTATGGCTTGCACCACCACACCTGGTTGATTTTTTTTTTTTTTTTGTAGAGATAGGGTGTCACTATGTTGCCCAGGCTGGTCTCAAACTCCTTGCCTCAAGCATTCCTCCCACCTCGGCTTCCCAAAGTGCTGGAATTACAGGCATGAGCCACCACACCTCGCCCTGTAAACAACACTTTGTTCCCAGAGCTGCCATGTGCATCCCAAGACTGTATGGAAGGCAGGCATTATCTTGACTGTCTCCCCAAAACATGGCGACTTATACCTTACAAGTCATCATAAAAAAAACCTTCAAGTGTACACCACTAGTAGATCACATAGCCCTCAAATGACTGTAGAGATTTGAGGATGAAGCTTCCTTTGATTACCTGGAGGAACTCCCCAAAGTGATAACAGGCTTATTATTTATGCGCTATCAATGGCCACTCGTTGCTGCAATGGAAGTCATCCCACTAGAAAAAGCAGAAAAAAATTTGTCCCTGATTTCAGCTGAAGTGATCAATGATACCAGCCAGCTTTGCCCTTGAAGGCATGTGCATTTGCCTCAACTGAGTGGCCAGGTGTGTTACACATAATACAGTAGCTTTCAATTTCTTCCATGTGGATCAAGGCTGAGGAGTCTGTGCAATTATTAATACAGCCTGCCGTGCCTGCATTAATGCCTTGGGCTGAGGGAAAAGGTCAGCACAGAAACTTAAGGAGCGATCCCACTCCCTGATTCTTCTTAAATGAAACTCAGGTGGTTTATTAAATTTGTTAAAGGAACTGATTCTGAGACCCTGAGAGGCATATTTGAGGTCAGTGCCACAAACAGCTTCCTCCTGCTTTGTGGATTCTTGTTTATAGTAGCCTTAATAAGATGCCGTATTGGACAAATTAAACAGATTTGGTCCCAGTCTTTGTCAGCTAGGTTAATTGGAGAATGCCAGTGGCTTATCTATGGGAAACTTCACCAGAAGCAAGACTGTAAAAAGGAAGGTGAGCCACTGAGCCTGGCCAGTTTTCTTTCAATAAAAAAAAAAAAAAAAATTGGCAATCCAGGAGGAAATAATAGTCTCTCTCTACAGCTATAAGGTTGTTGGCTACTATAAACTGTAAAGAAATCCAATGGAATAAATTGATGTTAGGGAAGAATAAATATGAGAAAATGTTTTCCATTTGTTATCAAAGAGCAACTTGATAATTTTATGGGATTGTATTCTAAAGTAAATACCTTCAACTCTGAAAACATTGTTTCATTATTAAGACATAATTCACCTTTTCATCAGTCAATAACTATTTAGGCCCAGAAGGAAAGAGTTGCACAATCCTTTGTACATATGGTTATTTGATAAGAAATAATAAACACAGACCAGGCACAGTGGCTCACTCCTGTAATCCCAGAACTATGGGAGGCAGAGGTGGGTGGATCACCTGAGGTTAGGAGTTTGAGACCAGCCTGGCCAACATGGCGAAACCCTGTCTCTACTAAAAATTCAAAAATTAGTTAGGCATGGTGGTGGACACCTGTAATACCAGACACTTGGGAGGCTGAGGTGGGAAGATCGCTTTAACCAAGGAGACGGAGGTTGCAGTGAGCCAAGATTGCTCCACTGCACTCCAGCCTGGGCGACAGAGTGAGATTCCATCTCAAAACAAAACAAAACAAAACAAAAAACTATTAAACACTGTTTTTTGGATCTTAGCAATCACTTTACAAATATCAGAAGGTAAACACCTAGGTCTTTAATTTGATGATTCATTACATGATTTGGGGAATGGGAAAACAACACCTGTTTAGCCTAACCACACCCTGCAACTACCTTCCCTGACACTAATGGAGATCACACTGGAATTCTCGTTAAATCTGCAGCACATGAGAACACTTAATCCAAGTTTTGGAGGTTATGGCCTGAGTATCTGCATTGTCACAGGACCTCACAAAATTTAATGAATCATTGCACTAGAACGTTTTTTTTTTTTTTTTTTTGAGACAGAGTTTTGTACTTGTTGCCAAGGCTGTAGTGCAATGGCATCATCTCGGCTCACCTCCACCTCCAAGTCCACATCCTGGGTTCAAGCGATTCTCCTGCCTCAGCCTCCCGAGTAGCTGGGATCACAGGCATGTACCACCATGCTGGGCTTATTTTGTTTTTTTTTTTGTTTTTTTTTTTTTGTTTTGTCAAGACTGGGTTTCTCCATGTTGTGCAGGCTAGTCTCAAACTCCCAACCTCAGGTGATCCGCCTGCCTCGGCCTCCCAAAGTGCTGTGATTACAGACATGAGCCACAACACCTGGCCAAGACTGTGTTTCTGTATTTGCACCCAAGGTATCCTAACTGAGGGTCAGTAAATACTGGTTCTGGGTGATGCTGACAATTACGTGAAAAACAAAATGACAATTGACATCTTCAAGGATGCTCCTACTGACCACGATTAAGATTTATTTATTTTGAGTAAAGTTATCAATGAAAGACCTACAATCTTTACACCATAGAGCTACCCTCTTCCTCCTAAGCCCCTAGAACACTGTGATATCACCATATCACAAAGTTAACCTGAAAAACTAGTTCAGGCCATGATGTGAAGAGAGAGTTAAACTTGCCTCATTATACCATCCTCCCTTTTGGAATTCAGACATGGCTGACCAGCATTAACATTAAAACAGATCTTAAGACTGACAAAACAGACTCTTTGTAGCAATAAGACATCAAATTCCAGCCTGGCTATACTATAGCATCACAAGACAGGTAGTAGGCCCTGGAAGAAATTGAAGTATTTTACCCGAAAATTATATTTTTTGACATATTTTGAAGTGGCTTTGTAAAGCTGCCTCTTGTGAGGAAAAATCTACATTTTGTAGAGAATCCCCATTCCTTCTTTTTCCTTATCCAGGAGAGAATCAACTCACCTCTGATAAGAAACATTTATGATCTATTCCATCTGAAGCCTGCTACCTACAGGCTTCCTCTGCGTAATGGCCATATCAGTCTCCATAACACCTATCATAACCCAGACATTCCCTTCTATTGATTCTAGGTCTTTAGACGATAACTTAACCCTTTCAACCACTTGCCAATCAGAAAATCTTTGAATCTACGTGTGACCTGGGGCACTCCCCACTTCCCCCCGACTTCAAGTTGTCCCACCTTTCCAGACCGAACCAATGTACATCTTGCATGTATTGATGGATCTCTTATGTCTCCCTAAAATGCATAAAACCAGGCGGTAGCCTGATCATCCTGGGCACATGTTCTCAAGATCTCCTGGGCTGTGTCACAGGCCATTGGTCACTCATATTTGGCTCAGAATAAATCTCTTCCAATATTTTACAGAGTTTGATACTTTTCGTCAACAGAAGTACAGGGGGCCCAGACTTTTGATTGGCATCTAAAGTGGGAATGAGCCCTTAACCTGCGGGGTCTGTGCTAACTCCTGGTAATTAGTATCAGAATCGAATTAAATGGTGGGACATCCAGCTGGTGTCTTGAGAGTTGAAGAATTGGTTGGTGTTAGGGGAATAAACCACACCTATTTGGTATCAAAATTAGTGTGGTGTTATTAAAATGTATCCTAGAAGTAGTACCTTCTGATATACCATCCAGAAGCAGGGAGGTCAGGAGAAGATGAGTGTCCCCCACAGATGTCTACTGCCCCAAGCATTCCTCTTCACTTTTGATCACTCCCCATTCCCTGGCTTGAATCTGTCTTCTCTCTTACGTGATGCTACTCTCTATGTCACTTCTCTTCCCACATATCAAGCCTCGCCTCCTTCTCCTTCAATGGGTCCCTTCCTCCTCTACCCACAAAAGATGAGTCTTTCCACACAATAGATTCTCCATTCTTCTGTTCTCCTAAAGTTTACATTATTTACCTGTCCTCCATTTTCAACTGCTTAGTAGACAGTTTCACTAAGATGATCCACTCTAATCAAAATTAATGTGTTCAAAGTCAGGTCTATCAACTCATATCTAAAATCCATCTCCCTTTTCTAGAAATGATACTACCATACTTTTGATTAAGACCTTGATACCCTCTTTGATTGCTCCATCTTCATAATTTTCACCTGATGTCAAGTCCTAACAATCCTCTTTCTTAATTTCTTTCACACATACCACTTCCTCTCTGTTGTTACAGCTGATATCCTGCTTCAGCCTCTGACTCTATTACTTTTAACCTGAAATAACTGCAATATTGCTAAAACGTATTCCTCTCCTTGTTCTCTTTCCACCCCAATCCTTCCTGCATACTCCAGAAGAGCTCCCCATTCAGAAACAATGATGCGAGTTCCCACTGTCTTTAAATTCATGTCCAAGCTCCCTGGCCTAGCAAGCCTCCAAAATTAGACCCAAAATAATCTTGTTAGGCATGACTCCAAATAAGCCTGCTGTATACAAACTCTTCATTTCAGACAAGCTACTTTACTCCTAATCACCCACACACTCCCTAGAGCCTCCTTTCTTCAACCTTGGGTTTATGTAAGGTCACTCTTTGCCTCCTTTTACCTCCACCTGCTAAAATTGAACCTGTTTTCCAAGGCCCAAGTCAAAAATCTGAAAGTTTCCCATCAACTCCGATGGAAGTTATTTATAAAAGTAATAATGATGATTAAAAACAATAGCTACCATTCTTTGGGCATTTACTCTGTGCCAGCCAGGGTAAAATCCCATTCTAGAAAATGTGGAAGAATCAACGAGCCCATGTACATAAAGGGCTGAGCCCAGACCCCGGGGTATGTGGAGGGTGCCCAACATAAATTGGCTGAATTGTCAACAGTTATGTCTTTGAAATGTAACAATGACATTTGCTAACAGTCAAAAATGCCATATCTTGTCCACCTGAAAGAGAGTGACCACTGAGGAAGTGGTTTGGAAAAGGAAGCCAGCCAATTCCTCCCAGCACCACCTGGCACGACTTTCTGAGCCTTAGGCAAATAAAAATATCTTTGTTCCAAATTGCATCAATCATCCGGTGGTATGCTTGTCTTTTACATTTCTATTACGTGTCTCTTACATATCTCTTCACTTCCCTGTTCTGGCACTAAAATGCAGAACTCAGACAGCATTAGTAAAAAGAGAAGTTGTTTCCAATGTGATCTATGGTACACAGTCATGTGGGAGACTCAAGAGAAAGCTCTTTCCTGGTGGGCAGAGGTGCTCCATAAATTCTCATTCCCTTTGAAATCAACAACAAAGTTCCCCACTGGTGCTGAATTTGTTATTGCTGTTTCTCAAACCAAAATGCAATTTAAGAGAGGGTTATTACATAGGAATGTTAAATACATGGCTTTCATGCTAAATCTGTGACAATCTTTCCCCACATTCCAGTGCCGGGAAATTAGCAATTTAAATCTCTCTTTGAACTGTATTGTGGATTCACTCCTCAGAGCTCCTAAAAAAATACAAAAAACTGTATTCAGTTATACTAATGTTAGAATCTTGTGATTTACATAATAAGCATCAATTAATAAGTAAATATATTACTTTTATAAGACAGTGATGGGAAACATAGTTAGAGCCTAGACCTATTTTAAAAGATTCATCTAATCCCAGGAAAGCCCCAACCTAGGGCTTTGAAAAACATGGCAGCATACATTAATCAATCACACAGGAAGTAAAATTTCTGGGGGTGGAAGGTCCACCTGCCCCAGTAGGGAGCTGGATTATAACCCCGCAAGGGCTGCAATCATCATTTCTTGGAAATTTAGATACAAATTAGCATGTCAAGGGCAGCTGAGGTTTTCCCTGGAAAACTACAGCATTTTCTTCTATCCCAACATTCTCCTGTAAGCAAGATCCTCTACTTAGGCTTTATCCCCAAATCACTCAGGTGCTTGTTAAAAATACAGAGTCCCAGGCCAGGCGAGGTGGATCATAACTGTAATTCCAGCACTTTGGGAGGCCGAGGTGGGCGGATCACCCGAGGTCGGGAGTTTGAGACCAGCCTGACCAACATGGAGAAACCCTATCTTTACTAAAATATGAAATTAGCTGGGCGTGGTGGCACATGCCTGTGATCCCAGCTACTTGGGAGGCTGAGGCAGGAGAATCACTTGAACCTGGGAGGCGCAGGTTTCGGTAAGCTGGGATCCCGCCACTGCACTCTAGCAAGAACAACAAGAGCAAAGCTCCATCTCAAAAAAAAAAAAAAAAAAAAAAACAGATTCCCACACTTTACATCCCGTTTCACCTATTCCATTTGTGCCCCCAGGCCATCCCACCTGCACCGCCATCCTTTTATTGTAAAATCTTCAGCTGCTCGGAGGACTTCAGTGGACCAGGCCCCCCTTTCCCTTGGATATACCAGCTTAATGCTGCAGCTCATGCCTGGTTCGTTCCCTCCACTTCAGTTTATTCTTCCCTCTGTGTCCCAAAAATACTGTTATCCCCTTGGGGAACTTACTGGTTATGGTCACCAGTCTGTGACCAACAGACCATGACCAACAGATGCTTACAAAACCCTTCAGTGGTCTAATCCCATGAGGGACACAGAAAATCACTATTTCTCTTGCCCCAGTGATCAGAAAGCATGCAAATAATTTACTTACTCCTTAGCCACAGGTGTCAGTGATAGACACTTTGGAAAGTTCTTTATTGGCAACCTCACTGTGCCAAGGCCACAGCCCAGCCCATTGTCTGAGTGCCCTCAACACTCACCCACATAAAACATGTTCTTACTATCCTTTAGAGAAATTATTTTCCATATTTTACAAAGAAACTTAGATACAAGAGGCTCAATAACATGTTCAAAGTCAAACCATGAATCAGTAGCAGATCCAGGATTTTAACCAAGGTTTTCTGATACCCAGATCCATACTGTAAGTGCTCAAGAAGGGGTGATTGTTAGAAAGGGGAGTGCTTACACACTGTTGGTGGGAATGTCAAGCAGTACAGCCACTGTGAAAAACAGGATGGAGGTTCCTCAAAAAATTAAAAGTAGAACCACCATATGATCCAGCAATCCCACTATTGGGTATATATCTGAGGGAAAGGAAATCAGTTTGTCAAAGAGATCTCTGCACTCCCAGGTTTATTGCAGCAGTAGGCACAATAGCCAAGATATGGAATCAGCCTAAGTGCCCAGGATGCATGCATGAATAAAGAAAATGTGGTATATGTAAGCCATGGAATAGTATTCAGTCATTTAAAAATGAAATCCTGCCATTTGCAGCAACATAGATAAAACTGGAGGCCATTATGTTAAGTGCAATAAGCCAGGCACAGAAAGACTAATATTGCATCTTCTCACTCACACGTGGGAGCTAAAAAAGTGGATCTCATGGAGACAGAGAGTAGAATCGTAGTTACAAGAGGCTGAGAAGGGAAGGAGGAGGAAGGTGAAGAGAAGCTGGTTAAGGGGTACAAACACACAGTTAAATAGAATAAGTTCCAGTATTTGATAGTATAGTAGGGAAATTATAGTTAACAATCATTTATTGTACATTTCAAAATAGCTAGAAGATTTGAAACGTTCCCAGCACAAAGAAATGATAAATGTTGGAGGTGATGGATATCCCAGTTACCCTGCTTTTATCATGACACATTGTACACCTGTATCAAAATATCACCTGTACCCCGCAATATGTACAACCATGATATTGCAATTTTAAAAAATTAAACTGAAAATAAAACATGGTTGTAATAATAATAATTCCAGAGTTGGTGGTGGTTTCTTTCATTTGGATTCCTAGAAACGGATTCTGAGACAAAGAAAATGCATATGAAAGTGGTTTAAATAGAGAACATTCTCAGGAAAAATCATTAGGTGAATAAGAAAATGGAGCAGCAAAGGGAAGAGGCCAAATAAAGGAATGGGGTGACAGCAAGCAGAGCTGTCTCAGGGATGAGGTAGGTCTCATCTCAGAGTTGTCCTCTCAGAGGAAAAGGAAAGGATCTTTTTTTTTTTTTTTTGAGACAGAGTCTCTCCCTCTGTCACCCAGGCTAGAGTGCAATGGCGAGATCTCAGCTCACTGCAATGCCCGCCTCCTGGGTTCAAGAAATTCTCCCACCTCAGCCTCCCGAGTAGCTGGGATTACAGGCACCAGCCATCAGGCCTGACTAATTTTTGTATTTTTTGTAGAGACAGGGTTTCACCATGTTGGCCAGGCTGGTCTCCAACTACTGACCTCAGGTGATCTGCTTGCCTCGACCTCCCAAAGTGCTGGGATTACAGAGGTGAGCCACTGTGCCGATCCCAGAAACTGAAATATTTCTATTCCATAACTGTCAGTCATTGACTCCAGGCTGCTTTAGGGGATGGGGAGAGGGATAATCCCCAGGCACACGGCGCTCCGTTATGATCACAGGTAATGTGGGATCTGGGAGAGAAGGATCAGGGTGGGAGGAAGGCATGCTCAGAGCCAGTGCATGCTGATGGCATCCACTACAGTGATCTTGAAACTGGAGTAGCACCACGAAAAGAAACAAAGCTGTTATCTTGCTTCGTTTTATAGCCCGAAATATACCACACATATCATTCAGCGTTGAAGAGAAACCTGAAGGGAGAAACAAACACTATCCTGTGTCAGAGGGCTGGGTTTTGGTCCCAATTTTGCCAGAAATGAGCAACATGACCTTGGGGGAGTCATTTAGTCCTGTGGTCCTCAGCCTTCGCTCAGGACCACTGGAACCTCAGAGGCAATGCTGAAGACACTAAGTAAACACTTGGTGGACTGAAAACATTTTGTTATTTCAGCATGTTTGGAATTCAGGCCATGGCTAACCTCCAAGCTCCTCTCCTGCTGGGTCTCTAACCGTGAGCCTTCCTCTCATTTTTCAAGTTTCTATTATTCTCCTAGGGGAGTTTGCTTTTGTAGATATGATTCAGCTCTGCAGAGGGAACCTATGACAGTCATGTGAGATGCATTTAATTTTGTACAGTTTAATTGCATGTTAGTAACAGGGTTTACTAGATGACTCTGCTTTTCCAGTGATACTGGAAAGGAAAAATCATTCCATTTATTTTTAAATTAAACTTTTTTTTTTTTTGAGACGGAGCTTCACTCTGTCACTCAGGCTGGAGTGCAGTAGTGTGATCTCGGCTCACTGCAACCTCTGCCTCCCAGGTTCAAGTAATTTCCCTGCCTCAGCCTCCCGAGTAGCTGAGATTACAGGTGCACACCATCATGCCTGGTACCTTTTTTTTTTTTTTTTTTTTTTTTGGTATTTTTAGTAGAGACAGGGTCTTGCCATTTTGCCCTGTCTGGTCTCGAACTCCTGAGCTCAGGCAAGCTACTCGCCTTAGCCTCCCAAAGTGCTAGGATTACAGAAGTGATCCACCAAGCCCAGCCTTTTTTTCTAGAAGATTCAAAAGAGGAAAATATACATTACTATTCTTTGTGGGTATCCATGTTATAATAAAGACATAGGAAAAGTTTTTTTTCAAAAATGCGTGAATAAATGACCCTTTCTTTTCCACTTAGGATGAGATTTACGCTGTTAGACTTATACTGTGGTTTTATATTATTCTACAATTGGTTTGCAACTGGAATGAATTTTTGTCAATGTTGCTATTTGAGGCAGAGCTGGGTGTGAGGAATGTGACCACCAAAATATGTTAGACATAAAGCTGTGTCATCCAAGTCCTTCTTCAAGCAAGGGCATGCTGCTCAGCTGTGTGAGTGTGTTCAGCAAACAGCTTTCAGCTGTCAGCTCTGTCAAGGTCAGCCTCGGCTGTGTAAGCCGCTTCATCTGAGGTCACATCCAGGAGAGCCCGAAGCCCGTGACTGAGGGAAGTGTGGGTGTAAAGGCACAGCCATTTTGACCTAACTGGGGAGGCTCTGAAAAGCTATACCTGCTCCAGATTTTTCTGCTGGGTTGGCCAAAGGCTTTGCTGGGCTGACATTGTAGTCATCTTCTTTAATTATCTTCTTCAGCACAATCCTGCTTCCTTTCACATTTTTTATAGGTAGTGATCTCTAATAAATATAACTCAAATTTCCAGTGACTCTAACCTGAAACAGTTGATATCAAGAGTGGTCCAAGAAAACAGACAATAAGATGGTTTTGGAAATGGATCACACACTACTGGGATGGCTGTGAGGACCCCGTCACTGGTGGCAGGTAGAGCCCAGGCACCATTGACACAGTGGCCATTCAGTTGTTAAATATTTCATCATAACAACTTGGAACTTAATGCACTAGCAGGTACAATAAATGTATCAGGCACCTGAGACTTTGAAAGGAAAGGTGGACATAAGGATAATGGGATTGGATGGGTATTGCTAAGTGATACTGATGCTTCACAGAAAGATGGAGGAGCTGAGGGTGAAAGCCAGGTGTGAAATTCAGGTGTGAAAACCAGACTTGGTGGATGCATGCAAAGCTCCTTCAGCCCCACAACGGCAGCACAGAAAAAGTGCAGGGCTAATAGTCCAGTGGCTGAACTTGAAAAAAAAAAAAAAAAATAGCCAGGTCTGTGCTAAGGTCAGGGCCCAGGTTAGGAAAACCCTAACAGATGGAATGGAGACATGTTAGTAGATATCCCCAAGGATTTTAACATCTCAGTCTCTGAACTTGCGAAGCCATCGGCTGCCTTAGTACTGGCATGGCGAAGGCATAAGTGGAGTCACCACAGTGACAGAAAGGGAGGCCGCATATACTTCCAAGAGCGTATGAAAGCAGTCCTTGGCTGGGCGTGGTGGCTCACACCTGTAATCTCAGCACTCTGGGAGGCTAAGGCGGGTAGATCACAAGGTCAGGAGTTCAAGACCAGCCTGGCCAACATAGTGAAATCCCATCTCTACTAATAATATAAAAATTAGTCAGGCATGGTGGCGCACGCCTGTAGTCCCAGCTACTCAGGAGGCTGAGGCAGGAGAATCACTTGAACCTGGGAGGTGGAAGTTGTGGTGAGCTGAGATAGAGCCACTGCTCTTCAGCCTGGGTGACAGAGGAAGCCTCAGTCTCAAAAAAAAAAAAACAGTCTTCACTTGCATAATAGTGTGGGATGGTAAAAATAACTGTGCAACATAAAACCATGTACAAAACTTTTTTAATGCAAATTTTTAAAAGTTTATTTATTTTTATTTTTATTTGAGATAGAGACTTACTCTGTCGCTCAAGTTGGACTGCAATGGCATGATCTTGGCTCACTGCAACCTCCATCTTCCAGGTTCAAGCAATTCTCCCGCCTCAGCCTCCCAAGTAGCTAAGATTACAGGCACCTGCCACCACGCCCAGCTAATTTTTTTTGTATTTTTAGTAGAAATGGGGTTTCACCATGTTGGCCAGTCTGGTTTCAAACTCCTGACCTTGTGAGCCACCTGCCTTGGCCTCCCAAAGTGCTAGGATTACAGGCATGAGCCACTGTGCCTGGCCTTAAAAATTTATTTTTAACGGACAAATAAAAATTAGATTTATCTATGGCAGTGGTCCCCAACCTTTTTGGCAACAGGGACTGGTTTCATGGAAGATGATTTTCCATGGACTAGAGAGGGGATGGTTTCGGGATGATTCAAGTGCATTACATTTCTGGCACATTTTATTTCTATTAATATTACACTGTAATATGTAATGAAATACTTATACAACTCGCCATAATGTAGAATCAGCAGGAGCCCTGAACTTGATTTTCTGCACTAGACGGTGCCATCTGGGGGTAATGGGAGATAGTGTCAGATCATCAGGCATTATATTCTCATAAAGATCATACAACCTAGATCCCTCGCATTCACAGTTCACAACAGGGTTCATGCTCCCATAAGAATCTAATGCTGCTGTTGACTGACAGGGACAGAACTCAGGAGGTAATGTGAGCGAGGGGAGAGCGAGGGGAGCGGCTATAAGCACAGACGAAGCTTTGCTTGCTCGCCCGCTGCTCACCTCTTGCTGTGCAGCCTGGTTCCAAACAGGCCTCGGACTGGCACCGGTCCATGGCCTGGCACTTGGGGACCCCTGATCTATGGAATACAACATGATGATTTGATATATGTATACCTTGTGGAATGTCTAAATCAAGCTAACACACCTACTATCTCACTTTTTTTGTGGTGAAAATATTTAAAATCTACTACCTTAGCAATTTTTAAGTATACAATACATTGGCATTGACTACAGTCACAATGTTGTACAATAGATCTCCTGAACCTTTTCCTCCTAACTAAAATTTTATTTTTATTTTTATTTTTTTATTTTTTGAGACAGAGTGCCACTCTGTCATCCAGTGCAATCATGGCTCACTGCAGTGGTGCAATCATGGCTCACTGCAGTCTCAAGCTCCTGGGCTCAGGTGATCCTCCCATCTAAGCCTCTCAAGTATTATATTGATGCAAAAGTTATTGCAGGTTTGCCATTAAAATATTAGCAAAAATCTCAATAACTTTTGCACCAAGCCAATAGCTGGGACCACAGGAATGCACCACCATGCTGGCTAACTTACTTACTTATTTTTTGTAGAGATGGGGGTCTCCCTATGTTGCCCAGACTGGTCTCAAACTCCTGGGCTCAAGCAATCCTACTGCCTCAGCTTCCCTAAGTGTTGGGATTATAGGCGTAAGCCACCATGCTCAGCCCTGACTAAAATGTTATACTCTTTAACCAACATCTCCCCAGTCCAACTCTCATTCCCCAGACTCTGGTAACGCCACTCTACTCTTTGTCTCTATTAATGAGTTTAACTCTATTATAGATTCCACATGTAAGTGAAATCATGCAGAATTTTTTTTTTATTTTCTTTTTCCAAGTTTGAAAGAATTTCTCTTTCTGTGCCTGGCTTACTTCACTTATGTGTCCTATAGATTCATCCATGTTTGTCACAAATGACAGGATTTCCTTTACTTTCACAATGGAATGCTGTAGAGTATTCCATCGTGTGTATACACCACATTTTAAAAATCTATTCATTTGTTGATGGTTACAGGTTGATTCCATATCTTGGCTATTGTGAACAGTGCAAAACAATCTTAATAATCAGTGAGAAGAATTATGATTGTTCTGCAAGTTTTAAAAAGTTTTGTCAAAATATTAAAAACTGCCTTTCTGTCAATTATGAAAGAAGAAATTATAAATCATAGTAAAACTAATATTTACTTAGTATACTCTTTTTTTTTTTTTTTGAGATGGATTCTCACCTTATTACCCAGGCTGGAGTGCAGTGGGACGATCTCAGCTCGTTGCAACCTCTGTCTCACAGATTCAAATGATTCTCCTGTCTCAGCCTCCCAAGTAGCTGGGAATACAGGTGCCCGCCATCACACCCTGGTAATTGTTGTATTTTTAGTAGAGATGGGTTTTCACTATGTTGGCCAGGCTGGTCTCGAACTTCTGACCTCAAATGATCCACCTGCCTCAGCCTCCCAAATTGCTGGGATTACAGGCTCGAGCCACCATGTCCAGTCTACTTAGTACAGTCTTATTGTTTTAAAAAAAACATAATAAGGAGGGCATTAAACAGAGACGGGCCAGTATTTTAGCTTCTAGGTAAACAGAGCCCAGTATAACACAGTAAAACAAAACTAACAGCAATCGACCTCTGGCCAGGGCCTTCCCACAGTAAACCCATCAGGTACATTGTCATTGTCTCTCCTCCTTGTAAAAGCTTACAGTTCATGCTGCTGCAGCCAAGCACTCCCAGTCTCTTTTGATTCTGAGTGCTACCTAAATCATGAATTGTTCTTTGTTTAAAATAAACTCTATTACGTTAATTTTGTCTAAAGCTTTTATTTTTAATAGATGTGGTGTCAGAAATGGGATCCAAAGATGTTCTCTGGCAGCGCCAGGAACACGGAGCTACCAGGGGAAGTACCCGCAGACCTCACTGTGCTCACGCCTCTCTTGTTTGTAACTGGAGGCTGTTAATTCCCTTTTAGACTGAGCTCCGTGAATTATATTTTGAGCTCTCTAGACTTCATTTGAGCAAACAGGGCCCAGGATCAAATTGAATTTGATAATTAACCAGATTGAATCCAGATACAGTTCTTGGCTAGGTACCTGTTGACAGTAGGTTCATCTGGATCAAAGGAGTCTGGCACTCTCTTCTGGAACTCCAGCAAATTTTATGTGTAAGAATTATAAACCCAGGACTTGCACATTTTTAGAAAAATGAGTTAACCTTACAAAGATAACTTAGAATTAAAGTGGCAACTACGGGGAAGTTTTAACCCAGATAAAATTGTTCACTTGTGAGGCACGTTGGAAAAGAAAAGATCCAAAATGCAATGGGATGTAATTTTTAATTGGTGCAAAGAAACATCTAGAAGATAAAATTAATAAAAAAAATTGCCTCCCTAAAAAATTTCTTACAGAAGGCAAAGGAAAATCTTAAGCAAAAACTCAGGATGTTAAAAAAAGGACTGTACCTTGACTGAATTAACCCTGACTGTTCCTTCTCTTTATCTGTCCTTACCTCAATGCTCTGAGCTCACTGACCCTTTTGCCCAGCTACCCTTTCACTAAGAAGGCAATGACAAAAGGAAAGTTAGGCAAATGTTTGCAAAATGAGATCCTCTGATTAGGCAGGCGTGCCTGCCATAATCAACTCTACTCCATGATCTAAAATTGAGCTTAGAGACATTGTAAATGACCTCCCTAACCCCAAGAAAACTCCCTGGAAATGTACTAAAGAATTCAGAAACTTTATTGGAGCATTGAATCCAGGACTCCCCGATCTTTAACAGTTTATTCAGATGCTATTGGGACTTGGTAAAGCTTGAAGATGAATAGCAGCAGTGGAATGGGACCAACCTAGGGAGGATGTGAAAGACTCTCCAAAACCTCCTGAAAAGAAAGGCAGAAAGAAGCTGGAAGAATTGCCAAAGACCTTTCAAATTTAGTTCCTAAGATATTTCCACAAAAATTTGATTGGTCTATCATACAATCTTATAGACAAAAAAAGATGAACCAATTTCAAATTACAGAGCCCATTTAGAAACACTATTTATAAAACATGCTGGATTTGAAATACCACAAAGGGCGCTTCCTGCAGAGACTGAAATGGCATTAGCTTCTCTGTTTGCAAATGGACTTCATCCTAAATTTAGTGGTTTAATTAGAAAACATATACCAGGATGGAAAGTTATAGATATGATTGAATTGGTGGTCCTAGTTGAACATTCTGAGAGGATTCTAAAGCAAGAGAAAAATCAAAAGGCAAATAAAGGGCTGTTAACACAGAGAGACCCCATCTTTACAAAAATAAATGAAAAAATTAGCCGGGCATGGTGGCATGTGCCTGTAGTCCCAGCTACTAGGAGGCTGAGGTGGGAGGATCACTTGAGCCAGGAGGTTGAGGCTGCAATGAGCCATGACTGTGCCACTGCACTCTAACCTGGGCAAGACCTTGTCTCACAAAAAGAAAAAAAAGAAGAAGAAGAAGAAAAATAAACCCATGTCCTTATGTTACCAAAATGCCAGGGGTTTGGTTTAGGTCCTGCTGCTCACTGCACAGAAAGCCAATCACTGAGACAGTGAGTATTCCCAGGGAAGAAGGCTTTAATCAGGTGCCACAGACAAGAACATGGGAAAAAGTCTCAAATCCATCTCCCTGACCAAGTAAAATTGGAGGTAAATTAGAGGTTTATATAGCAGGGAAGAAATGTAGCCATGTGTGGAAAAACAGGAATTAGGAAGGGGTAAGGAGGAGAAGTTGGTTAATAGGAAGTAGGTGGTCAGTTAAGCCAGCAGTCCCCAACCTTTTTGGCACCAAGGACAAGTTTCATGGAAGACAATTCTTCCATACATGGTGGTGAAGGTGGGGTGTGGGGGATGGTTTCAGGATGAAACTGTTCCACCTCAGATCATCAGGCATTAGATTCTCATAACACACAGGCAATCCAGATCCCTTGCATGCACAGTACACAGCAGGGTTCCTGATCCTATGAGAATCTCATGGTGGTGCTGATCTGGCTCAGCTGGTAATGCTCGCTCACCCTCCACTCAGTTCCTGATGTGCAGCCTAGTTCTTAACAGGCCATGGATTACAGTTCATGGCCTGAGGATTGGGGACCCTTGAGTAGGCAATTGTGATGGGTGAAGGGTCTGGCATTTCATAGCCCAGATGTGGTTATCTGGTAAGTTTGAGTTCCTTGATACTATCTGGGAGCCCTGATGGTTGGTTTCCTGAGAAAGGAACTTAGATAAGACAAATGTAACTTTCTCAAGTTTCAAGAGGGAGGGTCAATTTCTTTTTCTTTTTTCTTTTTTCTTTTTTTTCCCTTTCTTTCTTTTTTTTTTTTTTTTTTTTTTTTTTTTGAGATGGAATCTCATTTTGTTGCCCAGGCTGGAGTGCAGTGGCATGATCTCGGCACACTGCAATCTCCACCTCCCAGGTTCAAGCAATTCTCATGCCTCAGCCACCCAAGTAGCTAGGATTACAGTTGCACACCACCATGCCCAGGTAATTTTTTTTTTTTTTTTTTTGGTATTTTTAGTAGAGACAAGGTTTTGCCATGTTGGCCAGGCTGGTCTCAAACTCCTGGCCTCAAGTGATCTGCCCGCCTCAGCCTCCTAAAGTGCTGGAATTACAAGTGTGAGCCACCACACTTGGCCTGGGAGGGTCAATTTCCATGTTTATTCAAAAGAAACCATTAACATCAGTTCTATGCTTTAAGTAATAGTCACAACAGCAACAGTAAAAGCAGACATCTCGAGGCACAAGTTTCTTCAGTTTGGGACCTCTTACTATTGATTTAAAATACATGGATAAACAGGAGGAGGACCAAAGAAACTTGTGCCTCGAGACGTCCTCTTTCATTGTAAATAGCCAGGCCACTGGAATCAAAATTGCCCAGACTTTTTTTTTTTTTTTTTGAGATAGAGCCTCACTCTGTTGCCCAGGCTGGAGTGCAGTGGTGCAGTCTCCGCTCACTGCAACCTCTGCCTCCTCGGTTCAAACGATTCTCTTGCCTCAGCCTCCTGAGTTAGCTGGAACTACAAGCACAAACCACCCTGCCCATCTAATTTTTGTATTTTTAGTAGAGACGGGGTTTCTCCATGTTGGCCATGGTGGTCTTGAACTCCTGACCTCAGGTGATCCACCTGCCTCAGCCTCCCAAAGTGCTGGGATCACAAGCATGAGCCACCATGCCTGGCCAAAATTGTCCAGTCTTGTACCAGCTGTGTAATGAACCCATTTCTTTTGGCCCAGACATTTTTCCTTTGAGATGAAGCCCCTGAAGGTTTGACACCTGGAATAAAAATCAACACTAATGAGGCTCCAAAGGGTTCTTCCCATAATACTTATAAATGAACAAGGGAAAAATGAAAACTAAGATTAATGGGAAAAACAAAAACAAAAACAATAATAAATAAAATAAAATAAAATAAAAAGATTAATGGGAAAAAGCCAGGCAGGGTGATGCACGCCTGTAATCCCAACTGTTTGGGAAGTTGAGATGGAAAGATCACTCAAACCCAAGAGTTTTAGACTGATTGAATCACTACACTTGAGCCTGGGTGACAGAGGGAGACTCTGTCTCAAAAGGAAAAAAAAAAAAAAAGTAGATAAAGTGGCTCCAGTATTTACCTGTACACAATTTCCCATTAATTTTTTTTTTTTTTTTTTTAAAGAGACAGGGTCTCATTCTGTCACCCAGGCTGGAATGCAGTGTTGTGATCACAGGTCACTGCAATCTTGACCTCCTGGGCTCAAGGAGTCCTCCCACCTCAGCCTCTCGAGTAGCTAGGACTACAGGTGCATGCCACTGTGCCTGGATAATTTTTTAAAAACTTTTTTGTAGAGATGGAGTCCTGCTATGTTGCTCAAGATGATCTCAAACTCCTGGCCTCAAGAGATCCTCCCTGCCTTGGCCTCTCAAAGTGCAATGATTACAGGTGTGAGCCACTGTGCTCGACCACCTTATGTACTTCTTAAAAAAAATTTTTTTTTGAGATGGAGTCTCACTCTGTGGCCCAGACAAAAGTACAGTGGTGCAATCTCAGCTCACTGCTACCTCTGCCTCCCAGGTTCAAGCGATTCTCCTGCTTAAGTTTCCGAGTAGCTGAGACTACAGGCACGCGACATCATACCAGCTAATTTTTGTAATTTTAGTAGAGACAGGGTTTCACATGTTGTCCAGGCTGCTCTCCAACTCCTGACCTCAAAGTGATCTGCCTGCCTTGGCCTCTCAAATTACTGGAATTACAGATCTGAGCTACTGTGCCTGGCCTACCTATATACTCTAAACCCTTTCAATAAAAAGAGCAGTTTCATGGTGGAGGTTTCAAATCAAGTCCAAAATGTCTCCATGTCTAAGCCTGTCCAAGTGATACTTGAACCATTTTCAGAAAAACACGCCTTCTTACGTTGCAACGCTGCCCCAATGAATCCATGGGGATAAGACTTGCTCTCTGAATTGAAAATTTACAGAAAATTATCTTCAGGAGAGATAATCTTATAATTTCCTGACTCTCCTGAACTTGAACTGCTCTATTACCTACTGGCAGAAGCTGATAACACCAAAACGCAAATTATAAAAACCTGTTCTTTCTGAAGAACCTTTGTGGGCTTCCTCCTTAAATGACATAGAAAATATTTAAAGTGCTAAACCCGCAAAAATCAGAACAGAAAAAAAATCCCAATAGATCATTCTAAGCTGCTACCTAAATTACCTCAATATCCACTAAAATCAGATATATTCAGGGGCTGTCACCAATTGTACCGGAATTAATTATACAAAGACTTCTAATTTTTTGCACTGGGCCTTGTAACACCCCAATCTACCACTTTAAAAACCCAATGGCCAAGGTTGGAGATTTGTTCAAGATCTACATGCAATAAATAAGATTGTAATACTAAGGTTTCCAGTAGTTTCAAATTTGAATACCTTGTTGTATAATGTATCCAAATTTAAAATGGTTCACAGTGATGAAACACAGTATTCCAGCTGGTAAAATGAGTCAATACTTATTTGCTTTTCGTTGGAAAAAATCAACAATGTAATTGGACTATAATGACAAAGGGATTTACCAAGGCCTCTCTTATTTTTCTCAGACTCTGTATCAGGTTTTGCCAAACTTGGGATTTCCTAGGAATTCTGCTCTTATTTATAACCTACTGCTATGTTGTTTCTCATACTAAGGAAGAGTCAGAAATAGATTCAACTTCTCTCTCTTGCTCTCTCTCTCTATCTCTCTGTGAGTGTGTGTGTGTGTGTGTGTGTGTGTGTGTGTGTGTCTGTGTGTTGGAGTCTTGCTGTGTTGCCCAGGCTGGAGTGCAGTGGTACGATCGTAGTTCACTGCAACCTCCACCTCCCAGGCTCAAGTGATTCTCATACCTCAGACTCCTCCTGAATAGCTGGGACTACAGGTGTGAGCCACCACACCCAGCTAATTTTTTGTAGTTTTAGTAGAGAAAGGGTTTCATCAGATTGACCAGGCTGGTTTCGAACTCCTGACCTCAAGTGATCCACCTGCTTTGGCCTCCCAAATTGCTGAGATTACAGGCATGAGCTATGGCACCCGGCCCTCAATCTACTTCTTACAACAATTAGCTTACAAAAGCCATAGGCTTCCATGGAAATATCAATTTTGCCAAGGAAAGGTCCATTATGCCTGCAGAAGAAACTTTCCTCTCACCTGAAAGAATGAAAATTACTCAAAGTTTCTCTTGCTCCATGTCTAAAAGGCAAGAGTTTCCCTTGAATTTGCAGGATATTATAGGTCTTAGCTTGCAAATTTTTCCTTGTTGGCATCTCCCTTGTATGACCTTGTACAAACACTGATCCAGAGCCTTTAGCTTGGGAGGATAATTATGAACAGACTTCAGCCAACCAAAACTGGCCCTACCACAATCTCCAGACTTAGGACTCCCAAATTACAGCAAACAGGTATCACTTTCACCTCATTCATTCATGAACATAACAACAAGGCTTTAGGAGTTTTTACTCAAGAACATGGAGGAAAACAGGTCCATCACTTAATAGACTGCAATTAGACTTAGTAGCTAAGGTGTATCTCAGTTGTTCAAAGGCAGTAGCAGCAGTAGCCAGACGTTGATGTTTCGTCTGAGCTGATTTTAGGAAATGAATTTTATTTGCAAGCTCCACATGATTTGGAAAGTCTATTAAATTCCAGTCAAACTCAAGTAGACTAACATGAAATTCTTCTCCTGTCTCCTTCTAATCTCATATCAAATTTTGGCTGGGCATGGTGGCTCATGCCTGTAATCCCAGCACTTTGGGAGGCCAAGGCAGATGGATCACTTGCGGTCAGGAGTTGGAGACCTGCCTGGCCAACATGGTGAAACCGCATCTCCACTAAAAAATAAAAAATTTAGCCGGGCGCGGTGGCTCAAGCCTGTAATTCCAGCTCTTTGGGAGGCCGAGGCGGATGGATCACGAGGTCAAGAGATCGAGACCATCCTGGCCAACATGGTGAAACCCCGTCTCTACTAAAAATACAAAAAATTAGCTGGGCATGGTGGTGCATGCCTGTAATCCCAGCTACTCAGGAGGCTGAGGCAGGAGAATTGCCTGAACCTAGGAGGCGGAGGTTGTGGTGAGCCGAGATCGCGCCATTGCACTCCAGCCTGGATAACAAGAGCGAAACTCCGTCTCAAAAAATAAAAATAAAAATAAAAAATAAAACATTTAGCCGGGCATGGTGGCAGGTGCCTGTAATCCCAGCTACTTGGGAGGCTCAGGCAGGAGAATGGCTTGAAGGCGGGAGGCAGAAATTGTGTTGAGCCAAAATCACACAACTGCATTCCTGCTTAGGTGACAGAGAGACATTCGTCTCAAAATAAAATAAAATAAAATAATAAACAAATAAAATAATGCTGCAATCTACTTAACCCTTCTACCTTACTACCCTTACTTGACAAAGGTGAGGACCACAACTATGTAAATCTCGTATCACAGCTATTGATTTCTATAACATGCCCATTAGACACCTTGAGATAATACATTTTGTTGATGGATTTTAGGCTAAAAATGCAGCAGTAAAATACCAAGCAGGACATGCCAGGACTGCCCAGAATGAATTAACAGAAAAGGGAGCTCTTCCCCAATTGAAGTCAACCTAACCAGCAGAGTTACATTCTCTCTCACTCAGGCCTGTCAAATATCTCAGGGCAAATCAGACAACATTTATATAGACAGTAGATAAGCCTTTGGGATAGTCCATTATTTTGGCATGTTTTAGAAGCAAAGAGTGTTCCTCACTTCTAGTGGGTCTACCACTGAAAATGGGCCCCAGGCAAATGAGCTTCTTTCGGCTATTTTGCTGTCCTCATAAGTTGCTATTACTAAAATTGAAGCTCACTTGTAAAATGCACCTGAATATCAGGAAAATGCCTTAGTGAACTTCCACACTAAGGTAGCTAGCAATAAACATGTTAGGATATGCAATTTGTTTGAACTCCATAATATTAATTCAGATCAAATCACCTACGATAATTTGTTCAATAAATGATTCTATGTACCTGAATTAGAAAAACAAAATGGGCACTTTAAAGGATGCAAATACTAAACATGAACTCGCTGAGGGTCCTAACAGCCACCTAGTCTTCCCCAAGTCCTTAAAACTACCAATGTTAAGACTGTACACTCCACAGCTCACCATAGTGTAGACAAAATGGTTCAAATTAGGAAAAAGGATTGGTAGAGTAATTGTTCTAAAGTTGCAAAAATGGTTTATAACCAATGTCTGATTTATCAGATTCATAATTCTATGAAAAACATTTACGTTTTAAGCAGTACATTTCTACCACCTGCTGGACCATGTGAACACCTACAAAAGAACTTTATTTAGTTGCCACCCTCAGTGGGCTATCGGTATGTTCTTGTAACTGTATGCCTGTTCTCAGGGTGGACTGAGGTCTTGCCATGCAGGAAGACTGATGCCACAACAGTAGCAAAAAAAAAAAAAAAAAAAAGACCAGAAATAAAAAACGAAGAATGGGTTTCCTTTATGGGATATCCCTAGAAAGATATCCAGTGACAGGGGAACTCATTTTACTGGACAAATGATGAAATAATAATAATAATTATTATTATTATTGAGACAGAGTCTCAGTCTGTCATCCAGGCTGGGGTCTAGCGGCATGATCTTGGCTCACTGCAACCTCCGCCTCCCGGGTTCAAGTGATTCTCCTGCCTCAGGCTCCCGAGTAACTGGAATTACAGGCATACACCACCACACCCAGCTGATTTTTGTTTTTTTTTTTTTTTTTTGAGACGGAGTTTCGCTCTTGTTACCCAGGCTGGAGTGTGATGGTGCGATCTCGGCTCACCGCAACCTCCGCCTCCTGGGTTCAAGCAATTCTCCTGCCTCAGCCTCCTGAGTAGCTGGGATTACAGGCATGCAGCAACATGCCCAGCTAATTTTTTGTATTTTTAGTAAAGACGGGGTTTCACGATGTTGACCAGGATGGTCTCGATCTCTCGACCTCATGATCCACCCGCCTCGGCCTCCCAAAGTGCTTGGATTACAGGCTTGAGCCACCATGCCCGGCTGATTTTGTATTTTTAGTAGAGACGAGATTTTACCATCTTAGCCAAGCTGGTCTCAAACTCCTGACCTCAGGTGATCCACCTGCCTCAGCCTCCCAAAGTGTTGGAATTACAGGTATGAAATACTGCACCCAGCCTACTGGACAAATTATTAAACAATTTTTTAAAGTTTTCAAACAAAATAGCATGATCGTTGTCCTTATCCTTAATCTTCTGGAAAGGTTGAATGTACAAATAATATCCTAAAATTGGCCAAAATGATGGAATCTACTGGATTTCCTGGCCAAAAGTTTTAACACCGGGTTTAATGGCAATTATATGTACCCATACTGAAAAGCTCAAGATGATGCCTTATGAAATAGTACTGGAAGACCTATGCCCTTAATAATAGAGCTCCATATGTGTAACCTGTGGCATGGCTCAATATAGCCAGAACTTGATAAATTATGCTGAAGCATACAATAAGTCTTCACAACATCATTGATCAGCTCTTGGAAACTGTGACTTTAAGCAAAACAATGCATAATAAAACAAATTTTAGTTTTCTCATCAATGTTAAAATGAAACACATTATTCAAGGAAGATTGTTTTGCTTAATACCACTGTTTCCAAAAAACTATCAATGACAACATCATTTGAGGACTCACTGTATTTCCATCAGGTAATAGTAGCTATTGATGATGGAAATACACTGCCACTGATTGATGATCAGAATTCAATGGTCTGGCCAGGCGCGGTGGCTCAAGCCTGTAATCCCAGCCCTTTGGGAGGCCGAGGCGGGTGGATCACAAGGTCAAGAGATCGAGACCATCCTGGTCTACATGGGGAAACCCCGTCTCTACTAAAAATACAAAAAAATAGCCGGGCATGGTGATGCGTGCCTGTAATCGCAGCTACTCAGGAGGCTGAGGCAGGAGAATTGCCTGAACCTGGGAGGCGGAGGTTGCCGTGAGCCAAGATCGTGCCATTGCACTCCAGCCTGGGTAACAAGAGTGAAACTCCGTATAAAAAAAAAAAAAAAAGAAGAAAAAGAAAAAGAAAAAGAATTCAATAGTCTAAAACTTGGAAACTGGGTCTTTTGGAATTGATATCTAAGAATGTCTGCCCTTGAGTCTCACTGGAAGGGACCACACCAACTTCTCACCACTTACACTGCAGTAAAGCCTTGAGTTTTGGACCAAAGTTTCTCAACTCAAGAGAGCCCTTCCAGACTCTTGGAACTGAACACCAGTTAGGAACACCTAAAGTTGACCAGGAACATCTCTCCCCAGAAGCGGTTGGCATCTTGAATGTAGACAGCTTTCCCAAGATCAGAGATCAAGAACCTCCTCTTCCTGTCATAGAACCGCTGTTCTCTCTTTTTCTCTCCTGTCTCGTACTCTTCCTTTCTATCTGTGTATGGCATGATAATGCCATAATTAGAATCTCACACTCTATAGCTTCTGCAGAAAGTTTAGGTAGATTCCAGATTTTCCATGCTAAGTCAAAATACTTGCATGACTTTTTAGAGACCCTTTAGTCTATCTTATGACTGAATTTGCCAGAATCCCAAATGCACCAATCTGTTTAGATTATACTGTTGGTCCCTTCTATAGAGTTAAACTTCTAGACCCCTTTACTCTTACTTCTTGTTTAACCCAACCATGGAATAGGATGGCCAGGTCTGCTGACCATATTGCAAGGAGGCTATGCACAAAAAGGAGAATGTTAACAGACCTATTTGCAAAAATGCCTATTGACATAGGCATTTGGCAGCCTTCTAGGACATAATAATTCAGGATCAGTCTCTTGGTTAGAAACTGCTGATGCCAACTAACTACTCCATAACTGAAATCTCCCAAGGAGGAACTTTGTTCACCCTAGGTACATCTTCTCCTCGTCCCCCAAACCAACCCCAGGCTTTCAGGAATGTCCTAGGTACATCTTTATCAGCAGAGAATTTAACTGTCAGCCATATGCTTGGGGCACCCCATACCTTGACAGACAGAGAATGAAAGGCCAATGGGGACTAGGGATTTTAATGGTGCCATTGTCACTACATAACCAGTCAGAAGCTAAACATTGGTCCACCCCTCTAAACCTGCAGCATAGATTAAAAAGAAACTGACCAGAAGATGACAATCCTGCCACAGGGGCATTGTATGCTAGGTCCATTTTCCCATGGCTTGGGATGACTACAAATGAAATAATGATCAAAAAATTTTCTTTGACATTAGTCACTATTGCAGGTTCTACAGCTAAGGCTATACCTATCCAACAAAAATACCTAAATTATCTTACTCAAGTAGTTTTAGATAATAGGCTTGCATTGGACTATTGGCTGAGCAATGAAGAGTCCGTGCAATAAGCCCATTTTATCCTGTTTCTCCTGTTGTGCCTGGATAAATACCTCTGGTATTAGAAACTCAATCACAAGAAATTAACAAATAGGCCACCTGGTTAAAACAGGTTGACTCCTTCTCTGGGTCATTTCTTGATTTATTTGATTTTAACTGTTTTGATTCATGAGGACCTTGGCTAAGGAGCATACTCCAGTCTCTTGGTATTACCATCCTGATGGTCATCACTTTAATCTCCCTGGTTTGCTGTATTCTGTCTTAAATGCATGCTCTCACCCATCAATGGTACATGAGATGCTCTCACGTTGGTCAGAGTGACAGTAATGATGTAAACAACAAAAGGAATCTTTCTTCATTGAGCCTGACATCATGATTTGAGAGCTCCCCAGAGACAAAGACAACTTACCTGTGATAGTGTCAGGAAGGGGTGACTATGCCTAAGTATTGTTCAGTCTTTCATAAGAGGCAGACCAAAAGCAGAGAATAATTGTTTTTTTTTCTTTTTTGAGAATAATTGTTTTTAACAAAAATTCTAACAGGGAGGGAATTAGATTGTTAAAGCAAACCAAATATGGCCTGAGAAGGACTTTGTACTTTTTTCTAGGTTTGAGTCCTCGTGGACAAACTATAACCCTCTAAGAGGCAGACAAGATCGAAAACCTAACTTAGGAGTATGCACCTATAGCAATAGCTGAGACTTAGCCAATCCCAGCAGCAGCCATATTTCAACCCCTTATAGACAGTGTTCAAACTGTGTTTAAATAAGGCAAACACCAACCTGTAACCAATCCAGCTGTTTCTGTACCTCACTGATGATTTCTGTATGCCACTTCCTTTTTTCTGTTTATAAATTTATTCTAGCCACAAGGCAGCCTTGGAGTCTTTCTGAATCTGCTGTGATTCTGAGGGCTGCCCAATTTGCAAATTGTTCATTGCTCAGTTAAACTCCTTTAAATTTAATTCAGCTGAAGTTTTTCTTTTACCAAGACAGAGGCAACCCTAGTGCTTTAGGTTCCTACTTGTAAGCAGACCGGAACCCAATGTAAAGAGTAAAACCAAACTAAAGCCTACCAGTAAGAAAACACCAGCTAACCTCTAACTAAGGTCTTTCCACCTAAACCAGTGAAGTATGCTTTCATATTCCCTTTGCATGAAAGCTCACTGCCCACGCTGCTGCAACAAAGCATTCTGAATTTCTTTTGATTCTGAGAGCTACCAATTCATGTATTGTTCTTTGCTCAAATTAAACTATTAAATGTATATTATCTGAGGTTTTTAGACATTAGTAATTTAAACATTAGAAACATTAAATTTCTACATAAATAAACAACATAGAAAATAAATAGCCAAAGTAGGCCAGGCATGGTGGCTCATGCCTGTAATTCCAGCACTTTGGGAGGCTGAGGCAGGCAGATCACCTGAGATCAGGAGTTTGAGATCAGCTGGGCCAACATGGTGAAATCTCATCTTTACTAAAACTACAAAAATTAGCTAGGCATGGTGGTGCACACCTGTAATCCCCAGCTACTCGGAAGGCTGAGGCAGGAGAATTGCTTGAACCTGGAAGTAGAGTTTGCAGTGAGTCGAGACTGCCACTGAACTCCAGCCTGGGTGACAAAATGAGACGTCATCTCAAAAAAGAAAATAAATAGTAAGAGTAAATAAATTGTAAATGAAACAGCAAGAGTCATGTGGATAGTGCTTACCTTCTTGTTGTGTAACTTATGACATGGAGAGGGCATCTTTTCTCGGACTTGATGAATTGTTCTCCTTTCTAAGACTGGATTGGCTTGCAACGTTTTATCCTTTGTGCTTTCAGTGTCATGAAAACCTCCAAGAGTTGCTTCAATGTGAAGTTTCTGCCAAGACCACTTCCTCTGAGACAGCATGCTTTTCACCACACTTCCTTCCTCAATTAGGTTAAGTTTGCCTTTTTAAGTTCCTCTGGCTGCATATCTAGGGTCTCTTGAATGATGCAGCATCCACATTCTCACAGCGAACTGTTTCCTGTAACTGATTCAAGTTCACTTCCAGTGTTATCACTTTTTGGACTTTTTGCTGCACTTTCATCTTTGTTGGCCAATTTCCTCTTTTGAGTATCCATCATTGTAAACCAACATGTGGCCTAATTCATAGGAAAACCAGCAACCCAACTACATGCTTTGCTGTCTGTATGAACTGAACATATGTGCAGTGGCCACTCATCAATGCACTTTGAAAGGAATGGTGTGACTGGTTACTGATTGCGATGTGCATCTGTTATTTGCATAGTGGTCTGTGGACTGAAGAGCTGACAGTGAGGTTGTACTTTGTGTAATTGTGCACAGTTAGTAACATTGTTATAACTGAAATTTGAACCATGTTGTTGGGGTTCAGGTGTGATTGAACTAAACGTGGTAACTAAGATTTGTGCATATTGGGACCATGCAAAGTAGGACCAACTATACTTCCAACACTTACCAGCACTGATCCAGCAGCTGCCATTGTCAAATGTCCAATATATCTGCAACAGATACCAACACTGAGCCCTGATGTGGCACATTCCTCAGTGAGACCAACGGGCCACTTGATGGAAGTTGACTACCTGAAGTCTCTTCCATCCTGGAAGGGTCAGTGGTTTGATCCCACAGGATATTTTCAGGTTATGAGTTTTCCTATATAAATATAAATGTCTAAACGTAATTCTTTGTCACTGAATAGAAATATTCAGAATAGCCGGGTGCGGTGGCTCAAGCCTGTAATCCCAGCGCTTTGGGAGGCCGAGGCGGGTGGATCACGAGATCAAGAGATCGAGACCATCCTGGTCAACATGGTGAAACCCTGTCTCTACTAAAAATACTAAAAATTAGCTGGGCATGGTGGTGTGTGCCTGTAATCCCAGCTACTCAGGAGGCTGAGGAAGGAGAATTGCCTGAACCCAGGAGGCAGAGGTTGCGGTGAGCCGAGATCGCGCCATTGCACTCCAGCCTGAGTAACAAGAGCGAAACTCCGTCTCAAAAAAAAAAAAAAAGAAATATTCAGAATATATATATATATATATAATAATATTATTTAGGAAAACATTTAGATAATATAAAAACAGTATTAAATATTGATACATATATAGAACTTTTAAATTAATTTTTAATATATTGATTAGATACATACTACACTCTGCAAGGTTTCAGGTGGTAGAGAGTAAAGGCAGTGAAGATCTCTTGTTTTGCAGAAATATTTCCTGGATTTCACATACTTTTAAGGCTGTATTGGAAGCTGGCAAAGAGCCCACTGAGTCCTGGTTGGTAAGTAAACACAGCCTGCTTTTTAGCTTCCAGCTCTTTGCAGAGAACCATGATCCTCCTTTTCCTTTCTCCAGGCCTAACCCACTTCTTCCTACACTCAGATTTCTGATTCTGGAAAACAAAACATACACTGTGAAAGCCTGAGGGAAAGGAATGCCCTCCCATCCCCACTCCAGCCCTCCTATCCCCTTAGCCCCCGACTCCTGTCACAATTTAGCACAGTGGCAGTGAGCACTAGGACCCAGCACTTGACAATTCTAGTGACCCTCTGTCTGCAAGTGGGTGAAGACCCACTGAATCTTTCGTGGTTTTTTCTGTTTGTTTGTTTTTGTTTTTTTGTTTGCTTTTTTTTTTCTTTTTTTTTTAAGAGACTGGTGTCTTGCAATGTCACCCAAGCTGGAGTGCATGGCACAATAATACCTCACTGCAGCCTCAAATTCCTGAGTTCAAGCAGTCCTGCAGCAGCCTCCTTAGTAGCTGGGACTGCAGGCTGTGCCACAGTGCCTGGCTGAATCTTGTTGAAAGGAGCTTAGTCAGAACCGGAGGCGTACTGAAAACCACTCTACTGAGTGATGCACCAGCATACTAATGGTGCTCCACTATCACCCAACATCCCAGCATCGGGGTTGCTGATGGTATCCTTCTACCCTGTTAAGTGTGGGATGAACACTGAACTCAGGGAGGGGCAAGAAGACACAAGGACTTCATGTTTTCCAGTCTGGGCAAGGAAAGGGCAGACTGTCTCAATGCCTTCTTTGGAAAGAGAGGGTTTGGCCCTCCCTTTTTGCATAAACTGCTGAGACATGCAACACTGTAAGAATATCCAGAATTTATGCAAACTCTCCAAGATTTGGCTCAATCTGATTTATCATTTTCAAATTCCACTTAACAGTGTGTATTTCTTCCTGATTTTATTTTATTTTATTTATTACCTTGTCCTAACCAGAATGCTTTTGAGTTTCCTCTGGTGGTTTTTTTTTTTTTTTCTTTTTCATAGGTTGAAATTATCAAGGAGTTTGAGATCTTCCTACCTGTAAGACTTTGCAACCCAGCCAATGAAGGGAGCAAAAAAATATGATGTCAAAATATTTTACATACTGAATTTCAAAAGGCAATTATTTGAGATTTTTGAGACACTAATGTATTCTTTATACCAACTTCAACCAAAGGGATGGCAAAAAGCAGGGAGATTGTTTCATTATTGAGGATAAAGATCGATTCTATTTTACAAGACTGGAATCTTTGAGAATTAAGTAAGACAAGGTTTGCAAAGCACTTGGTAGTTTGCCTGGCACATAGAAGGTGCTTAATAGCTCAGCTGTCATTATATTTTATATGTACCACAATAACTCCATAGTGCAGTTTAGGAAGACTCTCGCTCGCTCTAAACCAGCCCTTCTCACAGGTTAATGTGCAGTTAAATTACCTGGGGTTTTGTTACATTGCAGATTCTGATTCAGTGTGTCTGGGCTGAGGCCTGAAAGATGCATTTTTTTTTTTTTTTTTTTTTTTTTTGAGACAGGGTCTCATTCTGTTGCCCAGGTTGCAGTGCAGTGGCATGATCACAGCACACTGCAACCTCAACCTCCCAGGCTCAATTGATCCTCAGCCTCCCAAAGTGCTGGGATTACAGGGGTGAGCCACAGCGCTCAGAAAGATGCATTTTTTTTTAACTTTTAGGTTCAGGGGTACATGTGCAGGTTACATAAATAAATTTGTGTCATGAGGATTTGTTGTACAGATTATTTCATCACCCAAGTATTAAGCCTAGTACCCATTCGTTATTTTTTCTGATCCTCTCCCCACTCTCACACAATATGCAGTTCTAGCAGGCTCCCCGATGTTGCTGATACTGCTGGAATGAGATCCACACTCAGAGTTGTAAGGGTTCTACCTCGCAGGTTGAAGTGATGGTTCCTGCTCATTTCTACCCTTACATTGTATGTCGTTTGTTTCATCTCATGTGCCTTGCTTTGACCCCCAACCATCTGTTCAGATCCCACATGACATCCACGATACAGTTTATGCTCCACTCTCTTGATTAAACCTTTCTGCCAAATTATTATCATCTTAGGTGATTAGTATTGTCTGTAAAACCCTGAGTCAAATTTAACTGGATTCTTCTTAGCAGAATTGGTAAGAGATGGGTTATTTAACCTAAAAAGTTGGTTAAGGCAGGCAAATCATAATTTAAACACACTTACTTTAAACATGTAATAACATTTAAATATGCATTTCTTGGCCAATTTTTTGATATGGGGCCTAGTCCTTTTGTTTGAGTAGATCTCCCTTGAGAAATGTTCTGCCTCTTTCTTACACAAGCCATCCCTATATATATTATTTAATCCTCTTGAGTTGTGCATTATTTTCTAAAACTTTCAAAGATTTCCTGGCCACACCTAATTTGATCACTTTTTTTTTTGAGATCTTGTCTTACTTTGTTGTCCAGGCTGGACTTGAATGCCTGGGATCAAGCAATCCTTCCTCCTCAAGATTCCTGATTAGCTGGAACTACAGACACATGCCAAAATACCCCATGTGACCATATTTATTTAGTGGCTTACCTTAGTTCATTTTATTTGTTTTCCATACACACTACAAGTCTTTCCATTTTGCCCTCAGATTTCATTGGTTTCTTAATTTTTAAAATTAGTTACAAAAACAAACACAAACCAAGTCCAGAAACAAACCCAGCCAACCATTCTTAGGCATACAGCTCAACTGTGGGAGGAGAAGACGGGGGTAGTATCTGTGGTGGGTATCTCAAAGATGTTCATGTCCTAACTCCAGAAACGTATCAATGTTTCTTATATGGCAAAAGGGATTTTTCAGGGTGTGATTAAGTTAAGGATCTTTCCTGAATTCTCTGGATGGGCCCCATGTACTTCCAAGAGTCTTTGTAAGAGGTAGGCAGGAGGGTCAGTAAGTAGTAGGAGATGTGATTATCTTCACCTTTTTGTGTTACTATAAAGATATACCTGGACTGGGCCCAGTGGTTCAAGCCTGTAATCCCAGCACGAGGCGGTGGTGGCCAAGGCGGGTGGATCACCTGAGGTCAGGAGTTCAAGACCAGCCTGGCCAATGTGGTGAAACTCTGTCTCTACTAAAAATGCAAACAATTAGCTGAGTGTGGTAGCAGGCACCTGTAATCCCAGCTACTCAGGAGGCTGAGGTAGAATTGCTTGAACCTGGGAGGCAGAGGTTGCAGTGAGCCAAGAACGTCCCATTGCACTCCAGCCTGGGCAAGACAGCAGGATTCTGTCTCAAAAAAAAAGTAGTGGTGGGGCGGGGGCTAGTTAATTTATAAAGAAAAAGAGGTTTAATTATTCTAAGTGAAGTAACTCAGGAATAGAAAGCCAAATAGCATATGTTCTCACTTATGAGAGGGTGCTAAGCTATGAGGATGCAAATGTATAATAATGATAATAATGGACTTTGGGTTCTTGGGGGGAAGGGTAGGAAGTAAGTGAAGAATAAAAGACTACACATCGGATACAGTGTATACTGTTCGGGTGACAGGTGCACCAAAATCTCAGAAATCACCACTGGAGAACTTACCTATATAACCAAAAACCACCGTTCCTCAAAACTATTGAAATAATATTTTCTAAAAAGAGGTTTATTTGGCTCACAATTTAAATGGTTAGAAAGTTCACAATTGGACATCTGCTTCTGGTGAGGATCTCAGGCTGCTTCTTTTCACAGTGGGAAGTAAAGGGGAGCTGGCCTGTGCAGAGATCCCACGGTAAGAGAGGAAGGGGAAGAGTGGGGGAGGTGCCAGGATCTTTTCTTTTCTTTTCTTTTTTTAAGACAGGGTCTTGCTCTGTTGCTTAGGCTAGAGTGCAGTGGTGCCATCACAGCTCACTGCAATCTCAAGCACCTGGACTCAAGTGATCCTCCTGCCTCAGCCTCCCAAGTTGCTGGGACTACCGGTGCATGCCACCATGCCTGGCTATCCAGGCCCTTTTTAAACAACCAGCTCTGATGGGAATTAATAGAGTAAGAACTCACTTGCGTCTGAGGGAGGGCATTAATATATTCATGAGGGATCCCGATTCATGACCCGAACACCTCCCATGAGGCCACACCTCCAACACTGAGGATTAAATTCAACATGAGATTTGGATGGGACAAATATCCAAACCATAGCAATGAGGATAGAAGCAAGAAGAAAGAGCCATGAGCCAAGGAATGCTGGCAGCGTCTTGAAGCTGAAAAAGGCAAGGAAACCAAATTTTCCCTCAGACCTCCAGAAAGAAACAGCCTGGCAAGACTGGCCTGAATTTAGCCCACTGAGCCTTATTTTTGACTTCTGAGCTCCAGAACTGTAATGTGACAAATCTGTGTTTTAAGCTATCATGTTTGTGATAATTTGCTACAGCAGCCAAAGGAAACTTAATACAGTACCCAAATGTCCTGCTCTCCAGAGGCACTCAGAATGCAGAGTAGTACTGAGGGAATGTGTCCATCTGCCTAGCAGCTGCAGTAAGTGAAGGGTAATTGAAAGCACTCCTGCAATTAATCTGGGACTGTATTTTTGTTCACTAGTTCTTTCATATGTCTGACCAGACAGATGGCAAATTCTTCGAGGGCATCAACATGATCTTTTGCTAACTTTGCATTTTGAGAGAGAGCATATTAAGAGGGCAACTGATCACTTGAGGTATTTATAATTTAAAAATAGTCTGTGTAGAGCCAGGCACTTGCCTGGAGTTCTTGTAGTCCCAGCTCCTCAGGAAGCTGAGGTGGAAAGATTGTTACACCCAGGAGTTTGAGTCTACCCTGGGCAACATAGTAAGCCCCTCATCTCAAATAAATAAATAAATAAATAAGTTGGAGTAGAACTTTTGTAACTTAATCTTTAGTGTGTATTTAAAGTTTTACTTTCTCCCTGTCAAGACAATTGGATTCTCTACTGTGCTTTTAAAAAATCCTTTAATCGGGCCAGGCACGGTGGCTCACACCTGTAATCACAGCATTTTGGGAGGCTGAGTTGGGTGGATCACCTGAGGTCAACAGTTTCAGACCAGCCTGGCCAACGTAATGAAACCCTATCTCTACTAAAAATACAAAAATTAGCCGGGCATGGTAGCAGGTGCCTATGATCCCAGCTGCTTAGGAGACTGAGGCAGGAGAATGACTTGAACCGAGGAAGCAGAAGTTGCAGAGAGCTGAGATTGCACCATTGCACTCCAGCCTGGGCAGCAGAGTAAGACCCCATCTCAAAAAAAAAAAAAAAAAATCCTTTAATCCATAAGCTGTGAGATGGAGAAAACATAGCAACAATCTATTTTGAATTCGCATCACTTAGCTTCAATCATATACAAAAACTCCGCTCCTATAGCTCCATCCCCAAACCCCCCTTTTTTTTGATATGGAGTTTCACTCTTGTTGCTCAGGCTGGAGTGCAATGGCGCAATCTTAGCTCACTGCAACCTCCACCTCCCAGGTTCAAGTGATTCTCCTGCCTCAACCTCCCAAATAGCTAGGATTACAGGCATAAGCCACCACACCTGACTGCTCCATCCTCTTTTTATGTTATTAATATTGTCACAAATTACATAGATATTATGTCCCCATTAATATAGACCTATAAATATTATTAATGCATTTGTGTTTGAAATTGTGCAGGGAAGAAAAGGAGTTACAAACCAGAAATACAGTAACACTGGCTTTATGTTTACCTAGGTAATTACGTTTACCAGTGCTCTTTATTTCCTCACATGATTTCAAGTTACTGTTAGTGCCTTTTCCTATCCACCTAAAGGACTCCCTTCAGCGTTGCTTGTAGGGTAGGTCTACCAGTTGCACATGTCAGGACAAGGAGGTGGAAAACAACCTATGGGTGTCTGGGGAAGGCACTTGGCCACTCTTTCCTAGAAGCCAAGATCAGAGCCAAACTCCACCAAGCACCCCATTTTGAACTGGACTCAGAGGAAAACTGTCATCTCTTCTATCTCATTCAGTCTTTGAACTGGGAGTCAAGGCATCCAAGCTTTTGTTCTGGTTGTCCTTAACTAGCCATATGACTGAAAAAAGTCACCCATCTTATTTAGGTCTTTTTCCTTACCTGTAAAATTAGGTGTTCCAGAGCAGGGGTTGTCAAACTTTTTCTGTAAAAGGACAAATAGTAAGTATTTTGGGCTCTGTGGCCATAAAGTCTGGCATCACTGTTCAATTCTGCCATTGAAGTGCAAAAGCGGCCATGGACAATAGCTAAACAAATGGGCCTGGCTGTGTCTCGATAGAACTTTATTTATAAAAACAGAAGGCAGGTCAGAGTTAGCCTGTGGGCCCTAGTTTGCCAAAACCTATTCTATTCTACCCCTATAGGTAGTCTTGGAGAGTCCTTTTAGTTTTAAAATCTATAAGGTCTGATTATCTTCATTGTTGTGATCAGTGTCCTTTCACTCATTTATACCATCCTAGGGCATTGCCCCTATCAATAATACAATGGTGGCCAGGCACTGTGGCTCACACCTGTAATTCCAGCACTTTGGGAGGCCAAGGCAGGTGGATCACCTGAGGTCAGGAGATCGAGACCAGCCTGGCCAACATTGTGAAACCCTGTCTCTACTAAAAATACAAAAATTAGCCGGGTGTGGTGGTGGGTGTCTGTAATCCCAGCTACTCAAGAGGCTAAGGCAAGAAAATCGCTTGAACTTGAAAGGTGGAGGTTGCAGTGAGCTGAGATTGCGCCATTGCACTCCAGCCTCGGGGACAGAGCGAGACTCTGTTTAAGAGTTTGAGTTGAGTGAGTACCGCCAGGATACTCACTAAAAATATAACTAACAAAATACAGAAAAGGAAATAAGAAAACAATCAAAATAGTACACTACAGAAAAACAATTAAACACAAAACAATAATTAAGGAATAGAGGAACACTGTTTTTCGTTTTGTTTTGTTTTGTTTTGTTTTTGAGACAGAGTTCAGCTCTGTAGCTCAGGCTGCAGTGCAGTGGTGTGATCTTGGCTCGCTGCAACCTCTGCCTCCTGGATTCAAGGAATTCTCGTGCCTCAGCCACCCAAGCAGCTGGGAATACAGGCATATGCCACCATGCCCAGCTAATTTTTGTATTTTTAGTGGAAACAGGATTTCACCATGTTGGCCAGGCTGGTCTCAAACTCCTGACCTCAAGTGATCTGCCTGCCTCTGTCTGTCTCTTTCCAAAGCATCGGGATACAGGTGTATCCAATGTAGGTGAGCCACTACACCTAGCCAAGGAACATTGAGGCTTTTTCCCCAGGTTCTACTCTTGACTTAGCCTCTATCAGGCTAATGACTATAAAATAAGATGAAATGAGATGCTCCTTATTTAAGAATATTTGGAAATGCTTCTCAAGGGACTGAGTATCACAAGACAGCAGCCATCATCGGTTCCCCTTTTGGCTTTCAAGACTTCTTTGGCTTTCAAGGTTCTTTCAGTGGGCTCCTGGGTTGCTTGTTCCTTACGGTGGTTCTGTAGAGCAAAACCAACACTGATTTAATTCATTTTTTCAGGTTTTATTGTGCTGTTTGACAGATTTTTGAGTTCTTTTTTTGTGTTATTTTTTACCATCTTCTTACACATACATTGATAAAAAAAAAAATTCAAAATACCCAAAGACACTCAGATAGACCCTCAGTGAATGAAGAGAAACTGGCTTGTTGCATCAGAATATAGCAATATGAACATTTGAGATTATTTTGTCCTTTTTAATAAAATTGCCTGTCATTACAACAAAACCTGGAAAATTAGGGCTCCTTCTCCATGTGACAGAAAACCCAACCTAAGTTAAGCCAAGAAGAAAGTCTGATGGTTTAAGAACTAAAAAATCGCCGGGCACGGTGGCTCAAGCCTGTAATCCCAGCACTTTGGGAGGCCGAGGCGGGTGGATCACGAGGTCAAGAGATCGAGATCATCCTGGTCAACATGGTGAAACCCCGTCTCTACTAAAAAAAATACAAAAAATTAGCTGGGCATGGCGGCGCGTGCCTGTAATCCCAGCTACACAGGAGGCTGAGGCAGGAGAATTGCCTGAGCCCAGGAGGCAGAGGTTGCGGTGAGCCGAGATTGCGCCATTGCACTCCAGCCTGGGTAACAGGAGCGAAACTCCGTCTAAAAAAAAAAAAAAAAAAAAAAAAGAACTAAAAAGTCTGGGCTGGATGTGGTGGCTCACACCTGCCATCCCAGTACTTCAGGAGGCCAAGGCAGGAGGATCACTTGAGCACAGGAGTTCAAGATCAGCCTGGGCAACATAATAAAACACCATCTCTACAAAAAATTTTAAAATTTGCCAGGCATGGTGGTGCACCTTGTAGTCCCAGCTACTTGGGAGGCTGAGGCAGGAGGATCTTCTGAGACCAAGGAGGATAACCCTACAGTGAGCCATGATCGAGCCACTGTACTCCAGCCTGGGTGATAGAGTGGGACCCTGTCTCAAAGACAAACCAAAAAACCTGAAAAGTCCAAGGCTTCAGGCATTCAAATTATGTCATTTAATCTGTCTATGTTTCTCCAGCTCTTGGCTTTATTGGCTCCTTTCTGAGACAGACATTCACTGTCCTTTGGTGATAAGATGACTGTGGCACAACTAGCTCCACAGCCTTCCAGCTGCAAGTGGAAAGGCTGTTTCTTCCTGGGAGAGCCGAAGTTTTGGGATTCACTTTGATTGGGCCAGCCATGGGTCCTGGGCTGGAGTCTGAGTCAGACCTCCCCCACCCTAAGCACACAGACAGAGTGCATTCCCCTAAAGGAACGCAGAGTGCCATTATACTAAAAGGGAGCATGGCCGCTGAGTGGTCTCTATACTCCTTCCCCACACAGAATGCCAAATGACAAGAAGGCCACCAATGTTCATACATTTTCCACTCAGATGGCTTCAAGTGGAAAGGTGGTGGGGGGTACGGGGGAAAGAGATTGATCAAGAAGGGAGTCAGAACCCCAGAATGTTTTCAGTAGCCACATCCTCAGGTGTCCTCTAGTCCACTGTGCAACTGGAGAAACTGAATCCAGAGAAATTAATGACTTCTACAAGATTACAGCTTTTTTTCTAACACTATGGGGAAAAAGATTTAGTCACCCTGTTCCCTCAGTGCAGACCACTCCACTAAGAAACCCTAGTAGGAAGGGGTAATTAGTAGAACTTCCTAAGGACTTAGATCAAAAATCCTTCTCAGAAATTGACAAATATTATAACATATTTTCTCTACATCCCCATATAACCAATAAGATTCAGGCATATATGACATACACACATATGTTAATGTATTAATATGTATGTGTATATAGGTATGTATATAAATATAGGTATATGTGTACAGATATATACGTGTAGATATATACTGTGAGAGAGAGGTTGATTGCATTTTAGACTCAGATCTGACTAGAAACGCTTAAGAAGAAACATTATTTTTTCCTTCAAAATGTGAATTACAGTATAATTATTGTTCAACGCCAGGGAGAAGGAATTGATTATCTTCACGTTCCCCTGCAGTTTGTGTTATCTTTATTGATTTTTCTAAAGCTCATTTCCCAACATCTGAGTAAATACACAAAGTAAATCTCTTAAGTCATTACTATTGTCGCTGGTGCTGGAAGCCAGGCCCTTGCCTCTGTGAGTTTTCCCACATGCACCAGCAAGGTGCCAAATGAACAGATGGATTGTGTGCTCTGCTGAAACATCTGGCAAGCCTGGATGTATTTGGCTAGATTCATGCATGTGGCTGGGCACTGCTTTACACCAGAGGCCAGTCTCAGCACAGCTTCATTTGACTCTATCATTCTGGGACAGAGCTAAAGACCCAGAACCCAAAGCATGAACACAGAAATCTCACCCTTGAGACAGAGGGATTTTTTTTTCTCTGCTTTAAGCAACACCAAATGAATCTAATCCAATAAACACTGGTACTAGGCCCAACAGTTAGCTTTTTCTTCCCTAGAATAATCTAAAATGCAACAGACCCCACCAAAAGTAAGCCTTGTTAAAACCTTCATCGATAAGTTGGCCGCTCACCTGGCCTTTTCACTCTGGTCTTCAGTCTGGACTACAATTTGTAGGTGTGGTGACTTCTACATTATAGGTATCTAAAGAGGTTTTTGGACTTAGAGCTTTTTCAATGTAAGCAATACAATGAACTCTATGCAATACAGGTATTGATCGACTTACCACCTATGCAACTTATGACCATTCGACTTTACGACCACAATCGCTAGCCATGACTGCTCCACGTCTGGCAGTGCAAACGTTGCCCAGCTGGGCGTACGACAGTGCGGACCAGCTTCCAGCAGCACTACCATCTCCGCATGCACCATTTCAACTGTACATATAGCCTACTCAACTTATGACCAAATCGTGTTATGACCGTTCCACGGTCCCGACCGTGGTCGTAAGTTGAGCACTAGCTGTAGTCACCAGCGAACTGGTAAAAATCCTTAGGCTTTTGTCATCCAGAAGGCTGTTGTTCAACTCAGCTCCTTTTCTTCTGTGGTCCAGTAACCCTTTTCTGCCTCTCAAGAGTTTGTGCTGTCTGGTTTTCCACCCCAATTGCGGAAAATTCTCAGTCTCTCCATTTAGACATATACCAAGTTCATTCTAAGTTCAGCTGTCTCTGTCAATAATATTCATGTATGTTGGTTATGGTGGGAATACATATAATGCTAGAATTTAAGAAATGGGCTGGGCATGGTGGCTAACACCTATAATCCTAGCCCTATGGGAGGCTGAGATGAGAGAATCGCTTGAGCCCAGGAGTTCAAGACCAGCCTGGGCAACATAGTGAGACCCTGGCTATACAAAAAAAAAAAAAAGAAAGAAAGAAAAGAAAAGAAAAAATTAGCAGGGTGTGGTGGTGTGGAGCTATAATCTCAGCTACTCAGAAGGCTGAGGTGGGAAGATTGCTTGAGCCCAGAAAGTTGAGGCTGCATTGAGCCATGATCATGCCATTGCATTCCAGCATGGGCAACAAAGCAAGACGCCGTCTTAAAAAAAATTTAAAGAAATGTCTTCTTTTTCAACACCTGTTTTCACAGCTCAGGCTGCAACAAGGTGTCCTGTCCTCCCCTTTGCCTGGAAACACAGCTCTCCACTGTCCACCTGAACTGCAGGAGAGTATTAAAAGGGTTTTCACAATCACACACTCTTAAGGAAATGAAGAACTTCCAAGTTGAGTTCCAGGTACTTTCATTACCTGGAAGAGTTTCTTCTGTTGCTCAGAAGTTCTTGGACTCAATGAAACTTCCTGTTCAATACCATTAGCTGTTTCCTCTGAATCTGACATTCCTCTTGACTCCCCAGATTGCCATAATTCTCTTCCCTAGTTACTACCTGTAGTCTGAAATTCCTAGCACTAGATATTTTAGTTAGCCCTCTAAACAGGAAGTATATGGTCCTGGGGGTGGGTAACAGAGAGAAGCTCAACGTGTCTCCTTAGGAGACTCCCAGGAGACTTGTTGGGCCTTATGCCAATCCCACCTCCTTCCCTGACCTGCTCAACTGGACAGACTGCCTGAGTCCTAACTCAAGGCCACTAGCCATAGCTCAGTAATTATTTCTATTCCTTTCTACATTTTAAAGAAAATGTTTTGCTGGGCGTGGTGGCTCATGCCTATAATCTCAACCCTTTGGGAGGCCAACGTGGGCTTATCATTTGAGGTCGAGTTCGAGACCAGTCTGGTCAACATGATGAAACCCCGTCTCTAATAAAAATACAAAAATTAGCTGGGTGTGGTGGCTCACACCTGCAATCCCAGCTACTTGGGAGGCTGAGGCAGGAGAATCGCTTGAACCTGGGAGGTGGACGCTGCAGTGAGCCAAGATCGCACCATTGCAGTCCAGCCTGGGCAACAAGAGTGAAACTCCGTCTCAAAAAAAGGAAAATGTTTTAACAATCGTACCTTAATGTCAAGAGCACAATTTTGAAAACTGCATAAAGATGAGTTTTAGATGGCAGATTTGGGTTGAGCTAAGGGATTTTCAGCTTCTGCTCTGGCAAATTATCTGAAGGCTGCTGCTTTTAAAATTCACTCTTCATCATTGCTAGGACTTCATTAGGGCAAATGGCCACAGTTGGCCAAGTTTATTATTTATTGGCTAGAGATAAAATATTCAAATGATTATCCAGTACATGCCACTATTTGCTACCAACCTTGGTGTCTGCTAGTGGAGGAAAGGATGAATAAAATGGATGGATTGTACACTATGGAATCTTGTGCAGTGACAAAAACAACAAATGAAATGCATGCACAGCAATAATTTTAGTTCTTTAAATACAGTACCAAGAAAAATAGCAAGAAATAAAATTTATAGTGCATACACTAAAACAATAAAAAGACAAAGGCATATTTAAGAAAACATGGCCAGGCGCAGCGGCTCACGCCTGTAATCTCAGCACTTTGGGAGGCTGAGGCGGGCGGATCACCTGAGGTCAGGAGTTTGAGACCAGCCTGGCCAACATGGTGAAACCCCATCTCTACTAAAAATGTGAAAGTTGGGCCGGGCATGGTGGCTCAAGCCTGTAATCCCAGCACTTTGGGAGGCCGAGGTGGGTGGATCATGAGGTAGAGAGATCGCGACCATCCTGGTCAACATGGTGAAACCCCGTCTCTACTAAAAATACAAAAAAGTAGCTGGGCATGGTGGTACATGCCTGTAGTCCCAGCTACTCAGGAGGCTGAGGCAGGAGAATTGCCTGAACCCAGGAGGCGGAGGTTGCGGTGAGCCAAGATCGCACCATTGCACTCCAACCTGGGTAACAAGAGCGGAACTCCATCTCAAAAAAAAAAAAAATAAATAAGTGCGACATAATTTTTTATCTCTAGCTTAACTTTGGTGGTATTGACTTGAATAAATTACATGGAAGGACCTTTCAGCCAATCCTTTCACAGCATCTATCCAAATCAAATTAGATTCACACTGTCTGCCTCTCTCACCATGAGGTGAAGGCAAATAAGTCATATTTACAAAGCATCCCGAACAACAGAAAACAGCTTTTTTCATAATGTTTCAATGCTTTAATACATTTAAGGAAAAGTGAGAAGGTGAAACAAGGACAATTACAGGCTTCCCAAAATAGCTTTAAGTCAGTTGAATGGTTTCTTAGTTTTGCCTAACCCTGCTCTACACCAGCATTCAATGATGATGATGATGATGGTGAACAACAAGGAGGGTGGGGGAGATGAAGAAGAACGAGGAAGAGGCAACTACCTTTATAAATTCCAGGCCAGGCCCGATGGCTCACACCTGTAATGCTAGCACTTTGGGAGGCTGAGGCAGGTGGATCACCTGAGGTCAGGAGTTCGAGACCAGCCTGGCCAACATGGTGAAACCCTGTCTCTACTAGAAATACAAAAATTAGCCGGGCATGGTGGCACACACCTGTAGTTCCAGCTACTCAGGAGGCTGAGGCAGGAGAATCGCTCGAACCTGAGATGTGGACATTGCAGTTAGCCAACATTGCATCACTGCACTCCAGCCTGGGTGACAGAGGGAGACTCAGACTCAAATAAATAAATAAATTCCATATTTCAGGACCAGTACTATGCTAAGTACCTCCTCTACTTCACAGGTTTAAAAGAGTGGCCACCTAGTAGTCTGGGTATCATAGCAAGACCTCATCTCTACTAAAACTAAAAAAAAGTTAGCCAGGTGCAGCAGCACGTTCCTGGGTGTCTGAAGTTGGAGGGTCACTTGAGCCTGGAAAATCAAGCCTGCAGGGAGCCGTGATCACATCACTGCATACCAGCCTGGATGACAGAGTGAGACTCTGTCTCAAAAAAAAAAAAAAAAAAAAAAAAAAAATAGTGGTCAATGAAAAGCCCCTTTTACCAACATGCCTTTCTCTCATGGCTTCCATAGACCTAAAATTTTCATCTTTATACATCTGTTCCTACAGTCCCCTTTACATCTGTAAAAACCCCAGAAGTATTATACTGGTAATACCTTGGTATGAATGGGTTTATTGTAGTTTTTTTTTTAAAGTCACCCATCAGATGACCTTGGGAAAATGCTCAGCATTCCTTATGGTGTAAGGGGTGCTCTCTGGGAGGATAGAGACAGATGAAACAAAGCAATGTAGTTTTTCCTCCTAGTTCCTGCTTAATTAAACATTGACATTCACTAAGAATTCACTATTTAGAAGATACCTTGAAGGCACGTAGAGTTTTAAAGATTAATATAGATTGCAATCTTTGCTCTTAGAACTTAGCAGAGAGACAATCAGATACTTACAATATGATGCAACTGCTTTAATGGAGGCATGAGAATTATGTATGTAAAGCACCCAGCCCAGATGCTTAACACAAAGGAATTGCCTTCTCCCTGTTCTTCTGCAGTAGTCCAAGAAAGCTTCACAGAGAAGTGCTCTGTCTTGGAGGATAAGTAGGAATCTTTCAAGCAAAGAGCTGGAGATGACAATGGTGTGGTGGTGAATGTTCAACTGGCATTCCAGGAGGGGGACAAAGCCGTGATGTGTATCATTTACCAATTTCCATGGTGTTAATATTCCCACTGCAGATCTCAAGCTACCAACATGATGTGATTGAATACTGAGTTGGGACTAGGTGCATGAACTACTAAGAGCAGCTCCAGAACACCATAAGGAGACCAGATGAGAGAACAGCCCATCCAAAGGCATGGAGGACTGAAAACATCTGGTAATAAATTGGCTATTGTTTCACATAGTGTGAGAGGCACCAGAAGAGATGAAAATAGAGAAGCCTGCACAGTCTAAACCTGATATCCCTGAGGAGAAAAGCAGGTGTAGCCTGTGATGGGAGAAACAGGTTATAAAAGACGGATTTGGAAAACGGTTTGGAAATAGATCCAAATACAAAAGGCATTGAACTTTTGTAATTTTATGTTCTATGCAACTGATCACAATCCAAACAATCCATGTTTTAAAGAAGTAACTCTAGGCCAAGCATAGTGCCTCATGCCTGTAATCTCAGCACTTTGGGAGGCCAAGGTGGGAGGATCGCCTGAGCCCAGGAGTTTGAGACCAGACTGGGCAACATGGTGAAACCCCCATTGGTGGTGCCCACCTGTAGTCCCAACTACTGGGGAGAATGAGGTGGGTGGATCACCTGAGCCAGGGAGGTTGAGGCTGCACTGAGCCAAGATTTTGCCACTGCACTCAGCCTGGGTGACAGAGTGAGACTCTGTATCACAAAAGAAAAGAACTATACTCTAGTGGCAGTGTAGAGGATTAATTAGAGGGCAGAAAGACTGGGAGTAAAATGACTGGTTAATAAATTTTCAGGCTGGGTGTGGTGGTTCACGCCATAATCCCAGCACTTTGGGAGGCTGAGGGAGGTGGATCACTTGAGGCCAGGAGTTTTCGACCAGCCTGAGCACATGGCAAAACCCCATCTCTACAAAAAAAATTATAAAATTATCCAGGCATGGTGGTGCATGCCTCTGATGCCAGCTACTCAGGAGGCAGAGGCAGGAGAACCACTTGAACTTGGGAGGCGGAGGTTGCAGTGAGCTGAGATCACACCACTGTATTCTAGCCTAGGTGACTGAGAGACTCTCTCAGAAATGGGTAAATAGAGCCGGGTGCAGTGGTTCACACCTGTAATCACAGCACTTTCGGAGGCTGAGGCAGCTGGATCACAAGGTCAGGAGGTCAAGACCAGACTGGCCAATATGGTGAAAACCTGTCTCTACTAAAAATACAAAAAAATTAGCCGTGCATTGTAGCTAATTCTTTTATGAATCCCTGCTCCTCCACAACAGGGAATATTTCTCTGCTTCTGCTTCTTATTGCAAATTCTTCTTGCTTGTTCCTGAGTATAACACTCATCTCATTAAGCTCTCAGATATATTCTGTTTTTGCTTGATGTTCAATTATGTAAGTGCTCACCCCCTTTAACCACAGGAAGGTTTGTTTCTGCAGCTGCAGTGCCCTGCTGCTTGCTATGCCAAGCCAGATTTCCATGCCAAAGCATTGGAGCTGAGGGCAACATTTACCTTGGAGGTGCCAGTTTCTCAGGTCTCCTGCTTCTGTATTCCACACTGGCTGCATGGCCATGTGGTTGATGGGCCCTGGGTCTACATTAGCTGACTGGTCTAAAGGCTCCCTGACTTTGTTCTAGTTCTTTTGCTAATAGCAACCCACAAGATGGTCACATAACTGCAGCTGCTGTGGTTTTGCTACAGATTTCTGTGATCATTTTGTAGGTATAGGCATCTACCTCTGCGGGAGATCCTGCGATTTATACAGAAAGATGTACATGTGATAGTGCCTGCAGATCCCATACTGACTCATTTCGTCCTGTTTTCCTCTTCCTTCTGTTCCTGGCAGAACCAAGCACTTATTACTAAAGGTTGGGACTGTGTAGCCCAGGGCCTTTAACTCTTTTGCCACCAGTCTGTGGGATAGCAGCACCAAGAAAGCAGGGGAGAGCAGGGGAGGGGAGGGGAGGGGAGAGGAGAGAGAGCAGAGGAGAGCAGGGGAAGGGAAGGGAGGGGAGAGTAGGGGTAGGGAAGCGAGTGGAGAGAAAGGGAGGGGAGAGTAGGGGAAGGGAAGGGAGGGGAAGGGAGGGAAAAGCAGGGGAAGGGAAGGGAGGGGAGAGTAGGGGAAGGGAAGGGAAGGGAGGGGAGAGCAGGGGAAGGGAAGGGAGAGAAGGGGAGGGGAGGGGAGAGGGGAGGGGGAGAGCAGGGGAAAGGAGGGGAAGGGAGGGGAAGGGAAAGAAGAGAGGGGAAGGGAGGGGAAGAAGGGAGGGAAGGGAGGGGAGGGGAGGAGAAGAAGGGAGGGAAGGGGAGGGGAGGGGAGGGGAAGAAGGGAGGGAAGGGGAGGGGAGAGGAGGGGAGGGGAAGGGAGGGAAGGGGAGGGAAGGGGAGAGGAGAGGAGGGGAGGGGAGGGGAGGGGAGGGAAGGGAGGGAGGGGAAGTGTTCACTGCTACTCAGGCCTCCTGGATCTAAGCTGAAATCCTAGGAGTCAAGTTCCTCTTACTTCCTCCCACACATGCCGGCATTAGTGCTGATGCTCTGTCTCTAGCCAATCTCCAATGTAGTAGTTACAAGTGTGGCCCTGGGTCAGACCACCTGATTCAACCCTCGATTTGCGAGGTCGCCCTGGTAAGATTGCCAAATTTAGCAAAGACAAACAAATGCAAACTGGATACCTTTTTAAATCTGAATGGCAGATAGACAATGAATTTTAGTATGAGTACATCCCATACAGTATTTCTAAGACATTATTTATTAATTATTACATTTATCTGGATGTCTAGTATTTTATCTGGCAACCCAGACCTCAGGCAAGCTACTTTACCCTCTAGGCCCACACTTCCTTATCCAGAACTTGAAAATCATAGCACTGCTTACCTGATAGGGTTTTCTTGAGGATTAAGTGAGACAATGTAGAATGTTAGGGAAGTGCCTGCAGGCACACATTTAGTAAGTATTAAGTAGATCTTCAACACAATGTGGTGAATATTCAGTATGTGTAGCATAGTACACTATATGCATAGCCTTGGGAGGCATACAGACCAGGTTCAAACCCTTCCTCTGTCACTTAAGTGCATTGTGACCTTGGGCAAGTTATTTAACTTCTGTGCCTCAGTAATCATCATTTACAGAATGGGGATATTTGTAGTTTTTACCTTATGTTGTTGAGTGGAGTAAATAAAACAATACATGGAAATCAGACAATGCCTGGTAAATGTATCAAATAGTATTCTATGTATTAAATAGTGATAAGGACATTATATAAATTATTTGTCTCTTCCAAAACCCTCCTTCCCACCTCCATCCATCATCTTTTTTGCGAAGCTTCTCTGTCCTATTCCAGCTGGCACCAATTTTTCCTTCCTCCGAATTTCTGCAGTCCTTGCTGATTTTACCACCATGGGGCCCTTGATTATACTCTACCCTGCCCCTCGGACTGAGAATTACACCATTGGCCCCACTGGGCTCCAGCTTGCAGGCGGTTGTGGGACAGTCTCCCTAATCTTGAAAGCAACCATGGAAAACCTGCGGGAAAACACCACCATTATATCCACCCTGTAAGCTTTGAACAACTTCATCTCTCAGCTTGTGGAGGGAGGGTCTGGACTGGATAACACCTTGGCCCCAGGTTCTCTGCAGATGCAGTACCAGCAGAGCAAACAGCACGAGGTCCACTACAACCAGGAGCTCCTGATGTGCAGCCTGCAGCTTCAGGAGCGAGAGCCCCAGGCAGAGGTTAAAAGATGCAGGAGCAGCTGGAGCCAACAGGCAGTGTCAGCAGAGCCTGGGCATCACCAGCAAGAGGCTGTGTGAGAAAGACGACAGCCTGGCCCAGGCCGGCAAGACCATCAGTGCGTACTGAAGGGGAGGATCTCGGAATTGCAGTGGAGTGTGATGGACCAGGAGATGCAGGTGAAGTGCCTGGAGTCAGAGAAACAGTAGCTGCAGGAGCAGCTGGACCTGCAGCACAAAAAACGGCAGGAAGCTGATCAGAAAATCCAGGAACTCCAGGCCAACCAGGAAGTGAGAGCAGACCACAAGCAGCGGATTAAGGGTCTGGAGCAGAAGCTGTCCCTGCAAAAGCAAGATGCTGCAGTTGTAAAGTCTGAGCTGGTGTGACTCCCTAGGCTGGAACAGCTGCAGGAGGAGAGCGGGCGCCTGCATTTAGATGAGAGAGACCAATGGGCTGCTCCAGGAGGAGCTGGAAGGGCTACAGAGGAAGCTAGGGCACCAGAAGATGCAGGGGACACTGGTTGGCTTGGAGCTGGAGAATGAGAGTCTGCTGGCCAAGCTGCAAAGCTGGGAGAGACGGGACCAGACCATGGGCCTGAGTGTCAGGACTTCGGAAGACCTTTCCAGATGCGTGGTGGAGCTGCAACAGAGGGAGCTTGCCTTGAAGAACAAGAACAGCGTCATCACAAGCAAGACCTGGGGGCTGGAGAAGGCCAGGCAGCAGCTGCAGGAGGAGCTCCAGCAGGTCAGCGGTCAGCTGCTAGAGGAAAGGAAGAAGTGCGAGACCCATGAAGCATTGGCCTGGAGGCTCCAGAAACGGGCCCTGCTGCTCACCAAGGAAGGGGATGGCATTTGCGCCATCCTGGGCTCCTATGACAGCGAGCTGACCCCGAGCGAGTACTTGCCCTAGCTGACCCGGCGCATGCATGCGGGAGGCCGAGGACGTGGTGCAGAAGGTGCACAGCCACAGCGCTGAGATGGAGGCTCAGCTGTTGCAGGCCCTGGAGGAGCTGGGAGGCCAGAAACAAAGAACGGACATGCTGGAGATGGAGGTGCAGATGCTAAAGTCTCAGTCCAGCTCTCCAGAGCAAAGCTTCCTGTTTTCCAGGGAGGAGGTGGACACGCTCAGGTTGAAGGTCAAGGAGCTGGAGGGAGAGCGGAGTTGGCTAGAGGAGGAAAAGAGGATGTTGGAGGTGCAGCTGGGGCGGCGCACACTGCGGGGCCACTACGACCAGAGCAAGACCAAAGTGCTGCACATGAGCCTGAACCCTGCCAGTGTGGCCAGGCAGCGCCTGCGCGAGGACCACAACCAGCTGCAGGCGGAGTGCACGCGGCTGTGCGGGAGGAAGCCCCGTCCCAGCTCACCTTAAGGCCGCCGCCAGGAGTCTGCCGTCATCTGAGCCTGTGACAGAGCTGAGGAAGCAGGTGGAGAGTGTCGAACTGAAGAACCAGAGGCTCAAGGAGGTTTTCCAGACCAAGATCCAGGAGTTTCGCAAGGCCTGCTGCAGGCTCACCGGCTACCAGATCGACATTACTACGGAGAACCAGTACCTGACCTCGCTGTATGTCGAGCACCAGGGAAACTGCCTTATCTTCAAGGCCACTGGCCCCTTGGGCTCCAAGATGAAGCTGCTGGAGACAGAGTTATCAAGCACGGTGGGCGAGCTCATCGAGGTGCACCTGCGGCACCAGGACAGTATCCCCGCCTTCCTCAGCTGGCTTGCCCTCGAGCTCTTCAGCCGCCAGACCATGGCCTAGGCTGCAGCCTTGGGAGTGCAGTCGCTGTGCTCAGCCTGACCTGCAGGTCCCCTGCCCGGCAGCCATAGGCTGGGAGCACGTCCTGCCTCTCCAGGCCAGCGGCACAACTGATAGACATGCTGGGACCCACCCACGTCGGACATCCTGCTGGGTAGCCGCACCCTCCCACGCGCAAATCCCCTGCATCCCAGAGCCTGGCGAGTGTGGGTCCGCTGATGGCCCTGGCTTCTCACCTTGTGAAATAAACTCTTATCCTGCAGACAAAAAAAAAAAAAAAAAAAAAAAAATTAGAATCACCTTGGAAGCTTAAAAAACTACCAAGATGCTGATTGATTTGGCCTGTGTTGGGGAACAACATATCAGGAGTTTTAAAACCTTCCCAGGTGATTTTCATGAGCAGCTTCTCTGCAGTATGACTGCTTTAAATGTAAACTGGATGGCTTGCTGAACTTGCGGTTTTTGCAAAGTACAGAACGTTTCAGAATCGGCTGTAGGTTAAGACCTCAATATCTTTTTTTTTTTTTTTTTTTTTTTTTTTGCTTCTGGACTGTAGGTAAAACAACTCAAATGACTTGATGTTCTTCCAAATTACTGTGTAATTAACTATCACTGAACGAACTTCTTTTAAGATTTTGCAATGGTATATTCCAATATCCTGTTCAGCCACAAACTGAGAGCCAAATTTCCAGTGTGGGGTAAACCTTGGTTCATGGAAACTGATTACTGCAATCACCCGGTGGCCCAGGAAGGAAGGAACAGAGGTCACAAAACTAGTCTGTTAGACAGGATGGGAAGCTTGGAGCAGAGCTTTCCAAATTTTAATGTGGACACAAATCAGCTGGTGGTGGGCAGGGGTCTTGTTAAAACCCAGATGCTGAGTCAGTAGGTCTGGGGAAGGGCCTGAGAGGCTGCAGTTTTACAAGCTCCCCGGTGGAGCCAATTCTGCTGGTCCAGGGACCACATTGGGATAGCAGAGCCTTGGAGCAGGCGTCCCCAAACTTTTTACACAGGGGGCCAGTTCACTGTCCCTCAGACCATTGGAGGGCCACCACATACTGTGCTCCTCTCACTCACCACCAATGAAAGAGGTGCCCCTTCCTGAAGTGCAGCGGGGGGCGGGGGCGGGTAAATGGCCTCAGGGGGCCGCATGCGGCCCACAGGCCGTAGTTTAGGGACGCCTGCCTTGGAGAAATCTGGCTTACACAGCTTTTAAAAATTTGCAATGCCTAAGCCCCACCCAGATCAAGCGAATTAGAATCTCTGGGAGTAGGGCCTGAGCATCCGTGTCTTTTCAAAGTTCCCTGACCAATTCTTATGTGTAGGCAAGACTGAGAAAACCATCTAGCAGATGAGGAAACTGAGAGTCAGGTGAAAAAGTAAAAGAGCCAGCTGCAAGAGTGGTCCCCACGTTTTGAAACCAGCACCCAAGCTTCTGGCCACAAAAACCTTCTTCCTCAATTCTATAGAGACATAAAGCATGAACCCAGGAGGTGGAGACTACAGTGAGCAGAGATCATGCCACACTGTACTCCAGCCTGGGTGACAGAGCAAGACTCCATCTCAAAAAAAAAAAAAAAAAAAAGGCTGATACCTTATTGGATATGCACTCATCCAGGAGTGTTTCCAGCTGAGTGTCCTTAGCCCTTAAAAGCCACCCCACTCTCCATATACCATTAACTACTATGGTTTTGTGACCTCCTGGGACCTCCATTCTGTATGGGCTTTCAGCTGCAGGGTGAAATTTGGGGTAGAGTTATCAGCTTTCAGTCACTGTCAGATTACTCAAATCTCAAAGGTAGACACCCTACACTTAGGGGAAGAGATTTTTCTCCTATGCAAATTAGGGCTACAATAAGATTATTTCCTTGAGATGACTTTTCACCTTCTATTTCCAGGGACAAGGAAATAGGAAGTAAAACTTTTTTCCATAGAACCCATTAGTATCATTTTAACATATTTAAGGTCTATGCATATTTGTATTCAATAGAAGAGTAAATATCAATATTATATATTATGCAATATATTGTAAAATATATCAATATAAATCTTATGTTTATTATTGGGATCTGCCTAATCTTATATAAGATTTTATATACACAGCTTTAAAAAATTTGCAATTCCTAAGCCCCACCCAGATCAACTGAATGAGAATCTCTGGGAATAGGGCCTGAGCATCGGTGTTTTTTTAAAGTTCCCTGACTGATTCTTATGTACAGTCACATAATCTTATATAAGATTACGCAGAGCCCAATAATAAATATTGGAGAGCTTTAAAAAATTCTAGTGTTGGCTGGGTGCAGTGGCTCAGGCTGTAATCCCGGCACTTTGGGAGGCCCAGGAAGGCGGATCACAAGGTTAAGAGATCGAGACCATCCTGGCCAAAATGGTGAAACCCTGTCTCTACTAAAAGTACAAAAATTAGCTGGGTGTGGTGGCACATGCCTATAGTCCCAGCTACTTGGGAGGCTGAGGCAGAAGAATCCCTTGAACCCGGGAGATGGAGGCTGCAGTGAGCCAAGATCGTGCCACTGCACTCTAGCCTGGTGACAGAGACTTTGTCTCAAAAAAAAAAAAAATCCAGTCAGGCACAGTTGCCCAGCACTTTGGGAGGCCAAGGCAGGCACATCATGAGATCAAGAGATTGAGACCATCCTGGCCAACATGGTGAAACCCCGTCTCTACTAAAAATTCAAAAAAATTGGCTGGGCGTGGTGGCACACACCTGTAGCCCCAGCTACTCAGGAGGTTGAGGCAGGAAAATCGATTGAGGCTGGGAGGCAGAAGTTACACTGAGCCGAGATCACACCACTGCACTCTGGACTGGTGACAGAGTGAGACTCCAGGTCAAAAAAAATCCTAGTGTTTAGACCAAGTAATCAGAATCTCTGAGACCAGGCATCAGGGTAACATCAGTATTTTTTTAAACTTTTTCTTTTTTAAAAAAATTTTGCTTTAAGTTCCTTTTCTTAAGTTTAAGATTTTATATAAGATTAGGCAGATCTCAATAATAAATAGGTTTAGAGTGATAAACACTTGGCAACCTGCAGGTAATTGGTAGATGAAAGTATTTAAAAGTAAAACATATTTTTAATATTTCATCCTAACTGAAATAGGTGAAGACATTATTAATCTTATAGCAAAAACTGGACCAGTAGCCAGGTGCAGTGGCTCACACCTGTAATATCAGCACTTTGGGAGGCTGAGGTGGGCAGATCGCTTGAGGTAAGGAGGTCAAGACGAGCCTGGACAACACAGCAAAACCCTGTCTCCACTAAAAATACAAAAATTAACCAGGTGTGGTCGTGTGCGCCTGTAATCCCCAGCTACTCAGGAGGCTGAGGCAGGAGAATCACTTGAACATGGGAGGCAGAGGTTGCAGGCAGAGGTTATAGTGAGCCTAGATCACACTACTGCACTCCAGCCTGGGTGACAGAGTGAAACTCCATCTCAAAATATAAAATAAAAAGGTGGAGAAGTTAGGGATAAAATGTCAGCATGGGATCTGGTTGTGTCTCCCTTTTCAGTTTTACCCAAAAGGGGTTTCAAAAGATGGGCTGACAGATTCCAGAGCATTCCTCACCTACCTGGAGGGACAGTCCATCCCTTCAAGTTAGTTCCTGGAGTGCAATGCGAGCCCATCAGGAGAGCATTTCCCCAGTCTCTGGACTCAGACTAATTGTTAATCCACACACAATTTCAAGGCCGTTAACCAAGAGAGGATTTCTTTATACACTCTCCTCAAAAACTGTCTCCAAGAAATGGAAATGTGAAAGGAGAAAGCTGTAACTATTCTTTCATTGCTTCAGTGAATATAGAAAGTCTTAACGGATTGATGTTAAGGCAGGTATTCAAAATCATTTGTTTTCTCGGAGAGTGATTTCCAGTCCACTGAGGTTGCTTAAGAAGTCCAGATAAGAGCCACATGGGTTCTGTGACATCTTTATCTATTTGTAAGAGAAATCAAAGACACATGAACAAGATTTTCCCCGTCTGTTTCTGGGACAGGCTAGGATAGATCCTTCTCATCCAAAGTGTGGTCCATAGACCAGACACCTGGCACCACGAGGGAGCTTATTAAAAATGCAGAATTAGCCAGGCATGGTGGTTCACACCTGTAATCTCAGCATTTTGGGAAACTGAGGTGGGCAGATGACTTGAGGTCAGGAGTTCTATATGAGCTTGTGATTTTTGAATGATTTAAACCAGATGTGTATTGCTTAACATTTCCTGTTGTAAGATTTAGACTTGCCATGTGCTGTCACTGTCCCCAGCATGCTCCATCCATCATCTGCCCAGCTGGGAGGGGCACAACATCCCCTCGCCCCATTCCCCATCCTGTAGGGGGCCTTAGCACCTTTTAAATTTCCTTTTAACCCTTTTCTGATTACTTCAAGAAGGAAGTCTCTGTTACATACTATTTTGTCTTTTAAGGTTTCTCACTTGCTACTCTTTTTTTTTTTCTGATGAGAGAAATTTTAATTAAAACAATGTAAACAAATAGCAATAACCATAACAATAAGCTGGTTGCCAAATATTAGCACATTGAAAAACCCAGCTATCAAAACAAGGAATCTGAAGCTAAGCTTTTACAATTAAGTCATTATTCATCAACAAAAGCAGAAACATACAGCAACTGTTTATTAAATATTGCCTCAGATTAATCATGAATTTAATGAGTTATTTTTTTTTCCTTAACAAAATACAGCCTTAGGCTCAAGGCCTATAGTTGGCAATGTTATCTAGTTGAAGTTTAATGGCATTCTTTTGTCTTTATTGTACTACTAATCTTTATCGTTAGCAGTAAATGTGTTATCCACTTAAAGTGGTGACAGTTTCCTTTCCAAGACAAATGCATTTTACATTAATAAAATGCAAGTGACATGAAATGATGTAATAAAGACACAGGTGTATTTAGATTTCTAAAAGTCAATTTATTTAAATAAAAACATTAGGTAAACATTTACTATGTGCAGAAGATACACACATATTTCAAATTGTGATGCAATATGAGAATAACTGAAATAAAGAGAAATCATCCTGGGAAGAAGGAACAGCCAGATATTGTAGCCCAAGGATGAACAGGTGATAGAAGCCCAGGCACAGACAGCTTTTTAAGAGAGGTGGAAGGAAGATAAAGATGAAGAAGGAGGGATGGAGATGGCTAGGCAGGTTGAAAGGTCAGTACTGACTGTCATCCCTCCAATCCAATTAAAAGGCTGCAAAATTTAACTCTTTAATTCCCTACAAAAAGTATTAAGATTCGGCCAGGCATGGTGGCTCATGCCTGTAATTCCAGCACTTTGGGAGGCCAAGGCCGAAGGATCACTTGAGGTCAGGACTTCGAGACTAGCCTGAGCAACATAGTGAAACCCCATCTCTACTAAAAATACAAAAATTAGCCAGGTGTCGAGGTGTGTGCCTGTAATCCCAGCTACTCGGGAGGCTGAGGTGGGAGGATCACATGAGCCTAGGAGGTGGAAGCTGCAGTGAACTGAGATCATGCCACTGCAGTCAAACCTGGGGGACAGAGTGAGATTCTGTCTCAAAATAAATAAATAAATAACTTGTAATTTTGTTTTGTTTTGTTTTTTGAGATAGAATCTCACTCTGTGGCCAGGCTAGAGTGCAATGGTGTGATCTCTGCTTACTGCAATCTCTGCCTCCCAGGATCAAGCAATTCTCCTGCCTCAGCCTTCTGAGTAGCTGGAATTACAGGCACCGACCACCATGCCTGGCTAATTTTTGTATTATTAGTAGAGATGGGATTTCACCACATTGACCAGGTTGGTCTCAAACTCCTGACCTCAGATGATCTGCCCACCTCAGCCTCCCAAATGCTGGGATTACAGGCGAGAGCCACTGTGCCCAGCCATAACTTGTAATTTTTATAATTAATTGTTAAGTACATATTAAGAGATTCATAACATCTCTTAAACATATAAGGAACTCAAACAACTCAAATGCATGAAAACAACTTGATTAAAAAATGGACAAAGGACCTGAATAGACATTTCTCAAGAGAAGACATACAAATGGACAACAGATACATGAAAAAAATGCTCAACATCACTAATCATCAGGGAAGTGTAATTAAAACCAAAATCAGACCAGGCACAGTGGCTCACACCTGTAATCCCAACACTTTGGGAGGCTGAGGCAGATGGATCGCTTGAGGACAGGAGTTTGAGACCAGCCTGGCCAAAATGTTGAAATCCCATCTCTACTAAAAATCCAACCATTAGCCAGGCATGATGGTGCACACCTGTAGTCCCAGCTACTCAGGAGGCTGAGGCAGAAGAATCACTTGAACCTGGGAAGCAGAAGTTGCAGTGAGCCGAGATCGTGCCATTGTACCCCAGCCTGGATGTCGCAGCGAGACTTGGTCTCAACGAAACAAAACAAAATGAGGCTGGGCACAGTATCTCATGAAAAGTGTAATCCCAGCACTTTGGAAGCCAAGGAGGGTGGATCACTTGAGGTCAAGAATTCAAGATCAGCCTTGCCAACGTGGTGAAACCCTGTCTCTACTAAAAATACAAAAATTAGCCAGGCATGGTGGTACATGTCTGTAGTCCCAGCTACTCGGGATGCTGAGGTGGGAGGATCACTTGCCTGGGAGGTGGTGGTTGCAGTGAGCCAAGATAGCTCCACTGCACTCTAGCCTGGGTGACAGAGTAAGATCCTGTCTGAGAAAAAAAATGCATATATATTATTCATTCAAGTTTTAGTTTATTCAGATTTCCTTAGTTTTTACCTAATTTCTTTTTTCTGTTCCAGGATCCCATCCAGGTTGGCTCACACAAGCTAAGGGTATAGCTTTTGATTTATCTATAGAAGGCAGAAGGAATTGACAGATTCTTCAAGAACATTATATATGTAGAGAAGAACAGAAGGCTAGAGTGGAAGCATGTGATGCTTGATGAAGAGCAGAGATGCCTTCTACAACAACTCAAAAGCCAGAGTGTGGTGGGATAAAGGGTGAATAGGTTTTCTTGTCTGGAGGCCAAATACAAGCCTGTTTTTGTTTTCTTTTGCTTTGTGTTTTTAGACAGGGTCTTCCTCTGTGGTTCAGGCTGGAAGGTAATAACTCAATCATGGCTTACTGTAGCCTCAACCTCCCAGGCTCAAGCAATCCCCCCTCAGCCTCCTGAGTAACTGGGACCACAGGCGTGTGCAACCTGGCTAATTTTTAAATTTTTATTTATTTAGTTTTTAAGAGGCAGAGTCTCTCTATGTTGCCCAAGCTGGTCTTGAACTCCTGGGCTCAAGCAATCCTCCTGCTTTGGCTTCCCAAAGTTTTGGGATTTAGAGCCCAGAACCACTGCACCAGGCCCAAGCCTGTTTTTAAAAATATATATACATTTTAATTTCTTTAGAAAAATAAAGATGAGGTCTCACTACCTTGCCCAGGTTGGTCTCAAACTCCTGGGCTCAAGTGATCCACCCAGCACTTTGGCCTCCCAAAGTACTGGGATTATAGGCGTGAGCCACTGCTCCCAGGCCAAGGCTGGTTTTAATGACTGATTCAAGTTTGAGGGGATAGAAAGGTGGCCAACTCATAGAAACCCTAGAAGGGCATGATTAGCAGAGTTCATTGGCATTGAGAAGAAACTGGAAGCTTAAGCAGGAGCAGCCTGTGGTGTTCAGGTACTACTGTGCTTCCAGTATAGTCATTACAAGGTTCCTATCAGAGTTTTCTACTGGAATTTAAATGGGGAAGGGGAAGGGAAAGGGTCAAGGACTGTGTATTTAATTCACTTCTTGCTGTGCCAAAGCGTGCTGGTCACATGAGCACGTGCCACTGTTTGATATCCTGATACAGCTGGGCTGATAATTTATTAAGAGTAGCAGAGAAAGACATGTAGCATGTTTCTAGAAAAAAAATGTTCTTAAGTCTCCTTTAATATATTTACTATTGAAACTAGACAGGTGTCTATGCTTGTCTTTTAAATAATGAAGTTTGTTTGAGTTTGTAAAAATAACTGCAATACTCTTTTGAGGACTTAGATGCCTAAATGTTTTGTCTTAAAACTCAAGTATTGTTAATCCTTATCCTAAACTCTTAATCTGTTCATTTTTGAAAACCCAAATCCTCAATGGCTTAGAAGGCCTTCCTCAATTTACTCCCTCCTCTCACCCTCCATTTCCATTACCTCTCTAACTTGACCACCTACAACTCTCACCTTTACTCTTTTTTTCTCTTCCTTTCTTTTTTTTTTTTTTTTTGAGACAGTGTCTTGTTCTGTTGCTCAAGCTGAAGTGCAGTGGCTTCATCATAGCTCACTGCAGTCTCATAATCTTGGGCTCAAGTGATCCTCCTGCCTCAGTTTCCTGAGTAGCTAGGACTACAGGTGCTCACCACCATGCCCAGCTAATTTTACCTTTAGCATCTTCTATCCAGCCCAGTGCCCCCTTGCTGTTCTGTAAGGATGCCTGGCACACCCTCAACTCAGGGCCTTTGTGCTTGCTGTTCTTCTACTCAGAGGGTCTTCCTCCCAGCTCCCACTGTGGCCATTTCACTTTTGAGGGGGTGCTGGTCAAATACCATCTTTTCAAAAAGACTTTCTCTGACTGTACTATTTAAATGGTGACCCAGCCGGGCACGGTGGCTCATGCCTGCAATCCCAGCATTTTGGGAGGCCAAGGCAGGTGAATCACCTGAGGTCAGGAGTTCGAGACCAGCCTGGCCAACATGGTGAAACTCTATCTCTACTAAAAATACAAAAATTAGCAGTCATAGTGGCACGCACCTGTAATCCCAGATACCCAGGAGGCTGAGGAAGGAGAATCAATTAAACCTGGGAGCCCGAAGCTGCAGTGAGCCAAGATCACGTCTCTGTACTCCAGCCTGAATGACAGAGTAAGACTCCATCTCAAAGAAAAGAACCAGGATTTAGGAACAGAGAAGCCCATGCATCATCTAATTTATCCCTAACAGCCCTTTAACCAATGTGGAAACTAAGGCAGGGGAAATGAGCAACTTGTTTCAGATTACCACTGACACACGGTATTAGAGAATTGAAACCCTGATCAGAATACTGATCTTGTTGACTCTGGGCTGTCACAGCTGGCCACCAGAGTCTTATTTGCATGAGGGGCCCCCTCTCCCCAGGGAGAAAGAGGTAGGAAGGGCTCATAATAGATGCTGAGGCTTAAAGAAAAGGAGGAAATAAAAGAGGAGACTGATCAGGGGTCTCACCTTGGAAGTTATTTTTAACTCTTGTCAAAGGTTGCTGAGAAACTCATCTACCAAAATTTTCTTCCATTTGGGACAGAAAAATGATGCCTCTTTGCAGCTGTGGGAGTAGTGGTGGGTAGGAGGTGGGTGGGATTGCAGGCTCACGTGGCCAGACTCCGGTGGACCCTTTCCCCCTAACCCCTTCAGCTTCAGCACTACCAGGTCTCTCCCCACACTCCCACGCAGCCCTCACTCCAGCAGGACCATTACCTGCTGTTTCCTGAGCACAGTAAGCTCTTTGAGGCCTTTGTCCAAGGCACTGGCTGTTCCCTCTACTGCAGGACAGGGAGCAGGGTTTCTTCCAAACCTTTACCTGCTGGCAACACCTCCTTCGCCTTTAGGACTTAGCTCTAAAATTAGCTTCGTTGTGAAGTCTTCCTCCCTCCCAGGCAGTATTAGTCACCTTTCTGTGTTTCCAAAATGTTCTGTTGAGACATGTATTATGGACTTCACTATCCCTGTTTTTCAGGAAGGGAAAATCTGAGTCTAGCAGCAACTGAACTTGGAGAAAAAGTTGTAGGACTGGCAGTGAGCCCTAGAAAATTCTGTATCATAGAAGCCAGATGGGGCAAGAGAGTTCCTGATGAACTCTCAGGAACCCCTGCAGACCCAACCTGGTGAGGACAGGGGATCCAGGAAAGATGGCAGTGAAGGCAGAAGAAGGGAAGGCCCATTTGAGAGGCTATGTGGGTCATTTAACTCTACTTCTGAAACTTTTTCCTACTGAGATTCACAAATTAAAATTCTTTTTGTTTTCTTTTTCAGATGGAGTTTCATTCTTGTTGCCCAGGCTGCAGTGCAATGGTGTAATCTCAGCTCAGTGCGGCCTCCACATCCCAGGTTCAAAAACTTCTCCTGCCTCAGCCTCCTGAGTAACTGGGACTACAGGCACATGCCACCATGCCCAGCTAGGTTTTTGTGTTTTAGTAGAGACAGGGTTTCGCCATGTTGCCCAGGGTGGTCTCAAACTCCTGAACTCAGGCAATCCACCCACCTCAGTCTTCCAAAGTGCTAGGATTATAGGTATAAGCCACCGCGCCCAGTCTAAAATTATTCTTTGATGAGTCTTTTCTCTGGAACGACTAAGAGGGACCGTGGCCATGAATAACTGACTCCATTTTGTCTGCTTTACTTATGAAAATCCTCAGTGTGGCTCCACCAAAGTGTCCTGAATTAGTCTTGTGTGTCTGCACATGTGAACCAAGCTAAAGAGAACAATTCCCTGCTTATATCTTCACTGGGTTCCTATTAAAGTTTGCATCAATAGCAACTCCCACTTTTGTAGCACTTTACAATTCACAAACTACCATATTGTTTCAGTTTAATTTTCACACTGCAGAGACCAGGGGAAAAATTCCCCTCTGCCCTTTAAAGGTTCACTGAAAGTCACTGACCAGAGGCAAATTAATAGGAGAAATGGCACACAAATGTATTTGATTACAGTTGTATGTGACATGGGAGGCTTCAGGATGAAGACCCAAAACTACAGGGGATCATTTTTATGATCAGTTTCAAAGTATGTATACAGTGTAGAAACATGATTGGACAAAAAGGGATGATCTAATGCTCATTGACTGGGAAACTGAGCCAGGCCTGTCTAGATTCTTCTTGGCCTCTCTGTGCAGCATTCTTTCCTTCTGGTATGGGGCAGGGCCCTCTCTGGAATGAGGATCTAATGACCTACCATTAAATAAGACAGGTCAGATAACTGCTTTAAGGCCAGTTTTTACACAAGAAAGGCTGGTGTGGGTAGGGAGGTAGGGTTAGAGTAATATTTTTAGGTTTTATGGCAGGCTTTGGGAGAAAGGGGTTCTGGTTTCTATGATCTGTCTTGGAGAGGAGAGCTTCTAGTTTCTTTGTTGTTGTTGTTGTTGAGACAAGTCTCACTCTGTTGCCCAGACTGGAGTGTAGTGGCACAATCTCAGCTCACTGCAACCTCTGCCTCTCTGGTTCAAGCGATTCTTGTGCCTCAGCCTCCTGAGTAGCTGTGATTATAGGCATGTGCCACCATGCCCAGCTAATTTTTGTATTTTTAATAGAGACGGGGTTTCACCATGTTGGCCAAGCTGGTCTCAAGCTCCCGACCTCAAGTAATTCGTCAGCCTTGGTCTCCCAAAGTGCATGCATGAGCCACCATGCCTGGCCAGAGATTCTAATTTCTATGGCTAGCCTCGTGGTTGAATAAGGCACCAGGGACAGAACAGGATAAGATCAGAGAAAAACTTTTGCTTCTGAGGCCTTCATTTTGGGGTAACCTTTTCTGAGGTCTAACAACACAACATCAGAATAATGCTACTGTATACCCACATGACAGATGAGGATACTGAGGCTCAGAGAAGTAAGGTGTCTAGCCTGGCAGCCTCCCTGACAGGAAGTAGCAGAGCCAAGACTTCACCTACGCTTCACCAATTTTAAGTCCAGTACTTACCTAAGAACTTCCAACAGATGCTCCCCTGAGGCAAAGACTGGTTTCCAGGATTCACTCTTCTACAAGCCTGAGAAAATTCTAATTGCTTGACCTTCAGAACTCAGGAAGACCTTATTAACTGTGGTTTGTGTCCTGGCCAAAGAAAGCATTATTACAGGGGCAGTTTGGAGCAAGCCCTAACCAAACCAGGAAGAGCTCCATCACAGGTTAATAAATAACCCTGCTTCCATGAAGTTGAGATGATTCCAAAGAAAATAAACATACAGCAAATTGCTCCTTGTAATAGGAAAGTTCCAGTGTATGGGCATAGGAAGAAGTGTTTCCTAAGGAAGGAAGAAAATGGTGTTGGGAGATAGGAATAGAAGGTATTATGAAAAATAACTAATAAGAAACATGGAAGGCTCAACAATCAGGATGAAATCATTTGCAAAAAGAAAAAGTCAAATGTGGTCCAAGGGAAAGGCCATTCAATTCAGAAATAAATGTTTAACAATACAAAGGTAAAAATAAAGAAATTTGTGATTCTGATATGAATTAATGTGCATTGAATCCCATGGGGTGATCATGCTATGGGAGACACCAATGAAAAGAGAGGGAAGTGGTCATTACAGCCACGTTTATTAATTCTTGCTATGTGCCCTGTGCTTTCCTGTGACTTTAAAGATATAATCCCATTAAATGTGCACAATGACACTCTTAGCATTTTGCAAATTGTACAAATGGGAAGCTAGGGCACAGACAGTTTAAGTACCTTTGGCAAGGTCACTTAGCTATTTGGTGATGAAGGTAGAATTTGAACCCAAGGCTCTCGAGCTGAAAATGTTTAACCCTATCTTTTATCACTTCATAGAGAGTTGCCTGCTTCAATGACTTAAAGTTTACATGTTTAGTATTCAGACTGCTGCTTAAATCCAATGAATTCTACAGTGATCCTAGCAAATGTATGTGGAGTTGGGGCAAGGGTGTACAGGAGGATTCTCTGGATGAGAAGTGACAGAAACACAACTTAACCTTTAGCTTAAGCTTAAGCTAAAAGGGAACTTTTGTTTTATTTTTTGAGATCGGAGTCTCACTATATTGCCCCAGCTGGTCTCAAACTCCTAAGTTCAAGAGATCCTCTCACTTTGGCCTCCCATGTAGCTGGGATTACAGGCATGAACCACTGCACCCACCTCAAAAGGAAGATTTTTGGTAGCAGGCTGAGGTGGCTTCCAGAATGAAGGGTGAATTTAACAGCTAAGCCTTGGGAGGTCAGGAAACAGAGAGTCTCTGAGGTTTCAGCTCCTGGAATCAGGAATTTGAAAGCTCTCAGGACTCTCCACTTCTCACCCTGTTCCTCTCCTTGGGTGGACTTCTTCTTCTATTGCAGGAGGGTTCTTTCCTGTTTCCTCTTTTTCCCAAGTAAAATCTTTCCGAGGGAAGAACCATGCTTGGTCCATCTTGGGTCATGTGCCCAACCATGGGCCAATCACTGTGGTTCTGGGGACAAGGTTCTATGATGTCACCCTCCCCACACACTAGGGTCACATGCAGTTTTAATGGAGCCTTTCCCAGAGGAAGCTGCTGTTCTGAATAGTCAAAACTATAAGTGTCCATGAGAAATTGGACTACCAGCAAGAAAATTAAAAGCATCAGAAGAGATGCAAAAAGAGGCAAGATCAAACAGTTTGGTAGCAGGAATAAAATGCTCGGTAGACTCTGGAAACTCTATATCATGAAAACAGGATGTGAGCATGAGGAAAGGAGATTTATTTAACAACATAGGGGGTATAAAAAGCAATTTAGGAGATGAATTAGGATGCCAGCTCTGAAACCTCTAAATAGTTCTATTATGAAGGGAGATGTGTTCTTGGAAAGCTTACTAATACAGGGTTCATGCTCCTAGTTTGTGCCTACTAAATATTAATTCATTTTGATAGCAGGTTTTATTAAGAATTATTGCTTACACCACTTACATATTTATAACATTTTTAGCAGAGTAATTTTCATATGTAAAGCTCTGCATAAATGCAAATGATAATAACAACAGTGTTGTTGGGCTTATATTTACTCTTTCATACATGCATCTATTCATTCATCTCTTGTCTACTAACTGAGTGGATACTCTATTCCAGGCACTCTGTTGGACATTCCTGGCTTCTGCCCTCAAGATGTGTCTTATTTGCTCAGGATGCTGTAACGAAATACCATGGATTTGGTATTTTAAACAATAGACATTTCTCTTTTTTTTTTTTGAAACGGAGTTTCGCTCTTGTTACCCAGGCTGGAGTGCAATGGCGCGATCTTGGCTCACCACAACCTCCGCCTCCTAGGTTCAAGCAATTCTCCTGCCTCAGCCTCCTGAGTAGCTGGGATTACAGGCACGTGCCACCATGCCCAGCTAATTTTTTTGTATCTTTAGTAGAGATGGGGTTTCACCATGTTGACCAGGATGGTCTTGATCTCTTGACCTCGTGATCCACCCGCCTCAGCCTCCCAAAGTGCTGGGATTACAGGCTTGAGCCACCGCGCCCGGCAGACATTTATTTCTCACAGGCCTGGAGTCTGGGAAGTCTAAGATGCAGGTGCTAGCAAATTCAGTGTCTGATCCTATTATGGGATACCATGCTTGATATGGTTTGGCCCTGTGTCCCCACCCCAATCTCATCTTGAATTGTAATCCCCACATGTCAAGGGAAAGATCTGTAATTTTCGGCCGGGCGCGGTGGCTCAAGCCTGTAATCCCAGCACTTTGGGAGGCCGAGGCGGGTGGATCACGAGGTCGAGAGATCGAGACCATCCTGGTCAACATGGTGAAACCCCGTCTCTACTAAAAATACAAAAAATTAGCTGGGCATGGTGGCGCGTGCCTGTAGTCCCAGCTACTCAGGAGGCTGAGGCAGGAGAATTACTTGAACCCAGGAGGCGGAGGTTGCGGTGAGCTGAGATCGTGCCATTGCACTCCAGCCTGGGTAACAAGAGCGACACTCTGTCTCAAAAAAAAAAAAAAAAAAAAAAAAAGATCTGTAATTTTCATGTGTCGAAGGAGGGAGGCGATTGAATAATGGTGGTGTTTCCCCCATGCTGTTCTCGTGACAATGAGTGAGTTCTCATGAGATCTGATGGTTATATAAGGGGCTCCTCCCACTTCACACACAGGCTCTCTCTCCTTCTGCCTTGTGAAGAAGGTGCCTGCTTCCCCTTCTGCCATAATTGTAAGTTTCCTGATGCTTCCCCAGCCGTGCAGAACTCTGAGTCAATTAAACCTCTTTCCTTTATAAATTATCCAGTCTCATCGGCGTGGGGGTCAGGGGGCAGTAGCTCACACCTGTAATCCCTACGCTCTGGGAGGTGGAGACAGGCAAATCAACTTGAGGCCAGGAGTTCAAGACCAGCTTGGCCAACATGGTGAAACCCCATCTCTACTAAAAATACAAAAAATCATCCAGGCATGGTGGTAAACACCTGTAATCCCAGCTACTCGGGAGGCTGAGGCATGAGAATTGCTTGAGTCTGAGGGGCAGAGGTTAGAGTGAGCTGAGATTGTATGACTCTATTGCCAGCCTGGGCAACAGAGGAAAAATAAAATTTTATTTTATTCATTTATTAAAAATAAATAAATTATCCAGTCTCAGGTTTTTCTTTGTAGCAGAGTGAAAATGGCCTAATATAACCCTCATGACCTAATTACCTCCCAAAGATCTCACCTCCAAACCATCACATTGGAGATTAGGACTTCATAATATGAATTTTGAGAGGATACAAACATCCAGTCCAGAGCAAGGTACTTAAGAGTACAGTGAGGGAAACAGAGCTATGAACAGATTATGTCTAGATAGGTCTAGAGTGGACACTGTAGGGCACTGCCCAGATCACCACTTCGGGATGAGATACTCTTCCTCCCTATGCAGACTTGCCCATTAAAGACTCACAAATTGCCCTTGGCTGAAGGGAGCAGCCTTCCCCAAGGTTACTGCCCCTTCCTGGGATTGGGGCAGTCTGCATCCAATGACTGGCCAATGACTGGTCATTGAGGGAATACCAAGGCCTCAGCTGGCCTCAGCTCGAATAAACACTGAAGGGCTACCCAGTCAGCTGAGGCCTCTGCTGTAATTTCACTACAGGTCAACTCTTCCTTTACCCAGTTCCGTTTCTCTCACTCCCTTACAGATGTTGTTCCTGAGAACACGCTCTGAAAAAAAAACCCCATCTGCATATAAATTCCCATCTCTGAGTCCATTTTGCAGGGAACCCCACCTAAGACATAGTGCAGCTTAGAAAATCCTTATTAGGAAAAGCCATCCTATTCACAGGTTGCCAGAACCTACCTTCCAAATAGAAAACACTAGTTACCTTGGAAGAAGTCTTTGGAGAAGAATCACCAGGATGTCCTCTTTACACTGCATAAATGTAGGGAAGAAGGCACCCACTGCCCTGGAGAAAGAGAGAACAGAGTATTGGTAGCGTGAGAAAACCTGGTCCTCCCAATTGTCCCAGTGTTCAAAGCTGGTCTGTTGAGGAGAATGTGGATAATTTTGCATAGAGGACCAGAAACTTCCTGGGAGGGGAGGAATGGAGACCCGGAACCCTCTCTCTTTGAGGTTTATATAACTCCTCTGATAAATGGGACAGTCTCAACTGATGTCCCCTGGTGAGAAAAGAGAAAAAGTCTCCAGAGAGGAACTCACTAGGAGCAAAGGGGAAGTCCCTGGGAAGCCCCCTTTTGTCCCAGTTACCCTGGTGTGAAGAGTGGGCTTTGGAAAAAAAGAATGATCAAAAGATTGCAAGTTAAAGAGACCAAGAGGGAAAGATTTCTAACAGGACAACACTGAGACCATAGGATTATCTTCCCTCTGAGGACCTCTTGGCCAGTGAGGAATATTCACTTGCAAGACTCTCATCTCAGCAGCAAAGCACATACTGGATTCCAAAACCGACTTTTAATATGAGCGCTGTAGAGTAGTAACAGAATCAACCACAGTGGAAAATAAGGGCCTCCTGGAAACTGGTGAGAATTTCCAGTTCTATTTCTCAAATGTGAGCTACTAGAATTTCTACAAAGTGGCAAAGGGAGGCTGTTACCAATTTATTTAACATTCAGAAGGAATGTGGTTTTATTGGTACTTTACTCTGGTGAAGGGGATCATATGGTTACAAGTAATTCCGAAACAAAGTGAATAGTACATTAGGAAGAGGAATGGCTGGGCACGGTGGCTCATGCCTATAATCCTAGCAATTTAGAAGGCTGAGGGAGGAGGATTGCTTGAGGCTAGGACTTTTAAGATCAGACTAGGCAACAGAGCAAGACCATGTCTCTAAAAAATAGTTTTTAAAAAACTATTTGGGTGTAATGGTGCACACCTATGGTCCCAGCTACTCAGGAGGCTGAGGTGGGAGGATTGCTTGAGCCCAGGAGTTGGAGGCTGCAATGAGCTGTGTTTGTGCCACTGCACTCCAGCCTCAGCAACATGGTGAGAGCCTTTCTCAAAAAAAAAAAAAAAAAAAAAAAAAAAAGAAGAAGAAGAAGAGGCATGACTATTGCCAAGGAGGAAATCTTCCCAGAGGAAATGAACCAAGCTAAGTCCTAAAGGCTTAAGAGGAGTCCCCAGGGGGTGATGAGGTGTGGCCATTCATCAGATGGGCATCCTAGACTTTCCAGGGCCAAAGCACAGAGGTGAGAAGAAACACTGTCTCCTGTAAATAATCTGCATGGGGCCAGGTGTGGTGGCTCACGCCTGTAATCCCAGCACTTTGGGAGGCTGAGGCTTGCGGATGACGAGGTCAGGAGATCAAGACCATCCTGGCCAACATGGTGAAATCCTGTCTCTACTAAAAAAAATATAAAAATTAGCTGGGTGTGGTGGCACATGCCTGTAATCCCAGCCACTCAGGAGGCTGAGGCAGGAGAATCACTTGAATCAGGCAGTCAGAGGTTGCAGCGAGTCGAGATTGAGCCACTGCACTCCAGCCTGGTGACACAGCAAGACTCCATCTCAAAAAAAATAGAAAATGTACATGGATCAGGAGGCACTGCAGGCATGATGAGATTATGGAAGGCCCTGGCAGCTGCGATCAGACATGTAAACTTGATTTCCTTGATGCTGGAGTCCAAGGCCTGAAGGATAAATAAGGGAATGAACTAAAAATAATAATAATAATAATAATAATAAATAAATAAATAAAAGAAAAAAATATAAATAAATAAATAAAAGGTAAGTAAGGGAATTAAGAAGGCCCCGCTGGGATCGAGGCAAATCTGTCAAACTGAGTCTGTTCCCAATGAAAGGAAGGAACTGTCCTCAGGCTTCTGCCACTTGTTGCCATGGACGTGGGCAGGCCCGGGGTTAGCAAATCTTCAAAGTTGTCAAGAAGAGCTGGAATTCCCAATATTTATATGACAGACCCAGATTTTTAAAGTTGGCAATTATTCCAAATTAAAAACAAATAAACAAAACACTGTGGGGACTAAACAGAACACCTTTAGATGCACTCAGGGCCTCCAGTTCACCACCTCTGCTGGACTGAAGGGAGCGCTCAGACAGAGAAATGTACAGATTTGCATTTCAAAAGTCACTCTTGGGCAGTATGATTAGAGAGAGTAAGAGGCTAGAGACAGGCAGACTGGTTAATTCAACAACAGACTTTTTGAGACCTCTGTGTGTGACAAGAGCTGGAGTCACAATAGTGAGGTTTTGGAACCTCAAGCCTGGTGTGGGAGACCAGCTTAACGAGCAGTCCCACAAATGTGTGATCACCTACTACGCTTATACTCTGGGGAAGAAAGAGGAAGGCCCAAACTGTGGGGGAATATGGAAAAGAACAAATGAAAGAGCTATTTGGGAAGTTTGGCAACAACTTAGATGGGGGAGAAAAGAAAGGGCATTTCAAGGTCTTACCCGGGTGAGTGGGTAGATGGTGTTGTGGAAAGAAGCAGAAAAAGACCATGGGAAACTCTGTCACTATTGAGAGTTACATAAACCAAGGAAAATGTGGTTTAAACAGACGATGCAAAGGAATGAATGAAGTCCTACATTTTCATTTTTGTCCTCTTATGGAGGCTTCCAAGCTGCCATAACTTGCTTCTTTCTGAAGATAAACCTGCCCTGCCCATCTCACAAGGCACTTGTATTAGTCAGGATTCTTCACAGAATCAAAACAAATAGGATCTATGTTCATATCTATGTCTATATTTATTTGGTGTAAGGAATTAGCCCACATGATTATGAAGATTGATGAATCCTTAAATCTGTAGTCAGCAAGCTGGAGACCCAGGAGAGCCAAAAGTGAGACGCTGGCAGGTTGAAGACTCAGGACAAGCCAGCATTTCAATTCAAGTCTGAAAACAAGAAAAAAAGCCACTGTCCCAGCTTGGAGACAGGCAGGAGGAGTTCTCTTACTAGTGGGAGAGTCAGGCTTTGTGTTCTATTAGGACCTTTAGCTGACTGGATAACATCTATCCTTATTGGTGAGGGGCAGTCTGCTTTACTCCATCTACCAATTGCAACGTTCATCCCAGGCCAGACCTGGTGGCCCACTCCTGTAATCCTAGCACTTTGGGAAGCCAAGGCAGGTGGATCACTTGAGCTCAGGAGTTCAACACCACCCTGGTCAACAGGGCGAAACCCCATCTCTACAAAAAAATACAAAAATTAGCCAGGCATGGTGGTGTGGCTGTAATCTCTGCTACTCAGGAGGCTGAGGCAGGAGGATCACTTGAACACAGCAGCAGATGTTGCAGTGAGCCAGGATCATGTCACTGCCCTCCAGTCTGGGTGACAGAGCCAGACCTTGTCTCAAAAAAAAAAAAAAACCAAAAAAAAAAAAAAAAACAAAAAAAAACCACCCTCACATACACCCCCAGAATACTTGACCAGATGTCTGAGCCATCATATTCTCTCTCCTGGGCTACTGCCATGGCCTCCTAACTTGATATGATGCTGTCTGTGCTGGTGATTTATCTGTGATCTCCAAGAGATCCTTCTATGCCCTTCTCTGTAACCCTGGGGTGGGGATGATGCAAACTAAATCTCTCCACCTCTCAGCTAGCTGGCTTCCTGTTAGGTTTTCCACTGTCATCAGGCATTAGAAGGAGACAGGAAAGCAGAAGGAAAGAGAGGACTGCGACCCTGTTTTCACTTCCTGTTTTTCATTGCTACTTCAGTAGCAGCATGTAAGTGACCCTGGGTCAAGCTTCTGAGTATTCTTAATACCATCCTTGCTGTGCCTCTCCTCAACCCCCAGGTGCCAGCAGCAGCCATGCCACACCCCCTCACCTGCTGGGCTGCACCTGAGGGAGGTCTGAGCACCTGCAGAGCCACACCCCTTCAGAGGAAGCACCAGCCAGACAGCAAACCCCTCATCAGAGGTCTGAGCAGGGCAGAGCCGCCCTCAGAAATCCAAGCACCAGCCCCGTGGGGCCCCTCCTCCAAGCTCCTCCATACAGGCAACTCCGCCTGTTCCCTGCCGTTCCTCAGCCTTGGGAGTGAGAGCTGCTTCCTGCAGTTATGGATTCCTAGGTTACCTAGCCTCTTCCTTTCTCCTTTTACTCTTTCAGCCTTCAAATGCCTGCAAAACCAATTCTTTATATTTACTGAAGTACCTACAGTGTCTTCTGTTTCTGACTGGCCAATGGCTGATAACTCTTTTAATCCATTTTCCATTTAGCAGCTTTTTGAAATCCATTTTCCTTTTACCAGTTATCTTTTGAAAATGTGGCTCACTCCCCTGATATCCTAGTCAAGGTGCTGGGTTTCAAACAACAACTTCTGGCTAATGTTTTAACAAGAGGGATTTATTGAGAGTGACTAGGGAGCTCAGAGAATCAAGAGGAAGACTGGAGAACAAGGCACCAAGAAAGGCTGCCGCAGCAAAGCTCCCAGCATGATTTGCTATGCCACTGATACCATACCACAGGAAACATGGGCAGCCAGGTGTCAGCGGACATTTGTTGCCATACGCTAGACTCTGCTGCCCCAGCACACTCATTCCTGGGTGCTCCTGATTCCACCACAGCCACCCTACTAATTTCTAACTGACCTTATGTCCTGGAAGACAACCTCATGATTCAAAGTCCCAGGTAGGAACATCTAATTGACGTTGTTCTAAGTGCCAGTGGGAGTGGGAGAGAAACTATCTTTTCTATTCCCTTCTAAGTTGTGGCTTCAATAGTGGAACAGGTGCCTGACGTCCCATAAGTTTTGTGATTCCCCAAAATAAGACCCAGGATGATAATTATCCAGTATGTTGCCTAAAACCATCCAATAGCTTCCCCTCTCACTTAAAGTCCCAAAACTGGACTTGATGTCTGGCATGATCTGGCAACACCTAACTTTCTGACCTCATCTCATGCCAATCTGTGCTCATGTTTTTGTCACATGGGGTTTCTGTCTGTCCCTTGAGCGTGCCATGCTCATTCTGACCCCAGGGAATCACTATTCCCTCATTCTGGAAGATCCTTCCTTCTTGCCGCCAAGAATTGGCTCAAATATCTCCTCCTCAGTGAAACCTTCCCAAGGAAGCCTCCACTACATTCGTCTTTTCTTTGTAGCATTTGTTTGCACGTGATCTTTTCTTGTGTGTTGATTTGTTAATTACCTGCCTCCCCTGTCTGGAATGTCAATTCTGTGATGTCTATCCATTGCTCCTGTGTCCCAGCACCTAGGAGAGTGGCTGGCTCTGGGCAGGTACTGTTTGTTGAATGAACAGATGGCTAGATGGCTCAATTCTGTTTATTAAAAAGCCCTACTTGATAAAAGAAAAGCAAAACAGTGTTATAATGAAAACAATGGCAAATGAGATTCCATGGATGCTGTTTAAAATGATTAACTTTTTAGAATGCATCCATGACATTTCTTTTGGAGGTTTCACTAAGAGTTAGGACTTTAGATGGACCCCAATGAGGCTGCTTTAATCTTCTGGAGAGACCATGGTTTCCTTCTGGCCACCAGCTAGGAGTCTTTCATTTTATAAATTAAAGCAGAAGGTAAAGTTTAGTTAAGGAAAGCCACAAAGCATACCACATTGGTATTTTTGGTTTTTGGTGTGTTTTGAAACCGAGTCTCACTCTGTTGTCCAGGCTGGAGTTCAGTGATGCGATCTTGGCTCACTGTAACCTCTGCCTCCTGGGTTCAAGCCATTCTCTTGCCTCAGCCTCCCAAGTAGCTGGCATTACAGGAATGCATCCCCACACCCAGCTAATTTTTAAATTTTTTTTAGTAGAGATGGAGTTTCACCAAATTGGCCAGGCTGGTCTTGAACTCCTAACCTCAAGTGATCCACCCACTTCAGCTTCCCAAAGTCCTGGGATTGCAGGTGTGAGCCACTGTACCAGACCTCATACTGAGTATGTAAGAGGCCATATAGCATAATTGTTGTCAGCATCAATCTGGGTATTTGGAGGCACCAAGGTTGGTACTGAGAATACTCAGTCACTGGAGCTAGGGCCAGTTATGCTACCGAAGTCTTTTTTTTTTTTTTTTTGAGATGGAGTCTCACTCAGTCGCCCAGGCTGGAGTGCGGTGGTGTGATCTCGGCTCACGACAACTTCCACCTCCCAGTTTAAAGCAACTCTCCTGCCTCAGCCTTTCAAATAGCTGGGATTACAGGTGTGTACCACCATGCCCAACTAATCCGTTTATTTTTAAATAGGGACAGATTTTGCCACATTGGCCAGGCTGGTTTTGAACTACTAACCTCAGGTGATCTGCCCACCTCAGCCTCCCAGAGTGCTGGGATTACAGGCATGAGCTACTGTTCCTGATCTGAAGTCCTATTAGCTATGTGTTGTTGGCTTTGCCACTTCTCCCTGTGTGACATTACGCAAGCCATATATCCTCTCTTTGCTTCAATTTCCCATTTGCAAAATGGGAATAATAACTGCATGTACACAGAAGGCTGTTATGGGGAGTGGATGAGTCAGTATATAGAAACCACAAGAAAAGAGTGCAGCATATAGTTACCTTTGATAAAATATAAGTAATATAAGCATAAGCCAGTATTATGGTTTGGATCATATTTGTCTATTGATAAGAGCAACTTCAACAAGATAAAACTTTATATATCTTTCAGGGGCTATGAGCAGTGGCTCATGCCTGTAATCCCAGCACTTTGGAGGCAGAGGTGGGCGGATCACCTGAGGTCAGGAGTTCGAGACCAGCCTGGCCAAGATAGTGAAACCCTGCCTCTATTAAAAATACAAAATTACGGCCGGGCGCGGTGGCTTACGCCTGTAATCCCAGCACTTTGGGAGGCCGAGGCGGGTGGATCACGAGGTCAAGAGATCGAGACCATCCTGGTCAACATGGTGAAACCCCGTCTCTACTAAAAATACAAAAAACTAGCTGGGCATGGTGGCACGTGCCTGTAATCCCAGCTACTCAGGAGGCTGAGGCAGGAGAATTGCCTGAACCCAGGAGGCGGAGGTTGCGGTGAGCCGAGATCGCGCCATTGCACTCCAGCCTGGGTAACAAGAGCGAAACTCCGTCTCAAAAAAAAAAAAAAAAAAAAAAAAAAAAAAAATACAAAATTAGCCAGGCATGGTGGCATGATCCTTAGTCCCAGCTACTTGGGAGGCTGCAGCAGAGAACTGCTTGAACCTGGAAGGCGGAGGTCGTAGTGAGCCAAGATTGTGCCATTGTTCTCCAGCCTGGGCAAAAAGAGTGAAACTCTGTCTCAAAAACAAACAAACGAAAAGTTTATACATCTTTCAAATAAAAGAAGTCAGAGACAGGCATACCAGGGCTGGTATAGCAGCTCTTGGTCACTGGGGGCAGAAGCACCATCTTCCACCACCCCTCAGTCACCATTGAATGCATGCTTTATATCCTCAAAGTCCAAGATGGCTGCTGAAGCTGACATCTGCATTGTAGGCACCAGAAAGTAGGATGGGAGAAGGGTAAATAGGGACATATCCCACGGCCAAATCAATACCCTATAAGAAACCTTCCGACAGGGCCCAGATAGTCCTTTCATTTGCGTGTCTTTGGCTACAACTTAGTCACACGGCCACACATAGCTGCCAGGGCTACAGGAAAATGTATTTTCACTGGATGTGTACACTCCAAATAAAACTGGAATTCCATTAGGAAAGAAGAAAGAAAAAATGGATATGGGCCTTGTGCAAGTTATTTAACTTCTGCAAATTTTAGTTTTTTCCTTTTAAAATGAGGACAATAGTCCATGCCTCATACTGTCTGGAAGTTTACATGAAAAACTTGTCTGGAAGTTTACATGAAAAGTTTACATGGCACAGCCATGACACACACTAAGTAAACATTAGCTGTTATCACAAGAAGGAAAAAAATTATCTCTGCATGCTTTTAAAAACAAGATTCATAAAACCAAACAGAACAAGAAGAAGATAAAATATTCCCACACAAAATAGTGAGTAACTTCAGAGAGAAACCTACTCTGTCTGTGCATTTCTTCCACCTGTTTGTTGCTCTGGCCTTCTTTATCTCAACTGACTCAGCCGACAAAGTTCCAGTTTTAAATATCACATCGCCCTGCTTCACTGCTTACAAAGGGCCTCTGTGACCAGGCGGGCCATCTCAGACTCACTGTTCTGAATCTTTCCAGTCTTGCTCACCACCCAACTGCTGTTCAGCTGTGCCCAGTGTTCTCACCCAGTGGTTCATAAACCTGGCTGACCTTAAGACTCACTTACCTGAAGAGTTCTGCAAAAATACAGACTCCAAGATCCCACCCCAGGAATCAGCCCGAAACATTCCCCTAAAACCGCCTCAGCTGTATCAAACTGCCTTGGGCTTTTCTTGGACTAAGTGACTCAGCAACTTGAAGGTTTATAGGGTACAGGTGAGTATATCTTGTAACACAAACTTAGTGTTACTAGGAGTCAGGCACTGTTCTAAAGCACTTTACATAGACTAACTCATTTAAGTCTATTATTCCCCTTTAAATAGATCAGGAAACCAAGGCACAGAGAGGATGAGCAACTGCTCAAGGTCCACAGCAAATGGGAAACTGGGAGCTGAGATTTAAGCCTCGGCAGTCCGATTTCTGAGCAATCGGAAAGTACACATCACCTGTATGTTCTAGCACCCTTCAGTCTATATTAAACAGTTAAGCCACTCCAATACAAATTACAAAAAACAATTTAACAGACATCCTCCTAGCATTTATTAAGTAAACTGACAAATATTCATATATATATATATATATATATATATATATATATATATATATATACTTGAGACAGAGTCTTGCTTTGTCACCCAGGCTGGAGTGCAGTGGCACAATCTCAGCTCACTGCGACATTCACCTCCCAGATTCAATGGATTCTCCTGCCTCAGCCTCCTGAGTAGCTGGGACTATAGGCGCATGCCACCACACCTGGCTGATTTTTGTATTTTTAGAAGAAACAGGGTTTTAGTATGCTAGCCCACATGGTCTCAATCTCCTGACCTCATGATCCGCCCGCCTTGGCCTCCCAAGATTCTGGAATTATAGGTGTGAGCCACCATGCCAGGCTAATATATTCTTACAATTATTTGTCTTCCCAAGAACTGTGACACAGACAAGTCCGTTATAAAAGCATTTCAGCCGGGCGCGGTGGCTCACGCCTGTAATCCCAGCACTTTGGGAGGCCGAGGCGGGTGGATCATGAGGTCAGGAGATCGAGACCATCCTGGTCAACATGATGAAACCCCATCTCTACTAAAAATACAAAAAATTAGCTGGGCATGATGGTGCATGCCTGTAATCCCAGCTACTCAGGAGGCTGAGGCAGGAGAATTGCCTGAACCCAGGAGGCAGAGGTTGCGGTGAGCCGAGATCACGCCATTGCACTCCAGCCTGGGTAACAAGAGAGAAACTCCATCTCAAAAAAAAAAAAAAAAAAACCAAAACAAACAAACAAAAAAAACCAAGCATTTCAGGCAGCCACCAAAATGGTGTTAAAATTATATATATATATATATTTTTTTTTTTTAAATTATATTTTTATGTGTGCATGGGTACACGATAATGCTCTTTATGTAAAGAAATACATCTGCACAAACATACGTACACATACACACTGTTTATGCCTATAGAACTTCTCAGGGGAAACACAGAGAAGTGTGACAGTTAATTATGGGTGGTAACATTTTGGTGGATATTTCTTTCCCTCTTTAAATGTATTTGAAATAAACATTTGAATTTTGTGCCTTTTCCGCCCCCAGCACTGCTGGGCCTGCAGGTCTGTTGAGCAGCAGATGCAGGTCTCTGTTCCACAGGATGGGGTTTGTTAAAGTTAAGAATAAAGCCTACTTTAAGAGATACCAAGTGAGATTTAGAAGACAATGAAAGGATAAAATTGATTACTGTGCTCGGAAATGCTGGGTGATACAGGATAAAAATAAATACAACACACCTAAATACAGGATGATGGTTCATGTAACAGAGATATCATTTGTCAGATTGCTCGTGCCCGTATAGAAGGGGATGTGATAGTCTGCAGCATATGCACACCAAAATACGGTGTGAAGGTTGGCCTGATAAATGACGCTGCAGTGTATTGTACTGGCCTGCTGCTGGCCCACAGGCTTCTCAATAGGTTTGGCATGGACAAGATCTATGAAGGCCAAGTGGAGGTGACTGGTGATTAATACAATGTGTAAAGCACTGATGGTCAGCCAGGCACCGTTACCTGCTATTTGGATGCAGGCCTTGCCAGAACTACCACTGGCAATAAAGTTTTCGGTGTCCTGAAGAGGGCTATGGATGGAGGCTTGTCTATCCCTCACAGTACCAAATGATTCCCTGGTTATGATTCTGAAAGCAAGGAATTTAATGCAGAAATACACCAGAAGCACATCACGGGCCAGAATATTTCAGTACACATGCTACTTAATGGAGGAAGATGAAGATGCTTACAAGAAACAGTTCTCTCAATACATAAAAAAACAGTGTAACTTCAGACATGACAGAGGAGATGTATAAGAAAGTTCATGCTGCTAAAGAAGAGAATCCAGTCTATGAGAAGAAGCCCAAGAGAGAAGTTAAAAAGAAGAGGTGGAGTTGGGGGATGGCAGTGGCTCATGTCTGTAATCCCAGCACTTTGGGAGGCTGAGGCGGGCGGATCACAAGGTCAGGAGATCGCGATCATCCTGCCTAACACAGTGAAACCTCGTCTCTACTAAAAATACAAAAAATTAGCCAGGCATGGTGGCATGCGCTCCCAGCTACTAGGAAGGCTGAAGCAGGAGAATCACTTGAACCCAGGAGTCAGAGGTTGCAGTGAGCTGAGATCGTGCCACTGCACTCCAGCCTGGGCGACAGAGTGAGACTGTCTCAAAAAAAAAAAAAAAAAAAAAAAGAAGTGGAACCATCCCAAAATGTCTTTTGCTCAGAAGGAAGATCAAGCAGCTCAAAAGAGGGCAAGCTTCTTCAGAGCTCAGGAGCGGGCTGCTGAGAGCTAAATCAAACAACTTTCTGTGAGGATTTTTCAGATAAAGACAATAAACTTTTTGACAGCAAAAACAAACAAAAACAACCCCCCCCAAAATTTGAATTTTGTTTAATAAATAATTTCTAAATTAAAAAAATAAGATATTCTGGTTAGCATTGGCAACAAAAGCCAAAATAGACAAATGGGACCTAGTCAAACTCCACAGCTTCTGCACGGCAAAAGAAACAGTCATTAGAGTGAATCGGCAACCAACAGAATGGGAAAAAATTTTTGCAGCCTACCCATCTGACAAGGGGCTGATATCCAGAATTTACAAAGAACTAAAACAGATTTACAAGAAAAAAACAAACAAGCCCATTCAAAAGGGGGCAAAGGATATGAACAGATACTTTACAAAAGAAGACATACATGAGGCCAATAAACATATGAAAAAATGCTCATCATCACTGGTCATTAGAGAAATGCAAATTCAAACTACATTGAGATACCATCTCACGACAGTTAGAATGGCGATCATTAAAAAATCTGGAGACGACAGATGCTGGAGAGGATGTGGAGAAACAGGAACACTTTTACACTGTTGGTGGGAGTGTAAATTAGTTCAACCATTGTGGAAGACAGTGTGGCGATTCCTCAAGGACCTAGAAATAGAAATTCCATTTGACCCAGCAATCCCATTACTGGGTATATATCCAAAGGATTATTAATCGTTCTACTATAAGGACACATGCACACGAATGTTCATTGCAGCACTGTTTACAATAGCAAAGACCTGGAACCAACCCAAATGCCCATCAATGATAGACTGGACAAGGAAAATGTGGCACATATACACCATGGAATATTATGCAGCCATCAAAAACGATGAGTTCATGTCCTTTGTAGGGACATGGGTGAACCTGGAAACCATCATTCTCAGCAAACTGACACAAGAACAGAAAATCAAACACTGCATGTTCTCACTCATAGGCGGGTGTTGAATAATGAGAACACAAGGACACAGGGAGGGGTGTATCACACACACACTGGGATCTGTTGGGGGGAAATAGGGGAGGGACAGTAGAGAGTAGGGAGTTGGGGAGAGATAGCATGGGGAGAAATGCCAGATATAGGTAATGGGGAGGAAGGCAGCAAAATCACACTGCCATGTGTGTACCTATGCAACAATCTTGCCTGTTCTTCACATGTACCCCAAAACCTAAAATGCAATTAAAAAAATAAAACACACACACACATACACACACACACACACACACACACACACACACAAATAAGATGTTTTGTGTATTTTGAAGCAAAGCTTTGTAAAACAATAAATAATGCCTGTCTATATTCTTGGAGAGCCTTGCAAACCCTTCATTTAAAATTTCTCAGTCTCGGCAATATAGTGAGACCTTGTTTCTATAAATATAAAAATAAAAATAAAAAAATTAGGGGCAGGGCACTGTGGCTCACGCCTGTAATCTTAGCACTTTGAGAGGACAAGGAGGGTGGATCACAAGTTCAGGAGTTCCAGACCAGCCTGGACAATATGGTGAAACCCTGTCTCTACTAAAAATAGAAAAAAAATTTCTGGACATGGTGGTGCATGCCTGTAATCCCAGCAACTCGGGAGGCTGAGGCAGGAGGATCTCTTGAACCTGGGAGTCAGAGGTTGCAGTGGACTGAGATCGTGCCACTGCACTCCAGCCTGGGAGACAGAGCAAGATTCTGTCTCAAAAAAAAAAAAAAAAAAGAAAAATATTAGTCAGGCATGGTGGTGTGCCCCTGTAGTCCCAGCTACTTGGGAGGCTGAGGTGACAGTATTGCTTGAGCCCTGAAGGAAGAGGTTGCAGTGAGCCAAGATCCCACCACTGCACTTCAGCCTGGGAAGCAGAGCAAAACCCTCTCTCAAAAGAAAGTAAAATTTCTCCTTTAAGATCGATTAGAATGAAATTTGATGGACATACTGGATTACAGGTGTGCTTGCACAGTGGTGAGGCTATTGGCTCTAGAGTCTAACAGATGTGGGTTTAAATTCTGGCTGTGAAACGTTCTGGCTGAGTGACAGACTTCAAACAGCTCACTGAACCACCCAGCCTCACTCACACACTGTCTGTGTAAAGATTCAAGGACCTGGACGTTTAGCAGAGTTGAACACGTGTATCTTAGTATCTCAGTAACTGATAGAAGCTTAACCATATGGTTAGCAAGAATCTGTCATCAGAACATAACTCCATGTTATTAAATGCCAATCACAAAACTGGCACTTGTTTGGATAATAATAAAAGTTATAAATAATAATTTACTATTGAAAGCTCAGCCTCCACTCTTTCAAAGACATTTGAGAAACAGAAAACATCAGCCTGACCTCAGGGATCCAGTTGAAGTTGGTTTAAGAAACCGTTTCTAGGCTGGGTGCAGTGGCTCATGGTTGTAATCCCAGCACTTTGGGAGGCTGAGGCAGGCAGATCACTTGAGGTCAGGAGTTCGAGACCAGCCTGGCCAACATGGTGAAACCCCATCTCCACTAAAAATACAAAAATTAGCCAGGCGTGGTGGTGCACACCTGTAATCCCCATTACTCAGGAGGCTGAGGCAAGATAATCATTTGAACCTAGAAGGTGGCATTTGCAGTGAGTTGAGATTGTGCCACTGCACTCCAGCCTGAGCAACAGAATGAGACCCTATCTCAAAAAAGAAAGAAATCATTTCTGGTTCAATGCATGTATGTTATTAGGAGAGGGCAAAAGTCTGTCCTCTTCTGAACTTTCTGTTTTCCAAAGCAGATTCATTATCTGCAGTCATACTTGACCTTATCTCCCTGTGATGGTTCATTTTAGATATAAACTTAACTGGGCCATAGGATGACCAGATAGACATTTGATTAACCATCATCACTCTGGGTGTGTCTGTGAGTATGTTCCTGGATAAAATCAACATTTATTAAGCAGAGCAAAGATCCAGAGGAAAAAAAAAATGGCAGGAAAAGAAAGCAATCTTGGAACTAGTAGACTGAATACAGCTGATTGTCCTCCCTAATATGGGTTGGCCTTATCCAATCAATCAAAGGCCTGCAAGGAACAGAAAGGCTTACTCCACTACAGCAAGTAAGTGGAAACTCCTCCTGCCAAACTGTCTTCCAGCTGGGATGTTGGATTTTTTTCCTGCCTTTGAATTCATTCTGAAACATCAACCCTTCTTAGGTCTCAAGCCTGCTAACATTGAGAACTGAAACTATATTATCAGTTCTCCCAGGTCTCCAGCTTGCCAACTGCAGACCTTAGGACTTGCCAGCCTCTGTAACCACTTAACCAATTCCTTAGAATAAATTTCTCTCTCTATCTCTCCTTCTCTCCATAAACACACCCACCCACACCCACACCCACCCCCCCACACACACAGTCACACACACACACACACACACACACACACACACACACACTACTATATTTTTTCTGGGGAACCCTGACTAATGCACTCCCTTTCTGCTGTCTCTGGATGGGGCTGCCTCCATCCTACCCTCAGGCACTGCCATCCCTTGTGCTTTCATGGAGAACACTTGCTCTCCTCATTCTGCTTTATCTGGCTTCCTCCCGAAATGCTGCTAAAACTGCTATCTGGAAGGTCTCCAGTGACTTTCTTATTGCCAAATCCAGGGCTCAGTCTTTCGTTCCTGAACCTTGCTCTGTCAGACATTGCCTCCATATGTCTCCAGGCACCTTTCTTTTTATCTATAAATGTGTTACAATCTCCAGTAGCCTTGAGTCACTCTCCAGTGGCCACATTTCTGGAATCCCAGGTTCTTACTGGTCAGGAGTTTGGTTTCTTAAGCTCTCAGTTCTGCCACTTCTACCTGCATGGCCTTTGGCAAGTTGCTTAACCTTTCTGTGCCTCAGTTTCCTCATCTGTAAAATAAGGCTGTGGATAATGTCTACCTCTCAGGTTGTTGTGATAAATAAATGCGTTAACACAGAGCTTTGTCATACAGAAAGCGGTCTGTAAACGTTAACTCTTATCTGAGTGCATTCTCATCTCCTTTTCACTCCTCAGTATACCAGATCTTGTCTCAGGCCCTACCACTCCTGAGAAACCACTTCATCGAGGTTCCCCATGACCTATTACTTATCAGTATCTTCAGCCCTGTGTTTCTGCCCCTCTGTTGCACTTGACATTCTCAATAACCTCCTCCTTCCCTCATTCACTGCCATGTCCTGCTGCACACATCACGTCCTAGTTAAACGTAATGAACACACACCCCCCTGGTTTTTTCTCTTACCTCCATTTGTCCCTGTCACCCCACCTTCTCTGGTTAACTTCCACTTGTCCTTTAAGACTTTCCTCATGCCTTGCTTCCCCAGGAATCCCTTCCTATCCCCTCTCCCACCAAAGCTGGGTTAGGTAGCCCTTTCTGCTGCTCACATAGCACCCACATACTTCCCACACCGTACTGTATTTCTGTCTCTCCAAAACAACTGTAAGCGCCTTAAATTCAGAATAATTTCTTATTCCTTTCTGAGTTTCTAGCATTGACATGGTGCCAGACACATACTGGGGACTCAGTAAATGTTTATGGAATGAAGTAATCAATTAATAATATCAACACCCATTTAGGACAACTAGACTTTCCAGGAGTTAGAAGATTAGAAACGAACCAGAAGGAAGGGGAGAAAAAACCTGCATACAATTTTGCAAAGTGTAGTAAGGAAGCTGGAGAGTGGTAGTGTTTGGCAGGATTATAAGAGGGCTTCCCATACAGAGAAACTCTCAACACAGAGAAGCAGTGCCCATTGGAAGGCTGACTTCACATTCCTCTAAGCTGTGTAAGTTCTCTCACAAAATCGCTAGCTAAATAGAAGGCAGAAGAAACGTGAAGAAAATGTGTATCTACTCTCCCTCTTGCTTCTTTCCCAAAAAAGCACAGTTAAATCCATATGGCTCAAAAAGATTCTTCCAAATGCATGCTAACTATGCATTTTTATGCTAGAAAAAAAGAAAAAGAAAAAAATTTGTTTTCAAAAACTTGGGAGAAATTCAGAACATTCTCTGCCAATTGATATAGATTCCCATGGGCATAATCAGGTTATTATCTCCTTGTGAACAACTGCCTTGCAAGCCAACAATTACATCATCAAGCACAGAACCCAAAGAATGCCTGGGTTTTTAGTGCCTTTGTTATCACTGCTGTTGTATTTGACATTAGTTGTTACTGAGAGAGATTTATTATTCACCATTCCCAGAACCAATCATCACCTAATAGGTAAGAAGCATTGAACATTAGTACTCATAATAAAGTTTTTTAAAATTGAAATCTTCCCCTTTTTTAAAAAACAGATAATACATTCACATAGTTCAAAATTTATACATACAATAAAAACTTCTCTACTCTGTCCTTTCAGAAATCTTCCGGTTATACAAAAAGACACGTGCATACAGTTATACATTTCTTCCCACAGCCTGCTTTCTGTTATATTCTGCTATATATACACAATCCTGCACCTTGCATTTTTCTTTTCTTTCCTTTTTTTTTTTTTTTTTGAGATGGAGTCTTGCTCTGTCACCCAGGCTGGAGTGCAGTGACATGATCTCAGCTCACTGCAACCTCTGCCTCCCAGGTTCATTCTCCTGCCTCAGCCTCCTGAGTAGCTGGGATTACCGGCCTGCACCACCACGCCCAGATAATTTTTTGTATTTTCAGTAGAGCTGGGGTTTCACCACATTGGTCAGGCTGGTCTCGAACTCCTAACTTCATGATCCACCCACCTTGGCCTCCCAAAATGCTGGGATTGCAGGCGTGAACCACTGTACCCGGCCACATTTTTTATGTAACAATCAATTTGGGAAAGTGTTCACATCAGTATACAAAGGACGTTTTTCATTTTATTTGTTACATTGTTAAATAGACCATGATTTATTTAACCATTTCCCTACTCCTGGACATTTAGGGTGCTTCCAATATTTTGTTAAGCAAATAGTGCTGAAATGAATAACCTGTAGCTACATTATTTTGCATATATGCCAGGATATCTGTAGCATAAAATCCTAGAAGTGGACTGGCTGGGCCAAAGGGCATGTTTATTTGTAATTTTCTTAGCTGTTGCCAAAGTTCTGTCCATGGAGGTGGCTGTACCCATTTACCCTCCCACCAGCTTCTCTGTGTGCCACCAACAGTGTTAGCCAACTTCTCGGCTCTGCCAATTTGGAAGATAAAGAATGACATTTTGATGCACTTCTAGTTTGAATTTCTCTTATTATTGTGTATGGCTCTGCTTCCCCCACCCGCTCCCCCCGGCCCTCCAAGATAAGGTCTGGCTCTATCACCCAGGCTGGAGTGCAGTGGCATGATCTTGGCTAACTGTAACCTCCGCCTCCCAGGCTCAAGCCATCCTCTCATCTCACCTCAGCCTTCCAAGTAGCTGGGACTACTGGTGCATACCACCACGCCTGGCTAATTTTTGTGCTTTTTGTGGAGCTGGTGTTTCACTGTCTTGCCCAGCTGGTCTCGAACTCCTAAGCGCAAGCAATTTGTCTGCCTCCACAGTCTTGAAAAAGGCTAGGATCACAGGTGTTAGCCACATCAGGCCTTTTTTTCCTTTTTTGTTTTTTTGAGTCCTCAGTGCTAGTCACCCTTCTCTCTCTCTCAGTATAAAATAATAACAATAATAGCTGACACTCAGCAGCTTGCCGTTTGTCAGATATGTTGTAGGTGTCTCATTTAGCCTGTCAACAGTCCTGTGTTGTAGGTACTATTCTCACCCCTGGTATACAAATGAGGACATTGAGACTTACTGTGTTTAACTGACTTGCCCAAGGTTTCACAGCCATAAGTGGCAGAGCCAGGGCTTAAACCCAGGCTTCTATTACCACAAAGACAATTTTCTTAAAAATTAGGCAACTTTGGCCAGGCGCAGTGGCTTATGCCTGTAATCCCAGCACTTTGGGAGGCTTAGGCACGTGGATCACTTGAGATCAGGAGTTCGAGATCAGCCTGGCCAACATAGTGAAAATTCATCTCTGCTAAAATTACAAAAATAAGCCAGGCATGATGGCATATGCTTGTAATCTCAGCTACTCGGGAGGCTGAGGCTGGAGAATTACTTGAACCTGAGAGGTGGAGGTTATAGTGAGCTGAGATTGTACCACTGCACCCCAGCCTGGGTGACGAAGTGAAACTTTGCCTCAAAAAAAAAAAAAAAAAAAAAAAAAAAAAAAAAAAAAAAAAAAAATTAGGCAACTTTGTCTACTACTCAACAGCAACAAAACTAGAGGCCCTCAGGCATAATTCATGGATTCTCTCCCCAAACTTCTAAGAAAGTGACCCACTAATGTCCTTTCCCACTCCTGCCGTCTTTTCAGGGTAATGTCTTCTCACGTTCCTGCCTCCTTTTGAGATGTGCTCTAAGGGGACTACATTAATATGTGGACCCAGGCCTCTGAGATGAGACTCACACAGGCTGGAGGCTTCCAGAAATGCAGCCATGTGAAAGGAGTGAGTAGGCATTTGAGCGAACACTAGCTCATGAATCTTTCCTTCTTTCTTTTTCTTTTTCTTTCTTTCCTTCCTTCCTTCCTTCTTTCCTTTCTCTTTCTCTCTTTCTCTCGCTCTGTCACCCAGGCTGGGGTACAGTGGCACAATTTCAGCTCACTGCAATCTCCACCTCCTGGGTTCAAGTGATTCTCCTGCCTCAGCCTCCTGAGTAGCTGGGACTACAGGTTCGTGCCACCACACCTGACTAATTTTTTTGTATTTTTAGTAGAGATGGGTTTAGCCATGTTGCCCAGGCTGGTCTCAAATTCCTGAACTCAGGCAGTCTACCCGCCTCGGCCTCTCAAAGTGCTAGGATTACAGGCATGAGCCACTGTGCCCAGCCTGAATTATTATTTCTTAATAGCAACTTCAGGCCTACAAGTAAGAAAGAAGTTCATTCATTCATTCAACAAATATTTAGGGAGCATATATGCAAGGCACTGTTCAAGCATTTGGACACAGCAATGAACAAGACAAACCAGGTTTCATACAAGTTACATTAATGGCCAGTCATGGTAGTTCAGGAGGCTGAGGTGGGAGGATCACCTGAGTCCAGAGAAGCTGAGGCTGCGATGAGCCATGATCACACTGCACTTGAGTCTGAGCAACAGAGTGAGACACTGTCTCAAAAATAGAAAAAAAAAAAAAAAAAAAAAAAAAAAAGACCAAAAATATTACATTAGACATTAAAGAAGAAAATTTGTAAAAATCGATACTAGTAAGTGCTATGCAGGTTAAAACTGCACATTTTGTAAAAAGGAGCTTCTTCGGATTTGTTCATTGACATAAGGCCTCTCTAAAGGGGGTGCCAGTTAAACTGAGAAGAAAATGACATGAGGAACCAGCGACTGAAGTTCAAGGGAAGAGCATTTCAGGCAGAGGGAACCGCCAGTGCAAAAGTCCCAAGTCAGGAACAAGTTGATGCACTGTGGGAGAGAGCCCGCTGAGCTGCGGCACAGAGGAAGGGGAAAGGGAGGTTTTGGCAGAGGCTCGAGTGGTAGGTGTGGTCAGATCTCACCTGTGGGTCACTGTGGGAGAGAGAGCCCGCTGAGCTGTGGCACAGAGGAAGGGGAAAGGGAGGTTTTGGCAGAGGCTCGAGTGGTAGGTGTGGTCAGATCTCACTCTGTGGGTCAGGAAGGAGAACTTGGATTGTGTTATGTCCAAGGGAAGCCATGGGAGATCTTAAACTGGGTGACAAAGGGTATACATGTGATATAATCTGACATTGTTTTTAAAAACAATCACTCTGGCTGTAGGGGGAGAACAGATTCTAGTGGGTAAGTGAATAAGTAAGGGGAGCAGTAGGAGGCTATTGCAGTGGCGTGAACTGGAGATTATAAAGGCACAAATCAGAGTAGTGCTTCTCAAACCTGAGCGGGCACCAGAATTCTCTGAGGGGTGCCATCCCCAGAGTTTCTGATTCTGGTTGGAAAGGACCTCATAATTTTGCATTGCTATCAATCTCCCTGGTGATGCTGATGTGGCTGGTCTGCAAATCCAACCTTAAATAACATTGCACCAGACTGGGAGATGCAAGAAGTGGACTCATTTCAAACCATTTTGTAGGTAGACTCAATAGAATTTACTGACAGATCGCATTTGCAGGAGAGAAGAATCAAGGTTGACCTTGAGTTTTCGATTCAGCAACTGAGGGAATGCCAGTATATCTGAGAGTGGAAAAGCAGAAGGAGGTGCAGATTGAGGAGGAAAAAAAAAATCAAGAGTTCTGTTTTAGGCATGTGAAGTCTGAGATACCCTGTGAGATATCCAAATGGAAATGTCAGTCACGCAGTGGGGAGTGCTGGTGTTGGAGCAGTAGGTCAAGACATCTCACTGTAGAGATGAAATTTAAAGTGTTAGACTAGATGCAGTGGTCTTCTGAGAGCACGTACCTGGGGAAGAGAAGGCGTGTGGGGCAGAGTCCTAGTATCCAGCCTCTAGAGAGCAGGCACAGGAGGGGAGACAGTGGACAGGAGGAAACCTGGAGAAGAATGTCATAATGCTCAGAGGAGAAAGACTTTCAGGAAGAGGGATGTCCAGTAATGTGGAATAACTGGAAGCAAGGTCAATATGAGAGAGCCAGGGAACAGAGGAGAGGCCCTCTGAGAAGGGGAAGAAAGAATGAGCAAGAATGACTGAAGACCTTGTGAGAATCCACAGATCTTTGTAGCTACAGCTGGATTCTTCATGCATTGTGATTAGCCATTAGCTAGAAACAGAAAGAGGCCCCATGCTTTTCCTCTGGGACAGTGAAAGAGGTGGAAACCTCAGCTGTCCCATCTCATTCCCCAGCTAGCCTCAAGTCCTCGGGTGGAGGCAGCATTCAAGAGGGGAACAAAACAGACTGAGCCCTGGGAAGTGGGATGTAGGCAGGAGGTTGTCATAGGAATCAGAAATGACCCTGGGTGGCTTCTCAGACAGGCCTGCATCATTCTGGAAACTTCTTCACTTCAGCCTCAAAGAAACAAGCATCCTTCATTCCATCTAAGAGCAGTTCCTCACCCAGTGTTTGTGAGCCCTGGGCCGCCTGCTGGAGCACAGCCCTGGCTCCACTGTCCGTCTCCTCCCTCTTCTGTGTTTTTGATGGCTTCCTCTAGCCTGGCTCCTTCCCCTCAGACTACAATAATGCCACTCCAGCCTAAAATAAAGTTCTGCCCTCCACCCTTCCTTCCCTGTGCTACTGCTTTCATTGCTTTTTCCCCAAACTTCCTATGTCAATGCTTGTGCTTCCTTACTTTCTTTTTCATCTGCACCCACTGGAATTTGGCTTCCACCCCTGCCACTGTCTCAAAAGCCACAGCCCTCTCCTAATCATCAAGTGAGGGCCCTGCTCCTGTTAGCCCTCACCTCTGGCCATCTCTCCGCTGCTCTTCACACAGTGGCCACCCATTCTTTCTGGAAACTCTTGCCTCCTTCTTTCATGCCCTCACCATACCACACAAAGGCTTTCCTCCCCAATGTCCCTGGGGTCCCGGGTCCATGATTCTCCGTGTTCATAACCCTCTCGGCTCCTCTCTGCCCTCTCCTGGTGATCTCATCCATGCTGTTTCACGATCACCTGCTTATGAATTGGTGAGTTCCAATTGCCTTGGTATTTTTTTTTTTTTTTTTTTTTTTTTTTTTTTTTTTTTTTTTTTTTTGAGACGGAGTTCCGCTCTTGTTACCCAGGCTGGAGTGCAATGGCGCGATCTCGGCTCACCGCAACCTCCGCCTCCTGGGTTCAGGCAATTCTCCTGCCTCAGCCTCCTGAGTAGCTGGGATTACAGGCACACGCCACCATGCCCAGCTAATTTTTTGTATTTTTAGTAGAGACGGGGTTTCACCATGTTGACCAGGATGGTCTCGATCTCTCGACCTCGTGATCCATCCGCCTCGGCCTCCCAAAGTGCTGGGATTACAGGCTTGAGCCACCGCGCCCGGCCAATTGCCTTGGTATTTTAAGGTGCCTATGTGATATTTCCATGTCTCACAGGCATGTTAAAAATGTCCAAAACAAAATCTCAACCTACAGTTTGCACTTAATATGGGTATGTATGTATGTATGTTGTATTTATTGAGATGGAGTCTCACTCTGTTGCCCAGGTTGGAGTGCAGTGACACAATCTCAGCTCACTGCAGACTCCACCTCCTTCCCAGGTTCTGGTGATTCTCCTGCCTCAGCCTCCCTGGTAGCTGGGATTATAGGCAAACACCACCACACAAAGCTAATTTTTGTATTTTTAGTAGAGAAGGGGTTTTACCATGTTGGTCAGGCTGGTACCAAACTCCTGACCTAAGGTGATCGACCTACCTCGGACTCCCGAAGTGCTAGGATTATAGGCATGAGCCACCTCGCTTGGCCAATACATGTACTTTAAGTATATGTTTGTTGAATGTATTATTTTCTCCTTGCCCACTCCTGCCTTTCACGTAGTGAAGAAAAAGTAGCAAGTGGGGCCGGGCGCGGTGGCTCAAGCCTGTAATCCCAGCACTTTGGGAGGCTGAGGCAGGTGGATCACGAGGTCAAGAGATCCAGACCATCCTGGTCAACATGGTGAAACCCTGTCTCTACTAAAAATACAAAAAATTAGCTGGGCATGGTGGCGCGTGCCTGTAATCCCAGCTACTCAGGAGGCTGAGGCAGGAGAATTGCCTGAACCCAGGAGGCAGAGGTTGTGGTGAGCCGAGATCGCGCCATTGCACTCCAGCCTGGGTAACAAGAGCGAAACTCCATCTCAAAAAAAAAAAAAAAAAAAAGAAAAGAAAAAGAAAAAGAAAAAGTAGCAAGCAATAAACAAAACACAAATGCTTCCTCCCATTTTGGACCAGCTCACACCGTTTTCCCTCACTACATGTAATTGGTTGCTTGATCTGACTGATTCCATCTCCAGAGTGTTCTGAATCTTTCTTCTCCTCTTTTCTTCTTTCTATTCCTCTTCTGCTCTTCCCTCTCTCCGGGTGTCTAACATTGAAGGAGTCAAATGGTTCTCAAAACGGGCTATACATCAGAATCCCCAGAAGATGTAAAAAGCCTGATGCTCTGCCTGACCCTGACCAATGGAATCAGAATATTTAAGGGTGAAGCTGGGGGCTGCAGGGTTTCTAAGAATCTCTACAGGTAATTATAATATACAGTCAGATTTGAGAACCAGCCAGGTGTGGCGGCTCATGCCTGCAATCCCAGCACTTTGGGAGACCAAGGCGGGAGAGTCATCTGAGGTCAGAAGATCAAGACCAGCCTGGCCAATGTGGCAAAATCCTGTCTCTACTAAAAATATAAAAATTACCTGGCCATGGTGGCGGATGCCTGTAATCCCTGCTGCTCCAGAGGCTAAGGCAGGAGAATCACTTGAACCTGGAAGGTGGAGGTTGCAGTGAGCCAAGATTGTGCCACTGCACTCCAGCCTGGGCACGAGTGAGACTCTCTCTCAAAAAAAAAAAAAGAAAGAAAGAAAGAAAGCAAACTTCAGATGAGAGCACAGAGCAGTTTTAGGACAGTGAAACTACTCTGTATGATACTATAATGATGGGTACGCATCATTACTGATGTGTCCAAACCCATAGAATGTACAATACTAAGGACAAACCCTAAGGTAAACCATGGACTTGGGTGATTATGATGCCTCAATGTGGGCTCACCAGTTGTAACAACTGTACCATTCTGGTAAGGGACATTGATATCGTCAGGAAAGTTATACATGCATAGGGGTGGGGAGCATAAGGTAAATCTCTGTATCTTCTTAATTTTGCTGTGAGCCTAAATCTGCTCTAAAAAAAATTAAGTTAAAAAAATTTTGAGAAGATTCCCTATATCTTACAGCAGGACTCTTACCTTGGAATCCAGTTTCAGGAGATAATGTGAATCCCCTAAATTCTATACAAAATATTGTGTATGAGGAGAGGATTCATTCATTCTCAATGGAATCTGATTCAAAAAAGATAAGGAAATATTACTGGATGGTAGTTAATAGTCAGCACTTACTATGTGCTAGGCACTGTACTAAGCACTTTATATACACCAGCTTATTAACATTGAAAACTAACCCAGAAGGATGAATATAACTTCTGTTTTACAGACGATGATTAAGTAACTCCCCCAAGTCAGCAAGTTCTTGGAATTTGGATTCACATCTAACTAGGTCTGCTCTTTACTACCTCTGTGGTTTGCAGAACTAATTCAAGTCTTTTTCTAAATTTTTTTTGAGACAGAGCCTCACTCTGTCGCCAGACTGGAGGGAAGTGGCGTGAGCTCGGCTCACTGCAACTTCTACCTCCCAGGTTCAAGTGATTCTTCTGCCTCAATCTCCCAAATAGCTGGGACTACAGGCACATGCCACCACGCCCAGCTAATTTTTGTATTTTTAGTAGAGATGGGGTTTCACCATGTTGGCCAGGATGGTCTCAATCTCTTAATCTCATTTTCTGCCTGCCTCAGCCTCCCAAAGTGCTGGGATTACAGGCATGAGCCACTGCACCCGGCCAATTCAAGCTTTTCAGCACAGCAAGCAAGTCTTTCCACCATCTGCTAATCAAATGCATCCTTCCTTCTACCTCTCATTCTCTGAAGAAATCACTTAGTCCAAGCCTCTTTCCCCCTTACATGCTGCACCCATTCCCTGGAATGTCCTCCCTTCACTTCCCTGCCAGGCAGAATCCTATTCACACTGCAAAGGTCTGCACACACATCCTCTGTAGCTCTCTGAAACCTTCTCTCCTCTCCCTCATTTTCCCAGAAGACATTGATTATGGTACTTTTAGCAACTGATAATAGTGGTGCTCGTGTCTCTCTGCTGACAGATGGAGTTGAGGGAAGCAACTGTGTCTTGTTCATCTGTAGCTCTCTAATGTCTTGCAATGCCCACTGGCCAACAGGCGGGGCTCAATAGACATTTGTTGAAAATAATATAATTTAGCTGGGCGCGGTGGCTCACGCCTATAATCCAAGCATTTTGGGAGGCTGAGGCAAGCGGATTCCCTGAGGTCAGGGGTTCAAGACCAGCCTGACCAACATAGTGAAACCCTGTCTCTACTAAAAATGCAAAAAATTAGCCAGGCATGGTGACAGGCACCTGTAATCTCATTTACTTACTAGGGAGGCTGAGGCAGGAGAATCACTTGAATGTGGGAGGTGGAGGTTGCAGTAAGCCAAGATCAACCATTGCACTCCAATCTGGGCAACAAGAGCGAAACTCTCTGTCTCAAAATAAATAAATAAATAAATAATTTAAGTGTACATTCTACTTATTAGGGAGTACCTAGGTTTTACACTGGGAAAAATAGACCTTTGTCTCATGAGAATGACGTTTAATATTTTCTTATGTTGCCAGCATATCCCTACTGATCTCAACGGGTTATTGTCAAGATTATTAAAATAATTATCTAAAAGTACTTTGCATTGTTAAACACTAAGAAAAAGAAGGCTTGATTATTAACCAACCCTCTGCTCACATCCAGTGGCTTAGGGACCATGATGCATGCTGGTGGCTATTAAATCTGCAAATCAGGAAATGCAGATTTAGCAGCCACCAGCTACAGGCCTTCAAAAAGTCTGTCATCACATTGGCATCTCCTGCTTGGAAACAAACAGTTTCCTCACTGCTCTGGCATTCTGCACAGCTGAAAGGGCCACACCAGGAAAGCCCAAATGAATGAATACTCACTTTAAACTGCTTTTGTAAAACATGTCTCCAGAGTCTTGAGAGGTTCAAACAAAATTGTCCTTGTAGAGGTGAGAGAATAGAGAGGTACCTGAGTGCAGTTGTACATACATGAATCATGAAACTTCCCAATTTTGATAGCATTCTATTATGTCAGCCCTAAAATACAACATGTGGGAACAAATGACATTAAATTTGTCTTTTAACAAAAATAATCAATTTGTGGCAAAATCATGATGTTTGATGTATCCTAATTTTAAATGTTCTCCTATTTTCTAGGTATTCTTTTTTTAAAAAAACAAACAAACAAACAAACAAACAAATGTTATTTTGTATATTTAAGGTACACACCATGATGTTATGAGTTGCATCTAAACAGTAAAATGGTAACTATAGTGAGGCAAATAAACATATCCATCATCACACAGTTACCCCCCTTTTTGTAGCAAGAGCAGCTATAATCTATCCATTTAGCAAAAATCCCAAACGCCATGCACTATTGTGAACTCATGCTGCACATTAGATCTCCAGACTCGCTCATCCTACTTGTCTGCTGCTTGTATTTTTTGACTTGCATCTCCCATCTTCGCCCCTCTACCTGCCCCTGGTAACCACTGTTTTATTCTCTTTTACTGTAATTTGACTTTTTTCTTTAAAGTCCACATATAAGTGAGATCCTATAATATTTTTCTTTATATGCCTGGCTAATTTCACTTAGCATAATGTCCTCCAGGTTCATCCTTGTTGTGGCAAGTGGCAGAATCTCCTCCTTTTTTGAGGCTGAATAACATTTCATCGTATATATGCACCACAGTTTCTTAATCCATTCATCCACTAGTGGGCACCTGGTTAGCTTCTATATCTTGGCTATTTTGAATAATGTCACAAAGAACATAGGAGTGCAGATATCTTTACAAGGTGGTGATTTCATTTCCTTTGGGTATAAACTCAGGGATTGTTGGATCCTACAGTGGTTCTATTCTTAATTTCCTTGGGAACCTCCATATTGTTTTCCATAATGGCTACACCAACCTACATCATATAAGGTTCCCTTATATGATATCCCACCGATATCATATAAGGGTTCCCTTGTCTCCACACCCTGGCCAACATGTATCCTTAGCTATCCATGGGTGTGAGGTGACATTTGATAGTGGTTTTGATGTTAAGCATCTTTTTGCATACCTGTTGGCCATTTTTATGTCTTCTTTGAAGAAATATCTATTCAGGTTCTTTGACCATTTTTAAAATTGGGTTATATGTTTTCTTGTTATTGAGTTATATGAGTTCTTTATAAGTTTTGGAGAGTAAGCACTTAAAAAAAAAAAAACAAAAAAAACAAAAAACACTGTCTCAAGGAAAAAAAAAGGAAACATTACTTGATTCCCCATCAATATCAAGCAACTTTCACAGTAAGAGCTGTAATATTGCGGCAAGGGCAGCTACAATCTATCCATTTAGTAAAAATGTATGTGCATACATGTGTTCATGTGCTCAAAGTAGATTATTGTTATTATTATTATTATTTTGTTTGTTTGTTTGAGACGGAGTTTCACTCTTGTTGCCCAGGCTGGAGTGCAATGGCATGGTCTCGGCTCACCGCAACCTCCGCCTCCTGGGTTCAGGCAATTCTCCTGCCTCAGCCTCCTGAGTAGCTGGGATTACAGGCACGCACCACCATGCCCAGCTAATTTTTTGTATTTTTCGTAGAGACGGGGTTTCACCATGTTGACCAGGATGGTCTCGATCTCTTGACCTCGTGATCCACCCGCCTCGGCCTCCCAAAGTGCTGGGATTACAGGCTCGAGCCACCGCGCCCGGCTCAAAGTAGATTATTAAAAGAAGTCTCAAACTGTAGAGAAAGACCTTACCAACTGTGGACCTCATTTAATTCTTCTAGAAAACAGAATAATGAAGATTATGGTTAAGAGTTCTGGCTTCTCGGGAGATTAAGGAACTTAAAAAAAAAAAAAAAAAAAAAAAGCATTCTGGCTTTGAAGTCAAAGTGTTGGGTTTGAATCCCAGTTCTACTTCTGACTGTGACAGAGATTCCTATTTGTTTTTCAGTATCCATTCTCCCCCCTTCCCTGAAGTTTAGCTGCATGAGTGGACTTCTGGTCATACTACATTTCCCAGATTCTTTTGCAACTGGGTATGGGCATGGGACCATATTCTGGCCAGTGAAATATGAGCCCAACTTCAAGGTTATGCCCTTAAAGGGGAAGGTTGTGTCTTCTACTTCCTCTTATTCCTCCCATTGGAATGCAGAGGTGGCATTGTTCCATCTTCGACAAGGTGGACTAGGGTATTGGAGCAACAAGAAAGAAGGAACCCGGGTCCCCAACAAGACTCAGCTGTCTTATCAGCCCTGGACTACTCATGATGAGACTAACATGAGAGAGAAACTCCTTCTATCTTGCCTAAGCCATTTTGACATTATGCCTTAGTAGTCAAATTGATTTCCTTAAAAGTAACAGTGATTAAAATAACTTACTTGATCTCTTGATCTCTATGGGTCTCTGTTTTTTTTTTTCTTTTATTATTTTACTTTAATTTTTTGAGACAGGGTCTCACTCTGTCACCCAGGCTGGAATGCAGTGGTGCAATTACAGCTCACAGCAACCTGGACCTCCCAGGCACAGGTGATCCTCCCAGCTCAGTCTCCTGAGTAGCTGGGACTCTGTAGTGCCACCAGGCCTGGCTAATTTTTGTATTTTTGTAGAGATGGGGTTTTGCCATGTTGCCTGAGCAAATCTCAAATTCCTGGTCAAACCCAACCTTATTTTATTTTTTGTAGAGATGGGGTCTTGCTTTGTTGCCCAGACTAGTCTCAAATTCCTGTCAGCCCTCCTCCTTTATTTCAATCCACTTTACTCACCAAAAAGAGCTCAGCCCCGATCATGTGAGATGAAGAACTTATCTGTGTCCCCAAGACCTCTGGGCTGAGATGCTTCTGGTATATGTAGTGTGCTGGCACTCCACCCAAAGCCACCCATGTTTGCAAGAGGAAAATGAAGCCTCTGGAAGGAAGCAGTGAGACCTAGAGTCTCTCCTTTTATTTCAAAGTAATGTAATATCTCTGCTGTACTCAGGGAGTGCAGACTTGGGTGTCTTGGGCTGAGACTGGCTGGCAAGAAAGAAGAGCAACACTTCTGAAGAGGCCCAAGGTTGAGGCCTGTCATGGAGAGCCAACTCCAGAAGCAACATGCAGCTGGTCCCTTATGCCCAGCCCTCTTCCCCCCAGTGGCTGCACCTGGGGAAAGTGGCTGAATGTAATGGAAGAATCATCACTGAGAATGTAGGCCCTCTTGGCTGTGGAGTCCCATACAAGCACAGCACAGGCATTCTGTGATGCCTGCATTTCCACTGCATTCAAGGGTCTCACCCACACTGCCTAGTGCAGGCCAGCACGAATGTGTCAGTTACTTCAGTAGGTCCAGGAGTAAATGGGGGCCTCGGCCATTGTGGGGCCTCCTGAGGCAATCAGGCCTTGCCCCACCGAAAGGCTTTCTGTTTGGGGCTCTTATATTGTAAGGTATTGCAGAGGAAAAGGGCTTAGTAATAGACAATGGTAACCAGGACTGAGTCCTTAAGTCTGAAAGAGTTCTCCTGGGGCTCCCTAAACTTATCTTAAGCAGGGCACACACCCCCAAGAAGGAATAGAAATAAAAGGGGAAAAGGAAGAACATAAAATCATATTTGCTTGACTATAGGCTTACAAAAATCCCTGGAAGAATACATAAGAAACTAGTAACAGTTGGGCGCAGTGGCTTATACCTTTAATCCCAGCACTCTGAGAGGCCAAGGTGGGTGGATCACAGGGTTAGGAGTGCAAGACCAGCCTGGTCAAGATGGTGAAACCCCGTCTCTACTTTTTAAAATACACAAATTAGTCGGGCATGGTAGCTGTAATCCCAGCTACTCGGGAGACTGAGGCAGAGAATTGCTTGAACCCAAGAGGAGGAGGCTGCAGTGAGCCAAGATGGCTCACTGATTAAAACTTATTGTATAGATCTGCCCACCTCAGTCTCCCGAGTAGCTGGGACTACAGGCATGCACCACCATGTCCAGCTAATTTTGGTATTTTTGTAGAGATGGAGTTTCCACATGTTACCCAGGCTGGTCTTGAATTCCTGGGCTAAAGTGATCTGCTCACCTTGCCCCTCAAGATGCTAGGATTATAGGTGTGAGCCACCAGGCCCAGCCAGTGGTTACGTTTTGCAGGTTGGGGTGGGTGCAGGGTGGGTGAGAGGAACATTCTTTACTATCTTCTTATACTTTCCTGGTTTTTGAAGTATTCATAAAACCGAGACAAAAAATAAAATAAAAATAAATTAAAACGGCAGTAAATTAAAAGGCCAAGTTTTCAAATGGTTTAGGAAGGCTGAGTAAGGTGCCCTAGAGAAGAGGAAGGAGAGAGAAAGCAGCTACAGGCCCCATTCTCATGGCAAGGCTGAGGCTCCTGCAGCTTGGCCACAAGAAGGGGGCACAGAAGGAACCACCTGCCCTTCAGCTCTGTGGGCTTTACCTTGGCCATAATTCCAAGGTGAAAGGAACAGTGACCTCATTTTGAACTGCAATCTAGTAAAATAGTTACAATTCTTGTCTCTGCTGCCTCTGAAATAGCTCTTGAATCTGAGCTTTCTTCACCTCTCACCTGGATTGCTCTGACAATCTTCCAACTGGTCTCCTTGTCCCAAGCTTCAAATCCATCCACCAGACTTTAAATTTCTTTCTCAAAAGGAAAACCTGATCATGCCCCTCCAGGCCCCTTCCACACTAAAACCCTTCAGCACTTGCCCATTGAGCTGAGACAAAATCTCAGTTCTTTCTAAGTCCTTTCAGGATCTGCCACTCTCCCACTCGCCTTTGCTCTACCCACACGCAGCTGCTTGTGGTTTTCTGCATGTCCCATCCTGCCATGCTTTGAGGCTTTGCATATGCAGTTCCTTCTACATAAAGTCCATTTTGTGTTTTGTCATCCAGGAAAACTCCATTCTTCCTTCAGGGTGTAACTCAAATGCCATCACCTCTGCGACCTTGCCTCTGACCCTGAGCCCAGTCACCCAACGCACTTTGAACACATGCTGATTAATACTTATTGTACCCTATTTGAATTATTTCTACATCTCTGTTCGACTTTCAGCCTCATGACAGATAGCAGGAGTTATGCCTTATCCACCTTTATATTTCCAGTTTACAGAGAAAACTTGGGTTATAAATGGATGACCATTTTGCTCTGAATTAAATCCTCAGGATCAGCCACATAGAACACTGTTAAGGTACCCTGAGGTTAAGCTTGCCTTCCAGAATTCTGTAAACTTGGCTCTGTCCCTGTCTAAATAATAATGCCATTTAAACACTACAATTGGCTCTGTCCCTGACTAAATAATGATTGGAGTTTAAACTTTAGCCAGATAAATCCTTTGCTCATTTTTTTTTTTTAATGCGGAAGTACTTGAAAATGTGGCCTTATAAGAAGGAGCACAAAAGTGGTATTATTCACTGTGTAAATGCTTTGAAAGTCAGAATGTGTCCCACTCCTTAGTAACACAGTACAGTGACACTGTAGCAACAGGTAGGTTCCAACAGCAACCATGTGTGGACAAATTCCCTTTGGGGAAACTCCAAGGAGTAGAGTTATGGTGTTCTTAGTTCCAGCTCAGAAAGCCAAGTGTGGTGTTCACATAGTATGCCTCTCTGTAGGGTAGCTGTGGCAAATGTGAATGGACTTATGAACTGCTAAAAGTTTAAACCCCACTGAACTTTTTAACTTTCTAAGTAACATTTTTTTGGTGATTTTTAAAACTACAGTGAAATGTTCATAATCTACCATTTTAATCAATTTTAAAGTGTACAATCCATTGGCATTAAGTATATTCACAACATTGGGTGAGGACTATCCATTTCCAAAATGTGTTCATTTTCCCTGACAGACTCTATGCCCATTAAACAATAACTTCCCATTTCTCCTTTCCCTCTGGTCCTGAGTGTTTGTTCTACTTTCTGTCTTTATGAATGTGCCTATTCTAGGTACCTCATACAAATGGAATCATGCAAAATCTGTCTTTCTGTGGCTGCCTTATTTCGCTTTAGCATGTTTTCGATGTTCGTCCGTGTTGCCGCATGTATCAGTACTTCATTCATGTTTAGGGTTAAATAATATTCTGGTCCATGTTTATAGCACACTTGGTCAATCCATTTATCTATTGATGGACATTTGGGTTGTTTTCCAATAATCTTTAGGCTATTGTGAATAATGCTGCTATGAACATAGATGTACAATTTCTGAATACTGGCTTTCTTTTCTTTTTTTTTTTTTTCTTTTGAGATGAAGTTTCACTTTTGTTTCCCAGGCTGGAGTGCAATGATATGACCTCAGCTCACCACAACCTCTGCCTCCCAGGTTCAAGCAATTCTCCTGCTTCAGCCTCCTGAGTAGCTGGGATTAAGGGCATGCATCACCACGTCCGGCTAATTTTGTATTTTTAGTACAGTTGGTGTTTCTCCATGTTGGTCAGGCTGGTCTTGAACTCCCAGACTTAGGTGATCCATTCGCCTCAGCCTCCAAAGTGCTGGGATTACCCGATTACAGGCATAAACCACTGTACCCGGCCACCTGCTTTCATTCTTTTGGATATATATCTAGAAGTGGAATTGCTGAAGCATATGGTAATTCTATTTACCTTTTTGAAGAACAGCCAAACTGTTTCCCACAGTGGCTGTACCAGGTGGCATTTCCACCAGCAATGCACAGCGTTTCTATTTCTCCACATCTGTGCCAATACTTGTTATTTTTTATTTTTTGATAACATTCATCCTAATGGATTTTGCAGTTTTGATTTGCACTTCCCTGGTGGCTATCGATGTTAAACATCTTTTCATGTGCTTTTTGGCCATTTGTATATCTTCTTTGAAGAAATGTCTATTGAAATTCTTTGCTCACTTTTTTTTTTTTTTTTTTTTTTGTCAGAGATGGGGTCTTACTTTGTCACCCAGGTTGCAGTGCAATGGCATGATCATAGATCACTACAACCTTGAATTCCTGGGCTCAAGTGATCCTCCCACCTTGGCCTCCCGAGTAGCTGGGACTACAGGCATATGCCAACACACCCAACTACTTTGCCTTTTTTTTTAAAAAATTTCCAACTTCTATTTTAAGTTCAGGGGTACATGTGTAGGATACTTTGCCCATTTTTTAATCAGATTTTTTGTTGTTGAGTTGTAGTTCCTCATGTATTATGTATTATGAATATCAATCCCTTATCAGATACAATATTTGCAAATATCTTTGCATACCTTTTTTTTGAGATGGAGTCTCACTGTCTCCCTCAAGCTGGAGTGTAGTGGCATGATCTCAGCTCACTGCAACCTCTGCCTCTCAGGTTCAAGCAATTCTCCTGCCTCAGCTTCCCAAGTAGCTGGGATTACAGGCACCCGCCACTACACCCAGCTAATTTTTTGTATTTTTAGTAAAGACAGGGTTTTGCCATGTTGGCCAGGCTAGTATCAAACTCCTGATGTCAGATGATCCACCCGCGTCTGCCTCCTAAAGTGCTGGGATTACAGGCATGAGCCACTGCGCCTGGCTGTGCCTGACCTCTGCATAACTTTTGAAACTTCATCCAAAAGAAAGTACCAATGCTATAATTAACAGCAATCAGAGTGGTGATGCCCAGCTTTTCAGATGCTAAAATGAAACCTATACTGCTGAGAGACACCCTTCCTGTCAGTGTCTTAGAAATGGGGGTGAGCAACCAGCAGCAACAGGTGGCAAGAAGGAGAGTCCAGTAGGGTCAGTGTGGGAGCCAAAGGACGAACAGGGCTGAAGTCTTGTTTCCAGAACAAGAAGGTCAAGCAACAGACCCTGGATTCTCCTTCTGCCATGAATGTTGACTGTGGCTATTCCTGCATCTTTCTCTCAGTGATCAGTTAGAGTCATCAGTTACTGAATTACAACCTGGTCAGATCCTGCCCCCACCCTCTCTCCTCCCAACCTTGTTCCCTAATTAGGACTCAGCAGTTGTTTCAGGCCAGGTTTTCTTTTCACTTTGTTTCTAAGGGCTCCTTCAAGGATGAAAGTGATATGGCAATAAAGCAGCTGAAAGTTCTCATCTCCCTGAAATAAAGCACAGGGAAGGACATGGGTTCAGCTGTCAGTTGTAGCACCATGTTTGAGCCCAGTCTTTGAAGCTGCTGGCTGTGTTGGAATCCTGGATCCCCTGTTTATGAGCCTTGTGATTGTGGGAAATCATGTCGCCCCTCTGTGCCTCATTTTCTTCATCTGCCAACGGGGGATAATAATAGGATCTGCATCAGCTGGTTGAAGTGAGGATTAAATGAGGTAGTTCCCAGAATGTGCTAGACCAGAGATGGCATATTGTAAGGGCTTAATAAGCATTAGGTATTATTATCCTCACTCCCTCCATGGTCCCTCTTAAGCTCTAGAATTGGCATGTTCCTATAGGGTCATTTGGGGAGTGACCCCAAATACTGCTCCTCTTACGGTGTTCTGCTGTGTCCCTTTCCAGGAGGGCTGATTGCATGGTCTATGAATAGGCAATGACACCACCAAAGGTATCTAGCACTCATAGTTGATAACCTTAGAAACTGAGTCACAGTGCCCAGATACAAAGCAAGTGAAGAGGGTGTCCCAGAGAAAGGTGAATCGCTCAGAGTCACCCTATGGAGAATATCAACAGCACTCTGTGATATTGTCCTTGACCACCTAAAATAGCAACACGCTCACCTGAGAACCTGATATAATTTCAGTTGCAGCCAAGAGCCAGTTACAGCAGCAGCAACCCAGCCATGGCTAGGGCTAGCATGCCCAGGAAGAGATGTTTGAATGAACATTTTGACTCATGCTAGAACCACTACAGCAGAGAAGCGAAGGATTAAGCAGCCTAGATTTCTGCTCATCAGCTGTGTAACATGGGCAAGTTACTTAACTTCTGTGGGCCCCAATTTTTACCATCTATAAAATAGAGATAGTAGTACTACCCACTTTGTGACATTTTATGAGGACAAAAGAGTTAAGACGTGCACGGGACTTAAAACAATGCCTGGCATATAGTAAGTGCTCCCTTAAAAATGTATGTAATTTTCATCTACCCATTCAGATCGAAGAGAAAAAATAAATTTTTAAAAAATGTATATAATGCTCTGGGTTCATCCACTGCCAAACACACAGTGATGGAAGAGAAATGTAACTATCATGGAGAGACAGACGGAGAGGGTGACCCCAAATCCACCAAGCAGCCCGCCTGGCTGTGCGGTGAGGGAGAAGATAGCTTGGTGCCATGTCTTGGTGTTGGTGCTTAATCACAGTGGTTTGCCTCACTATCACCCAGAGACACGCAGGTCTCAGCAGCAGTGTAGGAAGCTGAGCGAGGAAGGATAAGGAAGCCTTACTGGGGCTCGTTTGGGTGTAGGTATTGGGAGGTACCCAGGGTAAGGGCATTCATTCTATTCCAAACATCTTGAAAGAAGACCAGTTTAGATTTATGTATAACTTAAGCAACATCAGCTTTTTTTTTCAAGCAGCCTTTAGCACAGAAATTACATTAGAATAAATTCTAAAACCCATCCATGGCTCTCCACACCTCGGCAATTTTCAAACAGTTCATGTCAGGCAATGGCCAAGGGTGCTATCTTTTTATGCTCTAAGTAAGCACACAGAGTTTGCTATTATTGACACAACTCAGTGTCCCATGAACACCTCCACACAGCCCGTGGTTTCGCGGTAGTGAACTGCCAACTCTCAGGTTTCAACCCCTTTTAGTTTTGCATTTTGGCAGTTGTTCCCTTCCTGTCTCACTGGCATTTCCTGGTACCCACTCTTGCTAAATTCATCAGCTTGAAGCAGCAGTACAGCATGAGGATGAAAAGCGCAGTGCTTGAGAATCAGAAGGAAGTTCAGACCTGCTTTCAGTGCTTACTGGCTTTGCGAGTTTAGGCAAATTCCTCCATCTCTTATAATCAAAATAGGAATCACCTGCACCTTCCAGAGCTGTCACCGGGATTAGAGGCGACAAAGGAGAAGTGCTTAGCACATACCTGGCAGAGTGAGTGCTGGCCAAAGTGGGAGCTACTATTAGCAGACAGGGGACAGCAGATCTGAGCCCTGCAGCTGGTCTGTTGAATCCCCACCCATCTTTTCTCCTTCCTCCCAATTGCCAGGTTTTAGGAGTAGGATAGTTACTAATGTGTGGAAATCTGGGTGGAGCACAGGTATATTTAAAATGACAAACCATCTGTGACTAACCATTTCAGCTGTGCAGACTGCAAAACGCCATGTGCCCTAGGAACTAATTATTGCTACTTGGTGAAGAAATTTGGGTTGGGGGCTGGAAAGGAGAAGGTCCCGACAGAGGGGATCCCTCCACCGACAGAGGGGATCCCTCCATGGCAGAGTCTCAGACACTGTGTGATCTGGGAAAGAACTCTATCAGCACCCACCCAGGGGAAGGGGAAGTCCGTTGCTCTGTTCTCTGTGTTCCAAATGGATCACTTGAGATGACTGGGGACAACTGAGCCAGAAACAGGAGGTACTAGGATTTGTTTTTGGCACCAGGGAAACCGGACTCTAAACTGAACATCATCCGCTCTTGCAAAATAAAAACAACAAACAGCAAGAAGGAGAAAACAACTCCAGGTGTCTTTGGTCATTACTAAATGGTATGTTTTCTTCCTCTGAAGCAAGTTCACAGAAACAGTTACTACAACAAGACTGCAGGGGATTTGGTGACCCCTGACAGAACTGGAATGAGCTCTACTTGTCTTCCAGGCAGAAACAAAACAGAAAGATCTTTGGGTTCTCTAGTTCTAAAGAAAATAGACCTTATCATTTTGAGGTCGCTCTTCTCCCTTCCTGTCTAGCTATGTTCAAATGGAGGACACAAAAGGGTCAAACGTGCCCATGCTTATCTCTTAGCCAAATCCCGACTTTCTTCGTTGAAAGCAACTGTTTAGCACAGGTGCTTTCCACCAGTCTCAGGTGAAGCAGATCTTTCTCCCTAGAGTTCCTGGGGACAGCCGTCCAAGAATCTCACCCCACAAAGTCCTTCTCACCAGGAAGTGTTCAGTTCCATCTGCCTGGCTATGAAAGTTGACGTGATAAGGCTGTGTTGTAGTTCCTGTGTTGCATTTGTCTAAACCAAACTGAAGCTTTCTCTTGAATGGCAGTGGGCAGAATGAAAGGGAAATTGGGGAACTCAAAAAAAGCAAAAAGCAAAATTCCCTGTGGTATTTCTTTCTTTTTTTTTTAAGGCAGAGTTTCACTATTGTTGCGCAGGATTGAGTGCAATGGTGCAATCTCAGCTCACTGCAACCTCTGTCTCTTGGGTTCAAATGATTCTCCTGCCTCAGCCTCTTAAGTAGCTGGGATTACTACAGGTGCGCACCATCATGTCTGGCTAGTTTTTGTATTTTTAGTAGAGATGGGGTTTTGCTATGTTGGCCAAGTTGGTCTGGAACTCCTGACCTCAGTTGATCCACCCCCTTTGGCCTCTCACAGTGCTGGGATTACAGGTGTGAGCCACCATGCCCAGGTCCCTGTGGCATTTCTAAGTGAGGCTGTAATATACACATACAGAGACATACATTTTCTGCTCTAAAAACAAAACTTGTGATTTTTTTTTTAAATTCAGATCAACCTTCCTTGGAAAATTTCCTAACCTGTTTCTTTGGTATTGGCCCTCCCTTCTTTTATTTTCCTTTCCCTTCATTATTCCTAAGTCTTCTTTGCTCTTCTCCATGGACATTTTTGGAGGAAGGCAAACCAGCTCTACTTGTCAACTGCAAAGCCCAAATATGGGAGCAAAGAAGGTCAGATGACCAAACCGTGCCACAGCTTCAAATCTTGCAGAGTATTCTCTCTGACAGCTAATGCCTCTGAACAGAGATGTCTGGGAACATCAAGAGAAGTCTTGAGCCACTGGCTTGTGAACTCTTTTCATTTCTTTAATCCTCAAGCCTACAGAGCCAGGACAATACTAAAGGGAGGGAGTAGGTCTGCAGTTTGGAATAGCTGCTGTGCCCAGACTCTAGTATAGCCCAGCTCTCTGCGGGTCTCCCGGGGTGTTCCTGGAAGCCATCCACTTGACCCAGCCCTCTCTGCTCTGTCCTTCCATCAGTGGTCCTGGAATGCTGACATCCAGACTAGAGCAATGAAAACACAGTGGGTAAATGTAAGCAGATGTGGTCCGTGGGTCTGCAGCTGACCAGGCAACATGCATCTGAGTGTAATAGGACTGGAAAAGGAATACAGGAAGGAGTCCGAGAGCCTCCCCACGCATAAGTTCCAGGTTGGAAATCTACCATGCACGTTCTTTGTGCGTAGCAGCTTCTCTCCACAAAGTGACTGGGTGCATCCTTGACGATTTCTACCGTGAGGGGAGATTTGAGAATTCCCTCGGTATACAGGAAGCAAATTTCCCTGGGGCTTCTCTTGGGTAACTGAGCTTTGGAACTGGAGGGGAATTGGAGCTTTGGAACAGGATGTTGGAATCATTCTCCCTCCCCTCCCCTCCACCAACACCACACAGATCTAACCCTGCCCAAGAAGGAAAAGTCTTTCCTTTTCTTACACATGGGAGCCTTGGACAGAGAACTGGTTTTAGTTCATCTGGTTTTGTTTTGTGTTGTTTTTCCGTGTGTGCACGAGAACCAAAAAGAAAAAAGAAAAAAAAAAAAAAAACCCAGGAGGTTCACTTTGTTGTTATTGCTATAGAGTTGTTTATTCTACAGCTAAATAAACGCATAAAGGAACTTTTCTAAACTTTTTGCTCAGAGGACCAAACTTGAACTTCAATCGGTGAAGGAATTCTGGAATACTGTTCAGGGCAGCAGGGCATCCCCATTCATATCCTCTCTCTTGCTCCTCTCCCCTAAGGGTTTTGATCTTTGCTGCCCACTGTTCTCCACATACGCGATAAATAGACAGTGTGTCCCGACCCAAGAAGCTGAAAGTCTTGTGAAGTTCAATCAGAGAATTGTCTTAATAGGCCAAGTGCAGTGGCTCACACCTTTAATCCCAGCACTTTCAGAGACCGTACAGGTGCATCACTTGAGTTCAGGAGTTCAAGACTAGCCTGGCCAACATGGTAAAACGCAGTCTCTATGAAAAATACAAAAATTAGCCAGGTCCCCCTGTAATCCCCGCTACTCGGGAGGCTGAGGCAGGAGAATTCCTTGAACCTGGGAGGCAGAGGTTGTAGTGAGCTGGGATTGTGCCACTGTACTCCAGCCTGAGCAACAGAATGAGACTGTATCTCAAAAAAATTTTTAAAAAGAAAGAAAATTGTCTGAAGGCTGCTGAGAAGAAACAGAGAGTAGCAAGGCCTCAAAGAGGCCAGAACTAATCAAACTGACAGTAGCTCCCACTGTTTTGCATGCAGCCACCGTGCCTGTGCTGTAAATGGATTATCCCATTTGAATATGGCAACACCCTAGAGAGGAGGTGCTACATCTATTCCCCTTTTACAACTCATGAAACAGGCAGTGTAGGATAAGGATCCAGTGGTCAGTTTCTAGCCTCACATAGCCAGGTGCAGGTCCTGACCTAGGCAGACGAACTCTTTATCTTGTGCCTCAGTTTTCTTCTCTAGAAATTGAGGCTAGCAATAGTACCAAGAGTTTCTGTGAAGAGCAAGTGAGATAAGAAACACAAAGTGCTTAGGGCAGTGCTGGGTACACAGTAAATTATATTTAATCATTATAACCTCATTGACTCAGTTGGGAGACCATGGAACCAGGAATAGAACCGCATCTGGCCACCAAGACCTCTGGCTCCTGGTTGTGCAGTTGGATTCCAGGAAGCAAGGAGCCTCTGACAAAGCCCAGGAGGCATGACCTTGCTTCTCTTGTAGCAGGTACCTGCTGCTTATGCAGGTATGGGGTTTCCCTCCACATGAAGGCTGGGCCAAGGCTTGGGTGCCTTCTGACATGAATCCATCAGCAGTGAACCACAAACACACAGACAAAATCTGTGAGTTCCCAACTTTATTTGCAGTGGCCAGTCTGTGACGCAAATCTGTACTCTGAGAAGTGATTCTGGGAGGCCTTTGCTGTACCTTTCAGCCCTGGTGTCCTGCCAAGCGCTGTGCTGGAGGCAGCCTTGTTCTTGAGCACTGGCCTTTTGGGCACCACTCTTTTCTATGAACAATTCAAAGAGCTCTTTCTTCAGCCCAGCCATGCATCAGCGAGGCATGACATGGGCTTGGCTCCGCATTCCCAATCAGTGGGACTGCTGGACTCCAATCACCAGTGAGGCTGGCCCTCCTCCCACTGGCTGCTCTTTCTGGGGTATTCCCCTGGCTGGTGAGCTCACCCTGGTAACAATTCCCAAGGGACCTCTGTGATCGTTGCTAGAGCAACCATTCCCCACCCACACAGCCCACTGTCAGGCAGTGCCTCCCTGAGCATAGGGAAAGTAGGCCCCGGATTTAAGCCCATGTCACTGCTTAGCAGAGAGGATTGAGGGACACTAAGGAACTACTGTCCCCAATGTTTTCCCCACTGGTTAGCATTCAGCCTGAGTCTTTTCATTACAAGCCTTTCTCTAGGTTATACTTAGCTTAAACCTGTATTCCAGGTTGCCAGGACACACCTAGTTGATACCTGTTGTCCTGGAATAATTGTTAATAGGGCCTTTTCGTTCTCAAAAGTGTCTTCATTTTTTCGAAATAATCTACATGGTCCTCCCAGCTTCAGTACTTGTTGTCTCTGGGAGGGTCCAGTTAAGATTCACATGGTCCTTGGGCATTGGCATTTACTCTCTACCCTGTGCTATCTAGTTTGAATAACTGAGGCAGAAAAGTACTTACGGAGATTTGGAGGAATTGCTCTAGGTTTGTTAGTCAGGTGTGAGGGTTGGGGAAGGAAGGGGACAGACTTCAGATTAATGAGGTTTAAGAAAAGACCCGAGGCTTCTGATATGATTTGGCTGTGTCCACACCCAAAATCTCATCTTGAATTGTAATCCCCTTAATAACCCATAATCCCCACATGTCAAGAATGGGACCAGGTTTCCCCATGCTGTTCTCCTGATAGTCTCACAAGATCTGATTTAGATGCTGTCATTGCTGCTAGTTATTCAATCACCCTAAAAGCAGCCCCACTGAAACAAAGCCAGAGGACTGGAACTGCGCCTTCTAGAGAGTGTTGCCATCTTGTTGTGATGTATTTTTCCTTCTGCAAGCTGCCTCTGAGGTTCCATGTCAATGAGGTTTATCTCCATGGACATGTTGGAATGGGAGAGGAGGCATACAAAGTCATGTGTCCCTGAACTCACTCACGGTCATGAGTTCTTAGAAAATAAGGCCAAGCATGGTGGCTCACACCTGCAATCCCAGCACTTTGGGAAGCTGAGGCAGGTAGAACACTTGAGCTCAACACAAGCCTGGGCAACATGGCAACATGGCAAAACCGTTTCTGCCAAAAATGCAAAAAATTAGCTGGGCATGGTGGTGTGTGCCTATAGTCCCAGGTACTCAGGAGGCTGAGGTGGGAGGATCACTTGAGCCCAGGAGGCAGAGATTGCAGTGGCCTGAAATTGTGCAACTGCACTCCAGCCTGAGTGACAGAGTGAGACCCAATCTGAAAATAAATAAATAAATAGAAAATAAGGTAAACAAATTACATGAGTGGGAGGATGCATTAGGTATTTGGGAGGGGCTTATAATACAATTGGTTGCAGAAAGTGGGGCTGGGTGGAGAGGTGGCAGAGCAAATATGAAAAATGGGAAGAAAGTTCCAAGTGCACCTTCATATGCTTTGCAGAATTCAAGGCCCAAGATGATAGCTACATTCCCTATATAATCCTTTTAATGCCCTATGAGATGGGGTGTTACCCCTATTTTCATCTGAGAATACTGTGGGGATGGTGGCTAGATAACTTACCTAGGGGTCTATAGCTGTTGAGAAGCGGCAGTGAGATTCACCCCAGGTCTATCCCAATCAGACCTTATACGCACTCTTCCCATAGCACCACCTTGGGACCGGGAAAGCAAAAAGATTTCCATCTCCTGACCCAAGCTATGAGAAGTGAGACACCACTAGGCTCACCCTCAGCATAGGACCTCGCCCACAGTAGGCACCCAGCAAACATCAAATGACCAGTGAAAACTGAGTTCAGGGATATGCTTGTCAGGCAGTGGGAGTAGGGCAGACAGTTGCCAAAACTGGAAGTATCATTTGTATTGTTCCTAGATGCTCTTTATTTTGCTTCTTCCACAGAGATCTTGAATCAGGAACTCAGAAGTATAATTTATCTATTTTGCCGGATAACCATTACTTTTCATTTTATTTATTTATTTTAAACAAGAAAGATTAAAAGTGCCCATTTGATGCTTATAAAACATCATAGAGTTGACCTAAAAAACATGCATATAATTTACAATTCATGCTTTATCGATTTTCTTTTAAGACAATTTAAAATGAGAATTTATACTTACAGGTATAATATTTTGGATATGGGAAGGACCTTGGCATTCATCTGATCACTCTATTTTTCAGAGGAGAAAGCTGAGAGACATTGTTTTGTGGCTTATTGAAGGTCAGACTCTATAGAGTGACAGAGGCTGGGATGTAGTTATTAGGTTGGTGCAAAAGCAATTGCCATTTAATGGCAAATCCACAATTACTTTTGCACCAGCCTAATAGAGAGCTAAGGCACACCAGGCCACAAGTTTTCAAACTGTGGAGAACAAGCCATTAATGGATAGTAAAGTCAATTTTAAGTAGGCTAAAACCAACTTTGTTTTTTACTTTTAAAAATATTTGTGCTGAGTGCGGTGGCTCACGCCTATAATCCCAGCACTTTGGGAGGCCAAGAAGGGGGATTATGAGGTCAAGAGATCGAGACCATCCTGGTCAACATGGTGAAACCCTGTCTCTACTAAAAATACAAAAATTAGCTGGGCATGGTGGCCCACGCCTATAGTCCCAACTACTTGGGAGGCTGAGACAGGAGAATTGCTTGAACCTGGGAGGCGGAGGTTGCAGTGAGCCAAGATTGCACCACTGCACTCCAGCCTGGGCAACAAGAGCGAAACTCTGTCTCAAAAAAAAAATATTCATTTGTAATATACTCTAGAACATTATAGGTTAACATAAAAGTTGCACAGAAAGTATAGTCGGTATAATTAATGAACAAATATTGATATACTATCACTACCAAAGTCCACAGTTTGGCTAGGCATGGTGGGTGGCTCACACCTATAATCCCAGCACTTTGGGAGGCTGAGGTGGGCAGATCAAGAGTTCAAGATCAGTCTGGGTAACATGGCAAAATGCTGTCTCTACTAAAAATACAAAAATTAGCCTGGCATGGTAGCATGCACCTATAATCCCAGCCACTCAGGAGGCTGAGGCATGAGAATCACTTAAATACAGGAGGTGGAGGTTGTAGTGAGCCAAGAACATGCCACTGCACACCAGCCTGGGTGACACAGCGAGACCTTGTCTTTAAAAATAATAATAGGGCGAGGCACGGTGGCTCACGCCTATAATCCCAGCACTTTGGGAGGCTGAGGCGGGTGGATCACGAGGTTAAGAGATCCAGACCATCCTGGTCAACATGGTGAAACCCCGCCTCTACTAAAAATACAAAAAAAATTAGCTGGGCATGGTGGCGCCGGCCTGTAGTCCCAGCTACTCAGGAGGCTGAGGCAGGAGAATTGCTTGAACCCAGGAGGCGGAGGTTGCGGTGAGCCGAGATTGCACCATTGCACTCCAGCCTGAGTAACGACCGAAACTCCGTTTCAAAAAAAAAAAAAAAAAGTAATAGTAATAATAATAATAATAATAATAGTACGCAGGGTGCAGTGGCTCACGCCTATAACCCCAGCATTTTGGGAGGCCAAGGCGGGTGAATCACGAGGTCAGGAGTTTGAGACCAGCCTGGCCAACATGGTGAAACCCCATCTCTACTAAGAAAATATAAAAATTAGCTAGGCATGGTGGTGGAGGCCTGTAATCCCAGCTATTCAGGAGGCTGAGGCAGGAGAATCACTTGAATCAGATAGGTGGAAGTTGCAGTGAGCCAAGATTGCACTCCAGCCTGGGCAACAAGAGCAAGACTCTGTCTCAAAAAAGGAAAAATAGTAAGAAAAGAAAAAAAAGAAGTCCACAGTTTTCAATCAAGACAGTTGCAGGAAAGAGAGTAAAAAATGAAATTAAAAAAAAAAAAAAAAAAAAAAAAAAAAAAAAAAAAAAAAAACAAGAAACAAAAGAAGTCCACAGTTTACATTAGGATTCACTCTTTTGTTGTACAGTTCTGTGGGGTTTGGTAAATGTATAATGTCATGCATCTATCACTGCCCTAAAAGTGCCCTGTGTTCTACCTATTCATCCCTTCCCTGCTCCAGCTGTACCTCTGTCCCAACTTTTGTGTATATAGAGTGGAAGCGAATTTTTAAAAACCATAGTGCATACCTCATTGCAAGGGTATTATTTCACAAAACTTAATTTAGATATATACATAAATACATGTGTATTTAGGTTAACCTGCAAAATATATTTCTTATTGTGGGTTGGAGTTAAAAAAAAGTTTCAGAGACATTCTTACTTAAAATTGTAGGGAATAAATCCAGAAAATGAATACACAGATGGAACATTTCATATATGAAACCAAAACAAGAAAAAAAAAAACATAAGACACATTAAGAAAATAAACAAGCATACAAGAATTCTCTGAAGAGTACAAAGAGGTCAGAAAGTAAACAGTTTTTCCCCAGGTCAGTTTTGATTTCAGCTTCCTCGTTGGGACTGCAAATCATTTGAAGGCTTTAAGGTTCTCAGAGGATAAGATATGGAAAGTTTGGGCCCTGGTGGGGAAGAATGAGGGTTTCATTCTTACAAACTGATTCTGTTCAAAGTTTCAAACAAATGTTATCTCTGGATGGTAATCAACAAAGGAAAAATTATCTTCCTAAGGTTTTAAAAACTGTTTGGCTCTGTGGCTTCATATTTCTTACTTTTTCATCAGAAATACCATGGAACTAAGGGGGGCTCTCTTGTATTTAACTTCATGTTATGCTAAGTGTATGAAGATTTCTAAAGGATCTGAATTTATTCTCTCTCTTTTTTTTTTAAGACAGTCTTAGGCCGGGCGCGGTGGCTCAAGCCTGTAATCCCAGCACTTTGGGAGGCGGAGGCAGGTGGATCACGAGGTCAAGAGATCGAGATCATCCTGGTCAACATGGTGAAACCCCGTTTCTACTAAAAATACAAAAAAAAAATTAGCTGGGCATGGTGGCGTGTGCCTGTAATCCCAGCTACTCAGGAAGCTGAGGCAGGAGAATTGCCTGAACCCAGGAGGTGGAGGTTGTGATCGCGCCATTGCACTCCAGCCTGGGTAACAAGAGGGAAACTCTGTCTCAAAAAAAAAAAAAAAAAAAAAAAAAAAAGACAGTCTTGGGGCCAGGTGCGGTGGCTGATGCCTGTAATCCTAGCACTCTGGTGGGCCAAGGTGGGTGGATCACCTGAGGTCAGGAGTTCAAGACCAGCCTGGCCATAATGGTGAAACCCCATCTCTTAAAAAAAAAAAAAAAAAAAGGGCTGGGCGCGGTGGCTCAAGCCTGTAATCCCAGCACTTTGGGAGGCTGAGGCGGGTGGATCACGAGGTCAAGAGATCGAGACCATCCTGGTCAACATGGTGAAACCCCGTCTCTACTAAAAATACAAAAAATTAGCGGGGCATGGTGGTGCGTGCCTGTAATCCCAGCTACTCAGGAGGCTGAGGCAGGTGAATTGCCTGAACCCAGGAGGCGGAGGTTGCGGTGAGCCGAGATTGCGCCATTGCACTCCAGCCTGAGTAACAAGAGCGAAACTCCGTCTCAAAAAAAAAAAAAAAAAAAAAAAAAAGGCAATCTTGCTCTGGTCTTGCTCTGTCGCCCAGGCTAGAGTGCAGTGACACAAACTCAGCTCACTGCAACTTCCACCTCCCAGGTTTAAACAATTCTTGTGCCTCAGGCTCCTGAGTAGCCGGAACTACAGGCGCATGCCAGCATGCCTGGATAATTTTTATATTTTTAGTAGAGACAGAGTTTCACCATGTTCGCCAGGCTGGTCTAGAACTCCTGACCTCAGGTGATCCTTCCATCTCAGCCTCCCAAAATGTTTGGATTACAGGCGTGAGCCACCGCACCCTGCCTTGAATTTATTCTTGAGTTAGATTCCTCAATTTAAAAAAATCTCCCTTCTGTATACAGCAGCTCTCCATCTGTCCAAGAGACATACGGAATATAGATACACCAAAGTTTTCAGAGAAATCCAGACTTCAAACTTTGAATCACATTGGACAATCACATGACAATTTCTGCTTTGATGCAGTAGGAAGATGGCAGGTAAGCTAAGCCTCCAAGTCCAAGCTTTTGCCACTGATCACTCTGTGACCCTGGGAAGAGGTTCTCCCTTTGAATCCTTTTTCAGGAATACATGTACAAATTCCATATTAAATTATGCTTTTTTTTTTTTTTTTTTTTTTTTTTTTTTTGGCAAGGGCTTTCTGTAGCCCAGGCTGGAGTGGGCATGATCTTGGCTCACTACAACCTCCACCTCCCAGGCTCAGGAGATCCTCCCACCTCATCCTCCCCTTCCTGAGTAGCTGGGACTATAGGCATGCACCACCACACCTGGCTAATTTTTGTACTTTTTGTGGAGATGGGGTTTTGCCATGTTGCTCAGGTTGGTCTCAAACTCCTGAGTTCAGTTGATTCACCTGCCGCAGCCTCCCAAAGTGTTGGGATTGCAGACGTGAGCCAGGAGCCTGGCTGAGGAGCTTCTCCTTATATGAATACTGTGCTGGGCTAAGCCCTTTGCATGTGTTTCTAGTCCTATCGACAATCCTATGACATAGCAATTATTGTACTCATTTAACAGTTTAATAAACTCAGGCTCAGACAGCTTAACAAGCACACTCAAAGTTACCCAGAAAAAAGATAGTGGTTAAACCAGATTAGAACCCATGTCTGAAAGGCCATTCACTCTTCTAAGTATCCCCAGGGCCTAACATAATGCTGGGTTCATAGTACATCTTCAATAAACATTTTCTGAAGGAATAACTGACTGAAGAGCAAAGGCTTGGCAAATAATTCAGAATGGTTGTGAAGACAAATGAGTTAATAATGCTATGATTATGTTATTTATTGAGCACTTACTTTGTGTCACGCACTATGTTAAAGGTTTTACATGTATTATATACACGACATACATAAAAGATTAACACACAGTATGGCATAAAGACTTCAATGTTACTAATATTATATATCATTATAATGGTAGCTATCATCAGTATACTAAAATAGTTTAATGTTATGGTCTTTTCCAGTCATACCCTCGGTGCTTCTCTCAGACTTACTACACAGGTCAGACTGAAGGTGAGCCCTTGCAGCAGTGAATCAACTCCAAACCTGATTTCTCCTTCTGTTTCTTTTTCACATAGGCACAATTGCAACATGAGTTAATCTCTAAATTACACAAGGAGCCCCCAGTGTGCTTCTCTGTGTGAGTGAGGAGGGGGGTTGTGCTCTTGTGCTTGTACCTAGTTTGCATAACGTACTCTTCTCTTTCAGGGTGAACTGAGAAAGAAGCCATGTGGTCTGGTGGCAGCAGCTGGAGGAAGGCATGGTGACTCTGCAGGGTTCTGCATGGAAGAGTATAAGGTGGTTCTGGAGAGCAGCAAAGACCAGCCACCCCAAGGCTCTCAGGGAGCTACATTTAGGCTCTGAGCAGAATCAGGCTGAGCCCTGGCCTGGAGGAAGGAGGGGAAGACAGCTGCCAGTGGCTAGACCTGTTTAGGCTGTGTGAGTGGCCATGAAGACACTGGGAAGAAGTTCTGGGGAACTGGACCATGTGGTACTATCCTAGCACTCAAAGCTCCTTGTGACCTGAGCTAGCATACTTTACAGTGGGGAAGTACCAGGTATTGCCCATGAAGATAAGATCTTGAGCCCTAAACTTTACACAATTAAACTTTCAGATAGTAACTGGAATTCTTCATGAAGCCCATGACATAGGCAAGTATTATGCATACTTTTAGAAATAGAGTACTTTATTATAACTACAGATCTCCACCCTAGTGGTCCTATCATTAAATTCATTATCTATGTATCGATCTACATTTTGAAACATTTTTCTTTTTTATAACTTTTTTCTTATTTTTTAAAAATAATTTTCAAAACAAATTTGTGTGTCATCCTTGTGCAGGGGCCATGCTAATCTTCTCTGTATTGTTTCAGTTTTTTAGTATATGTGCTGCTGAAGCAAGCACACTATCTACACTTTTTTGAGATGGAGTCTCACTCTGTTACCCAAGCTGGAGTACAATGGCATAATCTCAGCTCACTGCAACCTGTGCCTCCCGGGTTCAAGCGATTCTTCTGCCACAGCCTCCCGAGTAGCTGGGATTACAGGCATGCACCACCATGCCCAGCAATTTTTTGTATTTTTAGTAGAGATGGTGTTTCACCATGTTGGCCAGGCTGGTCTCAAACTCCTGATCTCAGGTGATCTGTCCACCTTGGCCTCCCAAAGTGTTGGATTACAGGCATGAGCCACCATGCCCAGTCACATTATCAATATATTTTGAAAGAGGACTCATACAAATATAATGTGAAGTCACTGGTATGTTTGATGACTTCAAAGTCTTTCACCAAAAATTCTCAAGAAGGGGATCTTAATCAATCTGCAAAGACTTGCCATTTAAACAATTTTTTTATATTCTCTGACGTAGAGTTGATGACCACCTAAGCAGACAGAAGTCAGACTGGTGTTTGAGTCCCATTTCACTAATACTTAATTGTGAGATCTTGAGAAAGTTCCTTGGTTTGTAAAATGTGGGAAAAAAATTATTCACCTATATCATAAGAACTTTTTAAAAATTCACATGAGATAATGTATGGAAAGTGAAAAAGCATCATATGAAATTGTTGCAATTTACCTACTAAAGAAACTGAGACACAGAGTGAAACAGTTTGGGTCTGTGTTCCCACCCAAATCTCATCCTGAATTGTAATCCGAATTGTAATCCCCACATGTCAAGGGAGGGTCCTGGTGGGAGGTGATTAGATCATGGGGGCGGTTTTCCCATGCTGTTCTCTTGATAGTGAGTTCTCAGGAGATCAGCTTGTTTGACAAGTGTCTAGGACTTCCCCCTTTCTCTCCCTTTTGCCTGCTGCCCTGTAAGATGTGTCCTGCTTTCCCTTTACCTTCAACAATGATTGTAAGTTTCCCAAGCCCTCTCCAACCATGGGAAACTGTGAGTCAATTACACTTCTTTTGTTTATAAAGTACCCAGTCTCAAGAGGTATCTTTATAGCAGTGTTAAAATACACAGAGTCAACAATAATTTGCCCAAAGTCATAATTAGCATAAGAAGAGTCAAGGATGGGTCAGGTGAGGTGGTTCACTCCTGTAATCACAGCACTTTGGGAGGCAGAGGCAGATGGATCACTTAAGGTCAGGAGTTTGAGACCAGCCTGACCAACCTGGAGAAACCCCATCTCTACTGAAAATACAAAAAAAATTAGCTGGGCATGGTGGCTCATGCCTGTAATCCCAGCTACTTGGGAGGCTGAGGCAGGAGAATTGCTCGAACCCAGGAGGCGGAGATTGTGGTGAGCCGAGATTGTGCCATTGCACTCCAGCCTGGGCAAGAGCTAAACTTCGCCTCAAAAAAATAAAAAAAGGAAGAAGAGTCAAGGATGGGCTGGGCACAGTGGCTCACGCCTGTAATCCCAGCTCTTTGGGAGGCTGAGATGGGTGGATCACAAGGTCAGAAGATGGAGACCATCCTGGCCAACATGGTGAAACCCTGTCTCTACTAAAATACAAAAAACAGTGGGGTATGGTGGTGCATGCCTGTAGCCCCAGCTACTCAGGAGGCTGAGGCAGGGGAATTGCTTGAACCCAGGAGGCAGAAGTTGCAGTGAGCTGAGATCACACCATTGCACTCCAGTCTGGTGACAAAGCAAGACTCCATCTCAAAACAAACAAACAAACAAACAAACAAAAAAGAAGGATAAAATATATATATTTTTTATTGCATTTTAGGTTTTAGGGTACAGGTGAAGAACATGCAAGATTGTTGCATAGGTACACACATGGCAGTGTGATTTGCTGCCTTCCTCCCCATCACCTATATCTGGCATTTCTCCCCATGCTATCTCTCCCCAACTCCCCACCCCCGTCCCTCCCCCATTTCCCCCCAACAGACCCCAGTGTCTAGTGCTCCCCTCCCTGTGTCCATGTGTTCTCATTGTTCAACACCCGCCTATGAGTGAGAACATGTGGTGTTTGATTTTCTGCTCTTGTGTCAGTTTGCTGAGAATGATGGTTTCCAGGTTCATCTATGTCCCTACAAAGGACATGAACTCATCGTTTTTGATGGCTGCATAATATTCCATTGTGTATATGTACCACATTTTCCCTGTCCAGTCTATCATTGATGGGCATTTGGGTTGGTTCCAGGTCTTTGCTATTATAAACAGTGCTGCAATGAACATTCGTGTGCATGTGTCCTTATAGTAGAATGATTTATAATCCTTTGGATATATACCCAGTAATGGGATTGCTGGGTCAAATGGAATTTCTATTTTTAGGTCCTTAAGGAATCACCACACTGTCTTCCACAATGGTTGAACTAATTTAAACTCCCACCAACAGTGTAAAAGTGTTCCTATTTCTCCATCTCCTCTCCGGCATCTGTTGTCTCCAGATTTTTTAATGATCACCATTCTAACTGGCGTGAGATGGTATCTCAATGTAGTTTTGATTTGCATTTCTCTAATGACCAGTGATAAGGAGCATTTTTTCATATGTTTGTTGGCCTCATGTATGTCTTCTTTTGTAAAGTGTCTGTTCGTATCCTTCGCCCACTTTTGAATGGGCTTGTTTGTTTTTTTCTTGTAGATCTGTTTTAGTTATTTGTAATCAGCCCCTTGTCAGATGGGTAGACTGCAAAAAATTTTTCCCATTCTGTTGGTTGCTGATTCACTCTAATGACTGTTTCTTTTGCCATGAAGAAGCTGTGGAGTTTGATTAGGCCCCATTTGTCTATTTTGGCTTTTGTTGCCAATGCTTTTGGTGTTTTGGTCGTGAAGTCCTTGCCTACGCCTATGTCCTGAATGGTTTTGCCTATTTTCTTCTAGGGTTTTTATGGTGTTAGGTCTTATGTTTAACTCTTTAATCCATCTGGAGTTAATTTTAGTGTAAGGTATCAGGAAGGGGTCCAGTTTCTGCTTTCTGCACATGGCTAGCCAGTTTTCCCAACACCATTTATTAAAGAGGGCATCCTTTCCCCATTGCTTGTTTTTGTCAGGTTTGTCAAAGATTGGATGGTTGTAGATATGTTGTTTGTTTCCTCTGAGGCCTCTGTTCTGTTCCATTGGTCTATATCTCTGTTTTGGTACCCATACCATGCTGTTTTGATTACTGTAGCCTTGTAGTATAGTTTGAAGTCTGGTAGTGTGATGCCTCCTGCTTTGTTCTTTTTGCTTAGAATTGACTTGGCTATGTGGGCTGTCTTTTGGTTCCATATGAAGTTTAAGGTGTTTTTTTCCAGTTCAGTGAAGAAGGTCATTGGTAGCTTGATGGGAATAGCATTGAATCTCTAAATTACTTTGGGCAGTATGGCCATTTTCACGATATTGATTCTTCCTAACCAAGAACATGGAATGTTTCTCCATCTGTTTGTGTCCTCTCTTATTTCGTTGAGCAGTGGCTTGTAGTTCTCCTTGAAGAGGTCCTTTACATTCCTTGTTAGTTGTATTCCTAGGTATTTTATTCTCTTTGTAGCAGTTGTGAATGGCAGTTCATTCTTGATTTGGCTCTCTTTAAGTCTGTTATTGGTGTATAGGAAAGTTTGTGATTTTTGCACATTGATTTTGTATCCTGAGACTTTGCTGAAGTCACTTATCAGTTTCAGGAGATTTTGGGCTGAGACAATGGGGTCTTCTAGATATACAATCATATCATCTGCAAATAGAGACAATTTGATTTCCTCCTTTCCTATTTGAATACCCTTTATTTCTTTTTCTTGCCTGATTGCTCTGGCTAGAACTTCAAGTACTATATTGAATAGGAGTGGTGAGAGAGGGCATCCTTGTCTAGTGCCAGATTTCAAAGGGAATGCTTCCAGTTTTTGCCCCATTCAGTATGATATTGGCTGTTGGTTTGTCATAAATAGCTTTTATTATTTTGAGATACATTCCATCAATACCTAGTTTATTGAGGGTTTTTAGCATAAAGGGCTGTTGAATTTTGTCAAAGGCCTTCTCTGCATCAATTGAGATAATCATGTGGTTTTTGTCTTTGGTTCTGTTTATGTGATGAATTACGTTTATGGACTCGCATATATTGAACCAGCCTTGCATCCCTGGGATGAATCCTACTTGATCATGGTGGATAAGTTTTTGATGTGTTGTTGCAATCGGCTTGCCAGTATTTTATTGAAGATTTTTGCATCTATGTTCATCATGGATATTGGCCTGAAGTATTCTTTTCTTGTTGAGTCTCTGCTGGGTTTTGGAATCAGGATGATGTTTGTCTCATAAAATGATTTGGGAAGGGTTCCCCTCTTTTTGGATTATTTGGAATAGTTTCAGAAGGAATGGTACCAGCTCCTCTTTGTATGTCTGGTAGAATTTGGCTGTGAACCCATCTGGACCTGGGCTTTTTTTGGGTGGTAGGCTTTTAATTGCTGCCTCAACTTCAGCTCTTGTTATTGGTCTACTCAGGGTTTCAACTTCTTCCTGGTTTAGGCTTGGAAGGATGCAGGTGTCCAGGAATTTATCCATTTCTTCCAGGTTTACTAGTTTATGTGCATAGAGTTGTTTGTAATAATCTCTGATGATGGTTTGAATTTCTGTGGAATCTGTGGTGATATCCCCTTTATCATTTTTTATTGCATCAATTTGGTTATTCTCTCTTTTCTTTTTTATTAATCTGGCTAGTGGTCTATTTTGTTGATCTTTTCAAAAAACCAGCTCCTGGATTTATTGATTAGAAGGATAAAATATTAATTCAAATGACTGGGCATGGTACAGGCCAGAGTTGATTCAGATAAGCAATTTGTTTTGTTGAAGTCAGGATGCATGTGACTAAAAAGCATTAGTCCACTGAGGTAAAAAGGAGCATTTACTAAGTATATAGAGAGACCTCACAATATTGAAGGATGGAACACAAAGAGTTGCTGGGTTTCATTCAAATTGGCCAGAGAACTGGGGAATTCTCAGGGACAGGGTGGTTGTTCCTCTGTGTCCCCCATGTCTTTGCTTCTGAGTCAGCTCCAGCCTCTCCCACATTCTGTCTCTCTTCCTCTGCTCCTTCATCCTGTGTGAGGCACAACATGGCTGTTCTCCCTGGATCTAGATCAGGAAGACCACTGAGTTCCAGCACTCACAATCAATTGGGAATACACACATAAACCAGCCTGGCTTCTCTGAGATAACCTGGGCCATGCAAGTCATTTTTGAGCAAATAATCTGCTCCACCTGGGTCAGGCATGTTTGATGATGGTCCAAGCAGTGACAGGCTTCCCCACACCACCACCATCACCCATCCCTAGAAGTCACATTACCTCATCTTATCTTGTACAGCTGTATCTTCCAGAGAGCCGTGGGTGGCAAGGGTGCTATATTGCAAGGCTGGGTGTTATCACATAAAGAGAGGAACTATTTATAGAGAGAGAGTGCTTTGGATGATTTCATGATGTATTTCAGTTATGAGATTTAAGATCCAAATTTCCTGGTCAACAAAATCAACTCAGTTTAATTAATATTGTATTGGGCTCTTAAGAAACATACATATGTCCACAAGTTATGTCCACAAATCACTGTAATATAAGATAGTCTATGAAAGTTTCTTAGAAATAGTCAAAATTACATGAAAGCATAAAAAAAAAAGAGGTAAGCACTCCTGGAGGAGTCAGAAAGCTTTTACTAAGTGCAATTTGAGACTTGTCTTGAAGCATTCATTTAATTTTCATAGAGAGAGGTGGAAGATGGGGAAGACACACGTGAAGCAGCAGGGAAAGCATGAGCAAAAATTGGAGAAGTGAAATTACATGTACACTCTGAAAGTGTGAACAGTATAGTGCACTGAAGAGCAGCATGCAGGAGGGTAAAGAGGAAACATGTTAATTGACTCATCCCAACTATACACTGGACATTCTCAGGTGACACCTCATTTAATCAGTATTTTGTTTTGTTTTGTTTTTGAGACAAAGTCTCTCTTGCTCACCCATACTGAACTGCAGTGATACCATTTTGGCTCACTGCAACCTCTAACTTCCATCTCCTGCGTTCAAGCAATTCTCTTGCCTCAGCCTCCTGAGTAGCTGGGATTACAAGCACGTGCCACCACACCCCGGTAACTTTTATATTTTTTGTAGACTTCGGGTTTCACCATCTTGGTCAGGCTGGTCTCAAACTCCTGAGCTCGAGTGATCTGCCCACCTCTGCCTCCCAAAGAGCTGGGATTACAGGCATGAGCCACCACACCCAGCCTCACTTAATCCTTTCAACAATCCTTAAGGTAGTCTCTATTGTCTCTGTTTTGCCAGGGTACATGAAGACCAAAGCCACTCCTTCACTGTACCATGTGGGAGCTGAGGGTGAGAACAGATGGAAGGAAGGTCTGCCTACCATCTAAGGAGTTCACACCAGATTCTGAAGGCACTGTGAGGTCGCACAAGATTTCTAAACCAGGAACAGCACAATCAGATCTGAATTTTAGAAAAATAATGCTGGTGGTAATATAGGGATTAGACAGACTATTATTTCTCTGTCTTTTAATTTTAAAAATTATTGAAAACTTACTGCGGGTCAAAATCTTGTTACAAGGCACTGTAGAAAAAAATATTACATAAGCTAGATGTGGCCCCTAATCTCATGAAGCTTATAAATGTCTTCCTCAACATATATACTCTATAAATGATGCTCAACTTACAATGGGATTACATCCCAATAAACCCATTGTAAATGGAAAACAGTGTAACTCGAAAATGCGTTTACAGCCAGGCGCAGTGGCTCACGCCTATAATCTGAGGAGGCTGAGGCGGGTGGATCACGAGGTCAAGAGATCGAGACCATTCTGGTCAACATGGTGAAACCCCATCTCTATTAAAAATACAAAAATTAGCTGGGCATGGTGGCCTACGCCTGTAATCCCAGCTACTCAGGAGGCTGAGGCAGGAGAACTGCTTGAACCCAGGAGGCGGAGGTTGCGGTGAGCCGAGATCGCGCCATTGCACTCCAGCCTGGGTAACAAGAGCGAAACTCCGCCTCAAAAAAAAAAAAAAAAGTAATTTATATATTCTGGAAATATCCCAAACATATCCCTTATCAGATATATGATTTGCAGATATTTTCTCCCATTATATAAGTTGTCTTTTTACCCTGTTGACAGTATCTTTTTGATGCACAAAAGTTTTTAGTTTTCATGGGGTCCACTGTTTGTTTTTATTTTGCTACCTGTGTCTTTGGTATCATATCCAATAAATTGTTGCCAAATCCAATGCCATATTTTCTCCTGCGTTTTCTTCTAAGAGTGGGTCTTACGTTTAGATCTTTGATCCATTTTGAGTTAATTTTCATATATTGTGTAAGGTAAGAATCCGACTTCATTCTTTTGCATATGGCTATGCAGTTTTCCCAACACCATTTGTTACAAAGACTGTCCTTTCCCCATTGGATGGTCTTGGCACCCTTCTTGAAAATCAATTGACCATACGTGCGAGGGTTTATTTCTGGGCTCTCCATTCTATTCCATTGTTCTATATGTTCCTTACACCAGTACTATGCTGTTTTGACTACTGCAGATTTGTAGTAAGTTTTGAAATCAGAAAGTGTGAACCCTCTAACTTTGTTCATCAGTTGTTTTCGCTATTCAGGATCCCTTGAGATTTCTTTCTTTTATTTATTTTTTTCTTTTTTTTGTAGAGACAGGGTTTCACCATGTTGGCCAGGATGCTCTCAATCTCCTTACTTTGTGATGTGCCCGCCTCAGCCTTCCAAAGTGCTGGGATTACAGGCATGAGCCACTGCACCCGGCTGAGATTTCATATAAATTTTAGGATGGGTTTTTCTATTTCTGAAAAAAAAAAAAGAAAAATTGATATTTTCATAGGGATTGCATTGAATCTGTAGACTGGGTAGTATAGTATTTACACAGCACTTGGAATGCACTAAATGCCACTGAATTGTATACTTTAAAATGGTTAATTGTATGTTATGTGAATTTCAGCTTAATTAAAAAGAAAAGATTGGGTGATTACACCTCAAAATCCGATGTAGGGACAGCATGAGGCAACTAGAAGGGAAAGGAGGTTGTAGTTAGAGGGAGGAAGACTGGAGTTTAAGACCTCTAATAGAGAATAGCTGGGGGCAGGTGAAGGTCCCTGGAGTTAAGCAGATAAAAGTGCAGGAAGGGTAGAGTGCTTTAAAGGTAATCCACAAAGACAATGGCTTCTAAAATAGATTCAAGACTGCAGTTTCAAAAGTGTACACACCAAGCTGTGCATGGTGGTCATCACTGGAGTAGGGTGTGGATAGATAAGATTATAGAGGGATTTTATTATAGTACTTTTATTTTATTTTATTTTATTTTTCGAGATGGAGTCTTGCCCTGTCACCCAGGCTGGAGTACAACGGTACGATCTCAGCTCACTGCAACCTCTGCCTCCTGGGTTCAAACAATTCTCCTCCCTCAGCCTCCTGAGTAGCTGAGATTACAGGTACCTGCCACTATGCCCAGCTATTTTTTTATTATTATTATTTTGTATTTTTAGTAAAGACTGGGTTTCACCATGTTGGCCAGGCTGGTCTCAGACTCCTGATCTCATGATCCACCCACCTCAGAATCCCAAAGTGCTGGGATTACAGATGTGAGCCCCCATGCCAAGCCCTATAGTACTTTTGTTAAAAGATAGTTTCACTCTGTTGTCCAGGATGAAGTGTAGTGGCTATTTACAGGTGTGATCATAACTTACTGCAGCCTCAAACTGGGCTCAAGCAATCCTCACACTTCAGCCTCCCTTGTAGCTGCGACTGCAAACATGTGCCATCCTGCAAGGCTAATTTTTTTAGTATTTATTTTTTGTAGATATGGGATCTCACTATGTTGTCTAGGCTCATCTCAAACTCCTGGCCTCATGCAATGTCCTGCTTCAGCCCTCCAGTGCACTGGGATTACAGGTGTGAGCCACCCTGCATGGCCTATTATAGTATATATTTAAGGAGAAAGAATAATAAAAAACATTGTTTTAAAGCTGTAACTTAAAATCTTTAATCTAGGAGAGAAATATTATAAACCAGGTGCCTTTAAAAAAAAATCATCGTAGGAGTGACAGGAAGGTGTTAGATGATAGAGGCATGGACGGATTGGGGGCGGGCATGCCAGCTGGCTTAATCTCTTACTTATTTTCAGAGCAATGGTGTGGCAGTAGCATTTCGAAGCTGGGCGAAGGCCAACCCTGCTCCCAACCCTGCAGTATATGAAGACTGGTAAAGTAAACACCCTTCAATTCAAGACAGCAGCAGGGGAAGCTATGTTCTCGTAAGATATCCAAGTTTCAGTTAAGGCAAGGAGTGGGAGACAAGCTGGGGGTGTAGGATGGTTTGCTCTCCATAAAATGGGGGTTACAGAGAGTATAGCAGAAAGGTGTGAGGAGGGATAAAGCAGTGGGGGAATGAGTTTAGGGAGGCACAAAGTGGTCTGGGGACCAGTGTACAGGATAAGATGGATGAGTGGGGACGCTTACATTTTAGGTACTTGTATGGAAAGGGAATAGGGAAGTTTAATAGGGAAGAGTAGCCCTTATGGGCCTAGAAAGACCTGTGAAACAGGCCTCTTGGGATCTGAGCAGGATGTTGGATTTAACTGAGATGCTATGGATGGCAGAATTTGGGTAAACAACAATCCAAAGACAATACAAAGTCCCAGAGGCAGACAGTAGCATGGATAACTCAAGGGCCCAAGAGCAAGCCAGACAGACTGAAGCAGAAGGTTTGTGTTGGGGATTAGAAGGCTGGCTTCCAGGCCGGGCGTGGTGGCTCAAGCCTGTAATCCCAGCACTTTGGGAGGCTGAGGCGGGTGGATCACGAGGTCGAGAGATCGAGACCATCCTGGTCAACATGGTGAAACCCCGTCTCTACTAAAAATACAAAAAAATTAGCTGGGCATGGTGGTGTGTGCCTGTAATCCCAGCTACTCAGGAGGCTGAGGCAGGAGAATTGCCTGAACCCAGGAGGTGGAGGTTGCGGTGAGCCGAGATCATGCCATTGCACTCCAGCCTGGGTAACAAGAGCGAAACTCCATCTCGAAAAAAAAAAAAAAGAAGACTGGCTTCCAAGGGTGGCGCTGGCTTTTGGAGAGCTAAACTGGGAAAGGAGTGGGACATGATTTATAAGAAACAGGGGATTGTTACGGTTTTTGGAGGAATTGATGAAAATAGCATTTGAAGAACATTAGTGTGAGAAGCATCCATGCAAAGTGGATTGGGTCAGGAAAAATTGGACACTCTGTAGGTTTCAACTATCCAAACATGGTATGGTGGAAGCTTGAACTAGGGAGCAGAAAAAGATGATTTCAAGATAAAACCATACGGAACTCATTTTATGTATGTGGGGTAGGAGAAAAGAGGGTGTTAAAATTTTCAAAATTTTGAGCCTGGCTGATTAGAGAGTTAAGAACATGGGCAGGGGAGAAAAAAGAAACAAAGGAAAATAAGAAAGAAAGAAAGAAAGAAGGAAAGAAAAACAAACAAAAACAAAAAAAAACACAAAACATGAGCAGGGAGCCTGAAAGAAGAGGATCAAAAGAAGAAGAAGAAGAAGAAAAAGAAAGTAGAGGATCAGTGTAGGGAGAAGGAAGGGACAATAAGGAACTTAGTTTGGGACCTAGATTCATTAGACTCTTTTTTTTTTTAGACGGAGTTTCGCTCTTGTTACCCAGGCTGGAGTGCAATGGCGCGATCTCGGCTCACCGCAACCTCCGCCTCCTGGGTTCAAGCAATTCTCCTGCCTCAGCCTCCTGAATAGCTGGGATTACAGGCACACGCCACCATGCCCAGCTAATTTTTTTGTATTTTTAGTAGAGACGGGGTTTCACCATGTTGACCAGGATGGTCTCGATCTCTTGACCTCGTGATCCACCCACCTCGGCCTCCCAAAGTGCTGGGATTACAGGCTTGAGCCACCGCGCCCAGCCAATTCATTAGACTCTTATAGCTAAATGACACTTTGCATCTGGCCATGTGGAACAACTATCACATTTTATAGATGAAAAAATTTGAGTTTGAGAGACAGGAATTTTGGCTCTGCTATTGGCTAGCTATACAAAGTTGACAATTTACTGACCTCTAGGTCTCAGGCTGTAGTTATATCAAGGCTTGAGTGAGGGGGGATCTGCATCCAAGCTCATTCACAAGGCCTGCAGTTCTTGCTGGCTGCTGGCTGGAAACATTGGTTGCTTGCCATGCAGGCCCCTCCAGAGGGCATTCCCAATATGGCAACTGGCTTCCTTCACAGTGAGAGTGTGTGTGTGAGAGAGAAGGTGCTCCAGAAAAAGCCCTAGTTGGTTTATAACCTAATCTCAAAAGTGACATTCCATCACCTTTGCCAAATTTTATTCATTAGAAACAAGTCAATAAGTCCAGCCCATATTCAAGGAGAAGACATTGTACACCAAAAGGCAGGATCACTGGGGACCATGGTACAGGATGCCTGCCACAATATCTGTTATATTCTTAGATATCTATTTTTTGTTGCTTATAACAATACTTGAAACTGGGTTGGTTATTTATTTATTTATTTATTTAGTGATAGGGTCTTGCTGTCTCACCCAGGATGGAGTGCAGCAGCAAATCATAGCAAACTGCAGCGTCAAACTCCTGTGCTCAAGTAATCCTCTGCCTGTCTCATGAGTAGCTGGGACTACGGGTACACAACATCACATCTAAGCTACATTAAAATTGTTAATTTTTTGTTTTATAGAGACAGAGTCTTGCTACGTTGACTAGGCTGGTTTCTAACTCCTCCCAGCCTTAAGCAATCCTCCTGCCTTAGCCTTCCAAAGTGTTGGGATTATAGGAATGAGCCACCACACCTGGCCTGAATCTGGGTAATTTATAAGAAATGAAATTTAATTCCCACAGCTTTAGAGGCTGGGAAGTCTAAGGTTGAGGGGCCAAATCTGGTGAGAGCTTTCTTTCTGGTGACTCTGCAGTGTTCTGAGGTAGTGCAGGGCATCACATGGTGAGTGGGGGAGCGTGCTCTCACATGGTAGCTAGGTCTCTTTTCTTGTTATAAAACCATGAGTTTTTCTCCCTTGATAATCTACTAATCCATTAATCAATGAACTTATTAATCCTCTTAAAGGCCCCACCTCTCAATACTGCCACATGAGGGGTTAAGTTTCAGCATGAGTTTAGAAGGGGACATTCAAACTTATTTTTGTAATTAGTTCACCCATGCTGGGCAATTCAATAAATATTGAATCCACTGAGCTAGGACACACAGAATCTGGGCACAAGGAAGGCAAAAATAACTTTACCTATGGGAAATATTCATGGAAATTTCCATAGGAGAAAATTATGCTTATGCTGATTTTTAAAGAATAAACAGCAGGTTATCAGGGGACAAGACGGGAAAGTTTAAAGGTTATCCAATGATTATAATTTGGATCGGCATTCTTTTGTACTGATTTTTAAGGCTGAGTGAAAATACCACAGACATGAAGAAAATATTTCATAATTTGAAAAATCTCCAATCTTATTAAAATGTAAAATACTGAGCAACTCATAGGATTTTATAATTTGATTTCAAATGTATCTTTAGAAATCCTAATAATCGCCGGGTGCGGTGGTTCAAGCCTGTAATCCCAGCACTTTGGGAGGCCGAGGCGGGTGGATCACGAGGTCAAGAGATCGAGACCATCCTGGTCAACATGGTGAAACCCCGTCTCTACTAAAAATACAAAAAATTAGCTGGGCATGGTGGCGTGTGCCTGTAATCCCAGCTACTCAGGAGGCTGAGGCAGGAGAATTGCCTCAACCCAGGAGGTGGAGGTTGCGGTGAGCCGAGATCACGCCATTGCACTCCAGCCTGGGTAACAAGAGCGAAAACTCCATCTCAAAAAAAAAAAAAAAAAAAAGAAATCCTAATAATCTAACTCAGTGTACTGCATCATTTTTTTTCTTTTTGAAAGAGGGTCTCACTCTGTCAACCAGGCTGGAGTGCAATGGTGCGATCACAACACACTACAACACACTCTCAACCTTCTGGGCTCAGTTGATCCTCCTAGTTCAGCCTCCCCAGCAGCTGGGACTACAGGTGTGTACCAACATGCCCAGCTAATTATTATTTTTTTTTGTGGAGATGGGAGTCTCACTATGTTGTCCAAGCTGTCCTTGAACTCCTAGGCTTAAGCAAGCAATCCTCCCACCTTGGCCTCCCAAAAAGCTGGGATTACAGGCATAAGCCATGGCACTCAGCAGTCTGCCAGATCTTGACAGCCATTTCATTAAACTAGCACTCCTAAATTTCATCTGATTTCTTTTTCTTTTTTTGAGATGGAGTTTCTCTCTTGTTGCCCAGCCTGGAATGCAATGATGTGATCTCGGCTCACTGCAACCTCTCCCTCACTGAGTTCAAGCAATTCTCCTGCGTCAGCCTACTGAGTAGCTGAGATTACAGGTACCTGCCACCACACCTGGCTAATTTTTATATTTTTAGTAGAGATGGGGTTTCACCATGTTGGCCAGGCTGGTCTCCAACTCCTGACCTCATGTGATCCGCCTGTCTCAGTCTCCCAAAGTGCTGGAATTACACGCATAAGCCACCATGCCTGGCTGTTTCATCTGTTTTCTAAAAATATTTTTATGAGCCCAATGACCAACTAAAAACTTATATGTAATAGTTCAGAAACTTCTTTAACAGTACTATTTAGAATGCATCTAGAAAAAACACACAGGCTATTCTCCCATTTTCATGGCCATTATAATTGATAAAGCTGAAAATCTAGTTGTATTTTTTATTGTTAACTTTATGAATTCTGTGAGCTTTGAAAGCCCCCATATTTGCCACACATTCTAGTATCTTCCTGATTTCCTCACATTTTTATTTGGTATTCTAGAAGCTTGAAATGAAGAAGAATCTGAATGAACTTCAAATAAGCAGGTTTGGCAGTTTTCCAAAATGGCAAAAATGACAGAACATGAAGTAGGTTCCCCTACAGCTTCTCTCCTAATAGTAAGGCCATCGCTATAGAATATGTTGTCCCATATTCTCCCCTGCAAATCTGGCTTGCTCACTAAGGCTGTCAGATTACACAGGCTTTGACCCATCTAACCAGGCTCCCCAAGATCTAAGCAACCAGAAGGCAGGAGCAAGCAGCAGTGGAGACCCCAAGTAATGTCAGCTCATACCATCTGGAAGAACATCGATTTTGCTTTTCCAACCATTTTTCTCTAACAATTAAAAGGTTAGTTCATGATTTTATGGCACTATGAGCAGTAAGATGTTGGATCTAAGTGCTCAAAAGACCTGTAGCTCTGCTGTCAGTGGTTTTGGTGCCTGGGAAGCAGGAGGCATGCTGTAACTGACTTGCTCACAGTAAATCACCTCCCACTCAAGAGTGGCTGCTGGCAGCTGGAAATTTGATTTAGGAACCAATATATTGTTAAGCATCATTGTTTTGTGGACAAAGAACAATTCTGAGACTGTTTTTTTAAGCATTCTTGATGTTATACTATTATAGTGTCTCCCATTTTCTATTCATTCACTTTCTTTGAATAGCACTCTTGTCTTAGTAACTAGGAACAAAAATAAATATAAAACATCCCATTTTTGACAGTTCATTTTCACTTTCCTGACTAAAAACTTAAAATTATATAAATTTCTCTCAAATTAGGCATGTTTTGTTTGTTTGTTTTGAGACAGAGTCTCAAAAAAACAGCTCTGTCACCCAAGACAGAGTACAGTGGCATGATCTCAGCTCATTGCAACCTCTCCTTCCTGGGTTCAAGCGATTCTCCTGCCTCAGCCTCCCCAGTAGCTGGGATTACAGGTGTGTGCCACCATGCCCAGCAACCCCTCTCCTTTTTTTGAGACAAGGTCTCACTATGTTGCCCAGGCTAGAGTACAGTGAAACAACTATAGCTCACTACAGCCTTGACCTCCTGGGCTCAAGGGATCTTTCTACCTCAGCCTCCCAAGTAGCTGGGACCACAGGCATACCCCACCACTCCTGGCTAATTTCTGTATTTTTGATAGAGACAGGGTTTCATCCTATTGCCGAGGTTGGTCTTGAACACCTGAGCTCAGGCTATCCATCTGCCTCAGCCTCCCAAAGTGCTGGGTTTACAGGTGTGAGCCATCGTGTACAGTCAATATAAGCATTTTCTTCTTTTCTTTCTTTCTTCTTTTCTTTTCTTTTTTCATCTTTTTTTGTCTTTCTTTTTGAGAGACAACAGTGTCTCACTCTACTGTCCAGGCTGGAGTACAGTGGCACAATCTCGGCTCACTGCAACCTCTACCTCCCAGTTTCAAGTGATTCTCTTGCCTCAGCCTCCTGAATAGCTAGGACTATAGGCACACACCACCACGCTCAGCTAATTTTTCTGTATTTTGTAGAGATGGGGTTTCCTCCTGTTGGCCAGGCTGGTCTTCAACATCTGATCTCAGGTAATCTGCCCACCTCAGCCTCCCAAAATGCTGGGATTACAGGTATGAGCCACTGTGCCTGGCAATTTTTGTATTTTTTAAGTAGAGAAGGGTTTCCACATGTTGGTCAGGCTAGTCTCGAACTGGCCTCAAGTGATCCACCTGCTTTGGCCTCCCAATGTGCTGGGATTACAGGTATGAGCCACTGTACCCAGCCATAGGCATTTTTTTTTTCTGTTGTAGGCTGCTGATTTCCTACAGCCTCCTCCTACATGGAGGAGGAGACAACAAAATGGCCAACACTGATTAAAAAGCATCTTAATTTTAGTATAGATAAGAAGGCACTATAAAGAAATACAACTTCTTTATATGTGAATATGAAATCATCATATTTAAAATTAAAGCTTATTACATTTTGAAAAATGTAATATGTAATGAACACTGGGGTTAAGGAAGTAAAGTGTTTAAGGAGTTCCTCTGGTCCAACATTCAATGTAGACATTCCCTCTGTATCTCTGAACAAATCTAGTGACATACTATCTTTCTGCTCCATGAGACATCCCATTCCATTGTCAGTTAGTTACCTCATGGTCAGGAAGTCACTAGAAGTCTGTGTAGAAGGCACTGTATTGAGTGTTCTGTGAGATTTAAAAAAAAAAAAAAAAAAAAAAATCCAAGCCGGGTGCGGTGGCTCACGCCTATAATCCTAGCACTTTGGGAGGCTGAGGTGGGTGGATCACCTGAGGTCAGGAGTTCAAGACCAGCCTGGCCATCATGGTGAAACCCCATCTTAAAAAAAAAAAAAAAAAGAAAAGAAAAGAAAAAAAAAAATCCGAAGTTTTTGCCCTAAAAAAACTTAATACCTTGTTCACAGAGTTCAGACAATAATATAACAGCTGGGTGTGGTGGCGAGTACCTGTAGTCCCGATACTCAGGAGGTTGAGGTGGGAGGATCGCTTGAGCCCAGCAGTTCTGGGCTGTAGTGCGCTATGCCTATCAGGTGTCTGTACTAAGTTCGGCATCAATACGGTGACCTTCTGGGATCAGGGGACCACCAGTTTGCCTAAGGAGGGGTGAACTGACCCAGGTCAGAAAGGAGCAAGTCAAAACTCCCATGCTGATCAGTAGTGGGACTGTGCCTGTGAATAGCCACTGCACGCCAGTGAGACCCTGCATGAGACCCTGTCTCAAAAGAGAGAGAGAGAGAGAGAGAGAGAGAGAGAGAGAGAGAGAGAGAGAAAGAGAAAGAGAAAGAGAAAGAAAAAAAAAAGAAAAAAGAAAGAAAGAAAGAAAAATAGGCAGGGCACGGTGGCTCACGCCTGTAATCCTAGCACTTTGGGAGGCCGAGGTGGGTGGATCACCTGAGGTCAGGAGTTCAAGACGAGCCTGGCCATCATGGTGAAACCCCATCTTTATTTATTTAAAAAAAAAAAAAAGAAAGAAAGAAAGAAAGAAAAGAAAAATAATATAACAACATCAGACAAGAAATTCAAAGGGCATGCTGTAACAGGATGTTTTAGACTGGATTAAAAAAAAAGAAAGAAAGAAAGAAGAAAGAAATTCAAAGGGCATTAGAAAGGCACCAACCAAACCTCATGGAAACTCAGAGGGAGAGACGACAAGATAGCCTGTGTGGCTGAGGGAACCACTGGTCTTCCTAGCTCTGTCTGCACTGATGCTAATTTATTTCATGTACCTGTCAGAGCTTGATATATTCTTCAGTGAAAGTTATCCAAGGAGGTGGTATAGCTAAAGGGCTTGGCTTTTGGCATTAGACATGTTTGGATATGAATGTGGACCCTCTCTGTCTAGCCAGATGACCTTGAGCAAATTACATAACCTCACTGTACTTCTGTTTTCTCATCTGTAAAATGGGCATAGTAAGACCTATCTGCATGAGCAGTTTACTGAGGATTAAACAACAATATAAAGTACATGAGCATAGTGCCTGGTACTTGGTGTTTAAAGATGGTAGCTTTTGCTTTTAGTTTTTTCCATTTCCCTTGTGATTTTTCACCAATCTTTCTCTAGAATTTTTATCATTACTAATAATACATTTTCCCCCCTAAATCTCCTCACCTTTATGGCTTTCCTCCTTCAAACCACCTAGTTTTCATTCTCCTGTACAATGTGCTGTCTAGAACTTTACAACAACACAACTTTTCTCGAAAACAGAAAAGCTACAACAAGGATCTGACCAAACATAGTAAATGAAACTGATACCTCCCTGCTGACCTATACTTTTACTATTGCAATCCAAATTGGATTCAAGTTTTGTTTTGTTTTAAGCAATTCTGTGCCTTCATTGGTTCATGGCAGGCTTGTGGTTAACTAATATTTCTAGGTAGTATGTAAGCTGTCAACAATCAAGCTTCTTGTGTCTTTTACTTGAACAACTGATTTTTTGAACCTAAATACCTTTTTGTTTCTCTCTCTCGTGTAGACCTGGACTTTTGGTTGCAAGTGACAGAAAGCTAGCTAGATTTACCTTAGATAAAAAAGAAAAATTTCTTTGTGTGGATAACGGAAGAACAAGAAAAATGGGACTACTGGAATGCTGACCCACCCCTTATGATGACAAGTGGTGGGTTCATCTTCTCACATCAGTTTCTTCTGGGACCCCAGTTACTGGCAGCTCCTGACTCATATTGTCATAAGCTGAGCCAGAGAAGAAATGAGTCCCTCTTCAAGTCCTCCTTCCTGCAACCATGTATTAATAGAAAAATCCCAGGGAGCCAGGCGCGGTGGCTCAAGCCTGTAATCCCAGCACTTTGGGAGGCCGAGGCGGGTGGATCACGAGGTCAAGAAATTGAGACCATCCTGGTCAACATGGTGAAACCCCGTCTCTACTAAAAAAAAAAATTAGCTGGGCATGGTGGCACGTGTAATCCCAGCTACTCAGGAGGCTGAGGCAGGAGAATTGCCTGAACCCAGGAGGCGGAGGTTGCGGTGAGCCGAGATCGCGCCATTGCACTCCAGCCTGGGTAACAACAGCGAAACTCCGTCTCAAAAAAACACAAACAACACACACACACACACACACACACACACACACACACACACACACACAAAGAAAGAAAGAAAAATCCCAGGGAAAGAATGGTTTGAATCAAACATGTGCCAATCATTATTGAGCTGCACCGACTCCCAAGATTGGGCAAGATTAGAAGTTGTCAGCCCTTATACCAATTACTTAGTCTGGTTGGCCCAGGTTATGATGATAGCTCACAGCAGAACTCAGGGTATAGCAGGGGGAAAGTACTTCCAGAGGAATAGAAAATACATTTTCTGAAAGAAATGGAGGTGGTTTACAGTTAAGTCACTTAGCCATGTACAGCTAGGACTGACTGAGGTCTTTAACTGCTATTATACTATAGGTGACTGGATAATCTTTTTTTTTTTTTTTTTTTTTTTTTTTTTTGAGACAAGGTCTTTCTCTTTCAACTACCAGGCTGGAGCAAAATAGCACCATCTCAGTTCACTGCAACTTCCACCTTCTGGGTTCAAACAATTCTTGTGCCTCAACCTCCCAAGTAGTTGGGATTATAGGCAAATGCCACCATGTCCAGCTATTTTTTATTTTTATTTTTTCGTAAAGATGGAGTTTCACAATATTGGCCAGGCTGGTCTTGAATTCTCAGTGCTAGGATTACAGATGCCAGCCACTGCACCTGGCCTGATAATCTTTTTGAGTCCTATACAAAAAGATTATTTTTGTGAAAGAAAGTTGTTTTTGTTTCTTCTCCCCATTTTGATAAAGAACTAATCTTTTTATTGTCTTTATTTCCTGGATTTTTCTCCCTCCAGTTACAAAGAAGGCAAATTTAGATTGATAAAAAGGTTAACAAGCAAACTTGCAAAACATCAAATTAAATGACAAAGTAATCTTAAAAGTCTCATTCAATAAAATGCAGCCTGCAGTTACCATTATCAACACTCATTTAGGAAGCAGAATTAGCTCATGTGACAACATCCCGGCCACATTATTAAAGAATATAGAGTAAACCACAATTCAAACCCAACAAGACTCAACTTCAGAGCTCCCATTTTCTTTTTTTTTCTTTTTTTTTTTTTTTTGAGACGGAGTTTCACTCTTGTTACCCAGGCTGGAGTGCAATGGCACGATCTCAGCTCACCGAAACCTCCACCTCCTGGGTTCAGGCAATTCTCCTGCCTCAGCCTCCTGAGTAGCTGGGATTACAGGCACGCACCACCATGCCCAGCTGATTTTTTTTTTTTTTTTTTTTTTTTTTTTTAGTAGAGACGGGGTTTCACCATGTTGACCAGGATGGTCTCGATCTCTTGACATCGTGATCCACCCACCTCGGCCTCCCAAAGTGCTGTAATCCCCGCGCCCGGCTAGAGCTCCCATTTTCTAAGCTGTCAACCAAAATTTTAGGCTGGCCGCCAGGTAGCTATTTTGAGATAGAGAGATACAAACCTATCTTACAATATATTATCCAATAAACAATATACTTGCATCAGAAAATGCAAGTGAAAATGAAATTAATGTCACAAGGATTTACTAACTTCTAAAGCAAGCTCATGGATCTGTCCATTGTTTATTCTAATCATCTGTGGTGTTATGCTATATACATTGGTTTTTATCCATAATTCCTGGTTCATAACTCCTATAGCCCTTGTTACAATCTTCTGTTATAATGTGAGGTGTGTTAAGCCTCAAGAGCAGGCCTCTGACCTTCTCCTGCACTCCTTTCACCTGCCCTAAGGCAGGACTCTAATCTTCTATCTTTCTGATTGTGGGTTTTAAGAGCTTTCTCAGAAAGGGTTTGCCTATACCCTGGGGGAAGGAATGCTGATGTCAAGAAGCCTCCATAGACACCCAAGAGAACTGAGTTCAGAGAACTTCTAGATAGCTGAACACATGGAGGTTCCTGGAGAGTGGCCGGCCCAGGGCAGGCATGGAAGTTACACGTCCCTTCCCCCACATCTTGCCCTATGTGTCTCTTCATTGGCATCCTTTATAAGAAATCAGTAAACATAGGTACGTGTTTCCCAGAGTTCTCTGAGCCACACTAGCAAATTAATTGAACTCAAAGAGGAGGTCATGGAAACCTCAACTTGAAGCCTGTAGGTCAGAAGTTCTGGAGGCCTGGACTTAATGACTGGAGTTGGGGGTAGGCAGTCTTGAGGACTGAGCCCTCAACCTATGGGTTCTGACAGTATCATTGGGTAGACAGCGTCAGAACTGAATGAGAACACCTAGCTGGTGTCTCCGGCTTGGTGCATGGGGAAAAAAACAAAAAAACAAAATAAAACAAACCCACATTTGGTCACAGAACTCTTCTTGTGTTGTTGATTGTTGTTGTGGTGTGAAAGTAGAAAAAAATCATAAATTTTATCCTACATATCACCTAAGTTACATTTAACTTGTAAAACTGGATTCTTGCTTTGGCCTCTTACAGAGGTTTCTGAAGCTGTCCTCTTAAATCAACAGTGTGTAATTTGTTGTTTCTGGAAGTAATAAAAGACATCAGTGTATGCTTATGACTTGGTTATTGCAGAAATCTCCCAAGTCACTCAGAAGAGGGAAAATGCTGACCCTCATCTACTGGCATACAGGGCTACTGAAACGAAAATAGGAAAAATGTTTTTCTTTTCCCTTACATGTGGATTTTAATCTAGACTCTATCACCCTTTGTTTGCCGTGCACACCATTCCATAGGTTGAATTATCCTGTGGACAAAGATACAGGTGACAGATATGAGCCAGTGCTAGGATGCAGGGCACCTCTAGACTGAAATGGCATGGAACCCTATTGACCTACTGCTACATTTTGTGAAAAGAATTAAACATGACAATAAATAAAATGATTTCTCATCTGAGGTGAAAGCCAATCCAGGTAAAGAAATTATAACTCCATTTTGCTGTATATTACATGCAACAAGGCTGTATAAAATAAAAGAAAAAAAATTAAATAAAAATTAAAAGAAAGAAATTACAACGCCAGGCTGGAGCAGTGCCTCACGCCTGTAATCCCAGAATTTTGGGAGTCCAAGGTGGGTGTATCACTTGAGGTCAGGAGTTCAAGACCAGCCTGGCCAACATGGTGAAAACCTATCTCTATAAAAATATAAAAATACAAAAATTAACCAGGCATGTTGGCACATACCTCTAATCCCAGGTACATGGGAGGCTGAGGTACAAGACTCTGCCTCCAAAAACTTTTTTAAAAGAAAAAAAAATTACTCCAAAAACTTGTATATGTGTGCGTTTGAGACAGAGTCTTACTGTGTTGCCCAGGCTAGAGTGCAGTGGCACAGTCTTGGCTCACTGCAACCTCTGCCTCTGGGTTTCTTTTTTTTTTTTTTTTTTTTTTTTTTTTTTTTTGAGACGGAGTTTCGCTCTTGTTACCCAGGCTGGAGTGCAATGGCGCGATCTCGGCTCACTGCAACCTCCGCCTCCTGGGTTCAGGCAATTCTCCTGTCTCGGACTCCTGAGTAGCTGGGATTACAGGCACGCGCCACCACGCCCAGCTAATTTTTTGTATTTTTAGTAGAGACGGGGTTTCACTATGTTGACCAGGATGGTCTCGATCTCTTGACCTCGTGATCCACCCGCCTCGGCCTCCCAAAGTGCTGGGATTACAGGCTTGAGCCACCGCGCCCGGCCTTGCCTCTGGGTTTCAAGTGATTCTCATGCCTCAGCCTCCTGAGTAGCTGGGACTGCAGCTAATTTTTGACTTTTCGTGTGTGTGTTTTTAGTAGAGATGAGGTTTCACAGTGTTGGCCAGGCTGCTCTCGAACTCCTGACCTCAAGTGATCTGCTCTCGTTGGCTTCCCAAAGTACTGAGATTACAAGTGTGAGTCACCTGCTCCGGCCAGGATTTTAATAAAGCAAATAAATACGCAGCAAATAAAGGAGTATCTGTTAGGCTTTTTATATCTATTCAGTTAAAAGAGAGAACAGTATATAGTCTAAACTCAGCTCACTGCAACCTCTGCCTCCTGGGTTTAAGTGATTTTCCTGTCTCCACCTCCCAAGTAGCTGGGATTACAGATGCCTGCCACCATGCCCAGTTGTTTTGTTGTTGTTGTTGTTGTTGTTTTGTTTTTGCTTTTTTTTTTTTGAGATGGAGTTTCGCTCTTGTTACTCAGGCTGGAGTGCAATGGTGCGATCTCGGCTCACTGCAACCTCCGCCTCCTGGGTTCAGGCAATTCTCCTGCCTCAGCCTCCTGAGTAGCTGGGATTACAGGCACGCACCACCATGCCCAACTAATTTTTTTGTATTTTTTTTTTTAGTAGAAATGGGGGTTCACCATGTTGACCAGGATGGTCTCGATCTCTTGACCTCGTGATCCACCCGCCTCGGCCTCCCAAAGTGCTGGGATTACAGGTGTGAGCCACCACGCCCGGCCAGTTTTTGCTTTTTTTTTTTTTTTTTTTTTGAGACAGGGTCTTGCTCTGTCACTCAGGCTGGAGTTCAGTAGTACTATCCCAGCTCACTACAGCCTCAACCTCCTGGACTCCTCAAGTGATTCTCCTGCCTCAGCCTCTCAAGCAGTCAGGACTACACGTGCATACCACCATGCTTGGCTAATTTTCGTATTTTTTGTACAAACAACATTTCACCATGTTGCCCAGGCTGGTCTTAAACTATTAGGCTCAAGGGATCCTCCCACATCAGCCTTCCAAAGTGCTGGAACTATAGGCATGACCCACCATGCCCAACCTTATCTATTATTTTTTTCTATTTAGTTAAAAGAACAGTATGACTTACCCTTATCAATCATCTAATTCACTCAATCTTTCATATCTATTGGCACAACAGCATATGAGTTTGAATCAATGGACCAAGGTGACCTAAGTAGCAACAGTACTGTATCATTTTAACTTAGGGCTCCATTTAATGATAGCATTTTTGCTGGTACTACCTGCATATTAGTGTATGAGTAACCTGACTCGGCAAAATAATCAAAACCCCAAACCCCAAATTACATCATTCTCATTAGACAGCTATCATTCCATTGAAGTTACACTTCGTTGCCTATATGTAGTATAGTTTTCTTTTTTTTATATTATATATATATTTTTTTCTTTTAACAAGGACAGCTTGGAAGTTAGAAGCCATAATTTTTTTTTTTTTTTTTTTTTTTAAGATGGAGTTTCACCATGTTGGCCAGGCTAGTCTCGAATTCCTAACCTCTAGTGAGCCACCCACCTTGGCCTCCCAAAGTGCTGGGATTACAGGCATGAGCCACCACGCCCGCCCTGTAGTATAGTTTTCAAGGCTCTATTATATTCATGTAAAGCTAGCATTATTCTTTAAATCTGAGTACACAAATACTAATTATGTGGGCACATAAATTTTGTTGAGTTGCTTCATGGTGTAAATGACGTTGGCTTAGGCCCCAGTCCAGTATCATCCACTTAAAGAGAGGTCAACATTCAACTGCTCCTCACTCGACCCTGTACAACTTCCCATTTCTCCCAGCCTACTGATACTACTCTGTTAAAGGTTATAGAAAAAATTCTTCCCAGGCCCTTACCATTCTCCATAAATGACTACAACGGCTTCTCATGTGCTCTCCCTGCCAAAAACAAGAGTATTTTATCTTCCCAGCCCCACTTTCTCACCTGTTCTAAAATGTAAATCATTTCCCTGATTGAAACCTTTCCAGTGCCTTTGGTATATAAATCCAAACTTTTTTCCTTTAAAGATCGACAACAGTTTATTAGTTACACATTACCCAAGACAAGAGGAGGAAAGTAGTATAAGCTACACAGGCTCGCATAGAGACTGCACTTGGGAGCAGAGAGAACAAACAGGGGGTCTGAGGAAGGTTTTGTAGTATCAAGGTGAGATGGGCTGGGTGTGGGCTCATGCCTGTAATCCCAACATTTTGGGAAGTTAAAGTGGGAGGATTGCTTGATCCCAGGAGTTCAAGATTAGCTCTATAGCAACATAGTGGAACCCCGTGTGTACAAAAAAATTTTTAATTATCCATGGTGGTGCACACCTGTAGTCCTAACTATTCGAGAGGCTGAAGTGAGACAACTGCTTGAGCCTAGGAGTTAGAGGCTGCAGTGAGCAATAATCATGCCACTGCACTCCGGCCTGGGAAACACAGTGAGACCCTGTCTCTTAGGAGGAGAAAAAAAAAAAAAGAAAAGAAAGTGAGATGCTCCTTGAATTTCAAAACAAAATGTTATTGGTTTGTCTGAATAATTCTGTGGGCTGGCAGAGAACTAAAACACAATATACTCCTAAATGTTTAGACTACAATAATATACTATATAATGCTACAATGCCATAATCTACTATATACAGTTGTACTTAATACGGTAAATATTCACTTGATGTCATCCATAGTTCTTGGAAACTGTAACTTAAGTCAAACCATGTACTGTATAACAAAATCAATTTTGCCAGAGACTAATTGATTTAAATAAGAGTTAGAGTCCTATGGCATATAGTTCCTGTAGCATTGATAAACCCAAACTCAATATGAGATTAGAGTTTACCAATGATTTGCCATTTGCCAAAATCAGAATAGCTTTTCCAACCTGTTTGAGGATATGACAACCCTGATCACTCATTCCATTTTGGAATAAGCACCCTCTTTCTTGAATAGCACAGGATTACACTATCATGATTTTCTTTGGCTTCTTGGTCTTCTCTGCTGCTGTCTTTTCTCTCTGGCATTCTCTAGATCCTATGCTTTGACCCTTTTCTTGTATACCTCAACAATTCCTTAATGATCATGTCTGTAGGAAAGGCTCCCAAATTTACACCCAAAAGGTCCCAGATCTCCCCATTTTTAAGGCCTCTGGACCATTTTTACCGGCTATTTCTTTCTTTTTTCTTTTCTTTTCTTTTTTTTTTTTTTTTTGAGATAGAGTCTCGCTCTGTTGCCAGGCTGTAGTGCAGTGGCGTGATCTCAGCTCACTGCAATCTCTGCCTACCGGGTTCAAGTGGTTCTCCTGCCTCAGTCTCCCAGGTAGCTGGTACTACAGGTATGTGCCACCACACCCGGCTAATTTTTGTATTTGCAGTAGAGACAGGGTTTTACCATGTTGTCCAGGATGGTCTCGATCTCTTGACCTCATGATCCACCCATCTTGGCCTCCCAAAGTGCTGGGATTACAGGCGTAAACCACTGCACCGAGCCAATCCTGAATATTTCTTCAACAGCTCAAACTCTGTATCAGAGCAGCCTCAGGCCTGGTGTGGTGGCTCATGTCTATAATCCCAGCATTTTCCAAGTCCAAAGTGGGTGGAATACTTGAGTCCAGAAGCTTAAAACCAATCTGGGCAACATGGCAAGACCTATCTTCACAAAAAATACAAAAAAATTAGTCAGGCATGGTGCTGCACCAGTAGTTCCAGCTACTCCAGAGGCTGAGGTGGGACGATCACTTAGGCTCAGGAACTGGAGGTTGCAGTGAGCCGAGATTGTGCCTCTTCACTTCAGCCTGAGCAACCGAGTGACATGTTGTCTCACACACACCCAAAAAGCAAAAAACTCCAAGCTCATCTTATTCCCTCCAAACTGAGTCCTTGTATTTCTATCTCTGTTTACAGCTCCAGAATTCTCCCTGTTGATAAGCTTACTATTGCCAAATCATGACACCTTCTCATCTTTGAAAGTCAAGTTACCTCTACTCTCTCTGTGCCTTTTCCCTCCCATCCATTCTGAATTCCCTTAGTAATTTTATTAATAATAATTATTATTTGAGACAGAGTCCAGCTCTGTTGCCCAGGCTGGAGTGCAGCGGCGCGATCACAGCTCACTGAAACCTCTGCCTCCTGGGTTCAAGCAATTCCATTGCCACCACCTCTCAGGTAGCTGGGACTACATGCATACACTAGCATGCCTAGCTAATTTTTGCAGTTTCTTCTTCTTTTTTTTAAATTTAAGACAGAAATAAAGATGGGGTTTCATGTTGGCCAGGCTGGTCTTGAACTCCTGACCTCAGATGATCCACCCACCACAGCCTCCCAAAGTGCTACGATTACAGGCATGAGCCACCACGCCCAGCCAATTTTTGTAGTTTTAGTAAAGACAGGGTTTTGCTGTCGGGCAGTCAGGTTTCACTACGTTGGGCAGGCTGTCGAACTTCTGGCCTCAAGTGATCCATCCACCTCAGCCTCCCAAAGTGCTAGGCCACCATGCCATCACTAGGCTACCAAGTAAGCCACCATGCCCGGTCCCCTTAGTACTAAAAAAAAAAAAAAAAAAAAACCACCACCAAAAAACCCCCACAAAACTGCTGTAAGAGTTTCCTTCACTTCTAAACTTTCTACCTCTTTTCAATCCCATCCACTGGTGCCAGAGTAATCTTTTAAAAAAACGTATTTTTGGCTGGGCACGGTGGCTCACGTCTGTAATCCCAACTCTTTGGGAGACTGAGATGGACGGATCACAAGGTCAGGAGTTCAAGACCAGCCTGGCCAAGAAGGTGAAACCCCATCTCTACTAAAACCATAAAAATTAGTCAGGCGCAGTAGCAGGTGCCTGTAATCCCAGCTACTCAGGAGGCTGAGGCAGGAGAATCGCTTGAACTAGGGCAGCAGAGATTGCAGTGAGCCGAGTTCACGCCACTGCACTCCAGCCTGAGTGACAGAGTGAGACTCCATTCTCAACAAAAACAAAAATAAAAAACAAGACATACAAACAAAAAAACCAAAACCCGTATCTTTTGAGTATATCATGTTCCTGTTTATATGGTTCCAGAATAAAATCCAAGTTCCAACGTCATCCTTTTTTTTCTCCCTCCCTCCTTCCCCTCCCCTCTCCAGTGTCATCTTGATGTCCCCTAATCTACCTTTTCAATCTCATTTGCAGCCATACCCCTATGATGGAACCAGAAAGGTTACTCACAATTCTCTAAACCCACCTACTTCTGTGCCTTCTCTCATCTGTTTCCCTTGCCTGGAACACTGGAACATCTGCTCTCAAAATCACCTAACAAGTGAGTTTAGTGAAACAGGAAGCACCTTTGGAATGGCTTTTCTCAAAATCACTCTGTACCTTTCCCCAGCAGCCTTTCTCTCACTTAGCTGCAATCATCTCTTCCTTCCACTAGGTCTTTGCAACGTTTTATTTGCATCTGTCAACAATTTAGTTATTTTGTATCACTGTCTTATTTCCCCTGCAAGATTGTAAACAAGGTTTCAAATGTATTCATTGCTATTTTCCCTCTTCCACCAGAGAGGGTCTAGTGAAATTGCTGTGCTTTTAAATGTTCTGAATAGACCAGTTGTTTTTTTTTTTTTTTTTTGAGATGGAGTCTTGCACTGTCGCCCAGGCTGGAGTGCAGTGGCAGGATCTCGGCTTACTGTAATCTTCGCCTCCTGGGTTCAAGTAATTCTCCTACCTCAGTCTCCCGAGTAGATGGAACTACAGGCGTGCGCCACCACGCTCAGCTGATTTTTTTTTGTATTTTTAGTAGAGACGGGGTTTCACCATGTTGGCCAGGATGGTCTCCTGACCTCGTGATCCGCCCACCTTGGCCTCCCAAAGTGCTGGAATTACAGGCGTGAGCCACCGCGCCCGGCCCTGAATAGAACAAAACTTTCAAGAAATGAAAGATAGAAAGCCAAGACAGAGCTGAGCAAAATAAGGAAAAACAAAATCAGGAATGTATCCACAGCTCCTGATTTCTACTGAATACTCTCTCATCTGAGAGACTACAGTTTAGTCTCCAAGATATCCTCCTTTCCACTTAGGAAGGCCGCTTTCTTCCTTTCATATTTGGTGATTTATTAATCAACCACAGTGCTGCTTAAAGTACACAGAGTGTTCAGAAGAATGAAGGGCGGGGGGGGGGAGAAGGGTCCTAATATTAAAGACCTTAACTCTGGAAGGATGTGCCAATTCAAATTCCATTTGTGCTATGTGTCTGGGTTGCAAAGCGTAGCACGAGAGAACTTGGGGTCTCTGATAACGATCACTAGTGCTAAGGCATCTAAAAACGGTGGAAATAAATTAAAAGCTATATATATCATCTTCGTCCCCCTAGTAAAAAAGTCTGTTGTGGAGTAGAAAAATTAAAACGATCGCAAAAATGACACCTAGGAGATTGAAATAATGCACGCTTGTCACATCAGTAATCCCCTCGCCAACTCTGGTCCTATTTGGGACTGACTGCACCAATCCTTTTTAAAAATGAAAACAAAAGCCCTATTCCTTTAAAAAATTTCCACTGCACCATATTGCAACGTATGAGCACTGAGGACATTTTCACAACCCCTTTTGACACTCGAACACTGGGCAGGTCGTTTCTGGCCACGAGGAACTCGCTTCCCCAAAGGAGCACCGCATCCCCGAGTGCTGGCGCCTCAGCCTGAAAGGCCTGTCCCCAGGGTGGATTACAGGCCTCACAAAGCCAAGGGAGCTCGACGGGAAGGCTCCGACGCGCCCACAGGCTTCCCCCACGCCCACTGTAGGCCGCAGAGGGGTCGCGCCACCTCAGGCCCAGGACAGATCTCAAACGCGGCCAGCGTGGAGCCCGACTCCGCTCACCACGCTCTGGGCCCCGCAGCGTGAGCGTAGGCGCCCGAGAGGCGGGCGCGGGGGTGGGGGGAGGTCGGGCTGACGGCGTGCTCTGACCCAGCCTCCTCCCTCTCCCGGCCCACACCCGCGGGGCCGCCCTCCGCCTGCCCGGGAGCTGCGGGTGGCGGGAGGGCGGGAAGCAGCCGGCCAGTCTGCACCTGCATGACCCGGTCGCGCGCCGCCCCCTCCCCTTTTTCTCCCGGGCTCATTCCTCCTTCCTCTTCCGCCCCCTCCCTTCTCTCCGGGCGACAGCCGGGCTCCACCCCGCTCGCGCGGCTGTCCGGCCGGCTGTGATGTCACCAGGCCACGCCCCCTGCTGTAAATACTGGCGTCGGCGGCACCGCCTTCTCACATTCTCAGGCTCCCGTCGCGGCCGCCGGTTTACCTTTTTTTTCTCCTGTCGTCGCCTTTTCTGCCTCTTCTCATCCTTTCTCTCTCGGCTGTTCTGCGGTGTGACGAGTCGGAATCCTCTCGCCACCCAGCCCGCGCCTTTCTTCTTTTCCTTGCGCTGTTCTATTTCTCTCCTTCGGCCGCCGCCGCCACTGCTGCACAGCTGGTGTCGGTGCCGCGCTTTTACCCCCACGTCGTTCCCGCAGCCTATGGCCCAGGCCGCCTTGGGTATTTCTGCTCAAGGTAACCACATCCCTCTTTAAAAATTCCGCCAAAAAAGAGAAGACGCTTTACCCGACTCTTTGGGCCGTTATCTCACGTGAGTACCGAGCCAAGGGGTGCAGGAGGGTCTGGGACGCGGGGTCGACCTCGGGGGGCTCCGGTTGGGCCCCGCCGCCCACAGGCGTCCCCGCAGTGCCCCGCGGCCGGCCGCCTCGAACATGGCGGCGGCGGCATGTGTGGCGGCTGTCGGTGCCCCCGGCGGCGGCGGAGGCGGGCCGAGCCACGGGACCTTCGGGCGACCGCTGGACGCTCGGCCGACCCGGAGCCACCGCGGTTGGGGCGAGGGGGCGTGTACGAGTGGGGCCGCGTGTGGGGGTCTTGCCGCCGGGGGTCGTCGTTCCTTCTGGCGGCGTGCGGCCCCCACCCCTCTCCCGTGGTGCATTGCTGTTTCCGGGGAGGGGGCCCGGCCGCAGCCCTTAGGGGCCGGGGTCCCGCAGCCCCTACTGCGCTCTGCGCCGCCTCCGCCTTCGTCTCCCGGAGCCCGGCTGGCGGGCGGGCGGCGCCGTGGGCTGCAACGGCTGGGGTCCTGGTTATGAATGGAGCGGGGCGGGCCCCGCGTCGGCCGCTGGTGACAGCTGCAGAGGAAGTCGTATTTCCTGGGGGGTGTGGGGAGCGCGCTCCCCCTCTGGTGGAGGAAAGTTGACGCCACTTGGGGCCTGGCGGCGGGGAAGTCCCGGTGTCAGGTAGCGAGCGACAGGCCTTTGGCCCCTTCTGGAAGCCTCGGGCTGCTGCTCCGCCCCTGCGGCGCTCCTGATTGGGTCAAGTCGCCTTCACTCACCCCAGTCACCTCCTGGGGCCTGAGGATTAGTCACCATGGCTTCGTTTTTCCGTCCGCGCCACGATTCCTGGGCTGAAAGGGAGATTGGTAGATGAGTGGCTTATCAAGTACTGTCTTTATTGCCAACAGTTATTGGTGGTGACGTGTCCTAACCCTTAACAATGTATCTCTCCTGAACGTGTGTTTCGTAGACTTAAGTTGTTGATTCGGAAACACAAAACAGTCCGGAACACAGTTTACTGTCCCAAGGTGTTTCAGCACATTTAACTGGATTTCTTGGTGGCATCTTGGTTATGTTCGTTCTGTGTCCCGTCGTGTTTCTATCGTGATTTCCCAGACTGGGTGATAATCTCAGGGACTCCAAGGAGGGAGAATTGCTGTGTACTCAGCAAAGGTTGTTGTAGAAATACATCAAAGCACATCAAACACAGCAAGGGTTGGCAGAAGTATGGCTCTTGATTGTCTAGAAAGGCCGTCATAATTCATTAATTTCTTTTACATATATGAGAGCGTGCATATGCTGATCATGAAGAGAAAGCCCAAGGAGTTTAAGTAGGAAAGATAGAGTCCAAAAGAAAATGATTATCGGTGGTGATAAGTGAAGTCAAGTAGTCAGTGCCTTTCTCCCCCAAGGTTTCATTACTTACATTTCCAAACGGAAGGTAGAATGATACCTCTATCTAGTTTTTGCAGTTAACGTTTTGCCTTATTTGTTGATGCATTTCAAAGTAAGTTGGAGACGCCAGAACACTTCACCCCTCGAACTTTAGTATGTGCATGTTAAATAGGGCTCAGTACCGCTTATTTATTTTTTAGGTCTTAGAGGGTAAAGTTCACATCAGTATGAATCCACAATCTTAAGTATGCAATTTGATAAGCTTTGACAAATACAGCTGTGTAACCTAAATCTCTTACCAAGATATAGAACATCGCCAACACCCTTAAAAGTTTTGGTTTTTCAGGTTGTATCCCACTAACCACAGAGCCAACCACGATCTTGATTTTTTTAAAAAGGCCAGACTTTTCGCTTGTTCTAGAATTTCTATATAAATGGACTCATACAGTATACCTTCTTCGGTGTAAAAGGCCTCTAACTCAGCACATTTTTAATATTCCTGTTGCCTTTATCAGTAGATTGTGTTGCTCAGCAGTAGTCCATTAGGTGACTCTCCGATGCTTGTTTTTTTTTTTTTTTAATCAACTTTATTTTGGCATATTTTAGTTGCACAGCAATCGCAAAGATACAGTTTCTGTATACTTTCCACCCAGTTATTTTATTAGTAACATTTTACATTATTACAGTACATTTGTTAAAACTAAGAAACTAGGCTGGCTGAGATCCCAACACTTTGGGAGGCCCTGGCAGGCAGATCACAGGTCAGTGACCAGTTCGAGACCAGCCTGGCCAATATGACGAAACCCCGTCCCTACTAAAAATACAAAAACTATCCAGGCATGCTGGTGGGCGCCTGTAATCCCAGCTACTCCCAGGCTGAGGCAGGAGAATTGCTTGAACTTGGGAGGTGGAGGTTGCAGTGAGCAGAGATTGGGTATTGCACTCCAGCCTGAGCAACAGAGCAAGACTCTCTCAAAAAAAAAAAAAAAGAAAAGAAAAAGAAACGGACATTGGCACTATTAACTACATTCGGGACTTGCCAGTTTTTCTTTAATGTCTTTTCTGTTCCGGAATCCAAGTTACCACATTGTATTTAGTTGCCATGTCTTCCCCAGTTTTCTTTTGTCTGTGACAATTTCTCTGTTTTCCCTTGTTTTTCATTACCATCAGTCTAGAAAAGTGCTGTCAGGTATTTGGTAGCATACTCCCCTCCCCTAAACTTGGGTTAACGCGAAGTTTTTCTTATGATTAGACTGGGGTTTAGGGTTTTTATAAAGAATACCACTGAACAATTTTAAAAATCACTGTTGAAGGCATTGTGTTTTCAGAGACATACCGATAATTTTGAGATACTAAGTTTGGAATAAGAAGTTTTTTGTAGTTGCACGGTGGCTTGCACCTGTAATCCTAACTCTTTGGGAGGCTGATGCAGGTAGATCACTTGAGCTCAGGAATTCGAGACCAGCTTGAGCAACATGGTGAGACCCCCGTCTCTAATTTTTAAGAAAGCAAAAATAAATAATTGCGTAAAATACTTCTTGTATGTTACTGACCAACTGAGCTCTCTGTGTGCTTGCTATTCTCTAAGGTGTTGTTTGAGAATTTGCAGGGCTTACATACACCATTCTAAATGAAAATAATTTATCTTTTTCCATAGTGCCTTTTCTACATTTAACAACTCATTGTTGCTTTATTATCTTTTTTTTTTGGAGACAGAGTCTTTCTCTGTTTCCCAGGCTGGAGTCCAGTGGAGCAATCTTGGCTCACTGCAACCTCCACCTCCCAGGTTCAAGTCTCCTGCCTCAGCCTCCTGAATAGGTGGGACTATAGGTACATGCCACCATGCCTGGCTAATTTTTTGTATTTCTAGTACAGATGGGGTTTCACCATGTTAGCCAGGATGGTCTCCATCTCCTGACCTTGTGATCCACCTGCCTGGGCCTCCCAAAGTGCTGGGATTATAGGCCTGAGCCACCGCACTGGCCATGCTTTATTATCTTAACTATCCAGATAAACATTCTTTCTATACTGTATGTAAGTGCTTACAAGAAGTGTTTATCTGTGCGGTGTGCCTGTAATCCCAGCACTTAGGGAGGCCTCAGTGGGCGCATCACCAGGTCAAGAGATAAAGACTATCCTGACCAATGTGGTGAAGCTCCGTCTCTACTAAAAATGCAAAAATTAGCTAGGCATAGTGGCGTGCACCTGTAGTCCTAGCTACTTGTGAGACTGAGGCAGGACAATCACTTGAACCTGAGAGACAGAGGTTATAGTGAACTGAGATCCCGCCACTGCACTCCAGCTTGTTGATAGAGCAAGACTGCCTCAACAACAACAAAAAACTTTTGATTATCCTGTAGGTAACTGCTTATAAGAAGTGTTTATCCTATGTGCTTTTTCAATATACAGGGTCTTGTTGTGTTGCCCAGGCTGGACGTAAATTCATGGGCTCAAGCAGTCCTCCTGCCTCAGCCTCCTCAGTAGCTGAAATCATAGATACATGCATCCTGCCACACCTGGCTCCTTTCTTTCGTTTTTCTTTTTCTTCCCTTTCTTTCCTTCCCTCCTTTCCTCTCTCTCTTTATCTCTCTCTTTTCTTTTTTTCTTTCATCTCCCTCTGTGGCCTGGGCTGAAGTACAGTGGCACGATCTCTGCTCACTGCAACCTCCGTCTCCTGGGTTCAAGCAATTCTCATACTTCAGCCTCCCAAGTAACTAAGATCACAGGTGTGCTCCACCATGCCCAGCTAATTTTTGTACTTTTAGTAAGTAGAAGATGGGATTTCACCGTGTTGGCCAGATGGATCTTAAACTCCTGGCCTGAATTGATCTGCTGGCTTGGAGCCACTGTACCCAGCCTTATTTTTTCTATTCAGATAATGCCTCTCAAATTCTAGAGCTTTCATTCCCTGCTAGTATCTCTTTGTTAAATGGAAATATTGGAGGGTTCTCACTGAGGAACATTCTGGAATGTCTGAAGTTTAATGTCCTTAATGTTTCACATCATTGCTCTTGGGTTGCATTAAGAAGCAAAATAGCTGTGGATATAGTATTGAGGAAAAGATGAGTAATGCCTGACCCAGGGTATCTTATCCTATTCTTTAGGATCATTGAGAATGATCTGTCCTAGCATGACTCAACTTTTTATTTATTTTAAAAATTATGTTGATACTGAAAGAATCAGAATGTTATGGAGTAGTACATTATTTGGAATCTAATATAGGATTATTATCATCGCATGTTTGTAGGAGTTCTTTCCTCATCATCCATAAATGTCATTCATTGAGCATGTGATCAGTTTCTCCTTCTAGACAGATGGAACATTTTGCCTCCACCAGGAATGCCTTGATCCTGGTGAGATACACATTAGGTATGCCTACAATGCTTTTGAAATCCCTCCAGCTCTTAAACTTAACAGTTTGTGGTTTTCTAGCTTCCTTCTTACCACCCCTTTCTAGGAAATACTGTGAGATTATATTACTTTAAAACAGTAACCATTGAATTTTAAATAGAAACAGGTATATCATTTTTATGTAGTAGAAGTGATGAGTGGTAACAATGTCTAAAGCTCATCTAGCATGTTGCTTAGTGTGTTGTGCACTTATCACATTTATTTGCTGCTGGTGATAATAAAATGAGTTATGTCTAAGGAAGTTAGGTATGAGGAGATAAACCATAAGAGAATACTTGCTTAATATTATAAGGTAGTTCTCAAGTTATTTTTTTCAAAAGTTACTTATGTATATAATGCATTAGCTAAGTTATAAAGTCTTCTTTTGGTATTGTAGTGGAATTTTACACTTAAAATATAAAAAGCAAAAAATAAAAACAAAAAAAACGAAAATGAAACAAAACAAAAATATAAAAAGCAAAGAAGTATTTGAGAAGTAAGAGTGTTCCGGGTGGTTTCAAACTATTAGGTCATGCTAGTACATTATTCATATAAAGGCTTGCATGTTCACTAAGTTGGTGAGGGTACTTGGAATTTTTAAATTCTGGTCCACTTAAAAATATGGAGTTTTACAGGACCAATGATAGCAAAAATGAAGTTTTTTTTTTTTTTTTAATTTTCAAAAATGAAGGCTGGAAACTCATGAGTAAGCAGATAAAACAATTTGGAAAGATGGCCATGACGTCAGCTTCTATGAGTTTTATAGTACAGCAGCTTGGAAGTGTTTGCTACATAAAGTACTTACTACTTTGGTAAAGTCTTTGAAAACATCATTTGTGTAATACGACTTTAATGAAACGTTTTTAAGTCAGCCTAAACGTTTTTTTTTTTTAACATAGGACTGTCTTCTGCTACTTCTATTTCCTTCATTTAGGGCGAACTTTCTGACCAAGTATACAACTACCCAGAGGGCCTAGGAGAAGTGCTGTATAGAGAGCAGTTCGACTTCAACGCTGAGCCACCTTGGGAACCTAGCTGATGATAGGGGGGTTCCATCTCCCAACTTGTCCATGTAAGTATTTGCACTTCTGTTGGGGGTGAAGGGGTCTTAAAAATTGAAAGAAGAGTGCTGCATTGGTTAGTATTTTTCAGAATTTGAAATTGCATTTACCTCTTAAAGTGCAGTGACTTTTAAATTTCTAAAATAGAGATATGACAGTTCCCAGTTACAGACTTGACCAATTTAGTTGTGTGTATTGTTTACCAATGACTGGATCATTTAAAACATTATCTTGAATGCATAACTTAGAAAATACAAGTTGAAGAAGGCTTGGTAATTTAAGTTGCAGTTTATCACATCATTCAACCACTTAATAGTGAAATGATTGTTAATACTCAGCTGGTAGGAAAAATGGATTGTTTTTTGTGGACTTACTGAAAGATGATATATGTATGTCTCCCAACATGCCACCTTCCAAACAGATTTTCAAGGTTAGTTTTTGACTGTACCTGGTTTTCTGTGTGTGGATTTGACTTTAGAATTAAGCCCCTGTGCAAAATGTAATTCCACAGTAAACTGAATTTGAGCTGCTAGATTTGTGTGGGTTTATTAAAAAATTTTGTAGTATGTCGACTTATTATGGAAATTTGGATTTTGGTATTAAAATTTAAGTGTTTTTGAGTTTGGTCAGAAAGTTGGAGGGAATGATAGCATTTGAAGTTTTCAAGAAAGCTGAGGGTATCAGTTTTAGTGTTGGTTTAATCTGATCTTGTTAAACAGATCCCTACTGGATAAAAATGTTTGCTCTAAGTAGAGTATGTTAAACATTTGATGGTAATGCAAATTAGAATTTTAGACTCAGATTTTTAAGGCTAAGGAGAAGGAAGCACAGTTTAAATAGTAAGGTTTCGGCCGGGCGCGGTGGCTCAAGCCTGTAATCCCAGCACTTTGGGAGGCCGAGGCGGGTGGATCACAAGGTCAACAGATCGAGACCATTCTGGTCAATGTGGTGAAACCCCGTCTCTACTAAAAATACGAAAAATTAGCTGGGCATGGTGGTGCGAGCCTGTAATCCCAGGTACTCAGGAGGCTGAGGCAGGAGAATTGCCTGAACCCAGGAGGTGGAGGTTGCGGTGAGCCGAGATCGCGCCATTGCACTCCAGCCTGGGTAACAACAGCGAAAATCTGTCCCAAAAATAAAAAAAAAATTAATTAATTAATTTTTTAAAAAACGTAAGGTTTCTTGAAGGCTTTGATGTAGAATGCTGATGAGAAGGTTTCCCATACTGGCCGCCTTCTACCTGTGTAAATTTGAGCAAATACGAGTATTTTGAATCCCAGCTATAACATAATGTTGTACTGGCATAGTTTCTTTTTTGAGTGCATTGCTATGTTTAGTTATGCCGTATAGTCTTCAGATGAATTGCATTAGCATCCTCACCTAGAACAGAAATGCAGAATCTCATCCTCACCCATACCTGAATCAGAAATCTATATCCAGGTGGCTTATGTGCATATTAAAGAGAAGCAGGGTCATTGGTTGCCTAATTTTTTTTGTTAGTCCATTTGTTCTATTTGCAGCATACCTGATGTTTTTGTCTCAAGTTGGCTTGGAGATTTAAAACCTTTTTGGGTGGTAGGATCTATTACAGTTATGTTACCATCATAGTCACAAATAGAATCTAAGGCAGTAATTTAAGAACAAGCTTCATTTCTGTTGGGAAGACCATAATAGAGTATAATCCTTCTGTTCAAGTTTCTTGCTTTAAAGAAAACTTACCTTGCATTATGTTTAATATTTCTACTGGTGTTTCCTCTTAAACACGTGAGACTGTTGTCAGTGAGCTGAATGAGTCCGCAAAATCAGGGAAAAATAGTCTTTAGATTAATAACATAGAATTCAAAAAGCCTGTAGTGTCTCCCTCCTTTTGGGTTGGAGGGAATGGAAGCAGGTAGAAGCTAAAGATTATTCTGCAGGTTCTGGCAGAGTGACTGGCTTTTAACTTTATTATGCCCAGGTACAATGTATATTATGCCAAATAAATATAACTTGTTTAAATATTTACATTTAGTTTTCTAATTTTGCATGTCTGGTATTTGATGCTTTGCTATAAAGATACAGGTCCACAATACCTTTTTCATAAAATTGTGAAATCCAAAAAATCTTTTTTTTTTTTTTTTCTTTGAGACGGAGTTTCGCTCTTGTTACCCAGGCTGGAGTGCAATGGCGCGATCTCGGCTCACCGCAACCTCCGCCTCCTGGGTTCAGGCAATTCTCCTGCCTCAGCCTCCTGAGTAGCTGGGATTATAGGCACGCACCACCATGCCCAGCTAATTTTTTGTATTTTTAGTAGAGACGGGGTTTCACCATGTTGACCAGGTTGGTCTCGATCTCTCGACCTCCCAAAGTGCTGGGATTACAGGCTTGAGCCACCGCGCCCGGCCCAAAAAGTCTTAACAAAAAAAATTTTTTTGTTTTTTTGTTTTTTTTTTGTTTTTTTTTGAGACAGAGTGTCGCTCTTGTTACCCAGGCTGGAGTGCAATGGCACGATCTCGGCTCACCGCAACCTCCGCCTCCTGGGTTCAAGCAATTCTCCTGCCTCAGCCTCCTGAGTAGCTGGGACTACAGGCACGCGCCACCATGCCCAGCTAATTTTTTTTTTTGTATTTTTAGTAGAGACGGGGTTTCACCACGTTGACCAGGATGGTCTCGATCTCTCGACCTCGTGATCCACCCGCCTCGGCCTCCCAAAGTGCTGGGATTACAGGCTTGAGCCACCACGCCCGACCCAAAAAATCTTAACAGAAAAAATTTTTTGACTTCCTTGATGTGACCTGAACTGATTTGGCAGGGGTGGGGGACGATGGGACTTGACCTGAATATGTGCTGATTTGAGGCTATTTTTGTCTTTACTTATCCCATTTAGTATTAATATTCCTAAATTTTGCTACAGAAATATTGTGGTTGCAGGGTGCTGACTCATTCTCCTGAAGAGTATTACATAACATATGTAAAGTATGTGTACTACATTATTGTTCAAAAATCTAACGAACTCTGAATTTAAAAAGTTACCTGGTCCCAAAGGTTTCTTGACTAGAATTAGTAAAATTGACAAAAGAAAATTCCGCATTCCAGAAATGTGTTTATCTTTACGTATTAATAACAGTTTGCTCGCTGGGCACGGTGGCTCAAGCCTGTAATCCCAGCACTTTGGGAGGCCGATGCGGGTGGATCACGAGGTCAAGAGATCGAGACCATCCTGGTCAACATGGTGAAACCCTGTCTCTACTAAAAAAAAAAAAATACAAAAAATTAGCTGGGCATGGTGGTGCATGCCTGTAATCCCAGCTATTCAGGAGGCTGAGGCAGGAGAATTGCCTGAACCCAGGAGGTGGAGGTTGCGGTGAGCCGAGATCGTGCCATTGCACTCCAGCCTGGGTAATGAGCGAAACTCCGTCTTTAAAAAAACATAATAACAGTTTGCTCTATTGGACACTGAAATCCTGGGGTTAATTTTCCGTAGATCAACAATATTATTTGGAAAGCATTAAAAGGAGTAAAAACGGCCTTCATGAGAATTATTTGGCCCATAGCATTTCGAAGAGTGTAGCTATGTGAACTCTACTTTAACTGGTCCACTAAGATTTCTGTACAGGTGGTCTGAGATTCAGAATTGGCCTCCGGGTTAGGGTTGTCTTTTTGTTTGTTTGTTTGTTTTTAATTATTTTTTTTCCTTTGGTATTTCTGCTAAATCAAGCATTCAGAACCGGGTTAGGTTTTAAAGCAACCACCCAATTTTGAGATAGTTCATACCATTAAGTATCTGGAAACTTGGAAGTTGCTTACATAATCATCTTCTTTCATAAGTTAGAATATGTATATGATTTAGTGTGTGAACACTGCAAAAATATCTTAACAGAATATTTTGAGGTCAATATCAAAGATAAATGTAATGGGCTCCTAATGAAGAAGTTTTTGCATGCCTTTAAGAAATCCCTTAGGACTTGATGCTGTAGTAAAGGTTTTCTAGTAGGGTAGTTTTCTATTTGTTTTGGATATACCTTCAATTATAATTAATGAATTAGCCTAACGGAAAATATTTTAAAACTTGAAAAGCTATGTTTGCTTCTAATAGTGGATCCAGTGATGAGGTCAGATTGAATTAACCATTATCAGATACCCTTTAATGTTGTGCAGTATAGAAAAGGGGTTCAGTTAATTGATTTGCTTAATGTATTCCTTACACGTTTGCTTAAAAAAATTTTTTTTTTCTTTGTCATTAGTCAAATCTATATGTACATGTGGGAACTTTAGAAGAACATCAGCATTTTAAATATTCCCTTTTTGTCTTCCAGTCTTTAGTATTTATATATTTCCTAGTAGGACCTGTCCTACCTAATTAGGATTATTTTAACTAGGAAAGATTTTTAAAATTTTACTTTTGGAGATGCAGTCTCCCTCTCTTGCCCAGGCTGGAGTACAGTGGCGTGATCTCAGTTCACTGCAGCTTCTGCCTCCCTGGTTCAGGTGATTTCTCCTGCCTCAGCCTCCTGAGTAGCTGGGACTACAGGCACCCGCCATCATGCCTGACTACTAATTTTTGTATTTTTGTAGAGACGGGGTTTCACCATTTGGGCCAGGCTGGTCTCAAAATCCAGACCTTAGGTGATCCACTTGCCTCAGCCTCCCAAATGCTGAGATTACAGGCGTGAGCCACTGTGCTGGGCTGGAAAGATAGTACTTCTCATGTTTCACTGTTACTTGTCAGTAGAAGAGAGGTTGTTGACGGGTATAGTGGCTTGTGCCTGTAACCCAACACTTTGGGAGGCCCAGGAGTGCATATCACCTGAGGTCAGGAGTTTAAGACCAAGTTGGCAGAACCCCGTCTCTACTGAAAATATAAAAATTTGTTGGGTGTGGTGGTGCATGCCTGTAATCCCAGCTACTAGGGAGCCTGAGGCAGGAGAATCACTTAAACCCAGGAAGTGAAGGTTACAGTGAGCCAAGATGGTGCCACTGCACTGCAGCCTAGGAGACTGCAAGACTGACTCCGTCTCAAAGCAAAGGGAGGTTGTTGACCCTGACTACAGAGAAAGGAGAGAATAGTTTTGATATATGGTACTTAGGTTTTTCTTTTCTCCTCCCCTTGTCCCAGATTTAATTCCTCACAGATATTTGGTATTTTAAAGATAACTGCGATGCAAGCATATTAACAGAACATTCGTTAATGGTGTAGACTCTCTTTGACCAAAAAGATGAGTAAAACCACTATCGTTGAAATAGTCTGTATATCCCCTTGGCATGCACAAAGTAGTAGTCAATGGCATGTCGATGCTTGGGTAAAGTAGCAGAAAAATATTCTGTAAAAACACAATGCGAATGATAGCATATTAGTGGATAAACAAGGTTTTAGAAACGTGGTATTTCTTGCTTTGAGCAAATTTAGCATTTTTTTCTAGGAAAGCCAAAACGATTGGAAAGAAATGTAGGCCAGGTTTTTTTCGCCCCTTGTTTGAGACGGAGATTTGTTCTTGTTGCCCAGGCTGGATGCAGTGGCATGATTTCGGCTCACTGCAACCTCCGCCTCCCAGGTTCAAGTGATTCTCCTGCATCAGCCTCCCAAGTAGCTGAGATTACAGGCATGCGCCACCACCCTTGGCTTATATCCTATTTTAGTAGAGAGGGGGTTTCACCATGTTGGTCAGACTTGTCTTGAACTCCTGACCTCAGGTGATCCACCTTCCTCTGCCTCCCAAAGTGCTGGGATTACAGGCCTGAGCCACTGCACCCAATCGTAGACTAGTTTTTAAAGGGGATAAATGGCTTTTGCATTTATTAAAGGTTACTTGAGCTGAGAAAATTAATAGTGACTACCAATCTGTGTGCTCCATCACCATCACAGTCTTCACCTAGTCAGGTCTTGTTTCAGAGTTCTCCAGTTTGGGTCCTCCCCCACCCCTACGCCAACCCAGGTAAACCAATCTCTTCTGGGGCATTTAACTTCCATTAGAATAAATGAGATATTGCATATAAGAAAGGCTTGTAAACTGTAAAATCTAGTATATGGTAGGCTACTGTTCTAGACTGGCCATTGTTCAGATAAGCCTAAGGAGGCTCTTTCAAGTGAGGGGGTTAGGTACTGGTAAGGCCCAGGGAGCACAGATATTTTCTCCTTCCTTTATTCCAGGGTCATCCATGCCCACTCAAATCAAGCAATTTGTCACATGTCAACTAAAGCAGGTATTTAGCTATCCTTTTTGCTAATCCACTGTTCTTTACATTTTGCATGAGTAAAAGATACAGTATAGCATACAGGGTTAAGGGATTAGGATAGTCAGGTTAAACCTGCCGAGGCCATACCCAGCCATCCTGAGGTTTAAAATGCCTTTAACTTACTTGCAGCAAGAGCCAAGACAGACCTTTTAAACTTTAAAGTTTTCCCTTATTTTATGTAAGCACATATTTCAAGTCTCTGTTCAAGACTTGATACAGAGTTTATTACATACTGTCTTTGTCAACTTGTAAATTGATACTTGTTAGCTTAAGCAGAGTCATTTTAGGGACAAACATGTATTTTATTTTATGTTATTTATTTTTATTTTTATTTTTGAGACAGAGTCTCACTCTGTCACCCAGGCTGGAGGGCAGTGGCACAATCTCGGCTCACTCTGCATCCCAGGTTCAAGCAGTTCTTCTGCCTCAGCCTCCTGAATAGCTGGGGCTACAGGCAAGTGCCACGACACTTGGCTAATTTTTGTATTTTTAGTAGAGACAGGATTTCACCACATTGGCCAGGCTAGTCTTGACTCCTGACCTCATGATCAACCCACTGGGGCCTCCTAAAGTGCTGGGATTGCAGGTGTGAGCCACCACACCCAGCCCAAATACTTTTTAATTTGTGATTTTTATGGACTCGATCTCAGTAGTTTGAACATAGGAAAACAGTAACCCCTAAAACTGCTCTGTTAAGAACAGTAGCCATTGGACAGGTGGCTATTCACATTTACTAAATTAAAACTAAATAAAATTAGAAATCAGTTCCTCTGCTTTATGAGCTCCACATTTCAAAATGTTTGGGAGCTATATGTGGTTAGTTCTATTGGACAACACTGCTCTAGGATAATAGAGTAGCATTAGCTATAATAATCTTAAAACATACATTAATGAGAACTGTGTAAGTCACGCATGCTTTGTTCTTTCTCTGTAGATATGTCTTATAAAAGCTTAATTGTAACGGCTTTTTGGTTTTATACTCTAGTTGCATTCTTTAGTTGCTTAGCATGTATTCTTAGGATACAGCTCCTTATAGTGACTCTGCTCATATAGACCAAAATTAATTTTAGCCCCCCACCCACCCATTTTTTTGTTTTGAGATGGAGTCTCACTCTGTTGCCCAGGCTGGAGTGCAGCGGTGCCATCTTGGCGCACTGCAACCTCCACCTTCCAGGTTCAAGCAATTCTCCCTGCTTCAACCTCCCAAACAGCTGGGATTACAGGCACTGGCAACCATGCCTGGCTAATTTTGTATTTTTAGTAGAGACAGAGTTTTGCCATGTTGGTCAGGCTGGTCTCCTGACCTCAGGTGATCTGCCCTCCTTCGCCTCCCAAAGTGCTGGGATTACAGGCATGAGCCACTGTGCCTGACAATATATATGAGCTTTATGTTGACTTCAAGTAACTTTTTTTTTTTGAGACGTGTTTTGCTCTTGTCGCCCAGGCTGGAGTGCAATGCTGTAGTCTCGACTCACTGCAACCTCCGCCTCCCAGGTTCAAGCAATTTTCCTGCCTCAGCCTCCTGAGTAGCACAAGCCACCATGCCCGGCTAATTTTGTATTTTTAGTAAAGATGGGGTTTCTCCATGTTGGTCAGGCTGGTCTCAATCTCTCAACCTGAGGAAATCCACCCACCTCGTCCTCCCAAAGTGCTGGGATTACAGGCATGAGACAACGGGCCCAGCGGACTTAGATTACTTTTTTTTTCTTTTTTCTTTTCTTTTTTTTTTTTTGAGACAGAGTCTCCCTCCGTCGCCTGGTGCCAGGCTGGAGTGCAGTGGTTCGATCTCGGCTCACTGCAACCTCCACCTCCTGGGTTCAAGCAATTCTCTTGCCTCAGCCTCCTGAGTAGCTAGGACTACAGGTGCGCACCACCACGCCCAGCTAATTTTTATATTTTTAGTAGAGACAAGGTTTCACCATGTTGGCCAGGATGGTCTTGATCTCTTGACCTCGTGATCTGCCCACCTTGGCCTCCCAAAGTGCTGGAATTACAGGCCTGAGCCACTGCGCCGGGCCCAGATGACTTTTTATCTACTTCTTGATCTTTACTGAAAGGATCCCTTGATGCCCAGTTTGCAAAGAGGTCCTAAACAAGTATGGTATCTTCTTAGCTCAGGTTCAGCATGAATATGCTATATTTGGCATGACCAAAGGTGTTACTCCGGTATGTTCAACATGGAAACTACGACCAAAAAAAATTCCCCCCCCCGCCCCCTCAAAACAATCTTCCTAATTAGAGGTTTGCTATCCTAAATTCATAAAGAGCTCCTACAGATGAATAAAAGGCAAAAACAAGAAAATGAGCAGAAGACTTGAAAACCGTTTGACATTAAATAGCCTAGCAGTTCCAGTCCCAGGTATATGTTCTAGACTACTTAAACTGCCAGTCAATGGAATGTAAAGTACCACACTGCCCAACACTGTTTTAGGGTCACTTAGAGAATTTAAAAATTAATTAACAAAGGAATGATGATTAGAGACGGTCTGAACAAATTTTAAGGAATATGTACCCATCACCGCCTGGGAGAGATGTACAGGGGCCTCTGAGGTATTGCATCTTATTTTATTTTTCTGAGATGGAGGTTTACTCTTGTTGCCCAAGCTGTACTACAATGGTGTGATCTCGGCTCACTGTAACCTCTGTCTCCCAGGTTCAAGTAATTCTCCTGCCCCAGCCATCCGAGTAGCTGGGATTACAGGTGTACACCACCATGCCCAGCGCCCAGCTAATTTTGTGTATTTTTAGTAGAAACGGAGTTTCACCATGTTAGACAGGCTGGTCTTGAACTCCTGACCCCAGGTGATCCACCCACTTTGGCCTCCCAAAGTGCTGGGATTTCAGGTGTGAGCCACTGCACCTGGCTGCATCTTATTTCTTAATAACCTACTTAACCTGGTCTTCTTTGCAATTACTGTATTGCACATGTATTACTGTGTTTTCCTTGGGTAGGTAGGGGATAAGCAGTCAATGAGCTCTGCCCTAAGGTAACCAAAATAGTGAGTCTCTTAAAAGGATTATTCCCTATGCTTGATTGAAACTAGGAAAGCTAGAAAACTTGAAATTAATGATTATGTACTTCATGTTGTATTGTAATAGTCATCTTTAATGTTACTAAATTGCCAGAAGGGATGTAAATATTTCACTTGTGTGCAGAAAAACACACGCTTTAGTATACACACATTTTCTGCAGCAAAAAACAAGTCTACACATTTAATAGTCAAGACAACATTTTTAAGAGAGTCTAATTGTGTTAATTCCATATGCAAAAGTAATATTGCTGTGAGAATTGTGTATTTTGTTTTCTCATCAAGCTACATTTTAATATTTATAGTGAGGCAGTCTTTACACAAGCACTATCAGACTTAGCCTGTTAGGCGTGTTCCCTTTAGGATTTTTCACCCCCTTGCATGTTTCCTATTCATTCTTGTTCTTCTTCTTTAAAACAATCACTTAGCAGTCACCTTTAGTTTTCTTCCTGTAGGGTTACTAGTTTTTTGCAACCTTATCACCTGAAAAATAATTTTAGGGGTATGCATTGTGATTACTGGCTTTCTTATTGAAGCAAGTCTTGTCCTTGATTACTCAGAGTACTCGATGTAGGCTGTTACTGTCTTTTACTTACTTTGGGGTCCAGGGTAGCAGAAGTTTATCTGATCTTAGGATAACCCAATTTATAGAGATTTTCTTCCAATTTCAGTATGTAGCTTCACTCTTTCGTAGTGATTCAAACCTACTCGAGGCTTCACATCTATAGTACCAGAGTCATTGTTTAGAAGCTTCTAGTAGAGCCGGGCGCGGTGGCTCAAGCCTGTAATCCCAGCACTTTGGGAGGCCGAGGCGGGTGGATCACGAGGTTGAGAGATCGAGACCATCCTGGTCAACATGGTGAAACCCCGTATCTACTAAAAATACAAAAAACTAGCTGGGCGTGGTGGCGCGTGCCTGTAATCCCAGCTACTTAGGAGGCTGAGGCAGGAGAATTGCCTGAGCCCAGGAGGCGGAGGTTGCGGTGAGCCGAGATCGCGCCATTGCACTCCAGCCTGGGTAACAAGAGCGAAAACTCGGTCTCAAAAAAAAAAAAAAAAAAGAAGCTTCTAGTGCTCTTCTAGTCAATTACTTTTAAAGGTATTCTGTGCGGTAAGTAACGTTATTTTCTGTTGTAGGTAGAATGCAGAGGAAACTTAAGCAACATTGTGTATTTCTAAAGCTGTGAACTGAGTGCCAAATCATCAAATGCCTATGTAAAAATAAAAGTAGAAATGTGCTTAGGCATCTTCAGAGTAACAGTAATAGTGTAAATTTCAGAATATCATTTCTCATTTTTAATGAGTAAAAATCCTTTTAGAAAAATAATTGATGTATTAAGGTTGGGTTTCCTGCTTAGGTATCTCTGAAACAGTATTCTCAACCTTTCAGCTCTCCCTGTTCTACTTCCAGGGAGGTCTTCACTTCAGAAATCCAAGACTCATATTCATCCAGCTTGGTGTCAAGTGGGCTGTTGCTGCCAGAATTATCTTGTGATTATTTGAGAGATGTATCAGTTTCTTCTGAAGTACAATCAACTGTAGAAGCCTTTGTAGCAGGTGTGTAACAAGGCAAGTGCCCAGCTGCTGCAGCCACTACTCTTGGAGCTAACCTCTCGATGAACATGAGGACTCAGCGGCCTCATGAAAGGCTCCAGGGAGCAGTGTGTGGTTCTTTGGAGCCTTTTGTTTCTTTTGGCAGCTCTTCATGGAAAATGTATTAACAAAAAACACCAATATGAAGGTGTGAATAAGGAATGTTACATATTTTTTATTCTCAGTTATGAGTCTAAGAGGAAATTATTAATAAAATAGTATTGTGGTTATAGCTACTATATTAGTGTAAAGTAACCTGAGCTTTCTCAACCGTATGTTAACAAGGTGGTTGAAAATAGCTTAAAAGTACTTGTGAGTAAGAGAATACTTTCTAGTGTCTGTTGATATTGCTAGACATCAGAGCTTTTATTAAAAACAGATTTGCTGGCCAGGCACAGTGGCTCACGCTTGTAATCCCAGCACTTTGGGAGGCCGAGGTGGGCAGATCATGAGGTCAGGAGTTTGAGACCAGCCTGGCCAACGTAGTGAAACCCCGTCTCTACTAAAAATACAAAAAAAAAGAAAAAGATGGGCCTGGTGGCAGGCGCCTATAGTCCCAACTACTTGGGAAGCTGAGGCAGGGGAATCGCTTGAACCCAAGAGGCAGAGGTTGCAGTGAGCTGATATCACACCACTGCATTCCAGCCTGGCTGATGGAGTGAGGCTCCAACTCAAAAAAGAAAAAAGATTTGCTGTTCAGTTCTAATGAAAAGAAATTAAGATTTACGTGGAGAAGATTTTTTTTGTTCAAGTTTAACTAAGTCAAGGTCCAATAGCACTATAATATGTTGGAGCCAGTAAATAGTCCAGTTTCTGATATGTAAGCCAGAAGTGGTACAGTTTCTTCTGGGAATTATTTTCACCCAGAATTTTAGGGAGGATAGTTGGTGTATCACCTTGGTTTGAGTCTACATTCTTAGTGGAGAGTATGGAGATGTCCTGGAAAGAGTCCCTGTGGTGTTTTGTTTTGTTTTTTGAGATCTCGCTCTGTTGTCCAGACTGGAGTGCAGTAACACTATGTTGGCTCACTGTAACCTCCGCCTCCCAGGTTCAAGTGATTCCCCTGCCTCAGCGTTTGGAATAGCTGGGACTACCGGCGTGCTCCACCACGCCCAGCTAATTTTTGTATTTTTAGTAGAGACGGGGTTTCATCATATTGGCCAGGATGGGTCCTGATCTCTTGACCTCGTGATTCGCCTGCCTCAGCCTCTCAAAGTGCTGGGATTACAGGCACGAGCCACCGTGTCCTGCCCCCTGTGGTGTTTAAGATTCAGGTAGATTAACTTAGTGAATCTGGTGTAAGGTATAAATTGCTCACCCCTGACACATGCACACTTACTTCTATGCTTGCATCCTAGAACATGCTGTGTCTATGACTCGGTTTAACAAATTGTTGCCAATTAACTTTAATACTTCCTGAAACATTTTAGCAAAATATTTCTTCACTTAATGCTTTCAGTAAGGCATAAATGTCAGAACATAAACCTTTCTTTTTGTAACAATGGAACTGTAAACTATTTTTGCTAATACGTTAAGAAAACTGCAAGCAGTGATCCCAGAGGTGTGATTTGAGTTGCTTTTTTAGGACTCTTTAATTGAGATTGGGGCACAACATATAGGAAAGACTTGAGCAGCCTACCTCACCCACCTACTTATCCCTTTTCAGTTTTTGGAAATATTGGGCTTCCAAGTGGCATTTTATTGGGAAAAACAGTTTATTGCCTCAAGATATATTAGAAAATTTAATCAGGCATAGTGGCTCATACTGATAATATCAGCGCTTAGAGAGGCACAGGCAGGAAGATAGCTTGAGCCCAAGAATTAGAGACTAGCCTGGCCAATGTAGTGAGACCCTATTGTCCACAAAGAGGAAAAATAACACCTGTTGTTGAAGGTATTTGTGTTTTACAGATTCTTTTGAGGGAACTGGCTTTTTCTTGGCCTTTTAGTTTGTTTGTTTTTTTTTTTCCTTTTTCATTGGTTCTTTGGAACGGCCAGTCTTACAGGCCTTTTAGTCTTTAACAGTAGCTGATGGGAACTTTGCATTCATAGGCATCTGTAGCTTAATGACAGACACATTCTGAGAAATGTGTTATTAGGTGACATTGCAGTTGTTTGAACATCATAATGTATGTACAGAAACCTAGATAGTACAGCCTACAACACACCCAGGCTGTATGGGTGTAGCTTACTGCTCCTAGGCTACCAACCTGTATAGCGAGTTACCGTACTGAATACTGTAGACAGTAGTAACACAGTAGTATTGTGTATATCTAAACATAGAAAAGTCACAGTAAAAATATGGTATTATGGGACCACTTTCATACATTTGATCTGTCCTTGTCAACATTGTTATGCAACACATGACTGTACATCTGGATTGCTTGCATATCAAGGAAAATAAAAAAATTAGTTGGACATGGTGGCATGTGACAGTAAGCTACAGGGACTGACTGAGCTGAGGTAGGACTGAAGGCTGTGGTGGGAGGATCGCCTGAGCAGGTTGAGACTTCAGTAGGCTATGATCATGCCACTGCACTCTGGTCTGGGTGACAGAGTGACACCTTTACTCAAAAAAAAAAAAAAAAAAAAAAAAAAAAGGAAAAACAGACCTACTTTTTCAATACACTTCCAGAGATTTCAGTACACTTCCAGGGATTTCATTATCAACACCCCTAAGTTTAGGAACTCCTCACTCTTTGTTGTGAATTCTTTTGTCCATTTGTTTCAGAGTACCTACTCTGGGCTAGGAATTTACAGCAATGCCAAAGCCTTCAAGAGAACATCAAAGAAAATAAACCTCCCTTAGAGCTTTATCGGTATTGTATTGGTTTTTGTTATGTTTTTTCTTTTAGAGATGGAGTCTCCTTGTGTTGCTCAGACTGATCTCAAACTTCTGGCCTCATAAAATCCTCCCGCCTCAGCTTCCAAAGTATTGGGTTCAGTCAACTATTTTATTGTAGTTTTCTGTATAATGAAAGAAAACAAATGTTAATATACTGCATTTGTGGATTCAAGTGATCCTTAATCCATTTTGTCGAGTACTGCCAGTATAGCAAATGAATTTTATTTCATTTTTCCAACAGAATGATTTTGTCACTCAGCTGGGACTTGGTTAACAATTCTGCTGTTACTTCTGAAGTGACAGTTCCATTTCAAAGATGAATAACCAAGTCCACAAGCATTGTATCTTTCTTTTAGAGGAGGTCATATTTTTCACTGTATTTGTATTGATAATGCCACTATATATGTTAGCTGTTTTGGTTTAGGCTTCAGTTGATGTTTACAATTATTTAGCTTTTATTTTAAAAAGTCTAATTTATGGTGACAAGAAGCTGGTCAGTGGTTGCCTGGGGTAGAGTTGGGGATTTGCTGCAAAAGGGACATCATATGAAGAAAGGCTATGAGTAGGCATGGTAATATTTTTATACCAGTGTGAATAAACTTAGCATTTTTCAACAAGTATGAGTGAGTATTCATGTGTCTGAAACGGGTTGATTATGTGGAGATTATAAAGTTCTTTTAAAGAGACTGAAAACTGTGTTGGATTTCCAAAAAAGGAGTCCTATGTTTTAACAGGGATGGAGTCTAGGGAAGCAGAGTTTTCATCTTGTTTTAAACGTGGCTTGATCATTAGTGTCTCTAGAGCTAACCTACTTAATTATTCCATTCCTCAGCATATAAATAAGGATACTACTGTCATTGTGGTGTTAAGGGTTAAGATAATATTGAATAGATGAAATACTTAGAACAGCTGGGAGACTGCTATAAATAACGTTTGCTATTACATTTAAGTTAGCAGGCAGTAAGAGTTGAACCTATGAAATTACATGGTTTGAAAATATTTGAGAAACAAATCTTTATCCATATCATCATATTCCTATGGAAGAAGCTCTGAAGAATGTAGGTAGTCAGCAAGTAAGACTTGATCCAGTGGGCCTGAATGTTTTTATAAGTACCGAGGATCCTGAAATTACAGGAAATTGCTCTTCCTAAGAATACTGGGGCTAGGAAATGGTGGCTTATCTTATACCCTGACTTTGAAAGCTAAACCCTCTGTATTTGACACCAGTTACCTGTGATGGTATATAATCAATAACCAGAGGTTTTCAAGTAAATACCAAATACTACATATATATTAGACTAAGTCAATTAGTTCTTGGAAACTACTACTTTAAGCAAAAAGACATACAGCAAGCCCTCAAATAACATTTCATTATAGTGTCAAGAAAAAATGGTTTTGTTTTACCTCATTTGCTTAAAAGACACAGTTTGCAAGAAGCTATTGACATAAAGTGAGGACACAATTTACTTTTTTTTTCCCCATTTCAAAGTATTTTATATCTGTTAATAGTAGAATAATGAAAATTGGCTGCTATGCCAAAAAGGTTAGGGATGCTAAACCTAACAGGAAGTTTCTACCTTACTTTCTTATATTTATCTATTTAAATGAGTGACCTTTATTTTTTTTTTATTGTTCTTAATGCTCATCCAACTATTCCCCCAAAATTGGTGTTTTAAATTGCTTAAAATACACTTGTATTCTCAGCCTAAAATGTCTATTTTCTGAGCACAGATTTACAGCAGTCCTGTTACAGCAACCTTTTGAGGATGTGCAGACTGTGATTTGACTTCACTGCATAAATATTAGATCTATTCAGATAGGCCTCAATTAAATTGATAACAACATCCTCAACTTTTCAGTCTGTGCTATAGCATGAAAGAGATCCAATGAGTTGGAACTGAATGCAGTTGGCTTACTGGAAGTGAAGCTGTTAGTATTTTAAAAGTTAAAACTGAGTATTTGTATTTCATGAAATTTGACTAATACAGCTTATTAAGGACTGTTTTTGTTGGTGGCCAAAATGCTAACACTTTAAGAACCGTTGAAATGGAGTATACTTGCAAGACAGTGGCCATCAACCAAGGGTGAACTCTAGCTTGGGGCATTGGAGAGGGCGAAAGGGGGTGGTGGGAGGAATCAAGGACACAGGAAAGGCTGTGCAGGTTTTAAAATAGGCTGCCAAGACAGCTGGACTATGCCCATTATTAATGTGGCAATCAGAAGTTAGTACCAGATAGTGAGTAGTATTCTGTCTAGTGGACTTGTTTTATCTAATTTATCTTGAAGTTATTTCCTAAAGTAACCTAAGGACCAGTGAAGTTCAACGAAGAAGATAAACCTATATGTCAGTATGTGCTGTCCCAGGAGAATGAATGCTCTGTGGGAGTGGGCAGGTTTATTTTACTGATTTCATTGAAGAGGGTTAGGATTTAGCTGAAAGCTTTTTTTAAAATCAGATTTCTTAGTAACTGGCTTAGATGTACAGATACATAGCTTATAAGCCTAGTTTGTAATTAGGTTGTTTTTGCATTTCTGATAACTGACAACTTAATTTTAGCTCTATTCTATCTAGCCAGCACATAAACAGATGTTTTTAATTCATATGCTTTATGGGTGTTTTTGTTTTTGTTTTTGTTTTACAACAACCTATTGAAGAAACAAGATAGTTAACTGAGGTTTAGAGAAATTCATGTAGATACTAGGAAATTATGCAGCCAGGACCAGGTCTTCTGACTCCTAGTCCAGTGATTTCACCAAAGCAACTCACCTCATAACATTGCTAACTCGATGTAGCTAGTACTATTTTAGCTTGAGGTAAGGCCTAGGCAGTCTATACATCAAAGATTCAGATTGTTCCCTAAAGCTATCCTCCACTCTCATTCTTTTTTTTTTTTAAATTTTGTTGTTGTTGTTGTTGTTGTTCCTCACCCATTTTTATTGCTTTCATTTACTTGGGAACTTTTTTAGGAGAGATGAGCTTGCTGCGTTGTCCAGGTTGATCTCAAACTCCTGGGCTCAAGCAATCCAGCCTGGGCCTCCCAAAGTGCTGGGATGGCAGGCGTGGGCCACCATGCCCATCCAGGAGTTTCTGCAGTTACTTGGCAGTGCTGTTAATGTGGCTGACAGTATATTTATTAAAAGTTTAGACTGGTATTTTGATTTCTTGGCTGCAGATATTTCACTAGCTTTCTTTACTTTTAAAATGGGTAAAATTTTGTGTTATAGGAGCACAAAATAATATAATTCAGATTGAGTCTGCAGCTCTGTTAATAAGGTGATAAGATAGGCTTGTATTATATTGTGCATATATGTGACTCACTCCTTCAAATTATATTGACCTTTTTGGATAAATGTACAAAACATTAATGTATTTGCTTTTTAAAATGGGTGTTAAAGGATAATAATCAGGTGTTTCTGAAATTGTTAAATGATTGCATACATTTCTCACTAAATTAGGCACTTAGAACACTTTTATACATTATGTCTATTGAAATAATACAGACTTTTATGTAACTTCTATTTTGACAGTTTGTTGCATATTCTAAGGACCCAGACATAGGCTTGGTGGCCCGTCTCTTGTTTTTCCTGGTTTATGACTTTCGGCTTTGTGGAATACGGCTGAGATGAAAGGATTTATTGATGATGCAAACTACTCCGTTGGCCTGTTGGAGGAAGGAACAAACCTTGGAAATGTTATTGATAACTATGTTTATGAACATACCCTGGTGAGTGCCATTTCTCAGTGTTTGTCATTTTCTAAGCTCTAAAACATCAGTGCTTTTTAATTTCCAAGATGGTAATTGATCAAAAGTAGTTGGTTCAGATGTTAACTTTTCCAGGTTGATTTAAATTGACCTTCCTCCCCAACACCCATTCCCCTTAGTGATCCATTTTTCTTTCTTTTACACATTTAAAAATCCTCCCTATGGCCCTTTCCCTGCTATGCCTTTTAGCATCTGGCACTCGCGTGTGTTCTGTTTATTCTGTTGATGTGATGCCAGCCAACCTTCTAATCAGTACATAGCTTGTTACTCATTTTTCTCAATTTGTTTTCTTTTTTGGAGACAAGTCTCACTGTGCCATCCAAGCTGGAATGCAGTGGCGTGATCTTGGCTCATGTGCAACCCTCGCCTCCTGAGCTCAAGCAGTTCTCTTGCCTCAGCCTCCTGAGTAGCTAGATAACAGGTGCATGCCACCATGCCTGGCTACTTTTTGTATTCCACTCCCCCAGTCAGAGACCGAGTCTTGCTCTGTCACCCAGGCTGGAGTGCAGTGGCGCAGTCTTGGCTTACTGCAACCTTCATCTCCCAGGTTCAAGCGATTTCCCCTGCCTCAGCCTCCCGAGTAGCCAGGATTACAGGTGCCCACTACCACACTTGGCTAATTGTATTTTTAGTAGAGATGGGTTTCACCATGTTGGCCAGTCTGGTCTTGAACTCCTGACCTTGTGATCTGCCTGCCTTAGCCTCCCAAGGTGCTGGAATTACAGGTGGCAGCCGCTGGGCCTAGTCTTAATTGTATTCTTCAGTGGATATAAGTTTACTTTCAGATAATCTTGGTTGTGTACATTCATTGAAAATTTGATAATTTATCCTGAATGTTTACTACTGCTCTTAAGAGTCAACTTCTACAGAATCATATACTCAATGCTACTTAAGGTTTTTTTTCTTTTTTATTGATGAAATTTTGCTCTTGTTGCCCAGGCTGGAGTGCAGTGGAGCAATCTCAGCTCACTGCAACCTTAGTCTTCCTGGTTCAAGCAATTCTCGTGCCTCAGCCTCCTGAGTAGCTGGGGTTATAGGTGCCTGCCGTTAGACCTGGCTAATGTTTATATTTTTAGTGGAGACAGGGTTTCACCATGTTGACTAGGCTGATCTTGAACTCCTGACCTCAGGTGATCTACCTGTCTTGGCCTCCCGAAGTGCTGAGATTCAGGTGTAAGCCACCATGCCCGGCCTCGTCATTTTTTTTTATATTAGACTTAACTGATATAATTTCTTTTTTTATTGGAGAAAATTTTTATATTCCCCCAAACTTGTTAGAGAATTGTTTTCATGTTACTGGTGTTCAGTAATTGAATATCAAAAAGTCATCTCTCCTTCTCTTGACCTTCATTCTACAGACATGTTCATCTTCCCCTCGTCCATCCAAAAATCTGTCTTCCTCTGCCATTCAGCTTCTTGAAACTTGACATATTAGTCATGAAATTTGTCATACTGGCCAACCAATTTCTGCCAAGCCATTCTTCAGTTAAGTGCCACTGGGAAGCTCCTTGTCAAATTTTGATGATCTTTCTCTTAGTCACTTAACTTTATTCTTTTGAGTTTCTGTAACACTTTTCAGGGGCCGGATAATATTTGAAATATTCCTTTTATCCATTCTTGTCCACATCTAAATTGTCCCACATTAGTAACATTCAGTGAGGATTAGTCCTCTCTCTCCTGGCTCTGGGGTGATATTTCTCTGTCATTCAGTCTACCTTTTGTTTGTCCTCTCTCACTTAACCTTGGTCTTGCCTCGGTAATGTCCTTGAATACAAGGGGAACCTCCTCCATTCCCATTATTTATAGTCTTTGCAGGTGTCCTTACAGTGACCCTCCTAACTTATCTCCCTTCTGGTTGTCCTCGTTTGCCAGAGCCTGCTTAATTTAAATACAAGGCTTCCTTGCCCCCTGAATTTGTTTTTCATTGCCTGCTGATCCAGACCTCACATTGTGCCTAGGATAAGAAAAGAGGCTGAATATCTTGTTGTTTCATCCCATTGCTCTTGGTGGTACCCATAAATACCTTTTTTCCACCATCAAGTTAAATACAAACTTGTATATAATACTATAGATATCAGGTCTTGTGAGGATGGATAACTTAATACAACTGTTAAAATTCTGTTGCACATAACATATAATTTGTATTTATATCAATTGGGCACTGTGTTCCAATAATGGAGAATTTCAATACTGTGAATTAAAGAGTTGACAACAAAAAATTATCTTCATGGCTTCTCAAACAGTATTTGGATGTTGTATGTCCTAAATAAGATTTCTTTGCCTGCCATCTAACACTGAGTAATACCAGTTCTGTTCAACATGCGTAAGTCATCGCTCTAGTCCTAGAATAACCACAGCTGTAGGAAAATTATTGTTATTTAGGCTTATCTGATACTCGGTAGACTTTTTCATACTTTTAAAATCTAATTTTGACATCTCCATGTGCAAACTAACCCGGTCTTTTTAAAAACAGTTTCCTGGTCAGGCATGGTGGCTCACACCTTTAATCCCAGCATTTTGGAAGGCCAAGGTGGGAGGATTGCTTGAGCTCCAGGAGTTGGAGGCTATAGTAAACTATGATTGCACCACTGCCCTCCAGTATGGGCTACAGTGACCACTCGACTCTGAAAAAGTAATAAAATAAGAGGCTTACCATGTTGTCTTAAGGTGCAGTTTTAATGGTGATTAGGAATTGCATCCTGAACTGCCAAAGTATTTTAAACAGTGGGGGAGGCATGTGAGAAAATTGATTTTTTTCCTTCAGCTATCAAAAAGTAAAATCAAGGGAATTTACTCTGACTTCTGTCACTGCAATTGATAATACTGTGCTATTGTCGCACAACAAAAAAAGTAATCAAATACAAGAAAGAACAGCTGGGTGTACTGGCTCACACCTGTAATCCAAGCACTTTGGAGGCCAAGGTGGGCGGATCACCTGAAGTCAGGAGCTCAAGACCAGCCTGACCAACATGGTGAAACCTCATCTTTAAAATAAAAAAATAAGAAAAAAAAAGAAAGAACAAATGTGTTTAGAGTCTCTTTTAATTTTTACTAAATCTAGTTAAATCACACTTAACAAGCTTTAAATATACTACTATATGTAAATATATGTCTTGGCCCATGTGTGTGTAGAGGAAAAGAGGTATTCTTTCCTGTTTTGATACTTGAATTTCAATGGTTTTTTTGTTCGTTTTTCTTTTTTTGTATATAACCATAATAGACAGGGAAAAAGGCATTTTTTGTGGGAGATCTCGGAAAGATTGTGAAGAAGCACAGTCAATGGCAGAATGTAGTGGCTCAGATAAAGCCATTCTACACAGTGAAGTGCAACTCTGCTCCAGCCGTACTTGAGATTTTGGCAGCTCTTGGAACTGGATTTGCTTGTTCCAGTAAAGTAAGTGTTTTACATTTTAACAAAACGGAAACATTTAATAATTTAACATTGTAGTTACAGCAGTTGGAGAACAAATGCAAAGAAGTTTGACTTTTTGGATGGAGTTTTAAAATAATTGTTTAAATCTACAGCCTCATGTTGGAAAATTACAAGCTTTTCAAGTGCACCAGTGAAAGGGAAGTTTCTGTGTGATGAGTCTTTGAAACATTGTATCTTTATTAATTGAAAACTTTAATTTGTATCTCCTTCTTAGTCAAGAGCTACTTCTAGACCAAACTGTTACTAACTACAGCAAATATCTAAACTCAGATTTCTCTGGTGCTTCTTTTTAACAATTTTTAGGCCAGGAAAAATGACTAACACCTGTAATTCCACCACTTTGAGAGGCTGAGGTAAGAGTTGTTTGAGCCAGGAGTTCAGGACCAGCCTGGGCAACAAAGTGAGACCTCATCTCACTATTTATTTTTTGAGACGGAGTCTCACTTTGTTGCCAGGCTGGAGTGCAGTGGTGCCATCTTGGTTCACCGCAAACCTCCACCTTCCAGGTTCAGGCGATTCTTCTGCCTCAGCCTCCTGAGTAGGGACTACAGGCATGTGCCTTAAATTTAAAAATTAGTTTGGCCAGGCACGGTGACTCACACCTGTACTCGTAGCACTTTGGGAGGCTGAGGTAGGAGGATCACTTGAGCAGCTCAGGAGATGGAGGCTGCATTGAGCTATGATTGTGCCCCTGCACTTTAGCCTGGGAGACAGAGTGAGACTCTGGCTTTAAAAGGGCTGGGGGTGGTGGGATTAATAGAGTAGTAGAAGAAATGTTACCAGAATATGAACTGTGGCGTTATGTATTCTTAATTTAACCTCATTTTCACAGAATGAAATGGCTTTAGTGCAAGAGTTGGGTGTATCTCCAGAAAATATTATTTACATAAGTCCTTGCAAGCAAGTGTCTCAGATAAAGTATGCAGCAAAAGTTGGAGTGAATATCATGACATGTGACAATGAAATTGAATTGAAGAAAATTGCACGTTATCACCCAAATGCCAAGTAAGTATAAAGCTAAGTACTTGAAAATGTTATCTTACCACTTAGAGGATTGGGTCTGTCTTTTGTCTGGGAAGGAGCATTTGTGGTAGGGCAATAGTGTGTATCGTATTTGTAACTTAAAAGGTCCTCTATGGGAAACCCAAGTAGCATTTTATTGGCTCTCTACTTATGACCCTTCATGTGGAATTGGGATTAAAAATAATAAGGGGCTGGGCACAGTTGGCTCGTGCCTGTAATCCCAGCACTTTTGGAGGCCGAGGCAGGTGGATTACCTGTGGTCAGGAGTTCCAGACTAGTTTGACCAACATGGTGAAACCTCATTTCTACTAAAAATATGTAAATTAGCCAGGCGTTGTGGAGCACACCTGTAATCTCAGCTACTTGGGAGACTGAAACAGAGGAGAATCTCTTGAACCAGGAGGTAAAGGTTGCAGTAAGCCAAGATTACGCCATTGCACTCCAGCCTGGGCAATGAGTGAAACTCCATCTCAAAAAAAAAAAAAAAAGGCATGGCAGTTTGGGGATATAATCTTGTAATCTTCAAGGAATCCTTGATAGTTGATTGGTGTGATGATCAAATTAGGGCCATGGCTGTATTTTCATTATTGCAATAACTCAGTTTGAAAATGTGTTACAAACAGGATATATTTTGGTCAGCTTTTTTTCTCTGTTTAGCTGAGGGTTTAATCTACCCTAGGCCATAGTTCCTGAATGCTCGTATTTACGACAGTGTCTTAGAAGCCTAGTCGATAGGTTTGGGGGGTTTTGTTTTTAAGGCTTATACTTTTCTTTTTGAACATGAACTTAATTTTTTTACTTGCATTTGCATGCATCCAGGGAATTTTTTTTTTTTAATTTAAAAAGTTTACTTTTTTAAGGCTGGGTGCAGTGCCTCACACCTATAATCCAACACTTTAGAAGGCCGAGGAGGTTGTATCATTTGAGGTCAGGGTGGCCTGTGCCTGTAATCCCAGCTACTTGAGAAACTGAGGCAGGAGAATTCCTTGAACCCAGGAGTCAGAGTCTGCAGTGAGCCAGAATTGTGCCATTGCACTCCAGCTTGGGCAACAGAGCAAGACTCCCTCAAAAAATAAAAAAAAAGAAAAAAGGTTTGCTTTTTAAATTTTCAGGCCAAGATTTATGTTTTCACAAAGTGGTATGTCAAGAGGACTTAAGAATATACTAAAACCATATTGAAATATGCAGTTGTTGGCTTTTTAAAAATGAGTTATGTGTGTTTCTGGAAATGTATCCTATCGGTATTTGTATGTTCATAATTTTTGTACTGATTCAGGGGTGTACTTAAGGTATCCTGACAGCATTGATTACTTTGGAAAATCTTTGCGGATAAAAGCATTGTTGGGAAGATTTTAGGGAACCACTTATTTTTCTAAAAAAATCTTGTTCTGTGATCCTGTGAAGACAAGCTGTAATTTTTCATGGTTAGTATGTTAGACTGGGGACTGGCACGTTCTTGGTGGAGCTGATTCTAACCATAGAATAATTTTTGCTTGTATCATTCTTGCCCTCTGATTATCAAATTAGGGCCATAGCTATACTTTCATGGTCACATTATTAACCACCTTAGTTTATGTAATTAAGACATCCATGGGAAAACAGCTATACAGAAAAAATTTATTTGGAACTTCTAGTAGTTTGTAATTTGCTCAGCTCCTGAAAATAGAGAAATTTTATCAGTCTTGATCATCTTGCCTTGGTTGTCATGGTTTGGAAGGAAATACCAAGTAGATTTGAATCAGTAGACTAGAAGGCTGCTGTTTAAACACATAAGATAATTTAAAAAAAAAAAAAAAAGCTTTCTAGGTTGGGTGCAGTGGCTCACACCTGTAATCCCAGCACTTTGGGAGGCCGAGGCAGGTAGATCACTTGAGGTCAGGAGTTTGAGAGCAGCCTGGCCAAAATGGGGAAACCCTGTCTCCACTAAAAATACAAAAATTAGTTAGGCATGGTGGCTTGTGCCTATAATCCCAGCTACTCAAGAGGCTGAGGCAGGACAAATTGCTTGAGTCCAGGGTTACAGTGAGCCGAAATTGTGCCACTGCACTGCGACCTGGGGGACAGAGCAAGGCTCCCATTTCAAAAAATAAATAAATAAAAATAATTTCAAAAAATTTTAAAGAACCTTTCTAATTTTCTCCAGTTAGAAACCTGCTGGGATTTAGCAGTGTTAGTAGGAAGAATGTTTGCAGTAAGCAGTGGACGTTTAGTTAGCACAATCAAAGAAGTTTGAAGACATTTAAAGCCCTGATATTCTTATTGAAAGACAATTATGGCATTGCTATTCAATTTAGTCTTTCTAGGTGGCTTTATGGACTGATGGACTTCATTTGAAAGTAATGTCGTCTTTCATTACAGAGCCCAACCGACTCTTGATGCTACAACAGAGTCTTAACTTGCTGCATTTTCCAAAATCCCATCCTTGTAAGCTTCATGCTTTAGGCCCTAATTGCTAGTTTTTTCTCTATACAGGATTGTTTTTCATTAGGTTCACTTGATTCATCCGTCGCTGGATTTGGGAGCACTGGCAACATAATCAACCTACTTCCTACAATCTTCAGGCTTCACATGTGCTGATGATGATGTAAACCAACTCTGCCCCAATCATCTCCCCTTCTCTTAGGGTCTTACTACATATTGCAACAGAAGATAATATTGGAGGTGAAGAGGGTAACATGAAGTTTGGCACCACCCTGAAGAACTGTAGGCATCTCTTGGAATGTGCTAAGGAACTTGATGTCCAAATAATTGGGGTTAAGTGAGTATTTGTTTTACACTTTTAAAGCTGTGAACATTTATAGTGATAGCCTTTCTGGTCGATCTAATACCTTATTTGCCTGAAGTCTAAGATTTAATTTTTCTTTTTTAACACACATGTTCTGCAACTATATGTCCTTCTCCATAATAAAAAGAATAGTAAATAATATTTTGATTAGGTTAGTGCAGGGTAACTTAAATTGCCGCCTTTAAATTGGATGGGAGGGGATTTGCTAGAATTCTTATGAAAATAGTATCATTTAACTTCTAATTTGTGGGTATCATTCTGTTTTGTTTTCTATCTGAAGACTTTCTCCTCCTCTAATTCCTCTGGGCAATTCAAAACAAAGAATTGGAGCATGCTGTGCCCTACACAATAGATAAAATTCCATGTCAGTCTAGTTTTAATCTACCTTAGGTGACAGTATTAACACATTTGAGAGTTTTGTTCATATTTTAACTAAGTTGTAATTTTTTAAGTTAGCATAAAAATTAATGAAGTAATCTTGAATAAAGGGAAAAAAAGAAAGTCTGATTTTTTCATTTTTCTGAAACTTTACAGTGTTGAGTTCTATGGATTTTAACATTTGTATAACCACTGCCACAATCAGGAGGTACTCTATTCTGAAATTTTATCACTAGTAATACTAGAGAACAATAGTGATACTATTAGTCAGCTTGATTAATACTCATTTGTGTTTATTTCACAAGAGACACATTTTGTATTTGGTTGAGTAAAATTGTTCAATTTTATGCTCAGCTGAATGTGATACAGTTTGATTGGTACTGCTTATTACTTCACTATATAAACATAAAAGCCACACATACATAAAAGTACACTCTATTGTATAGGGTGGAACAGTACTAATGATTTACTTATTGTTAAGAATTTGTTTATAGAATTACACTTGTATGTTAGCATTGCCTTTTCTTAAAAGCTGGTACTGTAACTTTTGGGTAATTAGAGGCTAATCCTTTATTTGGTAAACTTTAAATATTTGGTAAGGTTAATGTGGATACTTAATTGTGTCAGTATGATGAATGACAATTGAAAGAAATTAAAGGAAATGCCTCTAAAACTTTCTGCTCTTTTAAATTTATTATCCTGTGTGTTTCAGATTTCATGTTTCGAGTGCTTGCAAAGAATCTCAAGTATATGTACATGCTCTATCTGATGCTCGATGTGTGTTTGACATGGCTGTAAGTTCTTTTTAAAAATGATTTGGTATTTTATTTAAGCCAAGATATTAAGTTAAAAACTTTAAGTATCTTTTTCTGCTTGTGTGAATTACTCTGCCTGTGTGAATTACTCTGGCTACATCCAAATGACACACACCTCATTTTTATTATTATATAAGCTTTCAGAGCTCTATATAGTCACAACTTTAAAATGGGTAAAGGAGTGAAATTGTAATTGACTTGTGTAAGTCTAAAAGAATCAAAGAGGCTTCATACCTAACATTGAATCAATCTGTTTCTATTAGTAAAAAAAAAAAAAAAAACAAGAACTTGTTGTACTAAAGATCAGAAAAGATAAATTTACCTCCCTAGGGGGAGGTTTTAAAATGTTCTCATATCCATTACAATTTGGAAAAGCATTTAAATATTTTTTTTTTCCATCTCCAGGGAGAAATTGGCTTTACGATGAACATGTTAGACATTGGTGGAGGATTCACGGGAACTGAATTTCAATTGGAAGAGGTAAACTTTTCAGTAGATGACATATCAGAATAATTGCTTTCTTTGCTACTTAAGTGGTATAGAGTAGGATTTTTATGATGGCAGAAACTGAACCCTGTAACATCTCTTTAAAATTTTATTCTTAGAAAATGAACAGGCAGTAGACCTAGCTAACTTTGAATTATCATAAAACATTTTCTAGTTCAGCTGTGTTTCTGTACTTAATGGCACAAATTATTTAATGACTTAAAAAACTTTACTACATTTTATTTTATTATTATTACTATTATTGGGGCATTAACCTAGATGTAATCACTCAGTTGTTTTGTTTTGTTTTGTTTTGTTTTAAAGAGATGACGTTTCACCTTGGTCAGGGTGGTTTCGAACTCCTGACCTTAGGTGATCCACCCAGCTTGGCCTCCCAGAGTGCTGAGATTATAGGCATGAGCCACCATGCCAGGCCTTACTACTACCTTTTTAAAAATAAAGTCTTGCCCAGGCTGGAGTGGAGTGGTGCAATCATAGCTCACTACAGCCTCCAACTCCTGGGCTCAAACGGCCCTCTCACCTCAGCCTCCCAAGCAGAAAGACTCTTATTTTTTTTTAATAACATAGAATTCTTACTATTTAGAAAAATAATAAGAGTTTTTCTATATTGCTCAGGCTGGTCTTGGAACTCCTGGCCTTAAGTGATCCTCCTGCCTCAGCCTCCCAAAGTTTTGGGGTTACAGGTGTGAGCCACCACTCCCAGCCAATTTTAGCACTTAGGCCAGATGCGTGTCATACCTGTTTCTCACCTTCCTGCTCTGCCCTCTTTCCTCCCTTTTGTAATACCTAGAAACTAGGATTTGAAAATTTTGCTTCTCTTGTTAGTGATCAAGTATAGAAAAATGACTTTAAAAAAACAAATACCAGTAGGTATTTGTTATTAGAGCTATATATTTTTTTAAATTAGTGCCATTCTGATAGTTAGAAAATAAATTGACTTGAAAGCATGCCTAATTTATTGCTTAGAAATAATTTCAAAGTAGCTAAGGTTCATGGTCTGTAATTGGAACTGCTCCATTTTCCTAGAAAATTAATACCAATCTCTAAATATTGTGAATTATCTAATTCAATATTGAAACCATAATGTGGCATTTAAAATCTATAGGTTAATCATGTTATCAGTCCTCTGTTGGATATCTACTTTCCTGAAGGATCTGGTGTTAAGATCATTTCAGAACCCGGAAGCTACTATGTGTCGTCTGCATTTACACTTGCAGTTAATATCATAGCAAAGAAAGTTGTTGAAAATGATAAATTTTCCTCTGGAGGTAAGTTATGAAGTTTATAGTTTTATTTTTGTTGGTTAATAACTGCAGTTAGTCTGGAAATTGAACAGATGGTCCTGAAGTTGTAGGTGGTTTTCAGCTTTTAAAAATTTTAAAGCCGGCCGGGCGCGGTGGCTCAAGCCTGTAATCCCAGCACTTTGGGAGGCCGAGGCGGGTGGATCACGAGGTCGAGAGATCGAGACCATCCTGGTCAACATGGTGAAACCCCGTCTCTACTAAAAGTGCAAAAAATTAGCTGGGCATGGTGGCACGTGCCTGTAATCCCAGCTACTCAGGAGGCTGAGGCTGGAGAATTGCTTGAACCCAGGAGGCGGAGGTTGCGGTGAGCCGAGATCGCGCCATTGCACTCCAGCCTGGGTAACAAGAGCGAAACTCCGTCTCAAAAAAAAAAAAAAAAAAAAAAAAAAAAAAAAAAATTTTAAAGCCAAGGTCATTCCATAAGACTTCTGAATCCAACTTTTCTTTGGGACTGATGTTTAGATATGGCTATATTAGATAAATGTCTAACAGATGACTAATTCTCATCCATTGTTCAGAACTACTTTTATTGTGATCTCTTCTGTTCTCCGTACCTCACATGGGTCACCAGGAGGCTCTATTTTCATAATTTCTTACATAAGGGTGGCAAAGAGTTCTTGTGATCTGACTCAAGTCAAACCAACAAAAAGCCCCTAGACAGTCTGTCTTGTTGGCCAGTATTGTAGGAAATACTGTTTTACATTAACAAGACTTTTTTTGGGTGGGGCAGGGCAGGGGGGGGTTGTGGATTAGTCCTTAAGAAAGTGGTCCATTTTCCCAATATTGTCTTTTACAGCTTTGTTTTTCTTTGTTTAGAATCTACTCCAGGACCACATTGAATTTGTCATTTCTTCTTTAATCTAGATAAAGTTTCTCAGCCCATTACTTTGTATTTCTTGACTTTGACATTTTCAACGAGTAGAAGTTTCATAGCTGATTATTAATTTGGGTTTGTTTGATGCTTCCTCATGATTACATTTTTTAGGCTATGCATTTAGGGCATGAAGTTCACCAAAGTGTCAGTCTGTTTTCACTGCCTCACATTAGGAGGTACGTGATAGTGGTCAGTTCGAATACTGACAATGCTAGTTGTTTTTTTCTTGTTTCGTTGCCCAGTTTGGACTACAGTGGCTCAATCAGGGCTCACTGCAGCCTCAACCTCCTGGCTCAAACAGTGCTCCCACCTTCAGCCTCTTCCATAGCTGGCACTACACCTGGCTAGGTTTCCTATTCTTATTTTGTTGTAGAGGTTTTGCCACGTTTCCCAGGCTGGTCTAAACTGAGCTCAAGTGATCACCTGCCTGCCTCAGCCTCCCAAAATGCTAGGATTACAGGCTTGAGCCAGTACGCCTGGCCTTGTGGAGTTTGTATGACTTTTGTTTTTTCTCTAAGACAGAGTTTCGCTCTTGTTGCTCAGGCTGGAGTGCAGTGACACAATCTTGACTCACTGCATCCTCTGCCTCCTGGGTTCTAGCGATTCTCCTGCCTCAGCCTCCCTAGTAACTGGGATTACAGGCGTGTGCCACCACACCTGGCTAGATTTTTTTTTTTTTTTTTTGCTAGTTTTGAGCACTTGTTTAAGGTTATGTCATGCAGGTTTCTCTCCACTGTGAAATGGCAAGTTAGAGACTGATTAACTGTTTCTAACCACACTTTTACCTCATTAGTTTTCAGCATCTATTGATGAATTTCTAACTCAATTATTGTTTCTATTAGTTGGACTTGTAAAGAATCTTTTTCTTCCTCCTGTTTGTTTATATTAGTTTAGACTCATAGGTCTTTATTCAGTAGGTTTATATAATCTATTACTCTTCATTTTTCTCTTGACATGTCTCCGTTATTCTCTCAACACTTCATTTTTTGTTATTTCAAGATGTCTTAGGCTCATTTTAACCTTTTTCTGCCTCAGTCCTGTAATCAGTTGTTTCTCCAAGGATCCTTGACTTGTTTTTGTGGAGAGCAATATTTTTAAAACCTAAAAATGAGGCTTGGCACGGTGGCTCAAGCCTGTAATCCCAGCACTTTGGGAGGCCGAGGCAGGTGGATCATGAGGTCAAGAGATCGAGACCATCCTGGTCAACATGGTGAAACCCCGTCTCTACTTAAAATAAAAAAAATAAAAAAAAAAATTAGCTGAGCATGGTGGCGCGTGCCTGTAATCCCAGCTCCTCAGGAGGCTGAGGCAGGAGAATTGCCTGAACCCAGGAGGCGGAGGTTGCGGTGAGCCGAGATTGTGCCATTGCACTCCAGCCTGGGTAACAAGAGCGAAACTCCGTCTCAAAAAAAAAAAAAAAAAAAAAAAAAAAAAAACCCAAAAATGAGTATTGTTGTGCTAAGAGTAGAATAGTGATGTGTTCTAGAAGGAATGTTTTCAAAGTGTGAGGTGAGAAGATCTATATTGATCCCTGAAGCTTGAGGCTGCAGTGAGCTGTGATCACTCTAGCCTGAGTAACAGTGAGACCCTGTCTCAAAACACACAGACATACACACAGATTCCCACTGGCAGTGTACACATGTGAACTCTGGTTGCTCCTCATGCTCACTGATGTTTGGTATTGTTAAGTCTTCAAACTGGTCCAGTCAGTAGGTGTGTGGTGGTAATAGAGCACTATTTTCTTCCCCCTCCCCGCTCTTTTTTGGAGACAGGGTTTTCACTGTCACCCAGGCTGGAGTGCAGTGGCACAATCTCAACTTTTATTTTTAATTCTACATTCAAACATATATTTAATTCCTTGAGCATGTATTATATATTGCCTTCCTCTTCCTGATGTGGAAAAAAACTAAACATTGTTTTTCCTTGCTGCTTGATCTTCTTTCTCTTTTTTGAAACAGCAACTACCAGAAAGGCTTCTAGAGTCTTAATACATTTCTCTCTCTCTCTCTTTTGAGACAGGGTCTTACTTTGTCACCCAGGCTGGAGTACAGTGGTTCAATCCTGGCTCACTGTAACTTCTGCCTCCGGATTCAAGGGATTCTGATGCTTCTAGCCTCACAAGTAGCTGTGATTACAGACTTGTACCACCACACTTGGCTAATTTTTGTTTTTTTATTAAAGACAGGTTTTGCCATGTGTAGTTCACGCTGGTCTTGGAACTCCTGGCCTCAAGTGATCCCTCTGCCTCCCAAAGTGCTGGGATTATAGGCATGAGCGACTGTGTCCAGCCCTAGATCACTTTTGGGCTTGTTGGTTATCATCTTTTGTGAAATGCATGCTCTATGTGTCTTTTTTTAAGTTTAAATATTTTGAGAAATGTGAAAATTATATTAATTTGTTTTATATTAGCCATCTAACTAAAAATTCATTTTCCCCTTTCCTGTTTTATTCCAGTAGAAAAAACCGGAAGTGATGAACCAGCCTTCATGTATTATATGAATGATGGTGTTTATGGTTCTTTTGCAAGTAAACTTTCTGAGGACTTAAATACCATTCCAGAGGTTCACAAGGCAAGTTTTATCAGAAATACCAAAACCTGTTTGGCAGTTAATAAATTGAGCTGTTACTTTTAAGATGCTTCCCAATTTTTTGAAAAACATTTTAAAATGGGGAAAAATGCCCTTTTTGAGGATCTATGTTCTTCTGGTGGTGTCTCCTTTTTAGTTTGTTGCCTTTGCATAAAGTTAATGGTACCATTGAGGCTTAAGGAGCACTCTGCCCTTGGCTCTAGGCCTTTTTTCCATGAGCACATTAGATCTGAGACAGTGAAAAATACTTAATCTACTCAAAAATTCAATACCTGTGTAGGTATGAGTAAAAATTAAATTGATAAGACTATTCCTTTCCTACAGAAATACAAGGAAGATGAGCCTCTGTTTACAAGCAGCCTTTGGGGTCCATCCTGTGATGAGCTTGATCAAATTGTGGAAAGCTGTCTTCTTCCTGAGTTGAATGTGGGAGATTGGCTTATCTTTGATAACATGGGAGCAGATTCTTTCCATGAACCATCTGCTTTTAATGATTTTCAGAGGCCAGCCATTTATTACATGATGTCATTCAGTGATTGGTAAGGTGATTTTAAAGCAGGTGGGATATTTGACTGTTGTTAAAGACTTGCAAATAACCTTTAATTCTGTAATGAATGCTGAACTTAGATACACAGTTATGTATTGCTTATAAAGTATAATTGCTTAATGGTGGGGATTTTCTCTGACAAATGCAATATTAGTTAACTTTATAATGGCATAGCCTACTACATGCCTAGGCCCCTAGCCTACAAATCTGTACAGCATGTTACTTTGTTTAGTACTGTTGGCAGTTATAACACAGTGAGATTTGTGTATCTAAAGATACTTAAACATAGAAAGGATAATACATTGTGCTATGACATTATAATTGCTGCCATGTAACAAGGTGATAGGAATTTAACTCCACTGTAATCTTAAAGTACACCCCTTCATGTATTAGTCTTTGACCAAAACATCACTCTGCAATGCATGACTATTATAGAAAAATGACAGGTTTTTTGGAAGACTAGTTTTGGTCCTGTTTCATTATCCATTTGTTATATGATTGTGTGGTCTTGGGCTTAAATTCAGAATTTAGCTTATTTTTTTTTCTTTGTAGGTATGAGATGCAAGATGCTGGAATTACTTCCGATGCAATGATGAAGAACTTCTTCTTTGTGCCTTCTTGCATTCAGCTGACCCAAGAAGACAGCTTTTCCACTGAAGCTTAAACAGGCATTAACGCTTCTTTAGATCTGAAGTTGCAGGTTAAGCTTGTCTGGTCAACATTCCAGTGTGGAAAAATAATTTAAATGATCTTATTCTCTTAATTATTTGGCAACAAAAACTATTAGTAATAGCTATTTGGGACCAGACAAAATCAGCTTTCATCTATAATTCATTGGGGATAATGGGAGATTTAGATAATGTATCCAGATTTAAACATACCAGTTTGTCCTACCCCTTAAGCGTTTAAAATAAAATATGCAACAAAATGGATGACTTAGTGGAGATGGAAGCCCATTAATTGGGTTCCCCATTAAACCGTTTACATACAAGAACACAGTTTTTATACTAAGGATTTGTGTTTAAAAGTCTTGTAAAGTTCATGTCTTTCACCCAGATATATCAAATGTTAGCAGAAGACCAGTGTGACTTCATTAGGTAATGTTTAGTGTATTTAGAATGTGTAAATTTGTGCTTTGAACTGTAGTTTAATAAATGTAAAATTGCATCATAGTATTTGTTGTATTTGACCTAATGTAACCCTTGTATGATTGCAATAAAATTTTGTGTAGATTTTACTGTCTTTTCAGGCTAAAACTTTGGGAAAGGGGCTAGCTAGCAAAGGTAGTTTTGAAATAGATGTGTATACGGACTGTTTTGAAGGGTTTTTTGTTTGTTTTTTTTTAAGTAGCCCAGTTAAGTTTTGTTTGGCTCAGTGCATTTTTCAGTTATTTAATTAGTAATTTAAGTAAAGTGGTAAATCATTGTGAAGTTCAGATTCATTATGGAGAGTTGATGTGCAGTAAGCATGATGTTTAACAATTTTAACACCCAAAATGTCAATCCTGCATAAATCAATTGTAATAATAAATAGGTGTTTCTATATAGATAGACTGCATAGAGTACCTTAGTAAATCTTTGAATCACAATCTTCTGGCTGAAATGGAAGATTCTGTTAAATACTTTGAATAAACTTAGGGGGAGGGAAATAAAATTGCAGAAAACTGCAGAGCACTGAAACTTAAAGAAGGGCTACATCTTTATCCAGATACCTGTTGCTCTTTTGCACGGAATGTTTAAATTCAGAGTTGGGGTGGGGTTGGGATGAAGCACACTTATTTTCTTCAATTGCAGTGATTTCAAATTTAGGAATTTTTATTTTTGGTTTGAGCTGTTCCCTTAGCTTCTTGTTATTCCCGATTTGTTCTGCTTAGTCATTACTTTTAATTCTTTTCTTACTAAAATTTTGTGGTGATTGGGAAAGGGAGTTAGCATCACTAACCTGACAGTTGTTGCCAGGAATTTGCTTTGTTTACTGCTAGTATATTAATAATCCTAGATCTGAGAATAACAATAGTAATAACAGGGGTCTTTTTTTTCCTAACTTACTCTATGTTCAGGTGCAGAATTTCTGTCTCCCAAGAGGAAATGTGACTTCACTTTGGTGCCAATGGACAGAAAATTCTACCTGTACTACATAGGAGAAGTTTGGAATGCACTTAATAGCTGGTTTTCACACCTTGATTTTGAGGTGGAAAGAAATTGATCATGAATCTCTAATTAATTCTCTTAAACCAGTAGGTGCTTAATATTTTTTGATTTGATTAATGCCCATTTGAATTTCTTGGGTTCTATTAATTAAAAAAAGTAGGACCCCAATTTATCGCCATCAAATTACCCTTGGACTTTTCCAAGGTATAATGTGGAGTTTTATGGAAAATTCCAAGCTACCTTGTAGATTTTTTTAACCATAACGAGGGGGAACTGTTTCCTACCTTCTTTACATGTTGTGCATTGTCGTGGTCCAGAAATGCCAAACCTTTTTAAAGATGGTGCAACTTGGTCGTTGGCTTGGCTATACTGGCTTTGAACTTCATGGCATATCAACTTTGCCATATCTGTAGGAGAGCTGTGTGAAACAGCTCAGAGTTGCAAATACCACTTGTGAATGATAGGATAATTTAAAAAAAATGTTTGTATTGTATTTGAAGACTGTTTGCCATAAATCTGAAATTTGAACCTATGTATTTCAATTTGGTATGCTAAAAAGTTCTGAATTAATGTAAAGTTTTTGTTATAATATTGTAATCTCAGTTCAAAAGTTAACTGAAAATATAAAACCCAAGTGATTTCTATATAGTAAATTGAACTGTAAAGGTAACTTGTGTGTGATTCTGAATGCATAGATAAATGTTTTTATTCCTCACATTTTGCTTTGGCTTCTATCCAAAATAGACGTGAAATTTTACATTACATATCAGCTTTATGTATATTAACAGACTTGCTTTATTGAAAAGTAGATTGATTCTGCTTTTAAAAAAAATACTGGAAGTTACATATAGAACAATGAAATTTTGATAAAGTCCAGTATATTTGTGAGCACTGTTTCCAGGACAGCCTTTTCTAAACACTTCAGTTCACTAGCTTCCTAACAATTTTAAACTTAGACTAAATGAATAGACTGATACAAATTAAGCTAGATTTATTCCAAGTAAACATGGACATTAATACCATTAAATGGAAATATTGGGTTCAAAAAGCCACACATTGCTCAATTCCTTTTATCTTCCTTGTTTTTTATAGTTTTAGTTTGTTAACCTGTCTTGGCCTTAAGAAGTCTTCTGAACTCCGCTGAAATGAAAAGCAACATCTCTGTTCTTTTGAACACCTTAGTTAACTGGGTGACTATTTTTCAGAGTGACTTTTAAAGATTTACTTCATTATTCAGGCAGTACAGTAGTATAGAGTGGTAAAGGTGTAGACCTTGTTTCCAGTCTGCTTGACTCAAATCCTGTCTCTTTGATTTACTGTCTGTCTGAACATAGGCTAGTCACCTAACCCTTTTGTGCCTCAGTTTTCCCAGCTGAAAAATGGTAAGGCAAGGTACCGTGGCTTATGCCTGTAAGTCCCGGCACTTTGGAAGGTCGAGGTGAGAGGATTGCCTGAGCTCAGGAGTTTGATCAGCCTGGGCAACACAGGGAGCACCTGTCTCCACACACAAAAATGTAAAATTAGCCGGGTGTGATGCGTGCCTGTAGTGCTAGTACTCAAAAGGCTGAGGTGGAAGGATTGCTTGAGCCCAGGAGGTGGAGGCTCCACTCCAACCTGGGCGACAAAGTAAGACCCTGTCTCTAATAAATAAAACGGTAGTAAAAGTAGCAGCTTCATAATAAGGTTATAAGGATGTAACACCTGTAAGGTGTTGCTATAAACAACTTTTTTTATTTGTTCCTTTTTTCCCTCTTTGATGCCTGGGAAAAACAACTCTTATTACCTGTTACCTTATGTTAGACAAGTTGCTCTGGGCCTTGGTTTTCTGCTGTAAGAAGAAGACACTAGAACTTTTTACCAGGCCTTGAAAGTGCCTGGTGCATGGAAGCAAATGGCAAATAGTGCCTGTGGTTGATGCTTGGTGTTAACATCTCTTTAGCATGTACTTGACCATTCTCCTTTGTTCTTAGAAATTGGATTTTTTTGTTGGGCATCAGAGGAAGGTTTTGTATTGCTGCTTGTTACTTAAATTAGTTGATTTAACTATAACCTTAGAGTACTTATCTACAAGTACAGGCTGGGCACAGTGGCTCACACCTGTAATCCCATCCCAGCACTTTGGGAGGCTGAGGCAGGCAGATCACCTGTGGTCAGGAGTTTGAGGCCAGCCTGGCCAACATGGTGAAACCCTATCTCTACTAAAAATACAAAAATTAGCTAGATATGATGGCACACACCTGTAATCCTAGCTACTTGAGGCTGAGACGGGAATTGCTTGAACCTGGCAGAGATTACGCCACTCACTGCACTCCAGTCTGGGCAACAGCAAGACTCCATCAAAAGGAAAAAAAAATGCACAGTAGTAGTAGAAACTTAAATTGACAGGAGTCAGTCAAAATATAAAACAAAAATTTAGTCTTCCACATTTTAATTGTGAATAAATTCTATGAATCGCATCCATCCTGAAAGGAAAAAGGTGTGGTGCAAGTAATTACAGAAGCAGGCTTTCATAATGAGGATAAACCTGGCCTAGGAACAAGAAATGAACTAGTTCTGGTCTTGACTGGTATTTGCATTGTTGAAGCTAACCTGAAAAGTCTCAGTTCCTACTCAGACATACCGAGGAATTGTTTTTTTTCTTTGCATACAGATGGCCTGTACTACACGTATCTCCTAAATCACACTGCGTGTCCTCACCCAGAAAGGAGTGTAGATGGAAGAACACAAACCACCTAGGCTCAAAAAGCGATGTGACTTTAGTGTTACAAAGTTGAGGGGTTTTTTTTGTTTATTGGAAACAGACTAAAAAGTTTTATAACGGTAATTTGTAGAAAGCTTAAGCTATACAACATGCTCCTTTTTTGTGGTCTTGGAGTACTATATAGAAGAACATCTTTATACTCTTTAGTTCCTTAACCTATATATGTAACTGGCATCAGCTTTAAAGCAATTCCACTGTTAAGTGGTCTTTCAAACCCTGATTGTACCATGATACTGCTTATGTCTGTCAAAACGCTTCACAGTTGATTTGCTGATGGCCTAATGGGAAGATAAGCACTGGATCAGTTATGGGGAATTAAAGAGTTAAGTATCTGGTATTGAGTGGCAGATGAAGTGGTCCCGCATTGGCAATACAGCAAGAGGGGTTGTGTAGGAAAGACACTGCAATAACTTTTTAAGATTATTTTTAACCCCAGAGTTCCCTGACTTCATCTGGTGTGCACCTGTGCCTACAACTTTGTCCCTATTCAATTTTTAGCAATATGCAGAGGAGGGGACACTTGGCTGATGTTTAAGAATTTTAGTTCTGTGAAATTATTGGTTTTCTCCAATCTATCCTCTGTTTCTCAAATTGCTCTACTTTCCATGGGGGGTGTTCAGCTCCTGGCCTGATGCAATAACAGGCGTGAGCCACCGCACCCAGCCTACTCTGGTGTTTTTATGTCACAACCTGCCTCAGTACACTCAAGGCATTTTCTCTATATGTTTTAGTGCTGAGTGATACCTTTCAGATTTACTTCATGATTGAAACCTAACCTTCCATATTAGGTTCTCAACAAAAATGAAGTGAGTTTTCTAATTCTATGGTTCTGCTGGAGGCAAGAATGTAAACAACACTTTAAAAGCATGCTAGAGGAGGGAGGAGAACTTCGGTGGTCCCCAAAGACATTTTAAAATAAGAACGGGTTTAGGTAGGCCAGGCACCATGGCTCACACCTGTAATCCTAACACTTGGGGAGACCAGCCTGGCAAAGATGGTGAAACCCTGTCTCTAAAAATGCAAAAATCAGCCATGCACCATGGCAGGCACCTGTAGTCCCAGCTACTCAGCAGGCTGAGGCAGAATTGCTTGAACCCGAGTGGCGGGGGTGGCAAAGTTGCAATGAGCCAAGATCATACCACTGCACTCCAGCCTTGGTAACAGAGCGAGACTGTCTCAAAAAAAAAAAAAGTGTAGGTAACATTAGTTGCTTATTGCCCCATATGACTGAGGATTTGGGACCAATGTGTAGGAGGTCAGGGAAGGAAATAATAGTGCAGAGCTTATGAGAAGTTCACACTGAGGAGGAAAATGGTGCTCTCCTTTCCAATTGGTATGATGCTACCACTCTCTCCTGTTTATGCATTGCTGTAACTTGACACATGCTTTCCTAAAAATCGTGAAATTGTACAATAGAAAAAATGGAGTTCAGGCACAGCACTCAAACTTTGTCAGCGCAACATTACAAAACTCAAACTAATTAAAAATGTAGTGCAGTTAGTACTTGTTAAATGGTAAAGAAATACACAAATATTACAATCTTTTAGGAAAAGCATCATGGGCCCTTCTTGAAGGTAAAGTATTGCAGGAGTGAGATAGTAGGTGTGGCAAGGTTGCTCATGTCAAGCCTTTCAGGGGGTAAAATAGCAAGTGTCTCTCATCTGTATGACCCAAATCTTTAGATATTTCAAGATTTGATCTTAAATCCATGTTCTTACACTTAGGCCATAGGGCCAGGATGGATAAAGGGTGATAAGAAAACTTAACTGATGTTGACCTCTTTAAAAAACTGAGGATTCCTGTTTCCTTAACTGTAAGCCCTGTGCTATACGGTGACACCAGTGAGAAGACCAACATTATTGTAGTTGTACGTAACAGCAGCAAAGAAGTTCCATTGCCCAGCTAGGGGACTGCAGGATCACGCAGCCATTGCAACACTGCTTCTGTTTAGTTTTCTAAATGAACTTAATCTTCAGAGCTATCCTATGAGAGATAGAGGCTCACGGTCCCATTTTTCAGAACTTAAGTTCATGCAGACCAGGCGGGGTGGCTCACACCTTATAATCCCAGCATTTTGGGAGCTCGAGGTGGGCAGGTCACTTGCATCCAGGAATTTGAGACAGCCTGGGCAACATGGTGAAACCCATTTCTATGTTAAATAAAAATATTTAAAATTTTTTTAAAATTATTTTTTTTGAAATGGAGTTTCAATCTTGTTGCCCAGACTAGAGTGCAGCGGTGCAACCTCGGCTCACTGCAGCCTCTGCCTCCCAGGTTCAAGTGGTTCTCCTGCCTCAGCCTCCCAAGTAACTGGGATTACAGATGTGGGCCACCTTGTCCAACTAATTTTTGTAATTTTAATAGAGACAGGATTTCACTATGTTGGTCAGGCTGGTCTTGAATTCTTGACTTCAGGTGATCCACCCACCTTGGCCTTCCTGCTGGGATTACAGCTGTGAGCCACCATGCCTGGCCGTAAAATATAAAATTTTTAAAAAAATGTTTAAAGAAGGTCATATAGATAGCTAGGAGTGAGCAGTAGAGTTAGGATTGTAGCCTGGCAGGTTGGCTCTGGATCTGGTCTCTTCCCCATCACCCTACAGCATGCCACTCACTCAGACTTCACCCACATTTTGAACTGCCTATAGGAAGTTCCATTCAGATAGAAAACCCAGACACAAAACATTCTGTGAAGCTGTGTATCTTTCGTATTTTAAAAATTCTTGTTAACTGTTATTTTCAAATTTAAAAACCCTACAAACCTGAAAAGAGTGATCAACTCCACGGTTATCATCAATCATAATACTATGGGTATAACTACTGAAGCTGTCATTTTTATCACTTCCTCAAAAATTGTTGGCACCAAGTTTATATGGGAGTTTTAAGGTTTATATGGGAGATCTGGAGCTGGGATGGCCCTCCAGAGCGGAACCAAATTGAGACAGGACAGCTGGGACTTTACACCAGCATTAGCCAGTCACTGGCTATAGGCCACTCCTTTCAAGGAGGCATAACCTTGGATAAGCAGTCCCTGTGGCAGAGGCTAGTTCCCAGTGATGGACACAGTAATGTGCTGATTCCCAGTGAAGAATGCAGCCCTGAGCTACAGCTGCGGGTCCGCAGCAGCTGACAGTGCCAGTAGCAGGGGAATGGGTGCACAGGCAACCATGGTGCCATTTTCCAGTCATTGAAAGAAAATAGCTAGGGGACCAGGTGCCTATAATCCCAGCACTTTGAGAGGCTGAGGTGGGAGGAACACCTGAGCCCAGGAGTTCAAGGCTGCAGTGAGCTATGCAGCCTTACACTACAGCCACTGCACCACAGCCTGGGCTACAGAGGGAGACTGTCTCCGAAAAAAAAATAAAAATGAGAAAAAGTCTATGTCTTGTTGTCTATTTAAGAAGGTCAAGGCTGGGCATGGTTGGTCACACCTGTAATCCCAGCACCTTGAGAGGCCGAGGTGAGTGGATCACAAGGTCAGGAGTTTGAGACCAGCCTGGCCAACACGGTAAAAATACTAAAAATACAAAAATTAGTCAGATGAGATGGCCCACATCTGTAATCCCAGCTACTCAGGAGGCTGAGGCAAGAGAATTGCTTGAACCCAGGAGGCTGAGGTTGCAGTGAGCCAAGATCATACCATTGCACTCCAGCCTGGGCAACAAGAGAAAAAAAAAAATGAAAGGTTCAACCGCACTTTCTGCTGATGTGTGTACTAGCTTGTTAGGGCTGCCCAAACAATACACAAACTATAAACTGGGTGGCTTAAACATCAGAAGTGTATTGTCTCATAGTTTTGGAGATCAGAAGTCCAATGGTCAGCAGTGGTGTTTCCCTCTGGGGCTTTGAGGGAAGGCTCTGTTCCTGGCCTCTCTCCGTGGCTTGTCAGTGGCTATCTTCATGTTCACATGCTTTTCCCTCTGCACACTGTATATGAGTCTCTCCAAATTTCCCCTTTTTATGACACTAGTTATATTGGACTTGGTCTCACCTTAATGACCTCATATTAATTGGACTAATTACATCTGCAATGACTCTATTTCTAAATAAGGTTACATTCTGATGCTGGTGTTGAGATTTCAGCATATGAATTTTGATGGAGACGCAGCTCATAACAAGTATGTTTGTGGCCATTTGAAACAGAAGCACTGTATTGATCTTTGACCCCTGACTGGCCCCTGCACTTCCACTCCCAGCCCTTCTCAGTCACTGTTTCTTTCCTCCCTCCCTTCCTTCCTCACTCTCTCTCTTTCTTTTTGAGATGGAGTCTTGCTCTGTCACCCAGGCTGGAGGGCAGTGGCATAATCACAGCTCACTGCAGCCTCAAGTGATCTTCTCACCTCAGCCTCCTAAGTAGATGAGACCAGATGTGTGCAGAACCAAAACTGGCTAATTATTTCTTTAAAAATTTTTTTTTTCTGTAGAGATGGGGTCTTGCTATGTTGCCCAGGCTGGTATCTAACTCTCATCTCATTTTCAAGCTCCCATTGCATTCCTGCTTTCTTTTGTCTTTTTTCCCCCTTTATAAAGTTAGATCTTTGTTTTTTTCCCATTATAAAATCTTTTTAAGTTACCAAAATTCCAGTAATACAGAAAAGTATGAAAAAGCTATTTTTTTTTTTTTTTTTTTTGAGACAGAGTTTCGCTCTTTCACCTAGACTAGAGTTCAATGGCATGATTTTGGCTCACCGCAACCTCTGCCTTCTGTGTTCAAGCGATTCTCTTGTCTCAGCTTCCCAAGTAGCTGGGATTACAAGCATGTGCCACCACGCCATGATCTTGAACTCCTGAGGTCAGGAGTTCAAGATCATCCTGACCTCAGATGATCTGCTCACCTCGGCCTCCGAAAGTGCTGGGATTACAGGCATGAACCACTGCGCCTGGCCTAAAAAAGCTATTTTTAAAAATCACCTGACAGCTTTCTAACAGAGACTCCTGCCTTAATATTGTGTGGCACTGCCTTCTAGACACCTCCCTGTTTTCATTTTCAGCTCCCTTTTCTCCTTTCCCCAAACCAAGAAAAGTCTGAGTTTATTATTATTATTATTATTATTTTTGAGACGGAGTTTCACTCTTGTTACCCAGGCTGGAGTGCAATGGCGCGATCTCGGCTCACCGCAACCTCCGCCTCCTGGGTTCAAGCAATTCTCCTGCCTTAGCCTCCTGATAGCTGGGATTACAGTCACCCACCACTATGCCCAGCTAATTTTTGTACTTTTAGTAGAGATGGGGTTTTGCCATGTTGGCCAGACTGGTCTCAAACTCCTGACCTCGAGTGATCCACCCACCTCAGCCTCCCAAAGTGCTGGGATTACAGGCATGAGCCACTATGCCCGGCCACAAAGCCTGATTTTATTGTTAACGCTGACTGCCGGCATTTTACCTCTGCCACTTCCAATTCTTTTATGCCTTTACTTTCTAATACAACAGCTAATAGCCTTCAGGTATTGTGGGAGGCAAGTGACTTCCTGGCCTCTGAGGTCACTTCGCCCTCAATAAGTAAGCCCTTGGGGACACCTGCACCACGGTTTAGGAGCCTGGCCCATCCAGAGGGACGTAGCTGTTTGGCAACCCTCCAGCGGCCTCTCCTCTAGCAGAGGGTGAGCCCAGGGTCTGGTCTCCCGGCCAAGCCAGGGCCTGAGGGCATGAGATTTCTTTAACCCGAATGACCCCCTTTTTCCTCAACATCATCATTTCTTTCTCCCATAACTCAACCCCAAAACCAACAACTCAGAGGCCCATCATCCAGTTCTCTCCTTCCCCTCTTGCAGCCTCAGCCTGATGATAAGGCACAAACGGCCTGACCCTGGTCTGTACCCAGAGTGGTCAGAACCCATGCCTGCTTCTAGAACCTGGTCAGCGCCACCCTCCCACGTCCTGGCTGGGCTATTTTGGTGGTTTCAACTGCTGTCTCTGCCACCAGGATCTCTTCTCGGGCCACCATCCTTGTGGCTGTAGGGTGAGCTTCTGAAACTGGCTGGATTAAGTCTAATCTGTGATAAGCTCTCCCTTCAGAGTCTTGTCTGGACTGTGACTGGGGTTGAGCTTTCCAGGCTCTGAAGGACCCTGCAAGACTCCTCAGCCCCTCTCACACTCCTTGACTCCTGACAGCCCAGCCTCATGGAGGCTTCATCATCCATCCATTCATTTATTTATCCAGCCAACAAGTTTTTTTCTTTCTTTTTTAATTTAAGTGGCAGGCACTATCCACAATTCTTGCACCGAGATAGCAGCAAACAAAATAGCCCCAGTTCCCTGCCGCATGGCACTTCTATCCCAGTGGACTTTGAGAGCCTTCCAGCTGAGTTCTTGGTTCCACTGAAGAGACAGGCCTGCCCTTCTCGATCACAGTGCCTGGCACCGCAGGCGATCCGACTCAGGTGAGACTGCCCCCTCACATATCTTATATCTGGGATGCCATGCTGGGCAGATGTCAACAACTGTAATGCCCATGCAACCCCAGTCACATACAAGCAGCCACAGCTTGCTCTGTGCCCCATAAATCCCCAGCGCTGGCAGGGCACAGTAGCTCATGCTTGTAATTCCAGCACTTTGGGAGAGGGAGGTGGAGTGATTGCTTGGGGCCAGAGGTTTGAGACCAGCCCGGACAACACAGCAAGACGTCTCTAAAAAAATAAAATAAAAAATAAAAAAAATGGCCGGGCGCGGTGGCTCACGTCTGTAATCCCAGTACTTTGGGAGGCCGAGGCAGGTGGATCACGAGGTCAAGAGATCGAGACCATCCTGGTCAACATGGTGAAACCCCATCTCTACTAAAAATACAAAAAACTAGCTGGGCATGGTGGCGCGTGCCTGTAATCCCAGCTACTCAGGAGGCTGAGGCAGGAGAATTGCCTGAACCCGAGAGGCAGAGGTTACGGTGAGCCGAGATCGCACCCTTGCACTCCAGCCTGGGTAACAAGAGCGAAACTCCGTCTCAAAAAAAAATAAAAATAAAAAATAAAAATAAAAAAAATTTAAAAAATATATATGTAATTAACCAGGCATGGTGGCAGATGCCTTTCAAGTTCCAGCTCAGAGAATTCCCTTCGAGGCTTGTTTTCTACACTGCAGAGCAGAATGCCTAAGGCAATTAGGCTAACTGCTGTCCCTGGGAGATGTGGATGGCTGCCCATCTCATCCTAGTCCTCAGGGGCACTGAGCGCAGACTCCTCACCCGGCGGGGCTACCACTCAGTGAGCAGCTTGGCTGGCAGTGACAGATCCTACCACTAAATGGCGCTCGTGGATTACATTTGCTATAGTGCCTTGGAAGTTGCAGCAAACAATTGCTGAGTTTCTCACTATTCAGAGTTGATTTCACATAGTATTAAGCTCTTACGTTCTGTCACATTTCTGAGTGTCACAAGTGTCTCCGGTTACCTGACCTTTGCATCTCTACATCCCTGTTCCTGTCGTTTGTGGAGGAGCCAGGAGGAAGAGGGGATTCCTGCCTCACTTTCCTCCCCTTTCCAAAGCCCTTCTTCCCCAACTGCAACCCCCCCCACCGGCCCCGCCCCCATCCGCAGTAGCAAAGGCGAGTCCCCAGCAAAGTACGGTATAGGTTTCCGATTACCAAGACAACTGCCGGAGCTCTGAGCAGAATGGGAACTGGCAGTGGGGATTTTGGAGGATGTTCCAGAAGACCCCAGCCTCAAGAGATGGGATTGTTAAATGTTCAGTTCAAGGCATGGCTGTTGAGACGTCAGGCCCACCAAGGATGTGCTTATGGCCACAAAAAGCCAAGTTTGCTTACTTTGGTGCATCAAAGGAACCCACATGTTGGGCAAGCCTTTGGAGCCACTCAATGAAAGGGTTAGGAAGGGTTTTTTGTAGGGTTAGGTGGTTGAGGAGGTACCTGGTTAGCATTGGTTGGCTGGGAGAAAGCAGGCTTTGGCTGATTCATTCAGGCTCAAAGCAGGGATCTTTTTATCTGTAGGAGACAGTTTCCCTGTGGCTTTGAGAAACATTGCCTTGTGACTTTGTGGGTCTATTTCTGTGTTTTAGAAGTTAAGATCTTGAAGGTAGCACTCAGCTGGTTTCTCAGAGACCAAGTCTTAAATGTCTTTGTAAGCCACAATGAGTCCAGCTGGGTGTTTTGTAAGCAAGTTTTTTGTTTGTGTAGTTTTTGTTAGCGACGGGGTTTCATTATGTTGCCCAGGCTGGTCTTGAACACCTGGGCTTGAGCTGTCTTCCCACCTAAGCCTTCCGAGTAGCTGAGACTACAGATACATACCCAGCTGCAAGCAGGTTTTGAATGTGTTTTTTTTTCTCCACTAAGCTTTCTGATCTACACTTGAGATATGCATTCATTGATTCACTAGCGTGACACATTGCCTCTCTGTCTTCCACCTTCCTAAGACACCCGGTGTGTGTGTGTGTGTGTGTGTGTGTGTGTGTGTGTGTGTGTGTTATGCATTTATCCTCCACGTTTGCAAGTGAATCTTCCCATGAGGTATTACCCGTGGCATGGTCCTCCATTTGGAGAGTCTGGGTGAGGTGACACTTCCTTTTCTTTGTCTTACACTGAGCTTTGACATTATCAGATTTTGTGCTTTGGCCTCAACTTGATGACACCCCCTCTTGCAGGGGTCATATGCTTCTGGCTTCTCTCTGCCCGATCAAGCCCAGCCCGGGCCAAGCCTGTGGTCATGGTATCTGTGACTGTGATCCCATCCTCCCTGTTCCTGTTGCCTATCGCAGCTGCATTCTTGGTGCTGGATAGCTTCCGGCTGCCCTGCCGCCCACCATCCAGCCTGTTCTGCACCTGGAGGCTGATGTTTGTGGACTGCGTCAATGCTTCCCCTTCCTCTTTGCTTTGTGGTCAAGCAAAGCGGAGTGGAGAAGCCTGGGGGAGGACAGTGAGGTCAGGGCAGTCATTCCTGGGCTCACTTCCTATCCAGTTGCCTCTGGCGAGCTGAATCTCCCAGCAGAGGCTGGAGCCCCCGAAGGGGCCCTGCACCTAGCTTGCCCTCTGCCTCTCTCTAGGTCTGGTTAATTGCTCCCTCCTCTTGCCTTTCCCCTTTGGTTCTCAGGGAACTGGACCATTCCTTGGCTATCCTATCCCCTGTCCACACCCTTAAGTATGCCATCTGCTCCCTGCTTCACCCCTGCTGATGGGTCCTTTCCGTTTGTATATTTTGGTAGCTCCTGAAGACACATGCTGCATCTTTTTTCTTTTCTTTTCTCATGTGTGCCATTTCTTTTCATTTTAAAATATTTATTTATTTATTTATTTTTGAGATAGAGTCTTGCTCTGTCTCCCAGGCTGGAGTGCAGTGGCAAGATCTCAGCTCACTGCAACCTCCGCCTCCCAGGTTCAAGTGATTCACCTGCCTTAGCTTCCCAAGCAGCTGGGATCACAGGCACTCACCACCATGCCTAGCTATTTTTTTTTTTTTTTAAATAGTAGAGATGGAGTTTTGCCATGTTGTTCAGCCTGGTCTTGAACTCCTGATCTGAAGTGATTCACTTGCCTCAGCCTCCCAAAGTGCTGTGATTACAGGTAGGAGCCACTCTACCTGGCTGGCATCATTTTTAGATCCCCAGAGCCTAGTACAGAGCCTGGTAAATAACAGATGCTCTCTGTTAGATGGATGAGCAAACACTCGCCTCCCCCTTTCTATGATTCTGGTTCTCCTGGGCTTGTCCTGAGATGGCGTGACCAGAACTCTACACATGACTCCAGAGAAGGCAAACAGGACAGAATATTCACCATTCATTCATTCACACATGCATCCAACATATATTTATGGAGCAACTACTCCATGCTGGGAATACCACGATGAGCAAACCAGACAGTGCAGTTTCCTGAGGGAGACAGGCATGGATGGGATTATCATAAACTTGTGAGACTACAGGAGTCACGGCTTCGAAGGAGCAAACTTGCGCTGGGACTGAGCACGGTAGAAAGTCACCTTACATGTGCATTATGAATAATTCGAAATTCCAAACACATCTGGTCTCCAGATTCTTGTTAAAGAGGCCAATGGACTACCCATCTCTCACATACTCTTATTGAGGGGTCAGGGCCTCATACTAGGAAATTTAAGTATGCTAAAAATGATGGGCCCTACTGTATAAGGCATAATCACATTTTGGTAGAAACAATAAATGGTTTTTGAGCACCCAGACAGAGAACTACCAGTGTTCCAGGCACTGAGGATAGAGCAGTGAACAAAATAAGGCCTCTGCCTTCACAAAGCTGACAATATTGTATTATTTATTAATTTGGAGATAAGGCCATACTCTGTCACCCAGGTTGGAGTGCAGTGGTGTCATCACAGCTCACTGCAACCTTGAACTCCTGGGCTCAAGAGATACTCGCGATCCTCTCCATCCTCGTGCCTCGGCCTCCTGAGTAGTTGGGATTACTGGTATGAGTCACCACCGGCCTTTTTCTTTCTCTAAAGAATGCATACAAGCACAGATTTGCAGATAGGAAGCCCTGGAAAGACAGACACGGATATTCTAAATGCTTCTTTCTAGACAAAGGTATAATGAATGATTCCTTTTCTTTTTTTCTTCTCCACATTTCCAAATGTCCTGCAACGCCTATGACTCATTAAATTAGGTTTTTCTTAGTTTATTTCAATGTATTAAACAATTTTTTTAAATTGACGGATATTAATTATAAATATTCACAGGGTATACAGAGATGTTCCAATACGAATTAGGTTGCTTTTTTTTGGGTCATTTTATTTTATTTTATTTTTGTTTTAGGTTGCTTTTTTTTTTTTTTTTTTTTTTTTTTTTGAGACGGAGTTTCGCTCTTGTTACCCAGGCTGGAGTGCAATGGCGCGATCTCGGCTCACCGCAACCTCCGCCTCCTGGGTTCAGGCAATTCTCATGCCTCAGCCTCCTGAGTAGCTGGGATTACAGGCATGCGCCACCACGCCCAGCTAGTTTTTTGTATTTTTAGTAGAGACGGGGTTTCACCATGTTGACCAGGATGGTCTTGATTTCTCGACCTCGTGATCCACCCACCTTGGCCTCCCAAAGTGCTGGGATTACAGGCTTGAGCCACCGCGCCCGGCCTAGGTTGCTTTTTTTTTAAGTGGATGATGGTCTTTAGCCTCCTGCGGGCGGGCGCCCAGCCTCTCCCGCCCCTCCCATCTCTCCAGTCCCTCCAGTCCTCTGGTGGTCGTAGGTCCGGGCTCGGTCTCTGTGCAGTTCTCGACTCAAACCAGCAGAGGGCGCTGTACCCGGGGGGCTCGGGCGGCGCCGTGCCGCGCTTTTCTCCCCAGCAACACCCGCCCGCGCTCCGCCCTGGAGGCGCGGCCTCGCGGCTTCCCCGGCTGGGCCTCTCCCCGCCCCGCCCCCGCTGGTCGAGCGCCCAACAGGGGCGGTGGCTGCAGCGCCGCGCCTCACCCGCGCTTCTCCCCCGGGCGCAGCGGGCGGGGCGGGGCCCCTGAGCAACCCGGCCTCCCTTCGCCGCCCTCCCACCCCGCGCGGGGTCGGCGCGGCGAGGCTGGCTAGTACTTTGGGGCCGGATGAGAAGACGTGACCGCCGCGGCTCGGGCTGCGCCGGGAATAGGCGCGGGGGCGGGAGGGGAGGCCCGGCTTAGGGGCACCTGGCGGCCGAGGCGGATGGAGGGTGTCGCGGCCGGGCCCCATCCTCAGCGCCGCGTTCCCAGGGGAGGAGGAAGGGAATTGGGCGCCTCTTCGGCGCTCGAACCCTGCCTGGGTCTCCGCGAGTGCGCGCCGAGCCCGCTCCTTCCGCTCCACGCCCCGCCGCGCCTCGGCAGTCCCGCAGCCGGGAGAGCCCTGTCTGGGACAGCGGGCGGGTTCCCCTCCGGTCCGCAGTCGGTTGCCGAGACCTCTTTTCGGGACCAGGTAAAGAATTTATGGATCGGAGTCAGATCCACTCCCAGTTCAATCCCAGTGATGTTTCTGTCCAGCCTCAGTTTCCTGATCTGTAAAATGTGAAAAGGAGTATCGTTCCTTCTAGTAGGGCCACGGGCTATCACATCAGGAAGCTTGTGACCTACAAGGAGAGGTGCCAGGGAGAATCCCAAAAGCAGAATTACCAGGCTTTGTCTTTCTGCCGCCAGTGCCTAAGGGAAAGCAGTACTGCCCAGCCCGCCATCTAAGAAGGGGCCGTCTTCTGCACCCTGCTGTGTATTTCCAGAGGCCGTTGACAATCGCCTTCATTTTCTTGCTAGGAAATTCCCTCCAGTAAATACTGGATATACTTCATAGCATTTTCTTTCCGTGGTGGGGTTCAAAGGGAGAAAAGTGCGGGAGTATTCCAATAACATGCTTTCTCCCTGGGTTTAAAGCCTGCACCCCTAGGATTAGGCGTGACTTTTGCAGGACTCTGATTCCGAGGCTTGGGCAGAAAAACACACAAGCCTAGGCTCTTAGAGCTGAAAGTCAGGGAGGGGTTGCCCCACCGCTTTTAACTGCTGATCTTCAGATTTCAACTACATGGCGCACTGGTTGCTGCTTCAGCAAGTTATTACAGGTTTCTCTGCCTCAGTTTTCTCAGCTGTCAGATGGGAACAACACTCCCTGGTGATGAAGGGTCTGGTGCTAAGGAGTTTCTTATTTTCACAGAACCTCATGAGTCCTTGAGGCAACACTATCCTTTGTCAGGAAATTCTTCCTATAGTTCTCTCAGCCCCTCTGGGCCCAGGGCGGTATTTCTGCTTTTCAGTCTTGGAAAAGGACAGCTGGTCACCTGGTTGGTAACGTATGTCATCTCCCTTGCAGCAGGGAGGCCATGTCAAGTTCCTCAGCCTGACCTTCCCCTTCCGGGTCCTCCTCTATGAACCCTGTAGATCTGGGAGGTGGGGATGGTCAGATGCTGAGTGAAGAGTGGTGAGGCCCAGACTTGGAGACTCTCCGTAAATCTTCGAAAAGAGTTACTAGCAAAACCGGAGTTAGGGAACGGTCACTGAAAATTCTCCCCATTCTGAGCACTGCTAGGAGATTTATCTCAAGACTCCCAACAAGAACCTTTGGGGGCAGGAATCTTCACCTCCATTTTCCCAGAAAGCAGAAGACCTGTTCACCAGATCCCCCATTTGGCCATGGCTGGGCCTCCTCCTCCTCTGAGGCCTAGTGTTGCAGGGGAGGGTGCCACATCCGCCTTGGGGCCCCTTGCAGATATATGAGGTTGATGGGAACTGGCTGCAGTGCCTCGTTCTCCCACCAGTAAGGTTCGTGGTGGTTATCACTAGCTTCAAAGGTCAGCTGGCTCTTGTGAAACAAATAGAAGCCTCACCCTCCCTTCCTGTTGGAAACTTTGGCCTCCGCTGCAGAGTAGATGCCTGGAAGAGACTGCAACTCACAGCTCAGGGAGTCCAGCTGCCCCTGGAGGTCTGCCAAGGCTGTTCTCAGGGTTTGTCCCAGTTGGGTCTGAAGGCTAGGAGGCTGCTCTCTTTTGTAGGGGTCTGACCTGGATGCTCCCTGATGAGCACCTCCATTAGTGGTTCTCCTCTCTAACTGCTCTTTAAAAGTCTACTGATGGCTGGGCCCCACCCTAGACCAATGAAATCAGATTTCCTGGAGGGGCCCATGCATCAGCATTTTTGTTTTTTTATTTTTTATTTTTATTTTTTTTTTGAGACAGTTTCGCTCTTGTTGCCCAGGCTAGAATGCAGTGGCATGATCTGGCTCACTGTAGCCTCTGCCTCCCAGGTTCAAGCAATTCTCCTGCCTCAGCCTCCCGAGTAGCTGGGATTACAGGCATGTGCCACCACACCTGGCTAATTTTGTATTATAGAGACGAGGTTTCTCCATGTTGGTCAGGCTGGTCTCAAACTCCTGACCTAAGGTGATCTGCCCGCCTCTGCCTCCCAAAGTGCTGGGATTACAGAGGTGAGCTACTGCTCCTGGCCCATTTTTGTTTTTTTTTTTAAAGCACCCCTAGGTAATTTCAGAGTGCTGTCAGGATTGAGAGATGCTGATGTAGATCAACACAAACGTTAGTGATCAAAGGACAGAATAGGAAAAATATAAATCTGGACAAAAGAGGATCTGCATTAGACAGCAACCATCCAAGGCCAGGAGTCTTGGCCGCTGGGACTGAGCAGTACTGTGGAATTCTTGGAAGGAATCCATCTGGGAATCCGTCTGGGAACTGGCATGACTCGGTTCCCCCCGGGGCAGCGGGCAGAACCCCGTGACTCCTGGGCCACTGTGCCTGCGTCTGAGGTCCACATTTGGGCCACTGGGCTGTGATGCATCTCTGAGCAGCAGGTCTTCCAGTCAGACTGGACTCCCTGCCATTCCCAGAACGCAGTCTGCTCTTTCCTGCTTCTCGGTTTGGGTTTCTGTCTGGAATGTCCTTTCCGATCCGTTCAAGTCACTCCTCTTCAAGGCCCCTGCCCTACTGCCCGCTCCACCAGGAAGCCCCCACCGCGGCGTCTGCACTTCACAGCGCCCTCCTGCCGCACTGCTCAGGTGTGCCCAGACTATAATGCAGGGAGGGTGAGGACCGGTCAGACCCCCTCCTCCATCTGTCCCGGGGGCGGGAGGCGCCGTGCAGAGGAGTCTCCCACCTCTTTTGAATGCCATGGACTGTGTCCCTGTTCCAGGACAGGGTGGAAGCCTCCTCTCTGTCCACACCCGTTCCTGAGAGTTCTCCGGCCCCCGTGCCGCATTTCCTGGGTGCCACGGGGCCTTGTGTTTAGCAGTAAGTGACAGGAAAGCGCTGGGACCAGGCCTTTTTACCTAGCACGTGGTGTCTACAGTGCCAGTGGAGCCTCCCCTGGAGAGGGTCCGGGTGAGTGGGGCGGGGAATGAAACCTCTTCCCACAGAGGACCCAGAATCTTAAGGGGAGAGGGAAGACCCCAGCGACCTTGGGTGCCACCGAGGCCCACGCTGGTGCCCAGAAACCGCCTTCTCCCGATAACGCCGCGCGTGCGACACGGGGCGGGGGCGCCTCGGCGCGCTGGCTGGGGGCCCGCGGGGTGCCGCTTGGCAGTGAAAGGGGGCAGGCTTCGGAAGCGGCTGCTGGGCGGAGGGAACTGGCTCCCTCCTTCGGTCGCCGGCCGTCAGCCCGCGCTGCAGGTGACCCGGTCAGTGCCGGTCGCCCCGCCCCTGCCCAGCCGCCTCCTTGGGGTTTTCCGGCTCCTCGCGCCTCAAACGACCTCGGCTGCCGCCTGCCCGGCCGCTCCCGGCGGCCCCCACGTCCCCCCGCCCCCGGGCCGCACAGCAGGGCTTTCTGATGAGTCAGCGGGAGCCCGGGAGCCTCCAGCCGCCCCGGGCATCTGCTCCGGTGACGCACCCTGAGTCACGGGCGCCCGGGCCGCCGCCAAGGCCGAGCTCGCAGCGCGCAGCCGGGAGCCTCGAGCGCAGCCCCCATGCCCGCCGCGGGCGCCCACCCGGCCCGGCCCCGCGCCCCGCACCCTTCCTCCCTAGCTCCCAGCGCCGCCCGCCTGCACTCCCTGGCCCAGCTCCAGGCTGACATCAGACGCTGGCCGCCCGGCCACCCTCTGAGTCAACAGTTTCCGAAGTGGAGCCCGCTGCCAGGGGCGGGGAGAGAGCGTGGCCGCCGGGGGAGGCGGGGGCAGGCACCGGTCTGGCAGCCGCAGGAGGGCGGAGGTGGGTGGGGGCGCCGGAGCCTTTTACAAGAAGTCACGGGGAAGGGGGAGAAGAGAGGGCGAAAGCCACCCTCTGCAGAGCTGCCAGGGCGGGGAGGAAGCCCGCTGCCTCACAGCCACGTGCTGAAGCCCGCACTGAGTGGGTGGCTGGGCCCACCCCAGGGTGGCCTGGGAAGGGAACCCGAGGGTGAGAGAAGGGGGAGGCACTTGCTGGGAAAGGCCCCGGGCCAAGTTTCTGGGGGAGGAAAAGAACCACCTTTGGACACCCTGGGCCCTCGGGCCCCAGCAGACATTTGTGTCTGGATAACAGGGCCCACCCAGCTCCTTTCGTGGGAGCAGCTGTGGCTGAGCCCTACTCTTGGGGACTGGTGCTGTCTGCTTGGGGCCAGACTTGAAGAACTGCACTGGCCTAACCTGACCCCTACCGTTGATCACAGACCCTGTCACCATCATGGGATGGGACTGGAAGGATGTATGTCCCAGAGTAAAGGAATTCAAGAGCCGCAGTCCACTGAGAGTCACCTTCCTCGCTGTAACAAGGCTGGGCCCTATGGTCTGCCACTGAGTTGGTGCTCAGTAACCACTCTGAGAGGCTGCATCTGGGGTTCCAGAATGCTGAAAGGAGCAAGAGACCCTTAAAAAAGTATGTACCTGCAGGGGACTAAGTGGCTTCTGGAAGCTTCTTTAAACCCCATAGGTTTCCCTGAGCACACCAGGCAGGCAGGCAGGCAGGAAGGAAGGAAGGGTGAGGTGGAGCCAGGAGGACAGAGTGAGGCAGCGAGCACCCACAGGTGGTTGAGTTTCCTTCTCCCTACCCCATCACACCCCACCCACCCATGTCATGCCCCCCAGGATAGCAAGACAGGGCTGTCATTGGTGGGCCTCCAGCTGGAATTCAGCCTCTTTCCGGGATTTGAACTTGTTCTTTCCAAGCTATGCCTCAACAAATGATGCCAGCCTGAGGAGGGGGAGGTGTCTGTCTCATCTTGCAGGCAGAAGAGGCATAACAGCTGGGTGAACAGAACGGGTCTGGATCTGTCCCGAGCTGTCTGTCAGCACAGCTTTGCAGGGACCATGTGAGTGTCTCCTTGCTCCCTATGACCCCCCATTCAAAGTCATGCTGAGAAAGAGCTCCTGGTCCACTTTCGGTGCGGCAGCCTTTTCCCAAGTGTGAATTTTCCAAGGGTGGGCGGTTCATTTCTGCCAATCTAACCCAGCTCAAAATAGCATTGAATCAGACTTCTGGAAAGCCCTGTGCTCCAGGCGGCTGTATAAAAGAGTTCAGAATGACAGCTCTTGGGAAACCAAGCGGTCTAATTTTGCTGAGATGGGACAAGATGCAGAGCCCTGTGACATCCGAGGGGAGAAATAGTGGCCAGGGATAGGTTTGGAAAATGTCAGTGGTGGAAGGTCCTGGACTTTATGTGTTGACCTTTGGGAAGTCCGTGGCCTGGCCCAGTGGCGGGTGGGTATCCTGGGAGCTAAGGCCAGGTGCAGGAGGGGGCTGTGGCATAAACCACAAACACCACAACCTCCAACTTCCCAATTTTCCTTCAGTCTGAGCACCTGACCTCTCTTAGTAGGGGCTGACTTCTCCACTGATTCTAATTCTGATCTCTTACACTTTTGGCTTGGGCCCAGCTCAATGGCCACCTTCATGAAGCTTTTCTCTCTGAGTTCACTTGACCCTTAGCACTTCTACTGCAGCCTTTACCACTCTTTGCTTGCTCTGAGAGGCTTTGCTGTATTCAGCTTTCCTCTCAATCCCATGGCGCACTGGGAGGCAAGAGCGTCATGGTTGCACTCCTCAGTGGAACTCCCAGGGAAGTGAATGAGCTGTCGGCTCTGCTCTCTGCTGCCCCCACGTTTGGCCTCAGAGGCTTCCTTTGTGTCTGATGGGGCTTCCTGTGTGCTGTCTCTGCTTCCAAGAAAGTCTCATCTTGGATTTTGACCCCATTTGCTCTTTTTTTTTTTTCAAAGGAAAAACACTTTTTCTTAATTCAAATAGAAATTAACTGAGAATTTAGATTTGATCATCTCCTAGATTTTTACAAATTTATGGGTCTGTAGTAGGTGTGTATATTTATGGGGTACATGAGCTATTTTGGTATAAACATACAATGCATAATGATCACATCAGGGTAAGTGGATTATTCATCATCTCAAGCATTTATCTGTTCTATGTTACAAATATTCCAATCATACTCTTTTAGTTTGTGTGTGTGTGTGTGTGTGTGTGTGTGTCACTCTGTTGTCCCGGCTGGAGTGCAGTGGCGCGATCTTGTCTCACTGCATCTTCCACCCAAGGGGTTGAGGTGATTCTCCTGCCTCAGCCTCCTGAGTAGCAGGAACTGCAGGCACCCGCCACCATGCCCAGCTAATTTTTTGTATTTTTAGTAGAGATGGGTTTCCCCATGTTGGTTAGGCTAATGTCAAACTCCTGGCCTCAAGTAATCTGCCTGCCCCTGCCTCCCAAAGTGCTAGGGTTATAGGTGTGAGCCACCACATCCAGCCTTCTTTTAGTTATTTTTAAATGTACGATAAATTATTGACTGCAGTCATCCTGTTGTGCTGTCAAATGCTAGCTTTTATTCCTCCTGTGTAACTACAGTTTCATATCTGCTTACCATCCCCACTCCCTCAGCCCCAGCATACCTACCCTTCTGGTAACCATCCTTCTACTCTCTGTCCCCATGAGTTCAATTGTTTTAATCTCTCTCTCTCTCTCTCTCTCTCTCTCTTTTTTTTTTTTTTTTTTTAAGACAAAGTCTCACTCTGTTGCCCAGGTTGGAGTTCAGCGACACAATCTTGGCTCACTGCAACCTTTGCCTACTGGGTTCAAGTGATTCTCTGGCCTCAGCCTCCTAAGTAGCTGGGATTACAGGCATGTGCCACCACGCCCAGCTAATTTTTGTATTTTTAGTAGAGACAGGATTCACCATGTTGGCCTAACTGGTCTCGAACTCTTGACCTCAGGTGATCCGCCCACCTTGGCCTCCCAAAGTGCTGGGATTACAAGAATTAGCCACTCTGGGTAACCCCCCATATAGGCACCGAGGAATGAGAGCAAAGCAGAGCCCTGGCACAGTTAGGGTTTGAGGAATATCTCACTTTATAGTGTTACTACTCAGCTATTTCCTTTTATATAATCCTTTACATAATCATATATTAGTTTATAGAAATAGGGCTTGTAGACTCCCTTTATATAATCCTCTATATATAATCATATAATAGTTGATAGTATGAGTGCCTAAAGAATATTTCCCTACATATATGCCTATAATTATATCTTAGTTCATAATTGAAGGAATGCCTAGAGTGGACACAGTACAGAGCATGAATTAAGGATTAAGCAGCTTATAATCAGAGGAATGCCTAGAGCAGACACAGTGCAGAGCATGGTTTAAGGGAAGACAGTTATACCAGGACAAGAATCCATGGCCTAGGCGGCAGTGTTCAGTATCATAAAGATACCTGCTGTATGGGCAGGCTTGGGGTGAGAGCCAATCCTCCTGATAAAGGAGCTGTAGGACCTTGCTCCAGTTCTTGTGGAAGGCTGCCCTCAAAACGGCAATCCACCTTGGTGACTGTGAACTTTATCAGCTCTTGCTACTGTGCTGCTTGAAAAGCATCTTCCCATAGAAGCCATTGGAAGCTGCCAGAAGGTGGGGGTAACCTTGACAGCTCTGTCACTGCTATGTGATTTAAGTATCCTCCGATAAATCTTCTTAGAAGTAGTTTCCCATAGATAGATGTATCACACACTACACCCCCTTACTGCACCTGGCCCTTGCCTTCGTGGGAACCGGGCCCTTGCCTTCGTGGGAACTGGGCCCTTGCCTTCGTGGGAACGGGACCCTTGCTATGCGCTGTCCATCTCCTGGCCTAGGTGACCTAATGGGGGTGGACCCCATGTTTTATTGCTCACGACCCTATCACTATCCTTAAAGATGATTTCACTCACTGCCCTGCCCCCAAACCTATGCACAATAAATACTCACGCTTCTGGACATTTGGGGCTTCGCCGCCTCGGCAGCCAGCCTTGCCTGACTCCGCTTATAGGTGGCGTGGCCCCCTGAACCCAGCTGCGTTTTCTTTGTACTTCTGTGTCCTGTCTCTATATTTCTCGTATCCTGCGCCTCGGCACAGCATGAGGCTCACCCCACGACCCCGTGAGGCACTTAGCCTTACATCGGGCTCCCAACATGCCCTACAAGCCACCATGCTGGTAATTTAATTTTCTGCTCCCACAAATTAGTGAGAATATGTGAAATTTGTCTTTCTGTGTCTGGCTTATTTTACTTAAAAGATGTTCTCCAGTTCCATTCATGTCACTGCAAATTCTTTTTTATGGCTGAATAGTACTCCATTGTATATAAGTACCATATTTTCTTTATCTATACATCTACTGATGGAGATTATGGACAGGGACATGTCTATACTGAGATGGACATCTTCCAAATCTTGGCCATTATGACTAGTACAGTAATAAACATAAGAGTGCAGATATCTCTTTGACATACCTAGTAGTGGGATTGCTGGATGATATGTTAGTTCTATTTTTAGTTTTTTGAAGAACTTCCATACCGTTCTCCATAGTGGCCATTATTAATTTACACTCCTGCCAAAAGTGTGTGAGGGTTCCCTTTTCTCCACATCCTTGCCAGCATTAATGTTACCCGTCTTTTGGAAAAAAAAAAAACAACAACAAAAAAAACATTTTAACTGGGGTGAAATGACAACTCATTGTAGGTGTTTTTTTTTTTTTTTTTTTTTTTTTTTTTTTTTTTTTTGAGGCAGAGTTTTATTCTTGTTGCCCAGGCTTGAGTGCAATGACACGATCTCAGCTCACTGCAACCTCCGCCTCCTGTGTTCAAGTGATTCTCCTGCCTCAGCCTCCCAAGTAGCTGGGATTACAGGCGTTCACTACCCTGCCCGACTATACTCATTGTAATTTTGATTTGCATTTCTCTGATGATCAGTGATGTTGAGCACCTTTTCATATATCTGTTTGCCATTTGTACATCCTCTCTTCAGAAACTTCTATTCAGGTCTTTTTCCCATTTTAAAAATTGGATTATTAGATTTTTTTCCCATTGAGTTGTTTGAGCTACTTATATATTTTCATTATTAATTCCTTGTCAGATGGGTGGTTTGCAAATATTTTCTTTCATTCTTTGGGTTGTTCCTTCACTTTGTTGATTATTTTGTTTGTTATGCAGAAGCTCTTTAACTTGACATGATACCGTTTATCCATTTTTCCTTCATTTGCCTCTGCGCTTTTGGGTTATTTGCTTAGGAAGGCTTTGCCTACATCAGTGTCCTCGACAGTTGCCCCAGTGTTTTCCTTTAATAGTTTCATAGTTTGAGGTCTTAGATGTTAAGTATTTAATCCATTTTGATTTGATATTTACGTATGGCAAGGGAGGGGTCAGTTTCATTCTTCTGCATGTGGATGTTGTTTTCCCAGCACCATTTATTGAAGAGACTGTCCTTTTCCCAATGTATGTTCTTGGCACTTTTATGAAAAATGAGTTCACTGTAGGTGTATGGATTTGTTTCTGGATTCTCTATTCTGTTCCATTGGTCTATGTGTTTATTTTTATGCCAGTACTGTGCCTATTTTGGTTACTATAGCTCTGTAGTATAATTTGAAATCAAGTGATGTGATTCCTCCAGTTTTATTCTTTTTGCTTGGGATGGCTTTAGCTCTTCTGGGTCTTTTGTGGTTCCATATAAATGTTAGGATTATTTTTTCTATTCAAAGAATGTCACTGGTTTTTTTCTTGTTGTTTTGAGATGGAATTCTTGCTCTGTCACTCAAGTTGGAGTGCAGTGGCATGATCTTGGCTCAATACAGCCTCCACCTCCCAGGCTCAAATGATCTTCCCATCAGCCTCCCAAACAGCCGGGACTACAGGTGTGTGCTACATGTCTGAGTAATTTGGGTATTTCTTGTAGAGATGGAGTGGCATCATGTTGCCCAGGCTGGTCTCAAATTCCTTGGCTCGAGTGATCTGCCCACCTTGGGCTCCCAAAGTGCTGGGATTACAGGCATGAGCCACCACACCCAGCCATAATTGATATTTTGATAGGGATTGCATTGCTCAGTGGATTGCTTTGAATAGTATTGACATTTTGGCAATATTGATTCTTCCAATCCATGAACATGGAATGTCTTTCCATTTTTTGGTGTCATCTTCAATTTCTTGCATCAATGTTTTATAGCTTTCATTGTAGAGATCTTTTACTTCTTTGGTTAAGTTTAATCCTGGGTATATTATTTTATTTGCAGCTGTTGTAAACAGGATCACTTTCTTGATTTCTTTTTCAGATTGTTCATTGTTGGTATATATAAATGTTACTGATCTTTGTATGTTGATTTTTGTATTCTAAAACTTTACTGAATTTATTTATCAGTTCAAATTTTTTTTGCTGGATTCGTTTTTTTTTTTTTTTTTTCAAACATAAGATCATTTCTTTTGCAAACAAGGATAATTTGACTTCTTCCTTTCCACTTTTTTGCCCTTTATTTTTTTCTCTTATCTGATTGCTCTAGCTAGGACTTCTACTACTATGTTGAATTATAGTCGTGAAAGTGGGCATTCTTGTTGTATTCCAGATCTTAGAGGAAAGGCTTTCAGATTTTCCTTGATCAATATGATACTAGCTATGGCTCTGTCATATATGGCTTTTATTGTGTTGAGGTATGTTTCCTCTATGCCCAGTTTTTTGAGGATTTTTTTTTTTTAATCATGAAAGGATGTTGAATTTGAGCAAATGCTTTTTTCAGTATCAATTGAAATGGTCATGTCATTTTTGTCCTTCATTCTGTTAATATGATGCATCACACTGATTGATTTGCATATGTTGAATCATCCTTGCATCCCTGGGATAAATTCCACTTAATCATGATGAATGAACTTTTTGATGTGTTGTTGACTTCAGTTTGCTGATATTTTGTTGAGGATTTCTGCCTGCCTGCTCTTTGCCTGAGAACTCAGCCCAGGCTTTTTGGCCTGAGAATATCATCCTGATTGACCCACAGCAACTGTTCGGTAGCAACTGTTAGCTCCTAACATAGCAATTGGAACCAGGGCTGAGGGTCAAGGGGATATAAGTGTACCTCACCAAAGTTAGCCTGTTGTGTGCAAACCCACGCTCAGGAACACAGGTGAATCTCACTACAACTAGCCTGTCATATATAAGAATAAATTAGAGCCTGATTCTCATCACAAACCTTTTTCCAAAGAGTGATTTGCTATGGTTTGAATGTGTCCCCCAAAGTTCATGTGTTAGAAGTTTAGTTTAATCTCCAGTGGAACAGTGTTGAAACGTGGAAACTTTAAGAGATGATTAGGCAGAAATCTCATGAATGGATTAATTCCATTATTGAGGGAGTGGGTTTGTTATTGTGGAAGCAGGTTCCTGACGAAAGGGTGAGTCCAGCCCCCTCTCCTCCTTCTTGTCTCCTTCTCTCTTTCCCCTCGCTTTTCCCTCCTTACCTTACTCTCTTGCTTTTAGAGTTTTAGCCATAGCAGACACTACAAGAAGGCCCTCACCAGAAGTGGGACCCTTGACTTGGACTTCCCAGCCTCCAGAAATAAATCTCTGTTCTTTATAAATTACCCAGTCTGAGATATTCTGTTATAGCAGCATAAAACACAAAGATACCATTAAATATAAGATTCTTCATCTACAGATAGAGGGCTCATTTTTCTTGCAACTTTTTGGGAACATATGTATTGAAATTGAGATATAAAAATCAGGAGGTGAGTTAGCAGAGATTAGCTTATTTTCAGGGGCCATGTGATGACAAAATTCCATATTACTCCAGATGCCAGAAAAGGTAGAGATGAAACTGAATGGAACTAGAAACATCTGCCTCAAATGGTTTTACATAAATTCTCCAAACATCTGGCATCCCTGGTTAGCATTTATCACTCTGCTGACAAGCTCCCTTCCACTGATCCTCTAAGCCATTCTTGACTGCCTAACGGAGCAGACAGCCAGACACGTGGTGCTAGAAAGACCTGGCTCTGCTTCTGGCTCTGCCATGTACAAGCTCTGTGACCTTGGGCTACCTGCTAGAATTTCTGGTCCTCAGCTGCATTGTAAAATAGAGATTATTGTACTTACATGAAGGAATAAACAGACTTATTTTCTCTGTTTACACCTGACAGAATACTTCTGTGATCAAATGTAGAGGGTAGAGTTTTTCCCCCAACAACTAATTATCCAACACCAGCTGGGAGTATAGAGTTTAATTCAATTCTGACACCACTTAACTGGAGTTAGAGTCAGATCCCATGGGGTTCAGGCTCAGTCCCATGAGACTGCCCCCTACTTCAGATGCCAGTCAGAAGTCTGGGCTTCTGGATCTTCTAACCTGTTTGCTATAAATCAGAGGTTCTCATAACCCCTTTTTTAGGTTTGATCATTTGCTAGAGTGGCTCACAGAATTCAAGAAAGCACTTTACATACATTTATCAGTTTATTATAGCAGTATTACAGATGATACAGAGGAACCGCCAGATGGGAGAGATGCAGATGGCAAGGAATGGGGGAAAGGACACAGCGACCATGCCCACTCGGGGGCACCACCCTCCATGTGCTCAGCATTGCACAAGCTCTTCACACCCCATGATTCAGGGATTCTGATAGAAGCTTCATCACATAGACACTATCGATTATTATTATTATTATTTTTTGACACGATCAATTATTAACTTCATTTCTAGCCCTTCTCCCATCTTCAGGGAATGCGGGGTGGGGCCAAAAGATCCAGGATTCTAACTATGGCTTGGTCTTTGTGGTGACCAGCCCCCATCCAGGAGTCCACTGAGAGTTGCCTCCTTAGAACAGAAGATACTCCTGTCACTGGAGAAATGCCAAGGGATTGGGAGCGCTGTATCAGAAACCAGTGCCAAAGACCAAATATTAGAATGAAAGATGCCCCTAGAACCTCTATTGTTCAGGAAATTACAAGGGCCAGGAATCAGGGACAGAAACCAAATATATGTTTCTTCTTATATCACCATGTCACAGCCTACCTTGTAAGGCTCTTGGGAGGACATGAGGAAGTAAGTGATACCCAGTGGGCACTTGGTAAACGATGGCTGAAAATATTTCAGACTTTGTAGCTCTTGAGGTAACAAGTTCCTCAAGTGTCTAATACGCACATGGGGTTCTTTAGGTCCCAGTTCTGTCCAAGGTTAAGATCAACTTGAGAGGGGAATTTTTCAGAAGCCACAGGAGAAAAGACTGATGGAGGAGTCAGGGATGTAATGGCAGCTCAACCTCCCAACCTGACAGGGGCTTAGGCCCTGAGAGTCCCTGATGGTGAATCTGTCTGAGGCCTGATCAGTGACAAAGATGATCTTTGCCCTGACACTAGGCACCTGTGAGCTCCGGAATGAGCCTTTAATCCAGGAGGTGTTGAAAGAGCCTAATAAACATTCAATTTTGTAGAAATTCAAGAGCTTTGTTTGTTTGTTTGTTTGGAGACAGGGTCTCGCTCTGTTGCCCAGGCTGGAGTGCAGCGGCACGCACTTGGTTCACTGCAACCGCAACTTCCCCCACCCGGGTTCAAGTGATTCTTGTGCCTCAGCCTTATGAGTAGGTGGGATCACAGGCATATGCCACCACACTCAGCTAATTTTTGTATTTTTAGTAGAGACAGGGTTTCAACATGTTGGCCAGGCTAGTCTCAGACTCCTGGCCTCAAGTGATCCCCGCCTACCTCACCTGCCCCAAATGCTGGGATTGCAGGTATGAGCCACTGTGGCTGACCAAAATCCAAGAGTTTGAAGAAAAATGCTAAGTTGATTCTTTGTCGGTTCCTCTGTCACATGAGATGTGGCCTTGAAGAAAGCACTAAAGCAGACCCTGCTCTAATGGATGACAGGCCCCCAGCAGGCCCTTACTGGGCTCTTGCTCCTGTGACCAGAAGCAAGAAATGTTCCCAGGGAAGACAGATTAGCATGCTGGACTGGATGCCCATCTGGGAGGGAGCAAGATCTGTCTTCACACCTTCGACCTTTGGGCCCAGCTGACATCACACCACAGGGAACATATAGTAGATTTGTTTCCTAGGACTGCACAACAAAGCTCCAGACAAAATAACAGCAATTTGTTCTCTCACCGTTCTGGAGGCTACAGGTCTGAAGTCCAGGTGGCAGCAGGACTGTGCTCCTGCCTTCCTCACCTGTTCCTGGTAGGACCTGGCAGTCCTTGGTGTACCTTGGCTTCCAGCTACATCATAGCAACCTCTGCCTTGGTCAGCACACGGCATTCTTTGAATGAGGCTGTGTCTTCATTTGGTGTACTTCTCTCTCTCTCTTCCTTCCTTCCTTCCTTCTTCTCTTTCTCTCTCTCTCTCTCTCTCTGTCTCTCTCTTTCTTTCTTTTCTTTCTTTTTATGGAGTTTTGCTCTTGTCGCCCAGGCTGTAGCATAGTGGCACGATCTCTGCTCACTGCAATGCCTGCCTCTTGGGTTCAAGTGATTCTCCTGCCTCAGCCTCCCGAGTAGCCAGGATTACAGGTGTGTGCCACCATGCCCAGCTAATTTTTTTCGTTTAATTAGAGACAGAGTTTTGCCATGTTGGCCAGGCTGATCTCAAACTCCTGACCTCAGATGATCCACCTGCCTCAGCCTCCCAAAGTGCCAGGATTACAGGCATGGGCCACTGTGCCCAGCCAGCATTCTCTTCTTCCTATGACACCAGTTATACTGGATAAGGGCCCCTAATGACCTCTTCTTAAAACCTGATGACACCTTCAAAGGCCCTGTTTCCTAGTAAGGTCACACTCATAGGTACTTTGGGTTAGGACTTCACAAAATCTCTTTTTGTGGAAGACTATTCAGCCCATGACATATGGTAAGAATGATACCCTTGATAACCCTTAAAAAAGTCAGAGGCTGAATGTACAGGATTTCACTCTGCTGGCAGGGGAGAAAACGAGACAGCAGGTTGGCAGCGCATCTACCAGGAGCCTCTAAAACAGCCATATTCTTTACCCCAGTGACTCAATTCCAGCTCAAGGAAGCCTTCAAAATGTGGATGAAACTCTATGCACACAAACATTCATCCAAAAGCGTTTGTATAATTAATTATTAGGAACAGCTTCAATGTCCAACAGTTAGGGGACAGTTATTAAAATAAGGCATGTCTATATGATGGAGATATTATACAGCCTTTAGAAATGATATTTCCAGAAGAAAATTAATACCATGGGGAAAATGAAATAAAATTTTATATTCAGTAGGTTGTCAATGTCATAAAAAATGTAAGGAAGAAAACAGCATGTTAGCAGCCCCCCCACAACCTTTGTGGAGGGATCATGAATGATTTTGTTATTTTTTATGATGCATTATGTAAGTTCTCTGCATTCACTTTGTAACCAAGAAGGAAAAACAAATTTTTAAAAATACATATACAAGTAATTTCCTGGAATGTACATTCCAGGAAAGTTCTGGCTGGGAAGAGAGTAGCAGCTGCTGGGGTCCAGCTGATTCCCATGCCTATAAGCCACAGCCATCACCCTCTGTGGAGTCTCTCAACATGGAAGGGTGGCTACTTGCATCAGAATTAGCCATGATGCTTACTAAAAAAATGCAGAATGTAAGGTCCCACCCTAGAACTGCCAAATCAGAATCTCTGGGCACAGGGCACAGGAACTGGAATTTAACAGATTTTGCACACTGCATTTGAAACTCCTGGGATTTAGAGGCTGTGGATGACCTACTCATCAGTAATCCAGTGGTTTGTCACACTAGCCGAGTGTGCCCCCTCAGTCCTTTCACTGTGATTTTTTTTTTTTTTTTTTTGATACAGAGTCTCTCTCCATCGCCCAAGCTGCAGTACAGTGGCATGATCTCGGCTCACTGCAACCCCCAGGAGGTGGCAGTTCATGCATCACCACACCCGGCTAATTTTTGTATTTTTAGTAGAGATGGGGTTTCACCATGTTGGACAGGCTGGTCTCAAACTCCTGACCTCAGGTGATCCACCCGCCTCAGCTTCCTAAAGTGCTGGGATTACAGGTGTAAGCCACCGTGCCCGACTGAAAATTCTCCACTTTCAGATGTGCCTGAGTTCAGGGCAGGAGTTGGCCTAGAAGGCCCTTCCAGCTTGGAGACGCTGTGACTTGTCAGAGCAAGGGGTGTTGTAACATGCTCTGAGAGGTCCCAACAGCTGTGCCACTGGCCATCTCATGAAGAGGTGAAATTCAACACTGCAAATAGGCAGTAACTCAAGGTATTAGTCCATACTTGTTGCTTCCTGAGTGGGTCATCACCTCTTAGGAGAAAAGATGAGCCATCTCGAGAATGAGAATTTCTGTCTATGTGTGGGAGCAAGCAGAAAAAAAGCAGCAGCAACTGGGTGGCTCTGCCTTTCGTCTCCTGGAGGGGCCACATTCCCTTTTGAGCCTTCACCAGGATGGCTTTGGGAAGCCATTTGCACCCCTCCCTCCACCTGACCCCCCTTTTTGTGAGAGAGGAGGGTGAGAGGAAACAGCCTGTGGAGGGCTAAGTGCCTGGCACTGAAACGACACCTCCGTTTGTGCTTTGTCACGATCTCCGCGCTCTGGCAGAAGCGGGCTCTCCGGGTGCTGGGTGACAATGCCCGGATACGCACGGCTGTCGCCGCCTGGGTTCAGGGAGGGCTTGAATAATCATCGGGAGGGACGAGATCTCTGAGGAGCAGAGGGCCGGGACATCAGGCCTATGCCTCCCCCAAGCATGCCCTTCTTTCCTGCTGCACAGGGAGGAAGCAGAGGGAGGCAGCTGACGGGGTCAAAACCCATCAAGGAGAAAAAATTTTTAAAGCAAGCCCAGTATCTTTCACACAACATGTAATTAACTCTCAGCAGAAGATGCCGTGGATTCATAATGGGAGCCGACAGCGGGGGAGGAAGACTCTGACAAGCATGAGATTTCTCATGGTGTTTTTTTTTTTTAATTTAATTTTTTAAAGGAACATGAACAATTGCAAGGATCATCGCGGACCTTCAGTGATGGTGTCTCCCAGCAACAAGCCAGATCCCTCTGTAACCCACCCTCTGCCTCAGCAAGATGAGCGTGGAGTGGGGGCTTTGCTACTGTAGAGCAGCAGTCACGGAGCCGTGGCCTGGCCCTGTTGGATGTTTCTCATCCGTGATGCCCTGAAGTGGCCCCGCCAAGCAACCCTGGCTCTTTTGGGCTATCCCCACGTGCAAGCTGTCCCCAGAGCCCTCTCCTCTCCACGACAGCAGTCCTTGGTGTCATCCCAGCCTCTGGCCCAGGGCTCTCAGGGTCATGCTTCTGGCACAGCTCAGGCTCCTCCAGGTGCCCTGCCCTTGGAGGGTGACTGAACCCTGGGAGGAAGGGAGGTGCAGCTGGAGAGGAAAGGTGGGGAGCCCCAGGGCGGGGTGGCTGGAGGCAGGCAGTGTCTGGATGGCTGCCAGAACAGGGGCCAGCCCTCTCCCAGGCACAAAGGGCTCTCTGTGAGGGACACGACGGGCCCCAAGTGGAATCCAGGAAGCTTATGTTTCTTAACACAAAGAAAGGCCATTCCCAGGCTGGCTTGGGTGTGGCCTGGAGGCTGAACCCTGATGGGCAATGCCCTTGGACTCCCAGGGACCCATGTGGGTGGCTTCAGTCCTCATTCTGATCTGGTCTGCGCAGGCAGCCTCACCTCTTCTTCTGGGAAAGGCCTTCTTAGGTCTCCCCCTACTCCCCCTACCACATTCTGCCTTGCACACACACATGCACACACACACACTTGCACACTCAGATCTCAAAGGAGAGAAGATTCGCAACCCAACCACACTTAGATCAGCCAAGTACATTGTGCAGACTCTTCTTCTGGCTGGGAAGCATGTTACGAGAGCCACTGTGTGACCACAGGCAACAGGATTCCTTCTCTTCAAAACTCAGAAGTGCTCCCTGCCACAAAGCACCTCCTCAGTGTGACCCTGCCAAGCATAAAATATATATGCATATATGTACATGCACACACACATCTATGTGTACACATATGCATATTGTACAGACATCTATATATACACATATACATATATGTACACACACATCTATATATACACATATGCATATATGTACACACACATCTATATATACACATATACATATATGTACACACACATCTATATATACACATATGCATATATGTACACACACCTATATATACACATATGCATATATGTACACACACATCTATATATACACATATGCATATATGTACACACACATCTATATATACACATATGCATATATGTACACACATCTATATATGCACATATGCATATATGTACACACATCCATATATACACATATGCACATATGTACACACACACCTATATATACACATATGCATATATGTACATGCACATATACACATCTATATGTACACATATGCACATATTTACATACACACACACATCTACATCTACATATATATATTTATCTAGAGAGAGAGAGCAGGAGAGAGTGCCAGCCCTTTGATTAGGAAAATGGTATAAAAGAAATTTGAAGTGGTCCATGCTGATAGGTCTTTTTTTATTTTTTTATTTTTTTGAGATGGAATTTCACTCATTACCCAGGCTGGAGTGCAATGGCACGATCTCGGCTCACTGCAACCTCCGCCTCCTGGGTTCAGGCAATTCTCCTGCCTCAGCCTCCCGAGTAGCTGGGATTACAGGCATGAACCACCATGCCCAGCTAATTTTTTGTATTTTTAGTAGAGACGGGGTTTCACCATGTTGACCAGGATGGTCTCGATCTCTTGACCTCGTGATCCGCCCGCCTCAGCCTCCCAAAGTGCTGGGATTACAGGCTTGAGCCACCGCACCTGGCCTGCTGATAGGTCTTTAAGTCAAGCCTGAGGCTTATTTGGGTGGCTGTGCCCTGTGGAAAGGGGCGGGTCAGGGAGACACTTAAATCCTCACTGGGCCTTGTAGGCTTTGTGTTTTTCAGTGGAAGAGTTGGAATAGGATCTCTAAGGTCTCTTCGGCTTGTGGTCCAGGCCTGGAAGCCACAAGGCTGGATGTTCATCCACCAGACCCACTGCCCACCCAGCTCCTGAGGCTCTGTCACCTTGGAAGTCTCTGTGGATGTCTGCAGTGGCATTGGCAGGCACAGTCCCTCCCTAGACCACAGCTGAGGTCTCAGAGTAATGGATAAGACGTGTGGGATTTTCAAAGACAGGCCTTTTCGTATCCTATATGTTCTGCATTGGGAACTATGGAGAAGACATTCATTGATCAAACACACATTTCTTGGGCACCATCCATGCACCAATAAATAAAACAGACACAATTTTCTGCTCTCAGGAGCTTCCATTTGACACAAGGCATAGGAGCTTCCCCTCCATATAGTTTGCTAAGGTGGTCGTAACAAAATACCACAATCTGGGGGGCTTGAACAACAGCAATGTATCCTCTCACAGTTCTGGAGGCTGGAAGTCCAAGGTCAAGGTGTCAGGAGGGCTGGTTCCTCTTGAGGGCTGTGATAGAGGACCTGCTCCCTTCCTCTCTTTTCTGGTGGTTTGCTGGCATCTTTGGTGTTGTGGGTTGTAGAAGCATCATGCTGATGCTGACTTCATCTTTACACGGGGTTCTCCCTGTGTACAGGTTTGTCTCTGTGTTCAATTTCCCCTTTTTATAAGGACTCATTGGATCAGGGTCCACCGAATGACCTCATCTTAACTTGATCATCTGCAGAGACCCTATTTCCAAAAAAGTCATGTTCTGAGTTCCTGAGGGTTAGGACTTCAACATATCTTTTTTTGGGGTGAACACAATTCAACCTGCAATGCCTTCTACAGAAAAGCATAGGAAAGCAGGAGGGGAGCACTCAGCCTTGAGGCGCCCGAGGTCTCCTGCTTCCGCAGGCTCTCACCGAGTCCCTCGGACATGGAACCTGGCCATGGCCTGTTCCCTACCACAAGGGATGCTGGGAATTTGAGTTTCTGGCTTCTACCCTGGGGAGCCAGGGACATTTAATTTGAGATTTTCTCCAAGTGCAGGAGGAACATTGAAAGGGTTCATGCAAATGTGGCCACAAAGCACAACAGAAATCCACTATGCTTTATGTGGGCATGGTGGTCCATGCCTATGGTCCCAGCTACTCAGGAGGCTGAGGTGGGAGGATCGCTTGAGCCCTGGAGATCGAGGCTGCAGTGAGCCAAGACTGCACCACTTCACTCCAGCCTGGGCAACAGAAGCCTGTCCAAAAAGAAAGAGAGAGAGAGAAAAGAAAGAAAGAGAAACAGAAACAGAAAGAGAGAAAGAAAAGGAAAGAAAGAGAGAGAGGGAGGGAGAGAAAGAGAAAGAGAGAGAGAAGAAAAGAAGTCTACTGACCAGGCACAGCAGCTCATGCCTGTAATTCCAGTATTTGGGAGGCCAAGGCGGGTGGATCACCTGAGGTCGGGAGTTTGAGACCAGTCTGACCAACATAGAGAAACCTCATCTCTACTAAAAATACAAAATTAGCTGGGTGTGGTGGTGTGCACCCGTAATCCCAGCAACTTGGGAGGCTGAGGCAGGAGAATTGCTTGAACCCCAGAGGGGGAGGTTGCAGTGAGCCAAGCTCGCACCACTGCATTCCAGCCCAGACAACAAGAGCAAAACTCTGTCTCAAAAAAAAAAAAAAAAAAAAAAAAAAAGATAAAAAAGAAATCTACTATGCAGATGCTTTACAGTTTTCTCCAAGGGGACCTAAAAGCAGAGGCTGGGGACAACAGCTCCCATTTCTTATGTCTGCAATTTAGTGCCTTGCACTGGGTGCTGCTCACTGTTGGGCCTAAATGTTGAGGACTGTGGAGGACCCCTGGCAAATCTGGATGACAGCTAACAGCTAATAAGCACTTACGTGCCAGACATTTTTCTAAGTTCTTTCAATGTGTTTTCTCATTTGATCCTCAACAACAGCCTGTGATACAGGATGGTTATTATCCCCCTTTCACAGATGAGAACACTGAGGCCCAGAGAGGTTAGGGCACTTCACCTGGTAAGTGGGAGACGCAGGATTTGAACCCAGCAATCTCAGCATGAGACTGACAGCTTTTCCCAGAGCGTCCTTGTAGATTGAGAAAAAGGCAAGAGATGGAGGAATCTTGCCAGCCCATGTTCAGGGAAGGGAGGGCCCTCTGTCAACACAGGAGCTCAGTGGGCCTGCTCTGGGTGGCACGTACGCTGTGCCACACTCCCTGAGCCAGGTGGGTATGCTGCTGGCCTGCGGCCACCTGGCCTCATTAAGGCATCCTGACCAAGTGCTGGAGAATACTGGGAGGCAGGTGTGGCAAGAGGCATGGGGAGGTAAGAGGAGGGACCGGCAGCTGGTGAGCTGCAGGACCCACCCAGGGAGGCTCTGCCTGCATTGGTGGCTGAGGAGGAACTACGTCAGAAGACTGAGGATTTCCAGACTCAGCGGGTGGTTCCAAGGCTGGCTCCCCACAAGGGCAGGGAGGGCCCCAAGCTGGTCTTTTGCCAGGGTGCTGCCGCAGGCAGGGCCAGGATGTTCTCAAGGCTTCTTCCCCGGTGACCTAGAGGAGCAGCTGGGCCTGGGAGGTGTCAGGCAGCTGCCAGGGCTGACTCTCCAAGCTGGGTGCATTTGCAGGGTGGCTCAGATCCCCACCACGTGCTCAGAGGCAGAGGCCTGTGACCTTTGCGCAGGCCCTGGGGGAGCTCTGTCCCCCACACCCTCATCCAGTGACTCTAGACTTTAGAACGTTGATATTTCTATTCCTTTGGAGAAAAGGTGGGAACAGAAGCAGAAGGAAGAACCAATAAAGGGAACACATTCTCACAGCCCTGAAAACATCCAACTGAAGGTCCTCCTCTGACCCAGCCTGTAGAATTGGGCGTCTGGCCTCACATTCTCAAAGTCCAGAGCAGACATTTAAGACTCTGCATACACCAGGGATGTCTGCCGCTCACCAGGAGCCGCCCTCTCAAAAACAGTGGGACCCGCCTAGGAGCTTCCCTTTCCAGGGGAAACAGAGTGCAGGTTTCTGCCAGGGCTTTTCTTAAAAAAACAGAAGAGAAAGGTAAAGGATATTTTCCTTCAACAGCATTGATAATTAGATAAGAATAGAGTAGTCGCCTATATACTAGCAGGACATTTTCAGACCACACATGGGTAACAAAATACAGAAAGAAAAGCCCAGAAAACAAATTATCCACTGGAGATGTTATTACAGTAAGTGACTATGTAATATGTAGTTAATACAAAGTTCAATTTAAGAAATATTTGTGGCTGAGCATGGTGGCTCATGCCTGTAATCCCAACAGTTTAGGAGGCTGAGGCAGGTGGATTACTTGAGGCCAGGAGTCTGAGACCAGCCTGGGCAACATGGTGAAACGCTGTCTCTACTAAAAATACAAAAAGTAGCTGGGCGTGGTGGCAGGTGACTATAATTCCAGCTACTCGGGAGGCTGAGGCAAGAGAATCTCTTGAACCCGGGAGGTGGAGGTTGTAATGAGCTGAGACTGTGTCACTGCACTCCAGCCTGGGCAACAGAGTGAGACTCTGTCTTAAAAAAAAAAAAAAAGGAAAGAAAAGAAAAAGAAATGTTTGCAAACATCAATAGTATCCCAGAGTTTTAAAACCAGATTAATATTTGCAATCACATGGAAAACACTAATGCCTTATGGGCGCTCTTATTTCTTATAAAAAAATTTTAAAGTAGAGGCAGGGTCTTGCCACGTTGCTCAGGCTGGTTGCAAGGTCCTGGGCTCAAGCGATCTTCCCATGTTGGCCTCCCGAAGTATTGGGCTTACAGGTGTGAGCCACTTCTCCTGGCTGCTCTTATTTCTGGGTGTCTCCCACAGATAGGAAGCTGAGAAGAGGGTTATTCTTAGAATTTAAAAAATGAGGTGGGGCCAGGTTGCCAGGTGGCCTATTAAATTTGAATTCCAGATAAACAACAAATATGTTTTAATATAACTATGTTTTGAATATTGCATGGGACATACTGATCATAAGGAATTATTTACTGTTTGCCTGAAGTTCACATTTAACTGGCCATCCTGTATTTTTATTTGCTCCAACTGGTCACCCTAAGGACTCCTCACCTCCATCCCAGTAGGGGAGGGCAGAGAAGCAAATTCTGGAGAAGCAGCCGGCAGGGACTCCAGAGCTGAGACCTCTGAGGCCTGGCTCCAGGGCTGTCCCCTGGGGCTGGGAAAAGTCCATGGGCCTCTCTTTGAGCAAAGTCTACCTGGAGGAGGAAACAAGCAGGACCCAGCAGCTTCAGTAGGAAGCCTTGAAAACAACCTGAAAACAATTCAGGATTCTGGGGGCAGTCCCCAGGGCAGGAGAGGCAGGATCAGTGCGGCAACATCCGCAAGTGCTCCTGGCCCACAGATCATGCGGCTGCCTGTCTTCCCTGGGCTTGTGGGGCTCAGCAGGCTCTGTCAACTCCCCAGCCAGCGCCGACCTTCCCTTCAGGCGGGGCTGTGCCGTCCTGCCTCTCACCGAATTCCCCCACATTCTCTGGGACTGAGGTCACTGAATGTCCCCGGGCCTGCAAAGCCGCTGTGCCAATTCAGGGACATGAGCTGGGTAACTGGTTATTCGTGCACCACCCAAAGGTACCCTGGGAAGGGGAGATGTGAGCACGGGCTCCTTAGGAGCCCTGGGGAAAGGTCACTGGGTGAGAGCGCAGTGGTGTCTTCCCAGCATCCCTGCAGGCCCCTTGCTGGCCGGCTCTGATGGAGCAGGCCTTCCTGGGAGCTGCTCTTGGGTCCTTTCTAGGTGAACAGGGAAGGGAGAGGATGGGGGTAAAGGGAGTGGAGCTGCCTGGGAGGCCTCAACCTGAAATGTGGGCCAGAGCGGTCACTGGAGTGCTGAGAAGGGAAGGAAGACGCCCAGTAGCAGAGCATCTCTGTGATAATCTTGTAAGGCGCGTCAGTCCTATTTTGCACAGAAGACAAAATTGAAGCTCAGAGAGATTATGGAACTATCCTCGGGGCACACAGTTAGCAAGTGGCGGGGTCAAAGATCCCACCCAGACCACCTGGACTCTAAAACATCGGCCCATTCTGTTATTCTTTGCTGCCCAGGAAAATTCTGGTTTACCTCAGGAGGAAACAACTACTGTCAACTTTTATTCTACATTGTCAGGTTCCCACCTCTCCCTGCCTCTCCCCACCTCCAAAACTTGGCTTGTGGCTGTGAAATTTCCACTAGAAAATAAAGCTGAAAGGAAACAGCTGTACTTCTCTGTGTCTGTGCCAGGAACTTCATCTCCCAGGCCCTCAAGCTTCCTCCCACAGAGCTGAGTGCACGAGGTGTGGGCTAGGCCACAGGGGCCTGAGCGTGTTGGGAGCTATTGCCAGTTCCTGTCCTTGGACGTCTCATTTGGTAATTCTGACGATCTGAAAACCACACTCCCTGGTGACCAGCCTCATAAATCTGACTGCGTTTAGTTGAGTTTGGTGAAACTTCGGGATATTGGCTCTCATGAAGAACCTCCCACCCTACAAGGGATTCCAGGTGTTGGTCCTGCCCTTTAGTCCTCCTCAGATCTCTCCACACAGAGGGGTCAAGCCTTCCTTATCTTCCCCTTTTGGCCTCGGCCATTTCTCATACTCTCTGATGCTCCCACCATGTTGGGTCACTGTGTTCCTCTCTCATCATCGCCTTACAGCAGTAAAATGACAAGAAACTTTCAATTCTGTGTGGGATGGGGAAAGACTTGGTGGGTGGGGGGTAGGGTTTGGGAAGGCTTGAGGAAGGAGAGCTGGGAGGGAAGAGAGATAGCTCTGTTTTTTCTAATCATGAACTTCAGTCATGTCTTCATTTACTTGATAATGCACATGTTTTGGCTGGATGGGGTGATATGGGAGGAGAAGGCCCACTGAAGACAGAGCCAGAGGTTGGAGTTATGCAGCCTCAAGCCAAGGAAGGTCTAGAACCACCAGGAGTTGAAAGAGGCAAGGAAGGGAGGCTTTGGAGAGACTGCAGGCCTGCTGCCACCTTTGCTTTAAACTCCTGCCTCCAAAATTGTGAGACTATACACTTCTATTGTTTTAAGCCACCCAGTTTGCGGTCATTTGTTTCAAAGACTACAGGAAACTAATACAAGGAACAACTGCAAGATACCCCCAGAAAAAAGAAGGCAAGAGGCTGTCTCACTCAGCTCAGACTGCTCACAAAAATACCACAGACAGCTGGTGTGGTAGCTCATGCCTGTAATCCCAGAACTTTGGGAGGCCAAGGTGGGTGGATCACCTGAGGTCAGGAGTTTGAAACCAGGCTGGCCAACATGGAGAAACCCCGTCTCTACTAAAAATACAAAAAATTATCCGGGCACGGTGGCACATACCTGTAGTCCCAGCTACTCGGGAGGCTAAGGCAGAAGGATTGCTTGAACCTGGGAGGCAGAGGTTGCAGTGAGCTGAGATTGTGCCATTGCACTCCAACCTGGGGCAACAAGAGTGAAACTTCATCTAAAAAAATAAAAAATAAGCCACAAATATTAGTTGGGCATGGTGTGGGGTTGGGGTGGGGTGCCTGTAATCCCAGCTACTTGGGAGGCTGAGGCAGGAGAATCGCTTGAACCTGGATCGTGCCACTGCACTCCAGCCTGGATGACAGAGCAAGATTTCATCAAAACAAACAAACGAAGAGACAAAAAACCAGATAGACACTTATTCCTCACAGTTCTGGAGGCTGGAAGTCTGAGGTAAGGGTGCCAGCACAGTTGGGGTCTTGGCAAGGGCCTCTTCCAGATCATGCCCTTACATGCCTCTCCTTGGTGCATGCACGTGGTGAGAAATCTCTGGTCTCCTTGTCTTCTGATCAGGGCACTAATCCCACCATGGGGGCTCTACCGTATTGACCGCATCTAAACCTAATGGATCTCCCAAAGGCCCAACCTCTAAATACATTACGTTGAGGGAAGGGCTTCAGCACATGGATTTTGGAGAAACACAAACATGTAGTTCATAGCAGGGGCCTTTGAAAGCGGGGAAGACAGAGAGAAGTGAAACTCAAAGAACCAGTGAAAGACTTTCATCAGGGCTGTTGCAGGGGAAGGGGCAGGTGGTGCGCTGCACGGTGCTGGGGTGCCATTTATCAGTGGTTGTAGATTTGTATACTTATTTCTATGTTAGGGGTCAGTAAGTTGTTTTGAGGAAGAGGTGCCTTTTTCTAAGACACCCAAAAACATTCTATGACCTTAGTGGGTTTTGGGGAGAAACATCTAGACTGCACTGCCCACATAGAATTTTCTGCAAGGATGGAAACATATATCTACACCACCCAATACTGTAGCCACTAGTCACATGTGGCCTTTGTGCACTTAAATGTGGCTTGTGTTACCAAGAAACTGAATTTTAAAATTTATTTTATTTTTATTTTTTTGACAGAGTTTTGCACTTGTTGCCCAGGCCAGAGTGCAATAGTGCCATCTTGGTTCACTGCAAACTTCGCCTCCCGCATTCAAGTGATGCTCCTGCCTCAGCCTCCTGAATAGCTGGGATTATAGGCATGTGCCACCACACCTGGCTCATTTTGTATTTTTAGTAGAGACAGGGTTTCACCATCTTGACCAGGCTGGTCTTAAACTCCTGACCTCGTGATCCACCCGCCTTGGCCTCCAAAGTGTAGGGATTACAAGCATGAGCCACCGTGCCCAGCCTGGATTTCCCTTTTTATTGGCCTTTATGACTCTGCCCATCATGAAGTTAGCTAAACTGTTTTGAACCTGCTTGTGTTTTCATCTCTCGATCTGGAATAATGAGCTTTTATAAAGAGATAATTTTAGAGATGGGCAGAGGGTACCAGTCTGGAGCTCCGGGGCCTTTAGGTCCTTTGCTTCTTGAGAGGGGCTCTTCAGGAGCAGGTCTGCTTACACTACCAGGCAACTCTACAGCAGGAAGGTGCGATCCCTCCCTGTTGGTGCCACCTCATGTCACCCAGGTACAGCGGCACAGGAGGGTGCAATGCCAAAGTTGCTGGGTTTCATTTTGTTTGTTTGTTTTCAGACAGGGTGTTCTGCCACTCAGGCTGGAGTACAGTGGCAAGATCTCAGTTCATTGCAACCTCCACCTCCTGGGCTCAGGTGATCCTTCCACCTCAGCCTCCCAAGTAGCTGGGACTACAGGCATGTGCCACGACGCCCATCTAACTTTTGTATTCTTTGTAGAGACAAGATTTTGCCATGCTGCCCAGGCTAGTCTCAAACTCCTGGGCTCAAGCAATCCTCCTGCCTTGGCCTCCCAAAGTGCTGGGCTTACAGGGGTGAGCCACTGTGCCCAGCCAAAGCTACTGTTTTAACTGCTGGAGAAGAGGACATTTAGTCAGCTGTGGCATCATCCATGTGTGGGACTGGAAGACTTCTCTAATGTGGGAAGAGAGGTCTCAGTATGTCATTTAATCATCAATACACTCTCCGCTGCTACTGGCAGACAGTGAGGAGGGATTTGCAGGAGACTTAGACGGTAGCGAATGCTGGCGGGACAGCGAGGGTCTGGTGACTCCCTGGCAGCATCGGCAGCACTCGGGGGCTTGTTGGAAATGCAGAATCTCAGACCTGACCCAGACTTAGGGAATCTCTCCATTGTAAGCACATTGCAGATGATTTGGGCGCACGGCAGAGACTGAGGAGCACTCAGACAAAGCCCATTGCCTGGCGTTGATTTAACAGAGCTGAACTGACCTTGCTGTTACAGAATTTTGTTGGCTCCACTGCCCTGGAGAACCTTTCTCTGAAACATAAATCTGCTAAATGGCTTCCAAGCCCCGTTAGCCTGGATGAATCCCGTCTAATGCGGTGGGTATTCTGAAAGCTGAGAGTCAAATGCATTCCACATGCCTGATCTTTGAGGTAGTCACCTTTGGGGCTGCAGAATGAGAATCTCCTTTCAAAGCCAGCTCTGAAGCTTGGCGCTGCATCTGTGGCCACTTATCCTGCCACACCTGAGAGGCCCTGTGCCCTGCCCCATGGAGAAAGGTTGCAGTATCTTGCTGCTCTACACCCAAAGCCTGGTAAAGAGGTGATCCTTCTCAGAATTTGCTGAAGAAAGCCAGCAGTCCATGGCCAATATTACAAAAGCATTAGGGCTGGCTGCAGTGGCTCATGCCTGTAATCCCAGCACTTTGGGAGGCCAAGACAGGTGGATCACTTGAGGTCAGGTGTTCGAGACCAGCCTGGTAAACATGGTGAAACTTTGTCTCTACAGTGTGGTGGCCTGTGCCTGTAGTCCCAGGTACTGGGGAAGCTGAGGCAGGAAAATTGCTTCAACACAGGAAGCAGAGGTTGTAGTGATCTGAGATCTCGCCACTGCACTCCAGCCTGGGTGACAGAGTGAGACTCTGTTTAAAAAAAAAAAAAAAGCATTAGATTTTGTTTTCAAAGGGCTTAAAGAAACATCATTGCATAATTAGAAAGTGGATTAGTGAGCCTACAACATCTGCACAACAACAACTCTTTAAAATGATAATATTCTTAAGAGATTGCTAATTTTTTTAAAAGTGAAAAACATAGTCCTCTCTTGGCTGGGCATGGTGATTCACTCCTGTAATCCCAGTGCTTTGAGAGGCTGAAGCGGAAGGATCACTTGAGGCCAGGAGTTTGAGCCTGGGCAACACGGGGAGACTCCATCTCTATAAAAACTTTAAAAATTAGCTGTACGTGGTGGTGCACACCTGTAGCTGTGTGTGGTGGTGCACACCCAGCTACTTGGGAGGCTGAGGCAGGAGGATCACTTGAGCCTAGGAGTTAGAGGCTGCAGCAAGCTGTAATCACACCACTGCATTCCAGCCTGGGTGACAGAGTGAGATCCTGGCTCAAAAAATAAAAAAAAAGACTTAACTTATAGTCTTCTCTTATTTTTAAAATAAAAATATATCTATATTCATAGAAAAAATGATGTCTAGAGTGAGGTTTTCCAGAATCTGTGGTGTTAGTGTGCCCCAGCCAGAAACCATCAGGAACAGACATGAGCTGGGTTCCCTGGCTCATTGCAGTGTGGAAGCAGACACATCATGGGAATCGTGGGTGTCTCGGTAAGAGAAGGCTGGAAAGGACTCATAATAAGATGTGGGCTTGGGGTAGGTGCTTGGAAGTTTGGGGATGGTGCAAGGAAGCAGGTCACTCTGGATTAGACGAGATGAGTGTCTAATTCTTTTTCTTTCTTTTTTTTTCTTTCTTTTTTTTTTTTTTTTTTTTTGTGAGACAGAGTCTCACCCTGTCACCCATGCTGGAGTGCAGTGGCGCAATTTTGGCTCACTGCAACCTCTGCCTCCCAGGTTCAACCAATTCTCCTGCCTCGGCCTCCCAAGTAGCTGAGATTACAGGTGTGCACCACCACGCCCGGCTAATTTTTTGTATCTTTAGTAGAGACAGGGTTTTACCATGTTGGCCAGGCTGGTTTTGAACCCCTGACCTCATGATCCCCCCACCTCGGCCTCCCAAAGTGCTGGGATTACAGGCATGAGTAGCTGAATGTCTAATAATTCTTATGGAGATGAGTGTACTGAGTCTACAATTGGTAAAAACAACAATACATAAAAACAAAGAAAATAGTCGCCCATTAGCCAGGATGGGGGATGGTGGGTTATTTTGTGGTTTGGACCATGCTCTCGTTTTTGTCTCAGTCTTCATAGTCACAGTGGCCTTGGCTGGTACTGGTGCTCTGAGACACTGATTGTGCCGGAACACCAAGGCCCAGCTGTGAGAACCAGGCCAGCTCCTGGTTCTTCAGTTCTCAATTGGAAGTCACCTTTGGGTGTTGGGATTAAGGGTGATTTTCATTTTCAACTTCATGTTTTTTTGGGAAAATAATGTATTACATTTACCTTTAGAAAACAAGTGATTTCCTTTTCAGAAAAAGATAACTTATATGAGAAAATGCTGAACTGGATAAACCATGTGCCAATGTAGTTAGGCAGGAGGAGCAGACAGCCCAGCATAGAGTCCCCGGAGAACAGGTCACGAAAGGCCACTCAGCCCTCGGTCCTGCAGACCAGCTCCACTCAGACACTTTCCCAGGAGGGAGGCCGGGTGTGCCCATGTTTAATTTTAGATTGGATGGAAATTGATGTTGCTCAAGACCTCACCCCAGGGTCCAGGTGGCAAGAAGCATGGCTGGCTTGTCTACACTGGGTGGAGGCCATCTGGACATCTGTGTGGTGAGGCTTTCAGACAAGAGGCCGTGGCATGGCCTGAAGCTCTGGCTGTCAGCTTGGCTGCCCATTGAAATCACCTGGTTGTTTTGACTGCCTTCACCTAGCGCTCAGCTACCTGTACCGATCAAATCGGGATCCCTGGTGGTGGGGCCAGGTCCCAGCATTCCTGTAGCTCCCCAGGTGATTCCTCCAACTTTTCTTGTTCTGCCTTTACCTGGCTCCCTTGTTTATTCTGCTTCTGAATCTCTACCTCCTCTTTTCCACTCCCATCATCTCTGGATCCTCACAGCTCTCCTCCAAATCACCTCTGCCCCTCCATACACCCAGACTGATCCTTGTAAATCAAAATCAAGGTCACTGGTTCTCAGCCCTGACTGCATATTAGAATCACCATGGGAATTTTTAAAAAACACAGCGCTGGGCCCCACCCTCAGAGTTTCTGATGCCATTGGGCTGGGGGTGGGGCCCAGGCATTGATATTTTTAAAAAGTTGCCTAAGGGATTTTCCTGGGCAGCCAGGATTGAGAAATACAGTTTTAGGTATTTAAACTCCCCAGCCCAGTAGGGAGTAAGTCAAGGAGCTAACCCTGGAAACTGAAGCCTACAAGTTTTTTTTGTTTGTTTTTCAGACTGGGTCTTGCTATGTTGCACAGGCTGGTCTTGAACTGGCTTCAAGGGATCCTCTCACCTCAGCCTCCTGAATAGCTGGACACAGAAGTTCTTTAGGGCTTTATTATTGGAGTGTGCGGCAAAGGGAGCACTCTGTGCCCCGCTTTGCCACAGAAGACGGCATAACTCTGTCTGTTCATGTATAGGCAGCTAGGTAGGGTGGTGGTGGAAGAGTTCGACAGGTACTGCTGAAGTACATGAGCTGGTCGCTGGCAGAGGAGGAGGAAGAAAAAGATAGGAATTGTGTCTTGGCAGCTGTCCTGAATATTCAAGGGGAACTCTGCAGAGGACTGGCTCCTGTAGAAGCGGACGGGGGCAAGAGCCGGGAAACAGCACACATCAAGACTTGTTTGCACAGATCTGAGCCAAGCAGGCTGCAGTGGATGCTAGTGCCCACCCAGCCCCTCCCTCCCCAGCCGCAGGAAGTGTGGCATGCTAACTGCTGGTAGTTGAGTCCCTCCCCAGACGCTGCCCTCAGCCGAAAGGAGCTGCTTGATACAAAGCCATGCACCTGCATACAATAACTGGTGATGCGGTGTACACAGGCCTGGCCCCTTGCCTTATTTTGGGACACCTCAGCTTCTGAGCTCCCCATAGGATTAGCTGAGGTCTCTGATGCAAATACATCTCAGTTCAGCCTCTGCCCTACCCGATTCTGCTTCCTTTTCTTCTCTACAGGTGTAGCTCTAGCTGCCTCTCCAGTAAGCCCCATGTAAGTCTGCCTCAGAGACTGTTTCCTTACCTATGAGCAAGGCCCTTAATAAATGTATGTGGGTGAAAAATGAAGGTATGTAGGGGCATTGCATTACAGCTGCTTTGTGGGTCTCATGGAACATTTGTAAGCTCAAAGGACATGGAAACTGCAAATCTGATCGTATCACTCCCCTGCTTAAAATTCATCAGTGACTCCTGGCTGCCCAGGTGATGGCTTCTGAGCTCTTCATCATGATCTGTGTGCTTTTCTGTTATCTGGCCTGGCCACCGCTGTGGACACTCACTCTTCTCCCTTGCTCTCCAGGTAATTAAAACTCTCTGCAGTTTTCCATCGTCCCGTCCACTCTGAGGCTGTCTCCTACCTCTGCTGACATAAGTGCTCACTATTCCTGAAGAGCCCTCCCCTCTCCTCACAGGGTCACTCGCATCCCCTCATCATTGAAATCATCTGTCTACTTGCTCCTTTCTAGCCGGTACATTCAGTGAGGCCCAGGCTGGGCCAGCTCTGGTCATCTGCTTCCCTAGGGCCCAGCACCGTGGCTGTTAGGGAGTAGATGCCCCAGTCATGGCGGAATCACTATAATGTAATCTGGTTTGCACCCATTGAGACCAAGATTCCCTGGCGGGTTGTTAATGTGGACACAGTGGAATTTTTATTTATATTCAGCTCTGATGCAAAGAGAGTGGGATGTTAGATGATGCTCATGCTGACATGTAGTGATCACTGACATTAGGTGTATGACCGTGGTAAAATGTATAGGGCTGCACAAAACACCATTTTAGGTGCATTAGTCTTTTTTTTTTTTTTTTTTTTTTTTTTTTTTTTTTTTGAGACGGAGTCTCACTCTGTTGCCCAGGCTGCAGTACAGTGGCGTGATTTTAGCTCACCACAACCTCTGCCTCCCGGGTTCAAGCGATTCTCCTGCCTCAGCCTCCTAAGTAGCTGGGACTACAGGCGCACACCACCACACCCAGCTAATTTGTTGTATTTTTAGTAGAGATGGGGTTTCGCCATGTTGGGCAGGCTGATCTTGAACACCTGACCTCACATAATCCACCCACCTTGGCCTCCCAAAGTGCTGGCATTACAGGCATGAGCCACTGTGCTTGGCCCGCATTAGTCTTTTCTTTTTAAATTCTCACTAGAGCCCAGGAGCATACAGGTGTAAAGCCACTCCTTAAAGACACAGCCAGGACTCCAGATCCAGTGGCTTCTGCCATTCTTCTGTACAACTAGGTTTCAGTACTCTGCTGTCCACTGCACCCCACTGCTCCAGCCCATCACCCAAGAGCGCCACAGCCTGTGGCAGGGACCATCTTTTGGGGATGAAGTTTCCACTGCTTGAACGCAGGTGTGTTTTCACTGATCCTCAAGAAATTAGGTAGTAATGGAGTGCTATGCTGTGGGCAGTACAATGTCAGGAACTGTGGGCTCTACTAACAGGCATGGACAGCTGCCAGGTGGAACTTTGAGGGGTGGTGTTCTCAGCACTTCGCCTGCACAGCAAATGTCCAGGCCCCCATAGGATCCCAAAACATACAGCCAGCCCACCCCGAGCCAGGTGCTGTGTGGGTTGAGGAATCCCTCCTGCGATAGCTCCCCTGTGGAGGACTGGAAGGGAAGCAGAACTCATGCGGGTCTGCGGTGTACTGAGAACTTTCTCTTAGTCCTCCCAGCAGTCTTGAGTGGCGGGTGTGACTGCCCACTCCATCTTCCAGATTTGGAAGCAGATAGAGAGCCAAGGAGTTTTGTTCTGCCCCATTTCCAGCTTGGAGCTGGGCCCCGCCTGCCCTCCCAGGACAGATGGTGTATCGCAAGGATGAAGGTTGGGTGGGGACCGCCCTCCAGGGACAACCTAGACTTTCTTTGTCCACACCTGGCCTTTAGGGCACCCAGGGTCGTGGAAGATGTACTTATTCATTCATCCAAAACTTTTTTTTATTGTGGTAAAGTACATGTAACATAAAATTCACCGTCTTAACCATTTTGAGGTGTACGATTCAGTGGCATTTAGTACATTTACAATGTGGTGCAGTCATCACCATTGTCTAGTTCCAGAAGATTTTCATCCCCAAAGAAAACCCTGTACCTGTGAAGTAGTCACTCCCCAGCCCCCTCTCCTCCAGGGTCTGGCAACCACTACTTTACTTTTTGTCCCTATGGGCTTACCTATCCTAGATATCTTACATAAGTGGAATCATACAACGTGTGGTCTTCTGTGTCTGGCTTCTTTTACAGCATAATTCTCATCATAGCATGTATCAGTACTTCATTCCTTTTCATGACTGAATAATATTTCATTGTATGGATGTACCACATTTTGTCCGTTCATCATTTGATGGACATTTTGGGTCGTTTCCACCTTTTGGCTGTTATGAATAATGCTGCTACAAGTTTTCAGGTACAAGTTTTTGTTTGAATACTTGTTTTCATTTCTCCCGGGTCTATATCTAGGGGTGGCATCCCTGGCTCTTGTGTGAACTCTGCATTTAACATTTGAGGAACTGCCACACTGTTTTCCAAAGCAGCTGTGCCATTTTACATTCCCACCAGCAGCGAGGGCTCTAATTTTTCTACATCCTCACCAACGCTTGTTATTTTTTCTTTTCTTTCTTTTTGTTTTTGGTTATGTTGCCCAGGCTGGAGTGCAGTGGTTATTCACAGGTGCAGTTATGGTGTGCTGAAGTCTTGAACTCCTGGGTTCAAGCAGTCCTCCTGCCTCAGCCTCCCAAGTAGCTGGGACTACAGGCCTGCACCGTCACACCTGGCCACTTTGTGTCTTTTTGATGATAGCCATCTTAGTTATGTGAAGTGTTACCATTGTAGTTGTTTGATACATACTTTTGATCTCCTACTGTGTTCCAGGCACCACGGTAGTCACTAGGAAGATGGCAGAGAACAAAACAGATAAAGCCCTTCCCTTGTGGAACTTCTATCCTAGCGAGAAATGCTCTAGTAGAGTGGGGTTAAGAGGCCGGGCAGCAGGGACATGAATACAACTCGCTGCAGCTGGGAAAGCCAAAAGCCATGCTCTTCAGGCTCTGCTACTTCTCTTCATCCTGGCAGGATGGAGCAGAGTTTACAAACTCAAAGTTGATGCACAGGACGCGGCCAGAGTGGCAAGTGTGCAGGCAGCATGTGGGTGAGGGCGGGTTGGAGGGTGCCAGCGCTGCCTCAAGGGCAGATGCTCCGTAGAACCGCCTTCTTACTACCGATTAGTAAAGTAGACCTGGGCTTGCCTGTGCTCTGGATGGAAATAAAATTTTTATTTTAATTTATTATTTTTTTGGAGGTAGAGTCTCGCTCTATCACCCAGGCCAGAATGCAGTGGCGTGGTCTTGGCTCACTGCAACCTCTGCCTCCTGGGTTCAAATGATTCTTCTGTCTCAGCCTCCCGAGTAGCTGGGATTACAGGCATGTGCCACCATGCCTGGCTAATTTGTCTACTTTTAGTAAAGACAGGGTTTTGCCATGTTGGCCAGACTGATCTCGAACTCCTGACCCAGGTGATCCACCCACCTTGGCCTCCCAGAGTGCTGGGATTACAGGTGTGAGCCACAGTGCCCAGCCAAAATTTTGACACTAAATCTCCCAACTTTTCAATGATGGCACAGACATTTTTTTTTTTTTTTTTTTTTTTTTTGTGAGATGGAGTTTCGCTCTTGTTACCCAGGCTGGAGTGCAATGGAGCGATCTCGGCTCACCGCAACCTCCGCCTCCTGGGTTCAGGCAATTCTCCTGCCTCAGCCTCCTGAGTAGCTGGGATTATAGGCATGCGCCACCATGCCCAGCTAATTTTTTTGTATTTTTAGTAGAGACGGGGTTTCACCATGTTGACCAGGTTGGTCTCGATCTCTCGACCTTGTGATCCACCCGCCTCGGCCTCCCAAAGTGCTGGGATTACAGGCTTGAGCCACCGCGCCCCGCGGCACAGACATTTTTAAAACATTGCTTGGGGGACAGTTTAGCTTGTGATTCTGACACGGATGATATTTCTCAGATGCAGAGTCTCATCCATCAGGTCAGAATTTACGGAGGTGGGCCTGGGAAGCTGCCTTCTTAAAAAGCTTCCTCCCCTACCCCCCAGGTGGTGTGATGCACACTGAAGTTTGAGAATAACAAATCAGAGTTGTAAGGACAACAACTTCCAGTTAGTGGAGGGCCGAATGGGCAGGATCATGTTCCCTGTATCAGCCTGAGCATCCCATGGCCTGGTTCCAGCTTCTCAGGCAAACAGCCTTGCAGAGAACATATATCTGTGTGCCAGGAACAGGGGGTGGGGGGAGGGGCCCTTCAGGAGGAGCACCCCACCCCCACCCCAGGCTGGCTTCTACTCTCCAAAACCGCACGTGGTTGGATGCCCGTCCTAGTGGCTTTTGCCCTACTGGGCAGTGGGACCGAAAACCCTAATGCCTTTTGTGTCCCTGGTGAACTTTCTTTGGATGGAAACCCTTTGCCAGGGAGACAGTCCAAATAGAGATGTCAAGTTTCATGAGAAGGCAGCCACAGGTCTGTGGACAGCACGGGTGTTGACAGACAGGTGTTAAGCAATATGTTTGTAGGTCTCTTTCTTAGTTGTCACAACTGCAGTTAAAACTGGTAGTTCTCTGGCAGGGGTGTTGGTTCCAAAAAGGGGAGGCTCCTCTTTAAACAGCTGTTATCACCTTGGCCTTTGTAGATGTTTATTCTGAAGCGACCAGGACACTTCACCTGGGTCACCTGACCTCCTGGAATGCTCTGTGGGATTAGTACTCCCACCCAATATTTACAGGTTCCCATAGTTCAAGGACTTAGGACGGGCTCCTTCCCCTCCATGTCCTCTGTCCGCTCTTGTAGTGGTGAGGTACAAATATGCGTGTTGGCAAAAATGTATCAACATTTTTGGATCTGTTTTCTCCACCTGGAGAAAAACAGAAATCTGGGGTTTACCTTCATGGGAATCATCATCAAAGCAATCCATCCCATTCACCCATCAGCCCCCAGACACTCACATGTTACTCTGGAAAGAGCTTTGGTTGATTTTTCCAATAGAAAGTAACAAGAAACAAATTAATAACCTATGTTTCTATGTACATTTATATATCTAAAGGGTCTATTTAAGTGAAGTCTTCTGCCTAGATTACTCTGAGCAAATATTTTTTGTTGTTAAGAATCATCATCAATGTAAAATATAACTGCTGTAAAGCTTATAGTAGTTGTAATATCCGTAATAAAATATTAAACTTAGTAGAGACTATAGGCAATAACAACAAGGGCTCATGTTTATGGAGCACTTACTCTGGGGCCGGGTATGGTGCTAAGTGCTTTACATGGATTGCTTCACTTAATCTTTACAACCCTGTGAGATTTAATCCCCCAAACCAGTCAACCAGTGAAGTAATATCACCATCTTACAGATGGGGAAATGGAATCTTAGAGAGGCTGAATGTGCAAGATGTTTTGCATGGTTATATCACTGGATCCTTAGGATGACCCTGGGAGATTGGCCCTCTCAATGCCACTACGGGAAGGTATTATCACCTTTTTATGGTTAAGGGAACTGAAGTCAGGGAGTGGTTAAATAGACCCACAATTGCACAGTCATTAGTAGAAGAGATGGGATTTCCCATTAAGATAGAGGAGGTGGGATTTAAACCCAAGGAGATATGGCTCCTGAGCCTACTCCTTGACCTTTAAGGGTTTTTTGTTTGTTTGAGGCAGGGTCTCACTCTGTCATCCTGGCTAGAGTGCAGTGGCATGATCTCGGCTCACTGCAACCTCCACCTCCCAGGTTCAAGTGATCCTCCCTCTTTAGCCTCTCGAGCAGCTGGGACTACAGGCACATGCCACCAGGCCTGGCTAATTTTTGTGTGTTTTTTTGTTTTGTTTTTTTGTTTTGAGACAGGGTCTCATTTGTCACCCAGGCTAGAGTGCAGTGGTGCAGTTTCGGCTAACTGCAACCTCTGTGTCCCAGGTTCAAGCGATCCACCTGCCTTAGCCTTGCAAACTGCTGGAATTACAGGTGTTAGCCACCGTGCCTGGCCAATCTTCAAGTTATATCAGGCATGTTTAACCCAAGGAAACACAGCTTAGACAGACAGACTATGTCAATGCTTGTGAAGGGGGAAAAACAACAACCTAAGTGTCTGTCAGTGGGGAAGATCACACCAGTTAGGATATATGCAATCTAGATGCCACATGCAAATATTAATAGGGGGCAGATGGATCCTGTTTGTGCTGATGTGGAAAGATATAGTCGATACAGAAAGTGAAAAAACTAGTTGCTATGTGATAGCATAGCATCATACCACTTAAAACTACGGGGGTATGTTACATTGCATCAATTAGAACATACTTATATTGAATATTTGGTAATGTGCAGAGAGTTTATTAAGAGGAATATTTATAGAGTTGTGGACAGGATATATAGAAACCACCAGGCACACTGCGGTCTCCTGGGGCACATAGCACTGGGGACTCCATTATCATTTGCTGCGTCACCAACATAAAATACAGCTGCCGTGAAGCTCACAGCATAACCCAGAGGCAGAGAGAAGGATATAGAGGGTCCATGAACAGGAGTTGAGACTATGTAGTGGACGCAGTCACCTCACTAAGACAGGGAGGAAGATAGGGACCTCAGTACTCTTATATCCCTTCCTCCCATATCCACCTGGTGCCAGAAGGTGAGGGAGTTGTCCCCAGTTGTCAAAACCACCTGGAAGCCTGTAGGTGAGGGAGCCCATTGCAGCAGGTCACCCTCCCGGGGCACAGGGCAAGGTGGGGAAGTGTGGAAAGTAGCCCTGGGGGCCCTGGAAAATTTTCAGCGCATTCATACTTAAACACATATTTGTAAGTTCTTAGAAAAGGAATCTGAATACCGACTGATTAGAGAGGTCCTCTAGGTAGCAGGATAAGACAGAAACTTTCATTTTTTGTTTTGTTTTGTTTTGAGACAGAATCTTGCTCTGTCACCTAGGCTAGAGTGCAGTGGCACGATCTCGGCTCACTGCAATCTCCATCTCCTGGGTTCAAGCAGTTCTCCAGCCTCAGCCTCCTGAGTAGCTGGGACTACAAGTGCCCACCACCACTCCCAGCTAATGTTTGTATTTTTAGTAGAGACAGGGTTTCACCATGTTGGCCAGGCTGGTCTTGAACTCCTGACCTCAGGTGATCCACCTGCCTCGGATTCCCAAAGTGCTGGGATTACAGGTGTGAGCCACCATGCCCGGCCAGGTACTTTCACTTTTTACTTTATGTTCTATGTTGTTTGAATTAAAACAAAAAAGAGGCATAGCTTGGGATAAAGCAATGGTGTCAGACTGCCAAAGATGGCAACACCAGCCTGCATCCCATGTTGTACATTCTTCTTGCAGTGTGATGGTGATGTCCCTCCTTGGAGAGGTGGGGAATGCTCCATGCCCTTGAACCTGGGTGAATCTTTGAAATTGTCTCTCTTGGTCTAGCGCTGTGGAGATAATGCTGTGTGACTTTCAAGACTAACTCATAAAAGGTAATATGGCTTCTGCCTGCCTCTTGGAATATGTGCTTCAGGCTCCTAAGCCAGCATGGAAACAGTCTAGGTACACTGAAGCTACCATTGCTTTGGAGAAGGGCCCTGTAGCAATGCAGAGAGATACCGTTGAAGCCCCCACTGGGCAGCCCCCAGCCCAGGCAGCAGACCTGTGAGTGTGGAGGTCTTCCAGTTGACCCAGTTCTAGCCATGATGGGACTGCAATCCATGAAAGACCCTGCTATAGTTTGAATGTGCCTACAAAACTCATGTTGAAACTGTTGAAACTTAATTCCCAATGTGGCAGTTTTGAGAGGCGGGGACTTTAAGAGGTGATTGGATCATGAGAGCTCTGTTCTTATGAATGGATTAATTTATTCATGAATTAATAGGTTAATGGGTTATCATGGGAGTGGAACTGATAGCTTATCAAGGAGAGGAAGAGAGACCCAAGCTAACACTTCAGCACATTCCATCTCCTGCGCCAGTCTCCACCAACAAGAAAGCTCACACCAGATGTGTCACCTCAACCTTGGACTTCTCAGCCTCCAGAACTGTAGGAAATAAATTTTTTTTGGCTGGGCACAGTGGCTCATGCCTGTAATCCCAGCACTTTGGGAGGCTGAGGTGGGCAGATCACTTAAGGCCAGGGGTTTGAGACCAGCCTGGGCAACATGGTGAAACCCCTATCTCTACTAAAAATACAAAAAATTAGCCAGGCATGGTGGCAGGCACCTGTAATCACAGCTACTCGGGAGGCTGGGGCAGGAGAATCTCTTGAACACAGGAGGCAGAGGTTGCAGTGAGCTGAGATCACATCACTGCACTCCAGCCTGGACGACAGAGCTAGACTCCATTTAAAAAATATATATGTATTTTTTAAATTTCTTTTTTCATAAAGTACTGTTTCGAGTATTCTGATATAAGCAAGAGAAAAGGGACTAACACAGACCCCCAGTTAGAATCACCCGGTAAAGCAGCCCCCAAATCCTGACTCTTAGAAGCTGTTAGAGATAATAAACGATAACTGTTGTTTTAGCAGCTACATTTTGGGGTGATCTGTCACCTAGGAATAGGTCCGGTACGGGCTGGGAGGAAGCATGAGAACTAATTCCCAGCAGGCTTCCTGACGTTCCATGGAGACTGATTTTAGAAGAAAGAGTAGGGGCAGCAATCCTGTTTGGTTCCTCACCCTTGACCCGTGAATCTAGGTGCACTTTCTTCTTCATCCTCACAGGTCCACCCCAGCCTGTCACAGGGACTCATACTGAGCCCAGGTCTATTCTTGATTTCCTGCCCTTCTCATTTATTTCCTTCCTTCCTTCCCTCTCTCCCTCCCTCTCTCTGCCCCTCCCTCCATCCCTCTCTCCCTTCTTCCCTTCTGTCCTTCCTTTCTCTCTTTCTCTTTCTTCCTTTTTTCTTTCTGAGTCTCACTCTGTCTCCCAGGCTAGAGCACAGTGACACAATCTCAGCTCACTGCAACCTGTGCTTCCTGGGTTCAAGCGATTCTCCTGCGTCAGTCTCCCGAGTAGCTGGGATTACAGGCACGTGCTGCTACACCTGGCTGATTTTTGTATATATATATATATATTTTTTAGTAGAGATGAGGTTTCATCATCTTGGCCAGGCTGGTCTTGAACTCCTGACCTCAGGTGATCCACCCACCTTGGCATCCCAAAGTGCTGGGATTATAGGCATGAGCCACCGCTCCGGGTCTCTTTTTTTTTTTTTTTTTTTTTTTAAAGAGTCCTGCTCTGTTGCCCAGACTGGAGTACAGTGGTGTGATCTTGGCTCACTGCCACCTCCACCTTCCAGGTTCAAGTGATTCTCCTGCCTTAGCCTCCCAAGTAACTGGGACTACAGGCGTGCATCACTGAGCCTGGCTAATGTTTTATATTTTTAGTAGAGATGGGATTTCACTATATTGGCCAGGCTGGTCTCAAACTCCTGACCTCAAGTGATCTGCCCGCCTCAGCCTCCCAAAGTGCTGGGATTACAGGTGTGGGTCACCATGCCTGGCCTCTCATTTCCTTTCTAAGTAACCCTCTAAATCCTCTTATTTTCCTTTTGCCCCCACCTGCTGCCTGGCGAGGCCCCAGAGGCTCCTGGCGCACTGTGTGTTTGGGGGCCTGGATCTGGAAACCCTTCTCACTCCCAGTAGTTGTGCCATTGATGTTGGGCACTGTCTGTCCAGAGAGGACCCTCCACCCACTTCTCCTTGGAACTGCTACCTCCTATCGAAACTTTGAATGACTTACTGTCTTCTTATGGATCTTTCCCCCTTGCCCACTGTAGACTGGCCAGGAGCCAGCACTGACCCAACATGCCGGTCATAGCCCTCTTCTGGAAATTTCAAACTTGGGAGCACAGGGAGGAGGGCATTTTCTTTTTTTTCTTTTTTTTCTTTCTTTTTTTTTTTTTTGAGATGGAGTTTCGCTCTTGTTACCCAGGCTGGAGTGCAATGGCGCGATCTCGGCTCACCGCAACCTCCGCCTCCTGGGTTCAGGCAATTCTCCTGCCTCAGCCTCCTGAGTAGCTGGGATTACAGGCACGCCCCACCACGCCCAGCTAGTTTTTGTATTTTTAGTAGAGACGGGGTTTCACCATGTTGACCAGGATGGTCTCGATCTCTCGACCTCGTGATCCACCCGCCTCGGCCTCCCAAAGTGCTGGGATTACAGGCTTGAGCCACCGCGCCCAGCTGCAATTTCTTTCTCTGTGAGAACTAACAGTAGCTTTGCAGTGGATTTACTCTCATCCACTGCAGAAATCAGTCTACAGTAGATGAGACTAAATCCAGCCTGCAGGAAAACAGGGACTAAAGATCCAAAAGTGGAGGCCAGGGGAACACTCATTCCTGAGACCGGGATCTGCCATGGGAGTAGAGTTCAGGAAACAAAAATTAAAAAGAGAAAGAGGCCAGGTGAAGTGGCTCACATCTATAATCCCAGCACTTTGGGAGGCCAAGGCAGGAGGATTGCTTGAGCCCAGGAGTTTTAGACCAGCCTGGGCAACATAGATACCCCCAATCTATTAAAAAAAAATGGCCAGGTGTGGTGATGTGCACCTGTAGTTTCAGCTACTCAGAAGGCTGAGGTGGGAGAATCACTTGAGCCTGGGAGGCTGGGACTGCAGCGAGCTGTGATCACCTCACTGCACTCTGGCCTGGGCAACAGACCAAGACCCTGTCTCAAAAACAAAAAATAAAAAACAAAGAAAGAAAGAAAATTCCTGATCCCTATCTTCCAAAACCCACCTGCACCTCCTTTCTGTGACTTGGTTACACAAGCCCAGCACACTCTACTTTTTGCCTGTCTGATCTCAAAAGGCCAGAGGGTGGAAGAGTTAGCAGGAGCTACACTACGGGGTTTTAATCCCGGCTTGCCAAGTCGCATGACCTTGGGCAGGTTACTCAGTGACTTTGTCTGTAAAACGGGAATAATAAGAGTTCCTTCCTCATAGGATTGTTGACAGCTGTGAGCAATTAATGTAGGGAGAGTTAGGAGAGGCCTGATGCCCAGTCAATGCTGCATAATATTACCTATTACTACTTTTACTTGAGTTGGATTTTCTGTTACTTCAGCCGGAAGATCAAGACAAAACCTTCCCTGGTTCCCTCTGGGTTAAAATGTTCCTAAGCACCCACATGTCCCAGAAGCAGGAAATTACCCAGCCACTCAGGTATGCTGGGAAGTGCCAATCAGAAGCGCTTTCCCCATGCCAGGCCCTGGCATCTGCCACCCACTGCTGGGCTGTCCTGTTTCCACACGGGAAGGGTACAGTCTCCATGGCTTCTCTCCCTGCCCTTTGGCCCACTCAGGCTGTTCTCACGCTCCAGCCCTCTGATGTGGAAACCAGACCCGCTCCTTCCTGGACAGCACCTGGCCCTGCCTTGGTCTCTGTACCTACAGGAAACCAGATGTGAGGCTGGTTTATGGAGGAGTGAGCAGAAAATACAATCCCTCAGGATGTTTGTTCTAGTTTCTTTCTAACCCTGTCAGTGTATCTGCTTACTTGGCCTCTATTTTTTTTTTTTTTTTTGAGACAGGATTTTGCTTTGTCACCCAGGCTGGAGTGCAGTGGTGTGATCTTGGCTCACTGGAACCTATGCCTCCCAGGCTCAAGGGATTCTCCTGCCTCACCCTCCCGAATAGCTGGGACCACAGGTATGCATCACCATGCCTGGCTAAGTTTTTGTATTTTTAGTAGAGATGGGGTTTCATCATGTTGGTCAGGCTGGTCTTGAACTTCTGAGTGATCCACCCACCTCAGCCTCCCAGAGTAGTGGGATTACAGGTGTGAGCCACTGCACCCAGCCTACTTGGCCTCTATTAAATATCTGTGCTCACCAACAGTCAGGCAACTGAGTTAGAGGAGCTAAAGAACTTCTGGGAAGAGAGCAAGTGAAAGGAGATTCAGTTCAGTGAGACTTGTTGGGGAACCTACTATGTGCATATCACGTGGAGGAAACAGGAATGGGCAGTGACACTGATGCAGGGCAGAGACTAATCAGCAGCTCCCCACGGCGTGACCTCCTTCACTCCCATCCTCACCTCTGCTGCCACTTCTCTGCCTTCCTGGTGGGGGCCGGGGGACTCTTCAGGGGTTGGGGCATGCTGGCAGGAAGGGAGGCAGAGGCCAGGGGAGTGAGCAAAAATGAGGAGCCAATGCTGTGGCTTGAGGTGGCAGTCCCAGCAGGAGGCCTGGGCAAGGCCACTGTAATGCAAATGGTGGCCTGGGAGCTCCAGGCCAGTTCCAGGTGTGGATCTGACTTGAAGGAGCAGGATGGGATCTGAGCTTCCCATATGTGGAATGGAGGCCAGCAGGCTCATTTAGGAGCCAGCCTGGGGAAGTAGGAGCCCCAAACAGCTCAGCAGAAATTGCTTTGCAGACAGCTTGACTGCTCTTTGAGATGCTGGGATGCCTAGAATACAGAGCTTGTGATTTCTAGGCACGATCGCCCTTGGGCCTAGAGTGTCAAAAGTCAATCTTTCCAAACCCTGTTGGCCAGGGGGAGGAAGTGACTCATGTTCTGCTTTGCTGTTTCCATGATGTCCAGGCAGGGCGGGGTAGCCTACAAGGGTCTGAATGCTCTGGTGGGCCACTGGGCTGGTGCAGGGCTTGGTGTTTGGCTTGTAACCTCCTTGTGGAGGGAGGGTATAGCATTCTTTTTTATTTTATTTTATTTTTTTCCTTGAGATGGAATTTTGCTTTTGTTGCCCAGGCTGGAGTGCAATGGTGTGATCTCAGCTCACCACAACCTCCGACTCCCAGGTTCAACCAATTCTCCTGCCTCAGCCTACCAAGTAGCTGGAATTACAGGTGCCCACCACCATGCCCAGCTAATTTTTGTATTTTTGGTAGAGGTGGAGTTTCTCCATGTTGGCCAGGATGGTTTCAAACTCCTGACCTCAGGTGATCCACTCACCTCGGCCTCCCAAAGTGCTGGGATTATAGGTGTGAGCCACTATGCCCAGCAGGTATAGTATTTTTTATTTCCCTGGAACACTGAGATGAGTGAAAGCCACTTAATTTCTCTTGTTTTCAAGTATTTGAGTTGTGCTAGTTGGTCCTGAAGGCCTCTCTCCTCTTCATGCATTCATTCATCATGATTCATGACTCATCATCATCATTCATTTGTTTGTTCAATCTCTCTCTCTATCTCTTTTTTAATTTATAAAGAAAAACAGTTTACTTGGCTCACTATTCCACAGGCTGTCCAGGAAGCATTATGCTGGCATCTGCTTGGCTTCTGAGGAGGCCTCAGGAAACTTTCAATCATGGCAGAGGGCAAAGGAGAAGCAGGCCTGTCTTACATGGCCAAAGGAGGAGCAGGAGAGAGAGAGTGGAGATGCCACACACTTTCAAAAGACCAGATCTCACAAGAACTCACTATTGTGATGACAGTTCCAAGGGGGTAATGCACCCCCAAGATCCAATCACCTCCCACCAGGCCCCACTTCCAACATTGAGGATTGCAATTTGACATGAGATTTGGGTGGGGACACAGATCCCAACCATATCAATGACTAAGGGAGAAGGTGAAAGCCCCCTTTCTCTGGGCTCTGGAGTACCAGCTGAACACATCAGAAACAAATTCTCTTCTGGAACGCACTAGCAATGTGACCTTAGAGTTAGCCTCTCTGAGCCTCCATTCAATATCTCTTAAGCATCTGTGTGCAAGGTTCTGTGCTAGGCAGAAAGCTTCCATTCACAAGGTACTCAGTTCTTCTCCGACAACTTGAGTCAGGTATTTTTTTTTTTTTAAAGCTTTTGAAAGCTTTTTTTTTTTTTTGAAACAGGGTCTTACTTTGTTGCCCAGGCTGGAGGGCAGGTGGTGTGATCTTGGTTCACTGCAGCTTTGATCTCCTGGGCTCAAGGGATCCTCCCACCTCAGCCCTGCAAGTAGCTGGGACTACAGGTGCACACCACCACACCCAACTAATTTTTGCCTTTTTTTGTAGAGACCTGGTTTTACCATATTGCTCAGGCTGTACTTGAACTCCTGAGCTCAAGCAATCCACCTGCCTCAGCCTCCCAAAGTGTTGGGATGACAGGAGTGAGCCCCTGTACCTGGCCTCAAGGCTTCTTGTGTGCCCACGATGTGCCAGCCACTGTTCTAGGTGCCAAGGTCAGGAGCAAGTCCATATTGATGTAGTGCTTGCTTACTGGGGAGAGAAGAGGGCAGGGAGCAAACACATCAATAGGATATTCCAGAAAGTGTTGACTGTGATGAAGAAGTAATATAACGAGGTGCTGGGGTAAAAGAATGAGGGGGGCCGATGACAACCGTGTTTCCTGAACCTCTGCCTGTCTTCCTGGATGCCTAAGAAGAAGGAGAACACCCAGGCCTCTGCTGAATGGAGCTTTCAGGCTAGTCAAAGCATGAACCAGGCTAGGAGAGGTGAGAACCCACTTGGACCGTTTTGCCAAGGTGGTGCCAGGTTATTTTTTATCACAATAAATTCCCTGGGCTGGTTCCAGAGTCCATGAGTCCTCACAAGTTCTTGTGCTACAAAAAGCATGTATGGGGGGTCACTTTGGGGTCAACACCCCTTCTGAATACATCAGGGCAGCTTTTTCTTAGACATCTGTTTTATTTTTGAAAAGACAACATATGCGCACAATACTAGAAATGAACGATAGAAAATGGTTTACATTGCAAAGCGGGTCTCCCCCTGCCCCTGGCCACAGCCCAGGCCTCTGCCCCGGGGAAGTTCAGGTAACCTGGAGGGGTCCCTTCCCTTTTGGTCCCTGGGCTTCCTACACACTTGCATGCAGATTCATAATTCTTTTCAAATTTTACAATCCTTGATCTCCTTCTGCCAAAATGCATGCCCTCTACCTAGAAAGAAGGCCCAGGGCAGGATCCTAAGAGGGAAGAATAGAAGCAGGTCCCGTCTAAACAGGGGCAGAACCCTAGCATTGCTAATGGTGTGGGTTTGGAGTCGGCAGACCTGGCAGAAATTCTGGCTCTTTGTCTTTCTGGCTGAATAACTTGGGGAAGCGAAGGAAGTTCCCCTAGTCCAATCTGCTTCTCTGTAAACTGGGGCTCATCATTAGTTCACCGAGATGTGACGATCGTAGGAGCTCGTGCAGGCAGGCACTTGGCCCTGCACAGCACACAGCCAAGCCACAGACAGTGGTGGTGGTAATGACCACTGCGAGGGTTCCAGGCATCCCTTGAGCCTGCTCGTGTATGCAGGTGTGTGCTCAGGTCATCAGGTCTTGTCAGGGTGTGAAAGGCACAGAAGTGTCACCTGCAACTGGTGTGTGTATATCAGGGTGGTGTTGGGGGTAGGAATTGGAGGCCACTTCTACTGGTTTTCTCAGGTGGGTCCTGGGTTCTAATCTTCGTCCTGCCACCCACCCATCCTCTGATTTTAAGCATGTCATTTAATTCTCTGGGCCTCAGTTTCCACATCTGATAGATGGCGGGATTGACTTCAGTCATCTTTAGGTCCCTGCTGCCCTCACAGCCATGGGTGTAAGCTTTGCTTCAGCAGATAAGCTTGGGTATGTGCCCTCACAGCTCTGGTCTTCGGGGAGGGAAACTGAGTCAGAAGGAGCCTTGGACCACTTGGCATAAGGAATAAGGGGCTCCCACTCAGCGTTTACCAGCCCTTCTCAGCATTCACTTTCTCCTGCATTTTCCAGAATCCTTCTCTCCCCTGACTTCGCTGCTGAGGACAAGTCTGCATTCCCTAGGCCCCTGCTCAGCCTGGGGAGGGTTCCAGGAGTGGAAGCCAGGTCAGGTCTGAAGGAAGTCGAGTCAGGGGTGTACGGGTTGGGCAGGCTCAGGCTGAGGCTCAAACATGCCCAGATGGCATTTCTGAGGGGGGGATGGGACAAAAGCCACTGTGGCAAATCACCGATCGTACCTGTCACCCTGGAGCCAGCTCCAGGCTGCTGTTGTCAAGAAAGGAGAGGGTTGCTAAGAAAACAAACCCTCCGTAGCTGGCAGCTGCAGCTGCCTGACGCTGGCCCCAGCTGTGTTCGCAGGCGACGTGCAGACCTGAACTGTTTGACAGAGTTTGTGTTCCTCAAGGCAGTGAAGGGGAAACTTTCTGGCAGGCAGGAAAAGCTCAGTAGTGCCTCCAGGAGAAGGCACGTTGTGCTGAGCTACCTCTTTCAGCTGGCTTGACAGGACGCTGTTTGCACAAGCTTTATTGCAAGTGCTCCTGAAGTATGAGACTCACTCGGGATCTGGGGAAGTGCTCTGCAGAAAGTGACGAACTTCAGTGTTCTTGCATATTTTCCATGCATAAGACTGAGTCCAGAAAGCAAGGTTGACGTTCTGAAGAGGTGTCCTACCTATGGTGGTCCTTCCGTCTTCATGCCTGTTTCCCCAGACAGATATGAGCCACTGAGGGCAGGGGACCCAAGCCCTTCTTCCAGGGCACTCCCTCCCCACCCCCAACCTACTGCCTTACTCACAATTCTAGAGCCTCCTATAAAAGTCCCCTATTGCAGGTTCGTTGTTAAGGGAAATGGGAAGAGGAGAAGCCAGAGGAAGATTTTGTAGAGGGCTAAGAGTCTGCAGGGGAGCGGGAGCCCTCAGACTATCCCAGCACATAACCACCCCATCCCATACCCCAGTGACTCTACTGCACATACACCGCAGGACGGCACGTTGTGTGTAGGCTGCTTAAGCCAAGACCACCTCAGCCCAGCTGCAAATCCTGGAGGAAGACACTCTGAAGCTGGGCCCGTGTGGGCCGCTCGCTGGACGGCACCCTGCATCCTATGGCCTGCCGACCCAGGAGGACCCCTGTGGGAGGGACACTGCTCCCATCTGCACCTCTGCAGAGCTTTCACTTAGTTCTTTTCATTTCTGGGCAGCTGTCCTTCCATCAGTTTTCTTCTGGAGAAACAAAGCTCCCCTGGAAAGGCTCCTCAGAGCCGGCCCTGCCCAGCCAAGAGCAGGACACTCTTGCAAGCCCAGCCGCTTTGCCCTCACAGGGCTTCCTCCTCTTCTGTCCTCAGAGGTGAGATGCCCACCCACCCCACCAGCCACAGTGTGGGATGGAGTCAGGCAAGGGCTCAGGGCAAGGTGGCCTGGGCCTTCACGCAGTGGCCCCTGCCCCTTCTATCTGTGTGACTGATGAACTCATCGTGTTGAGTTGGGCCCTTTCCTACCCTCTCTGGGGCAAGCTCTTCTTGTACCATCAGGGTAGTCTGAGTAATGGCTCCTCAAAGAAGCCAGTGTACTGCTCTCTGGAAGCTTACATGGTAACAAGGACTTTGCAGATGTAATTGAGCTAAAGATCTTGAGTTGGGAAGATTTTCCTAGATTACCTGGTGGGGCCAATGTAACCATAAAGATTCTTTCTCATGAAGGCAGGAGGTCAGAGGGGAGAGAAGATGCTATGCTCCTGGCTTTGAAAATGGGGGAAGGGACCAGGAGCCTGTTCAGTGTGGGCACCTCTAGATGCTTAAAAAGGCAGGGAAACAGATTCTCCTTAGAGCCTCCAGAAGGAATTCAACCCTGTGGATTTTAGACTTCTGACCTCCAGAACTAGAAAATGGTACATGTATATTGTTTCCAGCTACTACATTTGTGGTAATTTGTTACAGCAGCAACAAGACACATATACAAACATGAACAAATGTCATGGCTCCTCATATAATTTTTTTGATACCAACTGATGAACAGAATACACAGTGATAAAAAGCCACCTTGAATTTATGGCATGATCACAGCTCACTGCAGCCTCAACTTCCTGGGCTCAAACCATCCTCCTATCTCAGCCTCCCAAGTAGCTGGGACCTCAGGTGCAGGGCACCACACCCAGCTAATTACTTACTTATTTATTTCTTGTAAAGATAGGGTCTCCAGAGCCAGGTGAAGTGGCTCATACCTGTAATCCCAGCACTTTGGGAGGCCCAAGGTGGGCAGATCACTTGAGTTCAGGAGTTCAAGACCAGCCTGGGCAACATGATGAAACCATGTCTTTACAAAAAATACGAAAGTTAGTCAGGCATGGGGGTGCCTTGCTTGTAGTCTCAGCTATTTGGGAGGCTGACGTGAAAGGATTGCTTGAACCCAGGAGATGAAGATTGCAGTGAACTGAGATCATGCCACTGCACTCCAGACTGAGCAATGGAGTAAGACCCTGTTTCAAAAAAAAAAAGAGGGAGGAAGAGAGATGGAGTCCTGTTCTGTTGCCCAGGCCAGTCTCAAACTCCTGGCTAAGTGATCCTCCTGCCTTAGCCTCCCAAAATGCTGAGATTACACACTGTGAGTCGCTGTGCCTAATCAAATTTATCTTCTCAATATGATCTCAGGCCCAGACCATCTGGGTTCAGAGCTCAGCTCTGTCATGTAAAGCTATGTGTGACCTTGGACAACTCTCAAGGTTTTCATCTTGACAGTGAGAACCTCAGGTGCCTCAGCGTTCCCACCCTGTGAAGAGGAATAATAATAATACCTACCTTACTGTGCAAACAGCGTTTGGAAAAAAGCCTGGCATGCTATAGGTACTATTAAAGTGATTGTTTTTATTATTATCCTTATTAAAACATGTAACCCGTGAGAAACATTATTATTTGTCCATTCAGTAGACAATGTACACATAATTTTTAGTCCTGCTTTACTTCATTGTGCTTCTATTTTTTAGATTTATCCCAAGAATGTCTAGCTTTGCAGAGAAGAAAATACAAATGCCCACCTCAAATCGATACAAGCACAATGATTCTTTTTTCATGGGTTCTCAGCCTGATCATGAAGCCCATTTCCTTAGACCAGGCGTCCCCAAACTTTTTACACAGGGGGCCAGTTCACTGTCCCTCAGACCGTTGGAGGGCCGCCACATACTGTGCTCCTCTCACTGACCACCAATGAAAGAGGTGCCCCTTTCTGAAGTGCGACGGGGGGCCGGATAAACGGCCTCAGGGGGCCGCATGCGGCCTGTAGGCCGTAGTTTGGGGACATCTGCCTTAGACATTCATTACTACCAGCAGCCAGACCCAAAAGACAAACCCCGCTCTTGGGCCAACTTTTCTTATTAGGACCCTGGAAACTGCACTGGGGTCTCCATAACACTGGTTGCAGAAACTATTAGTGTCTGCGTATCTGTCATTTTCCTCTTCTTTATTCAGATATGAGGCAGTAATATGCCCAACCATGGGGATGAGTCAGGACTAGTTCAAGCCTGTTATGGTAATCCCATTTACCTTGGTCAATTGGCTGGGTTTTGTAGTAAGCATGTGACCTACTTAGCTTTATCACTCTAGATGTGGATAAAATGTTGATGGTGGATTGCTGGGAAATTTTTCCTTTCCTAATAAAAAGAAAGTGTTGGCTCACTAAGGAGAAAGCCATGTTCAGTTTGAGCACCAAGATTGTGAAGCCCAATGGCGAGAAGCCAGATGAGTTAGAGTCCGGCATCTCTCAGGCTCCTCTGGAGCTGGAGATGAACTCGGACCTCAAGGCTCAGCTCAGGGAGCTGAATATTACGGCAGCCAAGGAGATTGAAGTTGGTGGTGGCCAGAAAGCTATCATAATCTTTGTTCCTGTTCCTCAGCTAAAATCTTTCCAGAAAATCCAAGTCCAGCTAGTATGTGAATTGGAGAAAAAGTTCAGTGGGAAGCATGTTGTCTTTATCGCTCAGAGAATTCTGCCTAAGCCAACTCGAAAAAGCCGTACAAAAAATAAACAAAAGCAGGAGCCGTACACTGACAGCTGTGCACGATGCAATCCTTGAGGACCTGGTCTTCCCAAATGAAATTGTGGGCAAGAGAATCTGCATGAAACTGGATGGCAGCCGGCTCATAAAGGTTCATTTGGACAAAGCACAGTAGAACAATGTGGAACACAAGGATGAAACTTTTTCTGGTGTCTATAAGAAGCTCACGGGCAAGGATGTTAATTTTGAATTCCCAGAGTTTCGATTGTAAACAGAATGACTAAATAAAAAAATATATTCACAATAAAAAAAAAAAAAAAAAGAAAATATTTAGTTATGGTCCAGGTGGGAAAACAGACACCGTCCCAGGTATTTCAAACAGAAAGGAGTTTAATATAGGGAATTAAGTGGTGACAAAACTACTGAGAGTGTTGGAGGAACAAAAGTAAAGGCAATCTAGTCTTACCTCTCAGGATGGCTGCTAGCTTCCAGAGAGTTAGGAAGTTACAGAAGCTGCAAGAGACTGAAGTGATGATCACAACTGTCTGCAGCCCACTCCAGGGACTTTCAGGTTAATTCCTGGAAGCCACTACACGGTCTTCTGTCTGCTCTTCTCTTCCTTATTCCAAATCTTGCAGAAGTACCTCTCACTGATGGAATCTAACCTAGATCCCTGCTAGCAAGGTAGGGAATTGTGCTGAGTTACTGAAGACTCTCTGGCATAAAGAGAAACTCTTTTTCTTCTTACTTTTACACTTTAAAAAAAAAAAATCAAGATAAGAAGCATGGAACTGATGTAGTCAGCCTGTGATTGTATGGTGAAAGATTCACTCACAGTCCAGGCATGGTATCTCACACCCGGAACCCCAGCACTTTGGGAGGTTGAGGCTGGTAGTTCACTTGAGGTCAGGAGTTTTAAGACCAGCTGGGCAATATGGTGAAACCTCATCTTGCTACAAAAATTAGCTGGGTGTGGTGGTGCAGGCCTGTAATCCCAGCTACTTGGAAGGCTGAGGATCATTTGAACTCGGGAGGCGGAGGTTGCAGTGAGCCGAGATTGCACCACTGCACTCCAGCTTGGGTGACAGAGCTGTGCTTTGTCAAAAAAAAGAAAAGAAAGAAAGATTGATTTACTCCCTCATTCATTTGTTCAAAACATCTATAGAGGATCATCCTTGGCAGAAGCCTTGGTCTTGATTCTCACTGGCCAGCTGACTGACTACATGGCTGCATTAATGAGGACAACAGCAAATTTATTTATTTATTTATTTATTTATTTATTTATTTATTTATTTTTTGGCGAATTCCATTCTTTGCATTTTATATGCACTATCTTATCTCATCCTCACTGCTGCACTAATGGGAGCATCAACAATTGTAATTTTTTGGTGAAGTATTTTTTGAGCTCTTGGGCTCAAGCCATTCTCATGCCTCAGCCTCCTGGATATCTGGGATTACAGGTGTGCACCAGGACGCCCAGCGATTTTTTTTTTTTTTAATTTTTTAGTAGACACAGGGTTTCCTTATGTTGGCCAGGCTGGTCTCAAACTCCTGGCCTCAAGTGATCCATCTGCCTCAGCCCCCCAAAGTGCTGGAATGACAGACGTAAGCCACTGTTTTGGTGAATATCATTCTTTGCATTTTATATGTACTGTCCTATCTTATCCTCATCCATACCAACTGATGATACACATACACATTCAGCACTTGGAAGGTCACCGGAGGACTGACACACTCTGTGTCTTCATTGTGCTCCAGGCACTGTTCTAGACCCTTAACACATTTTAACTCAGTTCATTTTTTCAACAACTCTGCAGCTAGGTCCTATCATCAACCTCTTCATCCAAACGAGGAAACTGAGGCACAGAGAAGCTATGCTACTTGCCCAAAGTCATTGGCTAACAAGCAATGGAGCTGAGATTCAATCTAGGCAGGTTAGTAGCAGAGTCTGTGAATTTAATTGCTACTCTATGCTAGAAGTTACTGACAGTGGCTGCCTTTGGGGTGGAGGCATTGCAAACCAAATTATGTTGGAATACTTTTTATATTGTTGGATTTGTTAATATGTATTCCTAGAGGGAAAGGCATCTCCACGCAGGAGGTGGCTTGACTGGCAAATTCCTGTTTATCTTTCAGAACCTGGCTCCTCTAGGAAGCTTTTCCTGATCCTGCTCCAAGATCTTTACTTTCTGTGCCTATCTGCTCACCTCTGTGCCTGTACCAAGTACTCGATGTGTAATTTGTTCCCAGAAAATGTTTGCTAAATGAACATTCCCCCAAAGCCACCTCTGGACCTTTTAGTCTCTGCTGCCTTGTCTAACATTGCCTGACAGACAATTTTTCCTAAAATTCCACTTTCTCAGTGTTATTCCTTTGCTCAAAAACCTTCACAGATTCCTATTTCCCTACCCCACTGAGTTTCTAGGTTGGCAACAGGCTGGTTTCTCCCCACCTAACTAATCTTGCTCACAAGTCCTTCCATTTTTACCCAGCTATCAAGACTTAGCCTCCAGGAAGCTACACAGGGTTACTTCAAGCCTTGGCAAGAGCCTTCTCCTCTGGCTCCTATGAATTGGGTCTCTACTGCCACAATTTAGCACGTGACCTGTCTTGAGATGACCTCTTACAAGGAGTGAGCAGGCAATGTGGCTCTCGCTTCTCTCTGGGCACCTTTCTTCTTCAGCATCATAAACTCACTATCTCCAGCAGTGCAACAACAAAGCTTTACAACAAAGGTAGGCAATCATATGGGTACTCACTGTTTATGGATTGTCATTGTGGGTCAGCTTATAGATTTCTTTGCTTCGTCTAAAAGCCCTTATTTTTTGGCACCAAAATTCTTGGCTGCTTCATGAGGACTTTCAGTCTCCCTCCTCTATCCTTTGACAACAAATGGTCTTTTCTTCATTTCAAATCTATTACCTTCCCGGCTCCCGGTCCCTGTTGGCCTGCCCTTCTCACACTGCACCACTCCACTCTATCTTCCCTCAGGAAGGAGCTTAGGCCGACCTCCAGGTCTGTGCATCTCACTGCTTACTGGGGGGCTCAGCCAGCAGCTGCAATCCAACTGGCCCCAGAGTGAACTCTCTAGGCCCTCCCCTCCGCCAGACAACCTCTTTCTCTTAGCGCTCACCCTGTCGTGATGAAGGCAGCACCCCTGTCCCCACGTTGCTCTCATCCCCATGCTGGTCTTGTGCCCAGGCTGGTAGTCATGCTTGACACCTACCTCTCCCTTAGTTCCCATGACCCCCATCATGACTCCTGCTGCTGTCTCTTTTCCCAAACTATGGTTCTGGAAATTTCCACCTGGTTACTCCTTTATCTGGGTACTACCTCCACTCTGACATATCGCAAACTGTACTCATCATCACGTGAAGCATCTTTTATCTTAAAACTGGCTCAAAAGATCAAGTTTCCTGACTTTCAGTGCCATGATTGACAGGTTCACTGTTGAAGCAACCGCCCTTTTTCTCTCCAGCCAGTCACTGACTCTGGCTGAATTCTCCCTGTCTGGCAGGTTGTACTGAAAGCAGTATAGATGGTTTCCAAGCCTGGGCTCAGTCGCTAGCTCTCTGTTCAACCGCAAGCAAGTTGCTCAATCTCTTTGAGTTTCTGTTTTCTTACGTGCGAAACGGACATAAAATACATAACATTTGAGTGTATGAAAAAGTCAACATTTAAAATCAAATGAGAAAAATGGACGGTTCATTAGATGGTTTTGGGAAATACTGCGAAAACTGGAGAGCCATTTGAATAACTAAACTGTATAAATTGCAGATGGATCAAAGTTTAAATGTAAAACATGAAACTATCAAAGCATTAAAAAATATATTATCTTGAAATTTGGAAAGCCTTTCCAAGCTTGAAATCATATGAAACCCAGCTCTCATAAAGAAATTGGTCAATAAATATGATTACGTGAAAAGTTACAACTCCTAAAGAAAAAAAAAAAGGGACAGAAAGACACACCCAGATTGGGGTAGACAGGATGGGGGATGGGGGTGAGTGTGGAGAGAAAGTCAACAAACTGCGAAAAATATTTGCAATATGTATGACAGTCAACAGTGCAAATTTCCATAATATGTGAGGGCACTTCACATTCAATAGGAAAAAAGACAACTAAAAAGAAGAATTGGTAAGTTCCATTTGTGTGGAAAGAAAACCCACCAATGTCTAGAAAACAGATGAAAAGATGCCCAACCTCACATTAATCAAAGGAATACAAATCCAAAGAATAATCAAATACAGTGACAAAAGTTTTAGAAAATTGTTAATATCCAGTAATGGCAAGAAAATAGGCACTTTATACACTGTTGCTGAGACTGTAAATTGCTATATTTTTTTGGAGAGGAGCTGGGCAACACTTACTACACCAAAAATATGTGTGTCACTTTGACCGTCACTAGCAATATATCTTGCATATGTTTTTGCATATAGATCCAAATACTTTTGTTACAAAGTGCTTGTTAAAGCATAATTTGTAATAGGAAAAATGATAAATAATCTACATATTTCTCTATTGAGTAATAAGTAAATTGGGGGCTGGGTGCGGTGGCTCATGCCTGTAATCCCAGCACTTCAGCATACTGAGGGGGACAGATTGGTTGAGGCCAGAAATTTGAGACCAGCCTGGCCAACATGGTGAAACCCCACCTCTACTAAAATTACAAAAATTAGCTGGGCGTGATGGTGCACGCCTGTAATCCCAGCTACACTGGGAGATTATGACACAAGAATTGCTTGAACCCAGGAGGTAGAAGTTGCATTGAGCTGAGATTGCACTATTACACTCCAGCCTGGGTGACAGAGTGAGACTTTGTCTCAAAAAATAATAACAATAAAATAAAATAAGTTAGGGCAAATCCATTGGAATATATCATGCAGCTAGTAAAAAGTGATGCAATAAATGTATATACAGTCTTGTGCCACATATCGACATTTTGGTCAACGGTGGACTGCAAATGTGACAGTGGTCATATATTATAGTCAGATTATCATCAAGCTGAAAGATTCCTATCTCCTAGTGATGCTGTAGCTGTCATAACCACTCCTGTCGGACGCCGGCCCCTTTAAGTGGAAGTGGGGTTCCTGCAAGCTCCTCCTCTCCTTGAAAACCTCCTTTAACAGCCGGTGGCTGATGACTAAGTTTGGGAGTTGCTGGCCCTGCCCCCCAGCACATCTTCAACACAACTTGCGGGGGTCTGCTCTCTGGCCGCCGAACCCCTTGTCTTCTGTGATTGCAGTAACTCTGGGGTCTTCCCGAAGCTCACTCGACAGAGGAGGGGCCCTGGTCACCACATCACCACCGGGTGCTGCTCAAAAACACAGCCCCCAGCCTGTCACACCTTCAACAGCCTTTCTCCCATGCCTGAGAATGAAGTCCAAACTGTTTCCCAACACCCACCAGGCTCAGCGCCGACAGGCTCTCCCCTCACGCCCAGCCGCTCCCTGTGGTGTGTGCTGCGCTCCAGTCACGCTGGGCAGAATTCCCTGGATGCGTCAGGCGCTCTGTCGTGCTCACTCTTCTCCAGCCGTTCTCTCACCCGGGAAGCCTCTCTTCCTCTCTTCTGTGCTTCCAGTGGGCTGCACGCATATGCGTGTGCATGGCTTGTAGTTGCGTGTATTTACCCTGATAGTCATGGATTCACTTATGGGAGCAAACACAAACGTGGGATGAGTACACTCACATTGTTTTCCAGCTGTTTGTCACCATTGTCTCCCTTGCTTTATTTTGAGCTTACGAGGGCAAGCACTGTGCTTCAGAGAGACCCCTGAATGTAGACAACTGCAAGGGGCAGAAACGCAACTCAAACCGGTTTAGGGACCTACTAGGGTAGGGATTTGCTTAAGGGCTGAGTACTGTGGTTGGCCTAGGCTGGGTCCAGTGCCACCCCTGGATTGAGCCTCTAGAATAGGATGTCAGGGTATCTTCCAGGTGACCCAAGAGCCACGGATAGGGGTGGGGAAAGAGGGAGGGGAATTTCCCAGAAGGAGGGGCGTGGTGGAGGTGTGGCCTCCAGGCAGATGAAACAATGCAATCTGTGTCCATGTCTGACACCCACCCCGGCTCGGGCCAAGCCCATCTCTTCCCTGCCCCATCTCATCCATGACTCATCCCAACTCTTTCCTTAGGCAGTTCCCCTAATTTCGAGCCCTCTCCCTCCTCTCTTACCTTCAAAGATGTCTGTCTTGCCTCCCACGATCCCTCACTGCTCTACCCCGTGCTAGTGAGTGATTGGCTCTTCTTTCCCCTTGGGGAACTAGTCCCGCCTGAGGGGTGGGCCCATGGCCCAAGATTAGTCAATCAGGGTAGGGCCTTAATCGCAGCACTTTTGGGAGGCCAACACAGGAAGATTGCTTGAAGCCATGAGTTTGAGGCCAGCCTGGGTGAAATAGTGAGACCCGGTCTCTATTTTTAAAATTAAAGTTTAAAAAGACAAGCTGATCAGTTTGCTGAGAATTTTACTCCTGAGGGAATACATCCTATGGCCATCTTTGAGAGACCTCTGCCTTCCTGCTCAGCATTCTTCCACTCATGAGCTTCCTTCAGGAGATGGTTTTCTGTCTCCTGCCAGATGTGACCACATTCTGCTTTGTAGCACTTTGTCCAGACCTTTAGTATTTGTCACTTTCTGACTTACGTATGGCTATTTGTCAACTTATCTCCATTCATTCAACCTTGATTCATTATTTTTCACACACCGATTATAAGTGCCCAGTAAATTCCTCTTTTTACTCAAGTTAGGATTGTATTTTGTAGCTTGGAACCAAAGTCCCTGAGCTGATAAGCCAAGTCCACACCCCCACAGAGTCCAGCAAGGCAGGGGTAGCCTGGAGCCCTTCCTCATCCCTCCAGTTGTGGTGCACCCACTCCTCACTATGCTGGACCACCCAGAGGCTGTGGTTGGGTGGTGCACTGCTGGCCACTGTCCCTGCACATTTGTCTTGCCCCTCAGCTGCACCATGAGCAGCATTTACAGGTCAACTGTGCCACGGGGCCCTCTCTGGGAGTTCAGACATCAGCTCCCAGCTGGGTCAGCTGAGGATATGTGGGGGCTTGTGGTGTCTCCCTGCACCTTCCCAGGGAGGCAGGGCCTCAGGAGCTGCCTCTGACAGCCTGGGAATCTGTCTACTGCGTTTCCAACTCTGCGGTCTTTACTCTTTCTCCGGCCTCCTAACAATTCCATTTGGCCAAGACAGGTGAGTCAGAAGTCACCTGTGGCAAGCAGCAATCGTGCTCTGAGTCACATGCCGTTCATCCCCGCTCTCACCCAGAGCTCTTACTGTGCAGAGCCCAAGCTGGTTTCCAACAACGCCTCTTCCAACAGGACAGAACTCGCCTTGCCAAGGTCTTGGGACAAGCCAGAGGTCAGGAAGCATGTTCCCATCAGGTAGGAACACTTTGAGCCATACAGCTAAATCCCTGCCCTTGGTGGCCTGCCGACATCTGCTTGAGAGGGTTGCTTCAAATAAAGATAAATATGGACAGGTTTCTAATTTAATCTTTGTTTCAAAAAATTTTTTTTCCCACTAAAACCTGAACTTGCCAGATACTGTCTTCCTCTGTTTGATTCACAGGGCACACAATGCACAATCCAAAAATCATCATCATAACTAACAGCATTTACATCCCAGTGTTTTCCTAAGAGCCTTATGGGTGGCCCTGTCCCTGACTGTGCTAAGCTGGTTGCCTGCACTGTGGCTAGTTGTGGTTCCCTGCAGCAATACCAGATCGTCCACACCCTGTTTCAGGAATGAGGTAGGAAAAAGCACTTGTCTTAGAGATAGAAGAGCTGGATTCTGCTTTTCTCTGGGCCAATTAATGAGCTTGGTGGCCCTGGGCAAATTGCTTGGCTTCTTGGAGCTTTAGTCCCTTCCATCGTAGGGCAGACTGAATGATCCTGCTTGCTGAGCTCACCTCCCGGTGTAGGTGTGAGAATCAAATAAGATCATGTGTGGGAGAAGCTCTGAAAATGCTGAGAGCTGTACAGATGCAAGCTTTGTCGGCAATAGCTCAGACTTTCTCTTGCAGTTCTCCTTGGCTTGGGAGCGGGGTGGTGGGGGGCATTGGGAAGCGACCGACTGAGGAAGCCAGGGCAATCCCGTCAGGGCCCATCCCTGATGGGTGTGCCTTTGCTTGTTGGGCGGGGAATGTGGACGTTTGAAGTCAGATCTGAATTCCCCTTGCAGCTCTACACCTTAGTGGTGACAACTCAGACAAGTCCCGCTGTTTGCAGACACTCAGTTTGTCACCTGTAGACCAGGCACCAGGATACCTACCTTGTGGCGCAGTGGGCAGCATGTAGTAGGGGCCTAAGGAACGTTTTCTCTTCCTTCCCGCTTCAGCAGGAGGTTGGGTGGTTTTAACTGGGGCTGCATATTAGAGTTATCAGGAAGTTTTAATGGATTCTGCTGCCAGGGCCCCTTCCCAGACCAGTTAATGCAGAACCTGTGGGGGTAGGGCTCAAGCTGCAGTTGTTTTCAAAGCTCCCAGGCGATTGCTGAGAGAGGTGACTGCTGAGCAGGAGAACCACTGGCTGGAGGGTGGCATGCACCTGCTGCCACAGCTGGTCCCTACCTTGACTGTGCCGCCCCTGATCCCCCTTTTCCTCACGATGCTCCACTCTGATGAAGACTGCATGAGAGCCGGCATTGCAAAGGACCGGTTTTGTCCACCAGCCTGGAGGTGCAGAAGCACAAATCCCTTAGGACCAGGCTCCTGGCTCAGTCTCCTCTGCTTTTATTTCCTTTCCTTCCCATAAGAGTAGCAATGCAGTTGCTCTCCCCAGCACCTGTCCCCAGATCCTCTCCTCTCACTCCCTGTGTCCCCTCCACTGCTATATCCCCTCCCCTCCCATCTTACTGCCACCCCTGCTTCTTTCCTCTCTCTTGCCTCTTTCCCTTCTCTTTGTGAAAGCACCATTGACTATTCTGCTCGTATCAAGAAATTGACATTTATTGTCCCTGCTCTCAATTTTAAAAGTATGTGACTAAATTTTGTCACTCTCAAGGTAAGTTTTATGTACACATATGGACAAGTCCCATTTATCCTCTCACAGATCAGCGACCAAGGATACAGACTTAATTTTTTCTTTTCTTTTTTTTTTTTTTTTTAGAGATGGAGCCTCACTTTGTTGCCCAGGCTGATCTTGAACTCCTGGAGTCAAGTGATCCTCCCTCTTTGGCCTCCCAAAGCACTGGGATTATAGGTATGAGCCACTACACCTAGCCCCAGGCTTAATTCTTATTTGCAGCATGCAATATGTGTATGTGTGTGTGTGTGTGTGTGTGTGTGCGTGTATGTGTGTGTGAATCTCTGTGTGCCTGTGTGCAACTGTGTGTGACTGTGTGTCTGTGTGTGTGCACCTGTGTATGTGTGTAAATCTGTGTCTGTGTGTGCCTGTGTGTGTGTGAATGTGTGTGTGTGCCTGTGTATGTGAATCTCTTGTGTGTCTGTGTATGTCTGTGTGTGTGTGTGAATCTGTGGTGTCTGTGTGTGCACGTGTGTGTGTGAATCTGTGTCTGCGTATGTGAATCTCTGTATATCTGTGTGCACCTGTGTGTGTGAATCTGTGTGTGTGCCTGTGTGTGTGTGAATGGATCTCTGTGTGTCTGTGTGTGCCTGTGTGTGTGAATCTGTGTATCTGTGTGTGTACCTGTGTGTGTGTGTGAATTTCTGTGTTCCTGTGTGTGCCTGTGTGTGTGTGAGAATCTGTGTGCCTGTGTGCGCCTGTGCACGTGTGTGAATCTCTGTTCCTGTGTGCGCCTGTGTGTGTGTGTATGTGAATCTCTGTGTATCTATGTGTGCCTGTGTGTGTGTGTGAATCTCTGTGTTCCTGTGTGTGCCTGTGTGTGTGTGAGAATCTGTGTGCCTGTGTGCGCCTGTGCACGTGTGTGAATCTCTGTGCCTGTGTGCGCCTGTGTGTGTGTGTATGTGAATCTCTGTGTATCTATGTGTGCCTGTGTGTGTGTGAATCTCTGTGTTCCTGTGTGTGCCTGTGTGTGTGTGAGAATCTGTGTGCCTGTGTGCGCCTGTGCACGTGTGTGAATCTGTGTGCCTCTGTGTGTGTGTATGTGAATCTCTGTGTATCTATGTGTACCTGTGTGTGTGTGAGAATCTGTGTGCCTGTGTGCGCCTGTGCACGTGTGTGAATCTCTGTGCCTGTATGCGCCTGTGTGTGTGTGTATATGAATCTCTGTGTATCTATGTGTGCCTGTGTGTGTGTGTGAATCTCTGTGTTCCTGTGTGTGCCTGTGTGTGTGTGAGAATCTGTGTGCCTGTGTGCGCCTGTGCACGTGTGTGAATCTGTGTGCCTGTGTGCGCCTGTGTGTGTGTGTATGCGAATCTCTGTGTATCTATGTGTACCTGTGTGTGTGTGAGAATCTGTGTGCCTGTGTGCGCCTGTGCACGTGTGTGAATCTCTGTGCCTGTGTGCGCCTGTGTGTGTGTATGTGAATCTCTGTGTATCTATGTGTGCCTGTGTGTGTGTGTTGGAGTTTTCCTCTCTCAGTGCTGCTGCCTGGTAGGACACTCATGGTTTTCTTTCCTGGGGGCTGAGCAGCTCCTGGGCTAGCTGAGTTGAAGACTCGCTGAGCCTCTTGGCTGCTGGGCCTAGGGGTGGTGTTAGCCTGAGAGGGAAGGAAAGAGGGACTGGTCAGCGGAAGGCCAGAAGCGTGGGGATTCGGAGTTCTCACTCAGCTCACCATCTCTGCTCTAGGCCTCCGCCCCTCTGTTCCTAGAGTAAGCGAGTCAGAAAGGCCAGGAGCTGACCAGGAGCCACCAATTCATCTTCTCTGACCACAGTGGAGCCCACTGTGGTGCCAGCTAAAGCCTGGGACCCCTTCCCAGTGGCTCTGTTTGGAGCATAGACTGTGACTTGGGGTGTTCCCAATTAAGCCTCACCCCACGTCTCTCCCACAGCCACTGTCTCTTCCCAGCCACCTGACTTTGCTCCTTCCTGGCCTCACTGACACCACCCTCACCTGAAAGACACACCTTGGTGCTCCTGAACACCTTGGCACCTTTCCCCAGGCCCAGATTTCTATGGAAGAGGAAAGTACAGCATTCGGCCACCAGGAAGCCACAAGGGAGCCATAGCCACAGTCCCCCAGCTCCCAGTGACCCTCCAGCCCAGGCAGAGGCTCATGCCCACGCAGATTAAACCCAAGGACTGGGCTGACAGCTGTTTAGTTTTAGAGATGTGGTCTCTGTCACCCAGGCTGGAGTGCAGTGGTGCAATCATGGCTTCCTGCCATCTCAAACTCCTGGGCTCAAGCCATCTTCCCACCTCAGCCTCTTGAGTAGCTAAGAACACAGGCTTGTACCACCATGCTTGACTAGTTTTTCCGTTTTGTTTTGTTTTGTTTTGTTTTGTTTTGTTTTGTTTTGTTTTGTAGAAACAGCATCTGGCTATGTTACCCAGGCTGGTCCTGAACTTCTGGCCTTAAGCAACCCTCCTACCTCAGCCTTCCAGTGTTAGGACTACAGGCATGAGCCACTGCGCTCCACCTGGGCTGACAATTATTATGCATAAGATGCCCCCCAAGGTTGGCTGCTCCTCTTGAATGCCTGGCAGGACAGATAGAAGTTTGCTCATTTAGGCTGGATGTGGTGGCTCCTGCCTGTAATCTCAGCACTTTGGGAGGCTGAGGCGGGTGGATCATGAGTTTGGGAGTTGAGACCAGCCTGGCCAGCCTGGTGAAACCCCGCCTCTACTAAAAGTACAAAAATTAGCCGAGCATCATGGCAGGTGCTTGCAATTCCAGCTACTCAGGCAGCTGAGGCAGGAGAACCCAGGAGGTGAAGGTTGCAGTGAGACAAGATGGTGCCATTGCACTCCAGCATTGACAACAGAGTGAGACTTCGTCTCAAAAAAAAAAAAAAAAAAAAAAAGGTTTCCTCATTTAACATTTAAACTGCGAGTCCTTCTGTAAAATACTCCCACTTTAGTTACGCCCTAGTTAAATTGGAGGACTGCAAAACTACATATAGTATCCCTGGGAACTGATACGCCAGGCCTTGGGAGTTAGGATATTGGCAGGAGACTCTCAGATAAACTTATCCCTAAATGATAAAGCAGACCTGTTTCCAGAAACTTCTCAGTCCCTTGTGCTGCATGGATCAGCAAAAGAGGAAGAGACCCAGCTCACAGTTCTGGCTCTTCAACCTCTCAGCAAGGAGGCTCTGAGTTCTTCAATCACAAACGTTGCCTTTTTGATAGAAGCATTATGGAGTTTGATTTTGTTAATAGCGGAAGTCACACCTCCTTTTTTAAAAAATACATTTTGGAAATAACCATCTTAAGGTAAAACCAAGGGATTGTGAGAGTCTTTAGCTCAAATTCTTAAGGCACAGGACAGGTTTTGGGACTATGATAGGCAAAGGTGCCATGTTCGTATGTCATAAAAAACATGCAGACAGCCTCTTTGTGTTGGCAAGATTACTAGTTTCCCGTATTGGGGGGAACCAATGTCTTTTCCATCACCCGAAAGCCCCCAGAGGTCAGCCCCCATCCCAGTTACCGTGCCTTCCACACCTGACTCCATCCCCCACCTGAAACTCCTCATGACTTTGGCCCAGGGGTGTTTTCCTTCCTTTCCTTCCAACTTTAACGATCATCTGCTTGATTTTCTGTTGAGCCTCGGTCTCCTCCCGCCTAGGCAGCAAGCTTCAAGTGGGCTTGCTCACCACTGCACCTCATGCTTAGCCGGGGCCTGGCAAACAGGAGGCGCTCACTCTAGTTGGCTCCTGAGAGTGGGAGCGTGCCGTTTGGCTGCAGCTCTGCAGCCTAATTCTGGGTTCCTGCAGCTGTTGTGCTTTCCAGTATCCCCAATTTCAGTTCCTCTTGACTTGTGTCTTTTTCAGAGAGAACATAGACTTGGGAAGAAGCTCCGAGAAGGGGTAGGCAACTGTACCTCCCTGTCTCCAAGGGCTATTGTGAGGATTTGATGGGGACGTGTCTGGCATATTAATACTCGAAGGATGTTAGGGTACTGTGTGTGTTTGCACATTTCTCAGGCCTTAGATCTCGGGCACGACCCTACTCACTGTGAGTACCGGATCATCCAAGCCTTCCTCAGATACTAAGAAAGGGTACAGAATACAGGTGAAATCAGAGACCTGATGGTGTCTGTTACCACTGCTCATTTCAGAATTAGGATCCGGGCAGAACAGCCTCCATATAGAGTGGCTTGGTCAACTAAACATGATGGGTTTATTTGCCTGGAAGCTGATGGTCCTGAGCTTTTAGGGTGACCTTACTGTTCATGCACAAATTCTATAGCTCTTTAGTTTTTTTTTTTTTTTTTTTTTTTTTTGTGGAGTCTTGTTCTGTTGCCCAGGCTGGAGTACAATGGTGTGATCTCGGCTCACTGCAACCTCCACTTCTCGGGTTCAAGCAGTTCCCCCCTGCCTCAGCCTCCCAAGTAGCTGGGAATACAGACACCCACCACCATGCTCAGCTAATTTTTCTATTTTTAGTAGAGATGGTGTTTTGCCAGGTTGGCCAGGCTTTTCTTGAACTCCTGACCTCAGATGATCTGCCAGCCTTAGCCCCCCAAACTGTTGATATTACAGGGGTGAGCCACTGTGCCTAGGCAGCTTTTTAGTTGGTGCTTGTGATCTTCCAGCTGATTGGAAGGGGGAAAGGGAGACAGGGAAGCAGTCACATAATCAAGAGAACAGGAATCACTTCTGCTTCCTTCCCACTGGCCCCATAGTCACATGACCATGCCTAGATGCAAGGGAGGCTGGGAAATGTAGTTTTAGCTGGGAACCCATGTTTCCACCTAAAACGCTAATATTATGGAAGAAGGGAAAAATGGATAGTGGAGAACAATGTGTAGGCTCTGCCACTGCAAGGTGATAAACCTGGTGAGATTCGAGTCTGTGTGTCTGCGGCAGCTGCTGGTGGTATCCTGGGTGAGGGTGGTAGGTACTAAAGCTCCCTGGCCTCATACACAGTCTGTTTATGCCATCAGCCACTCAACAAGCCTAGTTCATGCTCCATTGAAAACTGGAATTGCAAAAGGAGGAAGAGAAAAAGGCAGTTTTCAAATAATAATCACATGAACAAGAGCAGAAAATCCACAGCCATTTGTGAGGAAACTTCTAAGTCAGTGGTACCCCAAAAAATATGGGTCCATACTGGTCTAGGAAGTTATTTGTCACCAGTTGGCCATAAGAAAGTAAAGAGACTGAGAATGAGCATTTAGAAATTTTTATAGCCACTTGACAGAATGATTTTATATTAGTTGAATATAATGATAAAATATTGGAGCTGGGATTTTGCATATCTTTTTAAATTTAAATTTTCTGGTAATTGAATTTTTATGATATTTTATACAAGTACTGGTCTATGACAGATAAGAAAAGCAAACCAAACTGTTTCTTCTTCCCAGATATGAATAGGGAACTCTGTTAACTGTCACATTATTTCATGCAGCCCGAAGGGAGGCATTATTAATCCCATTTTGTAGATGAGAAAATGGCAGCTGAGAGCTTCAATGATGAGTCCCAGAGGTAGAGATGGCAGAGTTGGTCTGTGCAATCCTGTCATCTGAGGGCCAGGGCCCTCCCAGAGCTCACAATGATTGAGGAACCCAAGCTGCCCGTGCAGTTGCAGCCAAACTCAGTACTTTCCAGAACACAGCCTGAGAGCACAGAGGCAGGGCCAGGCGGAGAGATACATTCCCATGTATAATCAAAAGCTACCCACCATGCATGGGAGAGCGCCTTAGAGAATTGAGTTCCTGTTAGAAACAGGACAGTGTCTGCCAGGTGTGGTGGCTCACGCCTGTAATCCCAGCACTTTGGGAGGCCGAGGCAGGTGGATCACAAGGTCAGGAGATCGAGACCATCCTGTCCAACATGGTGAAACCCCATCTCCACTAAAATACAAAAAAATAGCCGGGCATGGTAGTGCATGCCTGTAGTTCCAGCTACCTGGGAGACCGAGGCAGGGGAATCGCTTGAACCTGGGAGGTAGAGGTTGCAGTGAGCTGAGGTAGCACCACTGCACTATAGCCTGGCGACAGAGTGAGACTCTGTCTCAAGAAAGAAAGAAAAGAAACAGGCCAGTGACTTGCAGGAGCTGCAGCTGAGGACAGTAGGAGCGGGAGCCTGTGGCTCGGGAAAGGGGGACACAGAGCCCTATTTTGCCTCTGGCCTTGGCTTCTGGAACGGAGGAAAGCGCAGTTCAGGACACTAGGGGAGGACTGGGAAGCGGGTCGCCATGCATACCTCCAATGGCCACTGCCCTCTTCCTGGCAGCCACTGTGATTTTGCTCCAGGGGAATTCACCCCGCCTCCTCCCACCCTGTTCTTTGTTGGGGCATGTGGCTGAGGCCTGGCCAGCCAAAGGACATCATTTCCCTGGAGGCAGGATTTGCTCAGAGAGCAGTCAATGACCCAGCCAGAGCCAAGGGGACACAGTGAGGGTCATGCTGAGGCTGCTGAGAGGAGTACACTCTTCGCCTCTTGGATTTAAACATGGGAGGGTGTGAGGCTGGAGCTGGGGTGGCCCACTTGTCCCCAAAAAGAAGAGCCATTTGAGACTGGCATGAAGCCAGAGAAGCGGGGCTAAGAGCTGGAAAAAGGGATCCTACGTTCTAAGGCTATCATTTGAGAGCCTGGGGCCAGGGTTGGGTGAAGCCAGTGAATGAGTGAAGTGAGATGGGGCTGATTAGTCTTTTTTTGCCTTTTGTGTCTCTTTTTGTGATGTTCCAGCAACTCATCAGGGTTTCCCCTCCCCTGCCAGTTCATGCCCCACACAAGCCAGTCTCACCGAGGCACCTCCCTGCTGAAAATCTTTCCATGGCTCCCCCTTGGCTCTCAAGTTGAAGTCCAAATGTTTTAACATGGCGTATAACCCCGCTGCTTACAGCGTGTTGTTTTTGTCATTTTGGAACCTTATTTACCGCATCTGCATGAACCACTTTTAGTTTCCCAAATGTGTCTTGTTACCTGTCACCTACTGCTGGACATGAACACGCTACCCTCTGGCTCCTTTCCCCAGGATCCCCCTTTCTTTTTCTCTTTCTTTCTCTCTCTCTCTTTCTTTCTTTCTTCTTTCCTTCCTTTCTTTTTTGAGATGGAGTTTTGCTTTTGTTGCCCAGACTGAAGTGCAATGGCGTGATCTCAGCTCCCCATAACCTCCACCTCCCGGGTTCAAGCAATTCTCCTGCCTCAGCCTGCTGAGTAGCTGGGATCACAGGCATGCCCCACCATGCCAGCTAATATTTGTATTTTTAGTAGAGACGGGGTTTTGCCATGATGGCCAGTCTGGTCTCGAACTCCTGACCTCAGGCGATCCACCCGCTTTGGCCTCCCAAAGTGCTGGGAATACAGGTGTGAGCCACTGTGCCCAGCCCAGGATCTCCCTTTCTCTCGAGCCTCCCAGATTGGATTTCCGCCCCTCCTGGGTTCTCACTTAGGCCTCTTCACTAGATGGCCTCCAGAACTCCGGCCTCTTGTGTTTACCTGCCCCAGTGGGTCGTCTCCACTTGGAGGCCCCACAGGCACCTGAGACCCAAGTTCCACATGGGATCTTCACTCCCTTCCACCCAAGCCTGCATCCCCGCTGGGATCCCTGCGAGTAGCCTTACTATCCATTTGCCCAGGAACCCAAGCCAAGAACCTGGGAGTCATTACCCTTCTCTCCCTCAGGCCTTCTCCTCCACCCAGTCCCTGCTACAATCTCTATTGCCATCACCTTGGTCCCAGTCATCACCTCCTGGCTCCTGCACTCCTGCAGCTGCTCCTGGCTTGCCCTCCTGCTGGTGTAGCCTCGTCCTCCCCTCCATTCTTCACTCTTCAGCTAGATGTTGCTTCTAAAATGTTTATTCAATCACCGTTCCTTTGTAGAACACCCCAGTGGTTCCCCACTGACCCGCTCCTGCTTGCTTCTCCAGCGTCCTCTCTTACTGGCCTGTCTCCTGAATTCCTGGCAGGTCTTTAAAGCAATGCCAGGCTCTCTCTAGCATCCTCCTCGCTGCACTCTATGCTTTCCCCATACATACTGCCCATGTTTGCCTGCTGAAGCTCTAAGATTTAGCTCTCTGATGCTGCCTTCGGGAAGCCCTCTCTGGGCACCCAAGGGTGGGCAGATCCCCTTCCTCTGCACTCCTCCTGAACTCTCCTCCTGTGAATGTGAGGAACACATGAATTGCATGTTCCCATGTCTGTCTCTTAACTTAAACAGGGAGTGCCTTAAGGTCTAGGGCTAGATCTTATTCACTCGTGTATTTCAGGTCTAATGCATAGAAGTGCTTCACAAATGGTTGGTTGAATTAATTAATTAATGACTAGCCTTAATGCCTGGGTTCCCAAACTGTGCAGCCGCCTTAGTGTGCTATGGAATGAAGTTCGGGGATCTCTACTGTAACCCTTTACTGCTTCTTCACAGCCCAGGCCAGCCTTACATTAGGATTGGGTTCCACCTTGGGGGTGGCAGGAACCCCAGAGTCCTTGGTCTGGAGGATAGGGGAGGGGCAGACCCGGGCAGCAGGAAGCTGTGGCTCATGGGGCAAGCAGCAGGGCAAGAGCAGCCTGGGAATGCAGCGTGGAGGGCAACTGAGGTATTTGGGCTGGGTGGGAGGAGCAGGCAAGCTCAGCTCAGACTCCCTTTGGGGCTCACAAAGCAGGAGCATCATTTCTCAAACATGGTACAAGGCAGAGATTTGGCAGCAAGGAAGATGTCCTGGAGAGCAGGTGCAAGGCCGACACAGGCTCCTCTATGAAGCTGATGGGGTCCTTGTAGTTTGTCCAGGAGCCAGTTAGGTTCTCAAGCCCGGTTGGAGCAGACTCTGCCCTGGAGGTAAGGGCCTTGGTAACCAGAGCCATAGATCAGCGTGTCAGGGAGGAGCCAGAAGCCCATTCTGAGTGGCTCTGAAATCCACTTACCAGCCTTAGCCCGTCTCTCAGGACTCAGCTGCCACACTATGTCCTGCCCTTCTTCACACAGAGCCCCAGGATAGCAATTATGGAGGCCATGAAGCAGGCCCTGTGCGAGCACTCAGCTTGGCTTCCCTCTGTCATACGGAGGATGCATGATCTCATTTCACCAAGACGGCAGGCGATGGCACAAGAACTGTGACTCTGCTTTATGTGGGAGGAGATGTGGCTCATCAGCACCACACATCTGGGCTATAGTTGGTCACACATCTGGACTGTGTTGGGTCTGTCTGTGTATGCTCTTCCCATGGTCCAGTGCTGCCTTCTCTAGCTCTAACCTTTCCCTGAAATTAGAGACTCCCAACAAAATCTGGGTCTGTCCCTTTCCCTTCCTCTGACTCTTGGAGCTCCACAATCCCCTCTCTTTGGCTTTCGCCGGGACAGAGCTCTTGTCCAGCCTGTCCCGTGTCTGTCTAATCACTGGGCATGGGGAGCTGCACCCAGCATTGGAAACCTCGCCCCATTTTCCTCTTCAAGTGGCCCCTCAGAAAAGGGTGAGGATGGACAGACTGGCTAGCCCCAGTCAAAGCCTGAGCTGAGGCCACTGGCTCTGGCTCTGTCATCATCCTGTCTCTCATCATAGCTGTGGTCCTGCCGCTGCAACCACAGAAGAGAGCGGTTTCCCTAGAGATCCCAGCCTTGCCCTCTTTTGCAAAGGCCACGCATTTACCCAGAGCAGCAGGAGCCCTCTGCAGTGAGAACTCCCTAAAGCAAGAGCTCGGCCTCTTCTTTCCCTGGGAAGAAAGAGGAACCTCATGCTTAGCCCCAGTCCTCATTATTAAGAGGTTTTAACTCTTTTTTTTTGAGACAGGGTATTGCTCTGTTGCCCAGGCTGGAATGCAGTAGTGTGACCTCGGCTCACTGCAATCTCCGCCTCTTGGGCTGAAGTGATCCTCCCATCTCAGCCTCCCAAGTAGCTGGGACTACAGGCACACACAACTGTGCCTAGCTAATTTTTACATTTTTTGTAGAGACAGGGTTTTCCTGTGTTGCTCAGGTTAGTCTTGAACTCCTGGGCTCAAGCGACCTCATGCCTCAGGCTCCCAAAGTGTTGGGATTGCAGGCATGCATCTCCCCACCTGGTCGGATTTCAACTCTTGTTAGCTCACTGGCTGTGTGATCTTAGGCAGGTGACTCAACCTCTCTGAGCCTTAGTTTGTGTAGTTCTAAAGATGATAGAACTTAATTCATGGGGCCATGTGAGGGTTCAAAGAGGCCACCTATGGGAAGCACTGGTATGGTCCTGGCAGTTAGTGGACATTCAGTCCATGGCAGCTCTCACGGTTAGAATTGTTACTTCACTCCCCACTCTACTTCTTGAGATTTCCGTGCTCCTGGCACAGGCCGAGTCGTCTCTCCCCTTGGCATCTCTCTCCTTTCCCTTTTTAAGGGCATTTCTGCTGCTCCTGCTGCACAGTCAACTCCGGTTCAGATCCTCTTGGAGTCTTGAGATGCTGCCAGCAATCACAGCCCCAGCCAACCCCAGCCCTGCAGTAACATTCCTGCTCACTGGAGTCAGGGATCTGCCCCACTGTGCGGTGTGTCTGGGCCAGGAGTGAAGGGCGGAGGGAGGGAGCCACAGCTGCTCCTTTGTCAGCCAGTCATGATGAGGGTGAGGCCAGGGCACAGGCCTGTCCAGGCCAAGATCAGGAACTAGGTGGACTTCTCTGAGGCCCAGACAGGGTAGGGCGTCGGGGAGGCCCATGTCTGCACATTAGGAGGTGCATGGTGGAATGAAAAGGGGGATGATGGGGGAGACTCACTTCTGATTTCCCAGGCTGCTGAGTCCAGAGGCCCTTAGCTGGGTTTCAGGTTGCTATGAGGCCAGGCAGTCAACGGACTCATGCAGTGAGGCATTAACAATCACTCAGTCACCGTCGGTTCTCCGTTAGGGTGCAGGATACGCTGCTATAACAAAAAGACCCCAGAGACAATAGTGTGAAAAAGACAGGCCCTTCATTCTCCCTCATGTAACACCCTGGCCGCTCCGGGTCAGCAGAGCGGCTGTGCCTCATGCGGTTTTGGGGAATGCAGTTTTCTTCCACCATGTGGTTCTGCCATCCCCAAAGACAGGTGTCCTCAACAGAGCTGGCTAGGATTCAGGAGCTCTCTGAGCCTTCATGAAAAAAAAATTACATCTTCATCTCCACCAAGTTCTACCTGAAAATTAGCATTTTCTTTCATTATGACAGCAGGCCAGAAACACAAGAGTATTGCTGGTACCTGTGATCTCATTTCTCATTTCCAACAGAAATCATGGATACTTTATTATCACATTTAGTCATTGAAGATATTGTGAAATACCCTTTATACTTTGAAAAGGTCTTTGACTTTACCTTTGACTCTACCAAGACTTTGAAAGCAGGCTGTTTATTAGATGGTTAAATTACTAGATGGTTCTTTAATGCATTAATAAGGAAGTATATATTAGACTGTAATTCTTTAATATTTTGATATTTCAATATATTTTTCTTTGTAATCTTGTATTTTATTATATGAATTTAACAACAGTCTTCTGAGAAGTGTCCATGGTCTCCACCAGGGTGCAGGATACGCTGCTATAACAAAAAGATCCCAAAGACAATAGTGTGAAAAGGGCAGGAACTTCGTTCTCCCTCACATAACACCCTGGCTGCTCCAGGCCAGCAGAGTGGCTCTGCCTCACGCGGTTTGTGCCAGGAGGTCCAAGGCACAAAAATGGCAAGGAGCCTTGCCCGTGTGTTGGTTCATTGGTTGAAGCTGGGCCACCGTGTGTCAACCTTCTCGGAAGAGAGAAGGGTACAGGTATGTGACTAACAAATTCCTTGCAGGCCAGGGATGTGGAACCTGCACATTTCACTTCTGTCACCTTCCACCGCCAGAACTCAGCTACAGGGCTGCACCTAGTTGCAAGGGAGGCTGGGAAGTATGGTTTTCACCTGGGCAGAAATGTGCTCAGCAAGACCCTATTGTTGGGCTGGGTGTGGTGGCTCACATCTATAAACCCAGCACTTTGGGAGGCCAAGGAGGGCAGATCACCTCCTGAGGTCAAGAGTTCAAGATCAGTCTGGCCACATGGTGAAACCCCGTCTCTACTAAAAATACAAAAATTAACTGGGTGGGCACCTGTAATCCTAGTTACTCAGGAGGCTGAGGTGGGAGAATCACTTGAACCCAGGAGGCGGAGGTTGCAGTGAGCAGAGATTGCATCAGTGTACTCCAGCCTGGGAGACAGACTGAGATTCTGTCTCAAAAAAAAAAAAAAAAAAAAAAGGAAAGAAAAGAAAAAGACCCTGTTGTTATGGATGAAGGGGAGAAAGGATATTGGGTCCAACCAGTGGTGTTACCACAATCTCCAACTCCACTTCCCCATCAGGGATGCTTTGAGCCCACCCGCTTTTTCCTGTCCTCCCCCTGCCTCATGACCTCCCATCTCACCCAGCTCAGCCCTTGTCAGTTCCTTGTCCTCTTGCTTTGCATGAAGGGCCAGGCCTCGGCCTCTTTCCTGCTACTTTGGATGCTCCAAGCTGAGGCTTCTCCTCCCATGGTGCCCTCGATCCCATCGTCTCACCTGCTCAAGCTGAGTGCTCCTGTGAGTCTCCTGCATCATTGATGCCCTGTTTCTCTTTCAATCATTCCTGTCCACATGCAGACACTCTGTCACTTCCTGGTGTCAGAAACTTTCTTTTGGCTTCCACGCATGCCACTCCATGGAAATTCTACTGACAAGCTCACCAAAGCTCTCCTCATGGTCCATCCAAATATCACTTCTCCCATCAGCAACACCGGACCCAGGTGAGCATCTCCTCTTTCTTGAAGTACTGACTTTTCCTGGCTTCCAGGACACCAGGCTCTCCTAGCTCCTCCTTCTCAGTTTCATCTCCCTGATCTCTAAGCACTGACCTTCCCCAGAGGTTAGATCTGGGACCTCTTCTCTGCACACAGTCCCTTAGTGGTGATCTCATTCAGTCTCAGGCCTCAAATTCCAACCATATGTGAATGAGTTTCCATTTTATTTCTCTAACCTGGGCCTCTCTCCTGAAGCACAGCCTAATCTATCCAGTTGCCTGCTTGACTACAAGAAACATCTCAAGCTTAACATGTCCAAACTCAAAATCCTGATCTCACGCCCAGGAACTCCTCCTCCCCTAAGCATTCCCATCTTTCCAGCTGCTTAGGCCAGGAACCTCCAAGCCATCCTTTCACATCTAACATCCCACAGTCTTGGCCTTCAAAGTCATCCGGGAATCAACTGCTTCTCCTCCATAGCCACCAGGTTTGTCTATGTGGCAACACTCTCCCACCTGGATTCTTGAAATACCCCTAACTGGTCTCCCCCACCCCTTCTTTGTTCTCAGCTTGGCAGATGGATGGTTCCTTTCAACCATCCTCCTGTGTCTTGGCTCCTGTCTCTCGGAGGAAGATGCAGATTCTCCACAGTGACCTTCAGAGCCTGTGTGGCCTGGCCCCTGTCACTTGGCTGACCCTGGCCTCACTCACAATAGGCCTTCTTGCTGCTCCTCTCCCTTATCAGACGGGTCCCACCACCTGCCTGCAAGGCTCTTCCCCAGATGGCCACATGGCTCCCTCCCCCACTTCGTTCAGATCTCATATTCCCCATGAGGCTCTCCCACACACCCTACTTCACCCAGCAGACCCGATCCTCCTTTCCTGCTTTATTTTCCCCACAGCGCTACCGCCATCTGTCAGGCTGCTATCTTATTACTGATTGTGTTTGGTCTGTTTCCCCTCAATAGTGTGCAGGCTCCTTCAGGGCAGAGATATTTGTCTGTTTTGTTCATTTCTGGTTCCTAGTACTTAGAATGGTACCCAAGAACACTTGTTGAATGTATGAATTGACTGTTCTCTTCTATAGCCTTATTCAGGTCCTATGGGAAGGCTTCTTTGTTCTTTTTCTCTTTCCCCTCTGCACCCTGGAAACTTTCTCCAAAACATTAGGTCAAGGCTGAGAACTCATCAGCAGAGGCATGAAACAGGTGGAGATCAAGGGTACAAAAAGATGAAGGTGGAATATGTAAGTTCATCCAGGAGGCATTTATGGAACACCTTCTCTGGGCCACCCAGATGCAAAGATAAAGGCCTGTCTGTAAGCCTGAGAGAAACTGACATTCAGTAGGGTGGGAAAGGTAAGCCAATGACTGCAGTGCTGTGCTTTCACAGAAGTCCTGAAATGGAGACGCCAGCTAGGTCACAGGTACTACCTGTCAGAGTCAGAGGGGAACACTTAAGGGTGCCAAGGTCAAGAGCACAATTTGGGCCAGGCACAGTGGCTCATGCCTGTAATCCTAGCCCTTTAGGAGTCAAAGGCTGGTGAATTGCTTTAGCTTGGGAGTTTAATGCCAGCCTGGGCAATATGGTAAAATACTGTCTCTACTAAAAATACACAAAATTAGCCAGGTGTGGTGGTGTGTGCCTGTAGTCCCAGCCACTCAGGAGACTGAAATGGGGGAATCACCTGAGCTCAGGAGGATGTGGCTGCAGTGAGCTGTGATCATGCCACTGCACTCCAGATTGGGTGATGGGAGTGAGACCCTGTCTCAAAAAAAAAAAAAGCACAATTTGGGGCAAGTTACTTCTCATCTCTGAGTCTCACTCTTCACATCTGTAAAATGGGACAATACTTACCAACTTCACTGGGCTATGGTGGAGACTGAAACTTCAGAGATGGATTTACCCTGAAGCTGTTGAAGCTTAAGCATCAAGGCCCATCACTTGCTCAGGTGCCTTCCAAGGCCCTAGCTATGTGCTCACAAGTTCATTTTTTTCTTTTTTTGAGACAGGATCTTGCTCTGTTGCCCAGGCTGGAGTGTAGTGATGTGAGCATAGCTCACTGTGGCCTCCAGCTTCTGGGCTCAAGCAGTCCTCTGACCTCAGCCTCCTGAGTAACTGGAACTACAGGTTCATGCCACCATGCCCAGCTAAAGGAGGTCATTTTTGTTTTACAAACCTTAGAAATACAATCAGATGTTGTGTGTGTGTGTGTGTGTGTGTGTGTGTGCGTGTGTATGTGTTTTAAGAAGGCTCCTAAATTGTAAAAGTTTCAGGCCTCACGAAACCTGAATCTGCCTCTTCATGGACATATGGACATATGTGAAGTGCTCAGTACAGATCCTGACATAAAGCAATCACTAATAATGTAGTGACATGAAAAACGGGCTTCACAGAGGAGGTGTCATTTGAGCTGGGCCTTTTTGGACAAGTAGAAGTTCACTGGCATCCAAATGGAGTACTAAAAACAAAAGTATCTCCCTGATTTTGCAGGGATGTCTCAATGAGCTTCATTACAGACTGCAAAGGATGAAGGGATGTTTCTGGTAAGATAATGATACCTTTCGTCCAGCACGTGCGATGTGCTGCTCTGAATGCTTCTCCTGTAATAATTTATTAGATCTAAGTATCAGCTCAAGGTCTCACAGCTACACAAGGGCATAGCTGGAATTTTGTGTGTGACTTTGGAAGTTTCATCTGTGGACAACGGCTCCTGCCTTTCCTCCCTGGACCCAGGATGGATAGTTCCCTGATGGCCCCACTTTTCCAGGGCCCTAATTCATTGTCATGCACCAGCGGGGGAGGCTAGGGCTAGCCCAACCCAGCCCGACACAACCCCACCCGAGTCCCAGGCCTGGCTGATCTGCACACAGGGAAGGAGCCAGCACCACCTGTGCCCACGGAGCCACAGAGTGTTCTTTTTTTAAAGAAAGCCTCTGATGTGACAGTGTGGTGGCAGGATTCCTCTCTGGTCTCATTTCCCAGCTCCCATAACCACCCAGCCCCCAGAGAACCTGGCCTTGAGCAGCTCAGAGCATCAGTCTTCAACATCTGAAAATGAGAGTGAAACGCCCAGGAGCTGAGCTGAGCACAGCATGTGCAAAATGAAATTGGCAGTGTCCCCGGGGCATGTGGCTTCTCCCACTGCCTCTCCTAAATCTGCAGGACACCCAGATCTCAGTGCTGACAGAAAAACTTGAGGTAACTGTCCAATCCTGGACCCTTCCAAAGTGATAATTTTTTGAGTAAGTCACAATTGCTTTGGGTTTTATTTAACAGATGTTGTCCATTATGCTGCATATTGGGACAAACATCTTTTCCCTGATTTCCTACACCCTAACCCCACAGGGACCCAGCTGAGTGAAGCAGAAAACAAAAAGAAACTGGAAATAACTGGAACTCCTTGCATTTGGACAGCATCCTAGAATGTACCATAGACCCATTAAGCCTATTCTGTAGATGAGACCCTGCAGGGGTTGAGAGAGATTCGTGACTTTCCAAGCCCAATGGACTGATAAGTGGCAGAGCTGAGACTGAAACTCGGCTTGCAGCCTGGATCCAGCTCTCTCTTGTGGAGCCATGCACATGGAGACAGTCCCAGGGAAGGAAGGCAGGGCCCACGAGGTGGCACAGTCAGACAATTGCTAGGTTTCGTGTGGCGATTTGCTGTGAATTGGGGCTATTGCCTAGTCCATTTTTAGACTGGAACTGTGGGTTCCATATGATCCAACAGGCCTCTCATGGAAGCCTGTGGGCCTGGAGGGGGATGCCTGGACCCTTTATTCCCAGTCAGCAGGGACCCAGAGCCTGAAGGCTCACACCTGCCGCTGTGTTATATCTGCCTCCCCCTCCAAATACCCTTGAAAATGTGAATATTTTTGCTAATATTTAAAAATTAGGAGGATTTACATAAGAATGGGTATTCATCTCTTAACAGTGTGAGGATTGGCTAGCACCAGGCTTGCCATCTCTGGAGCTGAGCAGTGCTGCTCCCTCTAGAAGGAGCATTTGCTGTTCAGGGCCCTGAGCCTGTGGCCATGCCCTCGCCTGACCTCTGTGATGTCACCTGTCTGGCCCCAGTAGGCACTGTGGCTTTTGACTGTTTCTACAGAACAGAAGTTCTTAACATTTTGAAGGTCAGAGGGTCCAAGAACTTGGATGAGTGATAATTACATCTTTATTTTCACTGACCTCTACCTAAAATGGAGCATTTCCTTCCATTATGAGTGTAGGCCACAACTGCCGTCATAACGGGATCTATGGCTGTCACCAGAAGAAATCACCAACAGTTTCGCTTCATGAGAGTTTTGCAGGTATCTCCAAATTCTGTCTGTGCTCATCAACACTATGACATCATCTGTGGTTCTTTTATGCATGAAATAAGGAAGCACATATATTACAAGTTTGGGTTTTGAAATGTATTTTGAGAAGTGTTTTTTCATGCATTTGGCTTCTTTGGGAATCCTAGGAATTTTATTTTATGCCTTTATTCTAAGAAAAGGCCCATAGCTTCATGAGTCTGTCAGAGGGATCGAAGCACAGCACAGGACTCACATCTTCAAAATACAGTTGTCAGCATCCTTGGGGAAGTGGAGGCAGTTCTAGAAGCTTTGGGAGCAGCGAGGCAGGAGAGAAGCTGTGCTCCCCCAACCAGACCCTCCACAGTGGCTTCACACTGGATTCCAGACCCAGGGCTTGGGGCCCTCTGAGGTCTCCTAGAAAGGGGACTTTCTCGGAAAGGGGCTCAGGGCGGAGGCTGTGCTGTGGGTCTGCACTGAGAACCTGATCCCCTGCCTCCAGCCTCCACGGTCATTCTCCCTTTTCCAAAGCAACCCCGGCGTGAATGTGGAGGGAGAAAGTTGAGCCACGGAGCTGGTGCCGGTGCCTCCTCCCCACTCACTGACTGAAGCGCTGAGCGCTGACTCATCATCGGACTCTCCTGCCCAGCCTGGTGCACGCCCACGACGTGCCCTCCTTCTTGCTTCTCCACTGTTTCCTCCCTGGCTCTTCCCGGGTGCCTGCAAACCCACGCGCGTCTCCCCGTGTCCTGGCTGCCCCCTCCCAGCAACCATCCTCTTCTTTCCCTGCCAAATCCGGAAATGTGTGGTCTCGTTGCGTTTCCTCCTGAATCCTTGAAGCGCCCACTCAGCCTCGCCTAGTCCTCCACCTCCCATGCAGTTTACTGAAATTGCCCTGCTGAGGGTCAGCAGGGCTGACCTTCCCAGCAGGACAGGTGGCCCTGGGCCTCCCACCTCCCCCTCCTGTTCCCGCCCCGCAGCCCTGGTGCTCCCACATCCCAGCCGCCTCTTCCTGGATGGAGGGATGGATGGACAGACGTCCTCCCTCCCCTGGTTTCCATGACACTGCACTTTCCCACATCTCCAGGTTTGTGACAGCTCATTTCCTCCTCGCTGGCATCGCCTTCTCCCAGCTTCTCACCGTGGGTGTGCCCGAGGCGCTGCCCTTCGAGTTCTCTTCCTGTGTGTGTGCCCACCAGCTCCCCTTGGAGGGCTTATCCTCCTGGCGGCCTCATATCACCTCCCACCACTGCTGCCTCTCCAGCCTCTGCCACCCACCATCCCAGCCCCACCTTGCCAGGGTTTCCAGAACCACCCCCCACCCCCCACTCCATGAAATGTGTCTTAAATCACAGGTTCTAGATTGTTGGGCCTTGGGTAGGCCGGCCAGGCAACCCCAAACCTGGTGGGATGCTGCAGGTGAGACTTAAATATGTGCCCCCAAGCCTGAGCTGCTGCAGATCTGTGAGAGGCGGTCTAGTGTGTGGCTAAGAGGAGAGGACTCTGCAAGCTCACTGCCCATGTTCAAATCCTGCCTCTGTTACCTGCTGCTGTGACCTTAGGCAAGTGCATTGATGTGTTCGTCCATTTATCCAGCAACGTAAATTGAGCCCCCACTCTGTGAGAGACTCTCTACCCTGCACTGAAAATACAAATGGAAAAACCAAGTTGCTTGGGAGTTTAATTAGTCATGGCATTATCCAAACAAATGTTAAATTGTGACTGTGAAAGCAATGAGAGGTAGAAGACGCTGTGAAAGCCCACCACGAGACAGCCTTCTCAGGGAGGTCAGGGACAGCTTTCTTGAGGACATGACCTTTAAGCTCAGATCTGAAGAATGGGAGGAGTCACCATGTGTGACAGGCTGAATCATGTCCCTCAAAGATGTCTGCATCCTAATCCCCAGAATCTATGAATGTGCTACCTTGCATGGCAAAGAAGATGTGATGAAGTTAAAGATCCTGAGATGGGAGATGACCTTGGGTTATCTGGGTGGGTCCAATGTACCACAACGGTCCTTATGAGGAGTTAGGAGGGTCACAGTAGAAAGAGATGGAAGCTGAGGCTGGAGTGGTATCATTTGCTGGAAGGGGGCCATAAGCCAAGGAAGCCTGTAGAAGCTGGAAAAGGCAAAGAAACAGATTCTCCCCTAGAACCTCCAGAAGTAACAGAACCCTGCTGACGCATTTTGGACTTTTGTACTCCAGACTGTAAGACAGTACATTTGTGTTGCTTTAAGCCACTGAGTTTTTGGTAACTTATTACAGCAGCAATAGAGAATTAGCACACTGGGAGAAGAATGGAGAAGCATGTGAGGCAGGTGCCAAGGCTGGGGTGAGAAATGGGCATTGGAGATCTCGTGTGTGTGTGTGTGTGTGTGTGTGTGAAGAGGGGAGTGATGAGGCTGGACAGGTGGGCACGGGCCAGACCATGAGGAGCAACTTCATTTCTATTTTATGAGTGGTGGTAAATCTGTTATCAAAATGCCAGGAGTTCGGTCTAGGTTCTGCAGCTTGCCACACAGGCCAATCACTGAGACAACCAGTAGTTCCAGGGAAGAAGGCTTTAATTGTGTGTGGCAGCTGAGCAGACAGGAGATCAGTCTCAAACTCATCTCCCTGACCAACTAAAATTAGGAGTTGATATAGTAGGGAAGATATGTAACCATGTGTGGGAAAACAGGAATTAGGGAGGGGTAAGGAAGGAGAGTTGGTCAACAGGAAGCAGGTGGTGGGTTAGGCAATCTTGAGGGGTGAACGGTCTAGCATGTCATTGTCCAGATGTGGTGATCTGGTAAATTTCAGCTCTTTGGTACTGTCTGGGAGGCCCTATGGTTGGTTTCCTAAGAAAAGAACTCAGATAAGACAAATGTAACTTTCTCAAGTGTCAATACTGGAAAAATTGTTGTATTTATTCAAAGAAACTAGGAAAATTAATTCTGTGAGACAATTGTGCCCATTTTAAAACTACCAACAAGTTTCAAGCAGCTATTTATTTACATTATTAATTCCTCTAAGCCTCAGATTCCTCATTGATGAAATGATGACTTTGTAGGGTTGTTGGGAAGAGTAAACAGGATAACCAAATGACTGTAGTTCTTAGTGCTCCAAATTAATAGCAAGTTCCATTACCATCCAGTGTCTTTCCAGCTGGGCTCCACACAGCCCTAGAAATTCTGTGAGTCTCTGGGCTGCTGTGGAGCAGGAGGGAGAAGGGGAACAGTGGGGCCGTTCTCTCCTCAATCAGAGCAGCTGAGCCTATACTTGTTAGCACATTGGACTTGACATTTGCTTAAGATCGTGTTTGTTTGTTTGTTTGTTTTTGAGACAAGGTCTTGCTCTGTCACCCAGGCTAGAGTACAGTTGCATGGACATAGCTCAATTCACCTTGAACTCCTGGGCTCAAGTGATCCTCCTGCCTTAGCCTCCCTAGTAGCTAGGACTCCCAGTGCATGCCATCATGAGTGGCTAATTTAATTTTTTTAGAGATGGGGTCTTGCTGTTTTGCCAAGACTGGTCACAAACTCCTGGACTCAAATAATCCTCCTGCCTTGGCCTCACAAAGCACTGGGATTACAGGAATGAGCCACTACACTTGGCCTTTAAGATCATGTTTGAATAAAAGTTTCCTCAGTTACAATGTAGTTTGAAAACCTAATCTCTTGCATGCCCCTGCTTTTTCCTGTAAGGAAATCCCAGCCTGGAGGTGCCACCATGACAATGGAATCAGCCTGGAGAACTCAGGCTCCAAACCAACACTGCCTCTCTGCTTTGTGGCCCAGTGGCCTGGGCCTGGGGTTGGAGTGGGGCCTTCATGGCATGGAGTCCGTTTTCCTTCTTGTCACTCCGTATGATTTGTGTGATATTTTTCCTTTCATTTCTGTTTCATGTCAGTCTCCCTTACTGGAGACTAAGGTCCACAGGGGCAGGAATCACATATGTTTGGTTATCCACAGTGTCTCCAGGGCCTGCCACTGTGGCTGGTACACGATAATAACAGGAAATACTTGGAAAACGCTCACTGTGTCCCGGGCTCTGTTCCATGTCCTGCACACACATTCACACATTTAATATGGAACTCCAACTGAACATGTGTGCTAAATTAAAGGTTTCACATCACTTTTGTATCTGGGTGAGTTTCTTCACCTCTTTGAACCATAGTGTCCTCCTCTATTAAGTGGGAAATAGCAACACCTCTGGTGGTGATGGTGACGGTGAAATGACGTGATGACGTCTGCAAGCCTCCAAGATTGGGGTCTGGACACAGCAGGCGTTCAGGAAAGGACAGCAATTATTACTTCATTGCACTGGCTGCCAGATCGCTCTGATTCCAGTGCCCAGTCTTGATGGGGTCACTGCCATAATCCCTGGACTGTGATGAATTCCTTTCCTCCATCAGCCAAGTCGCTTTCTGCAAGCTTGCTTTCTTCCACTCACTCTTCCTCCTCCTCTTCTTTCTCTCTTGGGCCCAGATCAGCCCCTCTGCCCCTCTGGCTCCAGCTCCCTTCATTCTAATCAACCAAGTAGGCCACTCCTGTGCTTCAGCCTGCATCCCCGGCCGCTGCTTCCTTCCCTCCCAGGGCCCCAGGGAAGCTCCTGCAGCCTCTATCACCAAATGTGATCCTTGACTTGTACTTAGGGGATCCTGAGCACCAGTGTAAACTCACTGTCCGCTCAACCACTCCCAGCCTGCCACTGACACCCCCAACACCTGGCCCAAACTTTTAAAAATAAGCATTTATCATTTTCACACACACGCAAAAAGCTTTTAGTTGTGGTAGATGTTGTTAAAGTATAAAGTTAACAACACAAGCTATAGAAGTGAAGAGAAAGAAAAGATGAACGCTAAGGTAACTGGGCAAAGTAGAAAAGCTTTCAAAAGAGAATAATGCTTAACATACTACTGTTCTTTAGAGAGAAAAAAAGAATAATGCCATAGTTTATGGTTCCTGAAAAATTTAATCATAGAAATAGCCAAGAAGATATTCTAAAACCAATGCCACAGTAACTAAAAAGTTTCCACAATTATTCAAAAGAGTAAAATTATTTTCTAGACCCCGGAAAATATACATATTACATTGATTTCATAAGGGCCTGCAACGAACTTTTACATATATGTACTGCACATTAAAACACACTTTTATAATATACCAAGGCATAGACAATACTACAAGGTTGGCTTCAATAAACAATACACATCTAGGCTGGGTGTGGTGGCTCATGCCTGTAATCCCAGCGCTTTGGGAGGCCCAGGTGGGTGGATCACTAGAGTCCAGGAGTTCAAGATCAGCCTGGGTAGCATGGCAAAACCCCTTCTCTACAAAAAATACAGAAGTTAGCCGGTGTGGCGTGTGCCTGTAGTCCTGGCTACAAGGGAGGCGGAGGCAGAAGAATGAGTCCGAGAGGTCGAGGCTGCAGTGAGCTGCGATGGCACCACTGCACTCCAGCCTGGGCGAGAGTAAGACCCTGTCTCAAACAACAACAAACAGAACACATGAAGTTGACAATTGTTTTGTTCTTCTTCCACTTTAGAAGTGGCATAAGGCTTGATGTAATAACTCCCTTTTCTGTGAGCAAGGAGGAATGCCTGAAGTCACTCCTTGGAGCTCAGCGCTGAGCTGATCGAGGAGGAACAGTACGATTTAAATCAGGACTGGGTGCTGATGCTAACGATCCTCTTCTTTAAAGAGAAAATTGTTTTATTAGGTTGGTGCAAAAGTAATTGTCGGTTTTGCCATTATTTTCAATGGTTTTAGCCCCAGAGGTCACCACGGGCTTGGCTGACGTTGTCCTTGGGCTGAAATCCCAGCTCGACTTCTCAGTCCAGCCTTGCCTCCTTCTCCTCCTCCCTTCCTCAGGCATTGCTGTAAGGAGCACTTGCTCTGAACCTCCTGCACATGGAATACCACTGGGGAGTCTGCTTCCCAGGAACACACCAGGGAACCAGACCCTCTGAGACTCAAGCCAACACTTGGTCCTTGGGCTGTAAAGAGGAGCTGCTAAGGGTCAAAGGCTACTTACTTCCACTCGGAGGACAGGCCCCATGTGCCAGCTCCCCCAAGTCCTGGCTAGAATGCTCTGCCCAGAGGCCTGTCCTGACCCCCTCTGCTCATTGCCACCTAACCAGTGCCTTTCTCCCTCCCACCCTTCCACAAGTACCTATTGAGTATCTGCCAGGTGCCAGGTACTCTTCTGCACAGTGGCAATATAGCCATGAAAGAAATAAAACAGGACCATCCCTGTTCTCGTGAAGCTTCCATTCTAGCAGGGGACCAGACAAATATCGAATAAGTAAGCAAAATAATGTCGTTGGTGATAGCACTGTGGGGAGGAAAAAGCAGGGAGTGGAGGGTTAGGGAGCAGGCTGGAGAAGATGCAGAGAACAGGAGAGGATGCACTGAAAAGGCGACTTTCGAGAAAAACATGAAGGAGGTGAGGGACTGAGTCACGAAGCTATTTGGGGGAAAAGCCTTCAAACAGCAGGACCAGTAAATTCAAAGACCTTGAGGCTGGAGCTTGCTGTGTGCTCAAGGAAGAGCAAAGGGGCTGCTGCCACAGGAACAGAGGGATCGAGCAGCAAGACGGACCTCAGGGGCCCTGGGAGGGATCCTGGGACGACAGGCCTCCTAGGCCGCTGTCGCTGTCGGGATTTTGACTTATCACATTTTGAGATGAGTCACCAGAGGGCTCTGAGCACAGAAGAAACAAACATTTTGAAGAATCACTATAGGCTGGGAGCAGTGGCTCATGCCTGTAATCCCAGCACTTTGAGAGGTGGAGGTGGGAGGATCACTTGAGTCCAGGAGTTCGAGACTAGCCTGGGCAATATGGTGAAATCCTGTCTCTACCAATACACACACACACGCACACACACACACACACACACACACATACACTAGCTGGGCATGGTGGTGCATGTCTGTGGTTCCAGTTACTCAAGAGGCTAAGGTGGGAGGATGGCTTGAGCCCAGGGGGCAGAGGCTACAGTGAGCCAAGATCACACCACTGCACTCCAGCCTGGGTAACAGAGCAAGATCCTGTCTCATTAATAGTAATAATGATAATAATCACTACGGCTGCTGTGTGGAGAATGACTGAGGGGGTAAGGGCAGGAGTGAGAGGCCCCTTAGACTGCTGCAGTGAGTCCAGGTGGTGTTGGCTTGGCTGAGGGCTGGGGTCAGATTCTAGGGATATTTTGAAGGTAGAGCTAATGGGATTTGCTGTTGATCCTTCCAGGGAAGCCAGCTGTGTAGCTGGAAGCATTTCTCAATGAGACGAACACCGTGCCATGGCCTTGGAGCCACACATACCTGGAGCCACACACACCTGGAGCCGCACACACCTGGAGCCGCAGACACCTGGAGCCCCACACACCTGGAGCCTCACACACCTGGAGCCTCACACACCTGGAGCCGCACACACCTGGAGCCGCACACACCTGGAGCCGCACACACCTGGGTTTGGATCTCAACTCCACGCATCCTAGTTGCTCATGTCTGGCAGGCTACGTCTAACTCCCCCAGCCTCCCTTTCTTCATTTGTAAACTGGGGATAACAATTCTTGTGTCATGGGATTACTGTGAAAATTAAGTGAGTTAATGTAAAAGAAAGGCTGGCACAAAGTTAATTATGGTTATTTTGAAGAATGTGGTTTCCTGTGAGTCCTGGATATAGAGTAGAGATCAGTGAGGGGAGGGGCGAATGAGCAAAGGGCCCTGCAGGGGAGGCTGGGACCCTGTGGGAGGGACTTGCCAGAGCTGGGGGCAGTCAAGCCAACCCAGGAGCCCCGGGGTGTGGGGAGAGCGAGAGTCCAGGGTCCACACTTGTCTTCCCAAGTGAGGAGGGGGAATTCCAAAGCCCAGGATAACTGGGACGGGACAACCTTCAGAGAAAAGTCAGAAGGGAATTCCATGGATGAAGGCGGAGCTGTGGAAAATGGGAACGCCACCAAAATCCAGAAAGGATGAGGTCATCCTAGCTGAAGCCAATCAAAACTCTCCCTGGAGCAGGCAAAAAAATAAATAATAAATGAAAGGGTTTTACTAGGCCAGAAACTGGAGATTTCTAACAGCTGCCAAGAAAGGAAGCAAGCCCTGGGCCCAGGGCCCATAAGCCCTGGGAGGCCCCACCCTGGCTAGAAAAAGAGACTAGGGGGTGCTGGGGTGCAGCCCAGAAGCCAAGAGGGGCGGGGAAGCTGTCTGAGCTGTCTGGGGGTGGTGATGGGGCACGCTCCTGGAAAAGCCATTAGATCCTCGTTGGAGGCGGCCAGAGGAGCTCCGTGTCCCACCTCTCTGCAGGTTTCTTTCCTTAAGAAAAACAAGAAGCAAGATTAGTATTCTTTCAATCAGAGCTGTTCTACTCATTTATACTTAGGATGCTTTCCCAATAAACCAGGGCCTAGCCAGGAGTTTAAACTGAGGGTCTGCCCTTCTGACCTAACTAGAGAGAGTGCGGGCATTGAACAAAGGTGGGTTCAAAATCCGCTTGATTGTGCGCAGGAGGCTTGCCCCCGGAGTGCTGTGGCATGGAGCTCACACTCACTCACATGTGTTTCGGGGTGGCTGGCTTCTCCCCTCCACCCCCAGGGTTAGAGAATTGAAGGAGACATAACGACCGTGAGAGTGGACACTTGGGCACACAGACCGTTCTTTCCCGTGTCAGGAAAGTCACGGGCTTCCAGGGGTAGGAGTGGAGGGTCTGGAACAGTGCTCCTGGTCCCAGGGGCAGGGGTATGACCTTCTTCAGTGTCCCACAGTTCAGTTTCCCTCCCCCTGTGGCTCCACCATCTGTTCCCACTTCTCTAAGGCCCCAGAGAAATGGCACAGAGCCCTCAGGAGGGGAGGCATCCTTTTCCCAGACTCCCAGACTCCGTGTGGTCCAGAGTGCTGACGTCGGCCAGAAGCAGCCGCCACGGAGCTTTTCTGGTAACCTCTTCCTCGAAGCATCCACCTCCGGGAAGGACAACACTGGGACGGGGGCCAAGTCCGGCAGCTGCTCCACGCCCGCCTGGCCTGGGAGGTTTCCTGTGTGTCCACTCAGCCTGTTCAGATCAGGGGCAGTGGGGGCAGGCAGTGGCTGGCTTGCCAACTCCCCTCCCCTCCTTGTCACCACCCTCTCCAGGAAGCCAAACCACTTTAACCACCAACCCTCAGCACCACGGATGCCCTGAGCCTGCTTCTTCAGGCAAGAAGTGAAAAGGAGTGGCTCCCACCCCACCCCGCTCACCTGCCCTAACAGTGCTTCCTCCATGTATCACAGGCTTCAAAGCCACTTGAGTCTTGTTTCTAAGTAATTCAGCAAAGGACAGACACTCCCTCCCCTGGTCTATCTCCGAGTTTTTGAGGCCAACGTGTCAGAGAATTTTAGAGCATTCACAGGAATGTCCCAACCCAGCCTAGTGCCCTTTAATGAGTGGTTCTGGGGGTGCCCGGAACGGTGTTCCATGCTTCACAGGCATTATTTAATTCCGACAACAACTGCATGAGGGAGACAGTATTATTTAGCTTTATTTTCCAGATGTGGCACGGACATAAGCAACTCGCCTAAAGTCACACAGCTGCTAGGTGCAGAGCCTGTGCAGGAAGTCAGGTCATGTGACTTCAGAACCCACCTTTTTGCCACCATGTTCTTCTTCTCAAAGCACATTCCATGGGCCATTCATTCCTCAAGGTCCGTAGCAATGAAACAGACCTGTGGTCAAGCGTGCTTGGGAAAATCTCTGTCTTCAACCCCGCCCTTGAAGAGTCTTGGAGCATACTGACAGACTGAAGAGTCTGCAAAGTCCTGCAGTGAGTAAATGTTTAATTTTCTTTAACCCAGGGTTTCCTAACTTGTGTTTCCTAAACTTATTTTCACTTGGAACTCCTGCCCCCACCCCATCCTTTTTTAAATAGTATACTGTGAATATCCCAGAGAATGTGCTTTGGGAAACACCACACAAGATCTCATTACTGTCTTGTTCAGTTGGTGAACTGACACATATTAGAACTCGATAAACATCGGTTCCATACAACTAACAACATCGCCTGCGTGTTAGGGGATCCTAACCCATTCCCCAGTGTTCCTTTTCTTAAGGAGTTTCTTAGTGGTGGAGATACCCCAGATCCTGCAGATAACCCAATCCTGCTGTCACCTCCCCACTGACGTGAGCCTTCTTTTCTGCGCTGGTCACATGGGAAGAAAATTCCATCTAAGCAGTTCCTCAGAGCACCCCTATTTCAGCCTCCCAGAGGTTTCTATTCTAAGGACAAGGAGACGTTTCCAAGACAATTCCATTCAGTATGGCAGCAGCAATATGGGTGGGGAAGAGGGTGTGAAAACCTCCATATCCGTTCACCTTCTCCCAGCCTGCCAAGCCTTCCCAGCAGGACAGTGCGAACCCCTGAGAATCCCTCACTCTGCCAGGACTCACCCCACTCTCACCTGCCTTGGAGCCCTGCGCTATCACGCCGTCACCATCCTCCTTTGACCAGAACTCACCCCACTCTCACCTGCCTTGGAGCCCTGCGCTGTCTCCCCCTCACCGTGCTCCTTTGATTTTGTATAGCCCTTCTAGCAGCCCCTCTTACTCCCAACCTCCCAGCATGACTTGAACTCCATGCTAGATTGGATTCAGACCTCCTCCACCCTGGCTTCTACCTCAGGGGCATCATGGGGACTGTGAGTACAGGGCAGAGCCAGGCCCAGCTCTGGAGACTCAGGTTCCACAGCTGTGGAGTGGGGCTCAGCCCTCTTGTGCTTTCCAATGCAGCCAGGGGCGAGAAGCACAGCTGTTCCCTAGTGCTCACTGCCCTGGCTCCAGCTGTGCAGGCTCCTCCCCACTCCTGGCTCCTGAGCCTCACTGGAGATGTCCTCGCACCTCACAGGATAAGCACCACTGTGAATCCAGTGTCCCCTCTCAGCACCACTGCGCCTGCCAGCCCCTGTACCACCCTTGGTCTCGTGGCCTCCGCCCCTCACTGCTCTGGGCCTTCCTCTCTCCCTGTGCTCCCTTCCCACCCAGGCCTAACGCTTAGCACCTAGTCTTCTACTTTTTGAAAAGAAAAAAAAAAAAAAAAAGAAATCAAGGCCATTGGGATCACATGATCTCCATCAGATTCTTGCTCCCTGCTGATCTCCTTCCCGACACCCTTCCCCTACCCACTCTGCTTTCCTGTTAATTTTAGAAGCAGGCCAAATCCCCCCAACCAATAGAGTCAGGCTGCCAGGGTTCAAATCCCATTTCTATCACTTTTCAGCTGTGTGATCGTGGATAGATCTCTCTGGGTTTTTTTGTTTGTTTGTTTGTTTGAGACGGAATTTTGCTCTTGTCACCCAGGCTGGAGTGCAATGGTGCAATCTTGGCTCACTGCAACCTCCAGCTCCTGGGTTCAAGCGATCCTCCTGCCTCCTGAGTAGCTGGAATTACAGACGCCCACCACCATGCCCAGCTAATTTTTGTCTTTTTAGTAGGGGTGGGGTTTCCCCATATTGGCCAGGCTGGCCTCAAACTCCTGACCTCAGGTGATCTACCTGCCTTGGCGTCCCAAAGTGCTGGGATTACAGGCATAAGTCACAGCACCTGGCCAGATCTCTCTGTTTCTCTCAGTTTCCTCATCAGTGAAAGGGGACAATGCTTGTGTTTGTTACACAGAGCTGATGGAAGGATTAAATGGAGTAAGCCATGTGAAGAGTTTGGCATAAACCTGAAACACAGCAAATACCAACAAGGTTTGTTACTGCTGTGCCTGGTTCCGTCATGATGAAACCTCTCCTCCTGTGGAATGTCCTTCTGGAACATTCTTCCAGCCAATAAAGACACACAGTCCCTCCTACCCTCATAACCTCTTGAATCTATGTTCCAGATTTCTCTTGTCCTTTCTCCAAAACTTCTCAAAAGTGTCCTTTACCCGAGAGCTCCTTTCTTTATCTCCCTGTCTCTCCTCGGTCCACTGTGATCTGGCTTCCAGCCCTACCATAGTTCTGCCTTGTCAGGGTCATCAAGGTCCTTGCCAAGAGCAGGAAGTGGACACGGGCCCTTCTCCGTCCCTGGCTTTCTGCCTGCCATCTTTGGCTTTGCTGATCTTTTCCTCCTTTTCGAAATGTCGATGGCTTGACTCCAGTGGCTCCGCATCATTTGCCTGGCTCTCCCTACTCTCCCCTCACCTTTCCTTCTCTGCCTCCTGGCAAGGCTTCCCCAGGAATGCCACTGCTTCCCTGAGGTTCCCTTAGCTCATGGGTCTCTGCTGCCCTCACTCCTTTCATGTAGTCTCAGCAGGTCTCATGGCATCTGCTTCCACTTGAGGATTGATACCTGCTATGGACTGAGCTGTGCCCCTCCCAAATTCATATGCTGAAGCCCTAACCCCCAACGTGATTGTATTTGGAGACAGGGCCTTCAAAGAGGTAATTAAGGTTGGATGAGGTCACAAGAATAGGGCCCTAATCCAGTGAGTCTGGTATTCTTCCGGTGTGGTGGCTCACACCCATAATCCCAGCACTTTGGGAAGCCCAGGCAGGCGGATCATGAGGTCAGGAGATCGAGACCATCCTGGTGAACACAGTGAAATCCTGTCTCTACTAAAAATACAAAAAATTAGCCAAGCGTGATGGCACGTACCTGTAGTCCCAGCTACTCAGGAGGCTGAGGCAGAAGAACTGCTTGAACCTGGGAGGTGGAGGTTGCAGTGAGCTGGGATCGCACCATTGCACTCCAGCCTGGGCAGCAGAATGAGACTCTGTCTCCAAAAAACGATGAGGAGACACCAGAGATTTGTCTCTCTCTCTGTGTGCATACAGAGAATGGTCATGTGAGGACACAGAGAGAAGGTTGTCTGTAAGCCAGGAACAGAGGCCTCCCCAGAACCAACCTTGATGGCATCTTGATCTTGGACTTCTAGTCTATGGAAGTTTGAGAAAATTAATTTCTGTTGTTAAAGCCACTTAGTGTATGGTATCTTGTTATGGCAGCTCATGCTCACTAATACACTACCTAAGTATAACAGTTAGCTTTTGCTGCATTAAAAAAAAATCCCAAAATTTAGCAGCTGAAAAGAACAACAATTTGGTCAGTCACCATGGCTCACCACCTGTAATCCCAACACTGGGAGACCGAGGCAGGAGGATCGCTTGAGCCCAGGAGTTCAAGACCAGCCTGGGCATCATGAAGAGACCCCATTTCTAAAATGAAAAAATTATCTGGGCAGGGTGGTGCACACCTGTAATTCCAGCTACTCAAGAGGCTGAGGTAGGAGGATCACTCAAGCCTGGCAGATCAAGTCTGCAGTGAGCCATGATTATGCCACTGTACTCCAGCCTGGACAACAGAGCAAGACCCCATCTCAAACAAACAAACAAAACAAACAAACAAACAAACAAAAAAAAAAAAACAAAAAGAAAAGGAACAGAAGAAAGAAGAAAGAAAATAACAATCATTTATTTATTTAATTTTTTTACGAAATGAAGTTTCACTTTGTCACAAAGGCTAAATTGAAGTTGCAGGATCACTACTACCAGGAATTCCTGGTAGTAGATAGCTTGAGCTATCCTCCCACCTCCACCTCCTAAGCAGCTGAGACTACAGGCATGTGCCATCATGCTGGCTAATTTTTAAATTTTTGTGTAGAGATAGGGTCTTGCCATCTTGTTCAGGCTGGTCTTGAACTTCTAGACTCAAGCGATTCTCCCACCTCAGCTTCCCAAAATGTTAGGATTACAGGTGTGAGCCACTGTGCCTTATCCAACCATTTATTTAGCTCATGTTTGTGCAGATTAGTAATTTGGGCTAGGCTCAGCTGAGTGGTTCTTCTGGTCTTGGCCAGGCTTCCTCACGTGTCTGTGGTCAGCTGCTGGACATTGGCAATGGTTGGTTATGGTGGCCTCAGCTGAGAGGGCTCACTTCTGCTCCCTATGATCTCTCATTCTCCCAAGGGCAGGCTGGGGCTTGTTTTCAAGCATGGGAGCAAGATTACAAAACATCAAGCAGAATGGGGATTTAAAAAGAAAAGCCTCAAACTAAAGGCAGAGATCTAGTCCTTTACATTCATATCTTGGATTCTGGTAGTTGGCTTGTCAATATCAAGACCCTGTGGACAATGAACTAGGAATATATAATAATTAAATAAGTAAACTCTGAGAAGGCACCTATTGCTTTAAGGCATAGTGGAGCATAAGGGAAATAGGCCTCTTGCTGGGTATCTGGTTTGGTAGACTGTAGACCAGGTAGAGAATGGAAATAATTTGCTTGCTCAAGCCTGGGCTCCCCAAGCTTGACCAGTCTGGACACCCTTCCTAGCCACTCCACCAGGCATATTATATGCATGATACTGTTCTAGGAATGCTGCACATACAGAACACTGAGGCGCTGGAAAAGACACCACTGGAGCCAGACTTCCTGAATTTGAACCCTGATTCCACCACTAACACAGAGAAAATTACTACTCTAAATCTCAGGGTTTCTCACCTGTAAAAGAGGAATGATAATGGCCCTTACCCCAGTGGGTTCTTATGAAGATTAAATGAAATAATAATACATGAGAGCCACATAGAAATGCTTGGCTCAGAAAGTGCCCTATCTGCTATTGTCATTATTGTCTCATTTAATTCTTACAACCCACCTGTGAGGTAGGCACTTCTATCTCCATTTTCCAGGTGAAAAAACTGGCTTGGAAGGGTTAAATAATTACTATGCATGGGTAGTAGGTAGATAAGCTGGGTTTTGAACCCAGGGTCATAACTCCGGAACCCAGCATGTTACCTGCCATTTCCTCCATATTCCCCCATTTGCCATTCTCCAAAAGAAGAGAGCATGGTTGGAGTTGGAGAGAATGAGTCTGATCTTAGGAGTAGATTTGAACTTGCCTCTAGAACATCCAAGTTGGAGCAGTTGCACTTGGGCGTAGCTGTTGTTCTTGGAATATAGAAATCAGCTGTTGCAGTTGTTCTCGGAATGTAGAAATCAAGACATTGCAATCATAGTCCCGCTTTGTTGCTCATGCTGGAGTTCAGGGGCACAATCTCAGCTCACTGCAACCTCTGCCTCCCAAGTTCAAACAATTCTTCTGTGTCAGCCTCCTGGGTAGCTGGGACTACAGGTATGCACCACCATACCCGGCTACTTTTTATGTTTTTAGTAGAGATGGGGTTTCACCGTATTGGCCAGGCTGCTCTCGAACTCCTGACCTCATGATCCACCAGCCTAGGCCTCTCAAAATGCTGGGATTACAGGTGTGAGCCACAGCGCCCAGCAATGCCTGGTTTTTCTTGTTTATCCCGGTGATACTCCTTACCCCTGAAAAATGCACATACCTACATATGCACGATTTCCACACACCTGTAGGAGGTTCACAACTTCCTGAAGTCCAAAGAGTAGGCTCAAGCACAATGAGGAATCCCGGCCCTTTGCAGCAGTTTTCTGCTGCTTGAGTGTCCTCACCCCAAAATCCATCCTCTCCAGCTCCTCGAGCTGATCAGTAACTCTTACAGTAGCCATTAAGGTGGCCCCATCTTTGTTCAAAAAATTTTTTTCTTTTTTTAATTTTCTGCTTTTGGATCTAGATGAAGTAAAATTTTTTTAAAAATCTCATTTTTTAAGCCATCTTCTGCTTAAAAGACCCTTCTTTATTTGAAAAGACTTTCATAACTTGGTACAACTTCCACAATTGCTGATTACATTTTACCAATTGCATTCCAAATCAGCTGCTTCCAGATCCTTCAGGGGAGAGGTGATACAATTAATTTGGTTTCTTAGTTCTGTTAGTGTGGTTTCTCCAAGGGTCTTCCTGGGGTGGGGTAGGGTCCTGCTGAGGGTTTCCAGGAACCCTGGGAGCTCCTGCCTGGGGTCTGGGCCTCCCAAGCTTGACCAAATGTGGACTCCCAAGCCACTGCCCTGGGCATAGGGCCTTGCATCACTCGGGGCTCCGAGCTTCTACTTGATGAGGGCCTGTTTTTAGGATGCTCCCTTCACCTCCCAGCTGTGTAGACATTATCTGGTAAGAATTCTTTTCACTTCTTTTTTTTTTTTTTTTTTTTTTTCTGAGATGGAGTCTTGCTCTTTCACCCAGCAGGCTGGAGTGCAGTGGCACGATCTTGGCTCACTGCAACCTCTGCCTCCCTAGTTCAAGTGATTCTCCTGCTTCAGCCTCCCGAATTGCTGAAACTACAGGTGCTGCCACCATGCCCAGCTAATTTTTGTGTTTTTAGTGAGGTGAGATTTTACCATGTTGGCCAAGCTGGTCTTGAACTCCTGGGCTCAAGCAATCCACCCGCTTCAGCCTCCCAAAGTGCTGGATTACAAGTGTGAGTAACTGCACCTGGCTTCTCTTCATTTCTTACACTTCATTACTTAATGCATACGAATGAGGTAGAACATGGCCTTCCTTTATTTATTAACAAATGTTTGTCAAGCCCAGGTATAAGGCCGGATACTGGAAAGGCAGAGGGTTGACGCCTGCTCCCTAAGCTCAAGGCATCTCTCAGAGGCAAAGCCCGTCGGCAAAACAGGTAGCAAAAAAACCCTAACCTAAATAATTCTGAGGAGTTGATGGCATTTAGAAGCAATACGATCTGAATCTCCACGGAATTTTGGATGAAGACAGTGAAAAGCCTTTACAGCCTCTGAACAGTAGCTTCATTTCTGCAGCAATAGAGGCCTGTGTGAAGGCAGCGTGAGCAGGAGAGGGTGGGTCTTCTGAGCCCCGTTCCACAGGTGAGGACTCACAGACAGAGGTTGAAACCCACCTTGAAAGCCAGCTCGGACCCTCTGCTTTCCAAATTGGAGGATGAAGAATCCAAGAGGAGATAGGAGAGTACAGGGAGAGAAAAAAATACTGGAGAAGATTTGGAGAAATGGAGAAATAGTAGATGAAGGTATGTGGGTGGAATAGGCATCAGGCAGAAATGGAGCAGAATCTTTGAATGAATGAAGACAGCTAGAGAGCCGCTGAGAAGGTGAGAGTGAGTTCCCAGCTCCTGTAACTCGTAGTGCATGGGCGCCATGGCCCACAGGCAGATGCAAGGCCCTTGCCTGAAGGGCAGCCCCCCACAGTCCTGCCAAGATCCTGACCCCTTTCCTTGTCATCCCCCCACTTTCAGCATGTGTTTCAATGAATCCTCCCACTCACCCAGGACTCATATCCTGTCCTCTCTCTGACCTGTATTCCCAGGGGACACCTCCAGGAGGGCTCCCAGCCACCTAATTCATTTATTCAATAATGTTCTTTCAACCCCTATTAAGTACTAGTAACTGCTGTGCCAGTTCCAGAGGGGACAACCAATAGCAAATGACATGGTCCCTGCCCACTAGGGGTGGGAGACAACTAAGTAAACAACTTGATCACAGTCAGGTGTGAGGATGTCTTCTGCTCTATGCCCCGGATAATAGCACTATCATCAACCGTAGTAGACCCAGCCCAAGTCCTGGGTCTCCTTGACCCCTCCTCTCCTACATGCCCACATGTCCAGGTGCTAAGAGTGTCTTGGATGTATCCCCGCTCCCCTTCTCTTTCTCCATGACCTCTGCTTGGACTCATGGTCTCCACCCCTCAAGCCCTCATCCACATTACTGCCTGAGTTTTCTTTCTAAAATGCAAATGTGATCATGGTATCCTCAAGATTTAAGAACTTCTCCAGGTCAGGAGCAGTGGCTCATGCCTATAACTCCAGCACTTTGGGAGGCCAAGGTGGGCAGATTACTTGAGCCCAGGAGTTCGAGCCCAGCCTGGGCAACATGGTGAAACCCTACCTCTAGTAAAAATACAAAAATTAGCCAGGTGTGGTGGTGTGTACCTGTGATCTCAACTACTCAGGAGACTGAAAGAATCACTTGAGCCTGGGAGGTAAATGTTGCAGTGAGTCGAGATGACCATCACAGCTCACTGCACCCTGGACTTCCTAGGGTCAAGCAATCCTCCCGCCTCAGCCTTCTGAGTAGCTGGAACCATAGGTATACATCATCATGCCTGGCTAACTTTTTAACTTTTTGTAGAGAGGGGTCTCACTATGTTGCCCAAGCTGGTCTCGAACTCGTGGGCCCAAGCTATGCTCCAAAAGTGCTGGGACTACAGACATGTGCCATTACACTTGGCCTGACCTATTTTATCAAAGAAGTTGGAGCCACACAGTGACTTGATCCAGCTTCCTCCTGAAAATAGATTCTCCTAGCTCCCTTGTATTCCTTCTTCCTGTCTATATTGACACAGAGATTCATCTTTCCCTTGTACTCTCTTGTTTAGTTTTTATCTGTTTGTTTATTTTGAGACAGGCTCCCACTCTGTAGCCCAGGCTGGAGTGCAGTGGCATGATCATAGTTCACTGCAGCCTTGATCTCCCAGGCTCAAATGATCCTCCCACCTTAGCCTCCTGAGTAGCTGGGATCACAGGTGCACACCACCACACCTGGCTAATTTTCAAAAAAAATTTTGTAGAGATGGGGCTCTCACTATGTTGCCCAGTCTGGTCTCGAATTCCTGGGGTCAAGTGATCCCCCTGCCTTAGCCTCCCAAAATGCTGAGGTTACAGCTGTGAGCCACTGTGCCTGGCCCTCCATGTACTCTCAATGCTGTCTATTTCCTTGCTCCACTAATCTCCTTATTCATTTCTTTCCCTTTCCTCACACATCTCCTCTGCTTTCATTCCTACTTGTCTTAATTTGGATTCTTCTAGGAGCAGACCCTGAGCCAAAGCCTTTATTGGGAGATAGGTGTAAGGGACAGAATGGTGTGCAGGGGGAGAGTGGGGAGGGGTGATACAGGGAAGGAAAAGTCACCGAGGACAGGTGCAGTTAGAAGCCAGGCACTATGGTGAGGACTGGAGCTGAATCCTGCAGAGCAAACCGGAAAACATCACCAAGCACACGCCCAGAAGTGTTCCCATGAAGGGTGAAGGAGCTAGAGAGTTCCTCTGTATTAGTCAGTGCTCCTCAGAGAAACAGACCAAAAGGAGATACAGGAATCAGCTCATGTGATTATGGGGGCTGAGAAGTCCCACCATCTGCCATTTGCAAGCTGGAGAGCCAGGGGAGCTAGAGATGTAATTCAGTCTGAGTCCAAAGACCTGAGAGTCAAGTGTGTCAATGTCTGAGGGCAGGAGAAGAGGGAGGGTCCAGCTTCAGAAGAGTGAGCTAATTGGCCCTTCCTCTACCTTTTTGTTCTGTTGAGGGCCTCAGTGGGTTTGGATGGTGCCTGCTCACAGTGGTGAGAGTGGAGCTTCTTCACCCAGTCTGCCCATTCAAATGTTAATCTCTTCCACAACCCCTCACAGACGCACCTAGCCATCATGTTTCACCAGCTATCTGGGCACTCCTTAGTCCAATCAAGTTGACATATAAAATGAATCATTACATCTTCCTCCATGCTCACCAGGCATTGGAGAAGGGCTACAGGGGACAGGGGGTGCTAATTCCTGGCCACTCCAACTCCTCCATGTGCTTGCCAAAGTGCCTTCCATACCGTCAAACCAGTGCTTCTCAACTGAGGGCGATTTTGCTGTCCAGGGGACACTTGGCATTGTCTAGAGATATTTTTGTTGTCATAACGGGGTGTGTGTGGAGGGTGCTATTAGTGGGTAAAAGCCTGGGATGTTGCTAAACATCTTTCAATGGACAAGACAGACTCCACCCCCATCTTCAGTACAAGAATTATCTTTTTATTCCTTTATTTTACTGCTCCATTCCAGTTGTTACCAAGAATTATCGTGCCCCAAATGTCACTAAAGCCAAGGTTGAGAAGCCCCACCTTCAACAATGCCGCAGGTGTTAGCAGCTGGCAGTCACTGACATGCCAGAAACTGAAAGGGGGTCTGGAAGAGTAGGGACGGCAAACGCTAGGGTGCTCAACACTCTGACCTAGAACCAGCGACAAAACTCTCTCCACCGCGCTGTATGTACCTCAAGCTTCACTCCAGCCCTCTCTCTCCTTCTACTCTCACATGGCTGAGGAGCCCCACCCCTCTGCCTCCAGGTCTTAGCACCCGATCTCATCTTGGCCGCTTGCAATCTGGCCTCCCTCATCGTGTCTCTGAACCCCACCCTTCCCCCACAGAGCTGACCAGTGAAATCTTCACTGCTAAATTGAATAAACACTTCTCAGAACCTGTTTTGCTTCGCCACGACTCTTTGAAACTCGCCTTGCTGGCTTTGGGACACCCCAGGGCGATGGCTCCGGTAAGTGAAGACTAGCCGCTGGTACCAGGGCCAGGGAAGCTGGCAAGGATTTGGAAACTGTGGAACCTGAGCCCACATAAAGGCTGGGAATTAATGCGGCCTTCATGAGTCAGAAGCCGACAAGCAATTCTAGAAACATGCCCTGGGGGCAAAGCCAGGAGGCATTCCAGAGGCAAGCAGCAGCCTGGTGACGCCCCCAGGAGTGTGGGATGAGCAGCCCCAGAGCTGAGCCTGCCCGGTGCTACGGGCATCTGGGACCTGGCCAACAGGAGAGCTGCCTGGCTGAGGAAGCAGAACTGGAGCTGGTTCCAGAGGGTTTACCATGTGCTAGATGCCGGTGCTGCAGAGACTATCCTCACGGAGTGACAGCGAGTAGAGAAAGCAATGAAGGCAAGTGATGTGATCGTGTGAATGGGTAATAATAAAAGCATGTGGCACTAGGGCGGCAGAGAGAAGTCAAAGGAGGCTTCCTGGAGTTGGTGACATAGGAACTGGATTGTGTGTGTGTGTGTGTGTGTGTGTGTGTGTGTGTGTGTGTGTCTGTGTTTATTTATTTATGTATTTATTTGAGATGAAGACTCTCACTGTCACCCAGGCTGGAGTGCAGTGGTGTGAGCTCAGCTCACTACAACTTCCACCTCCCGGGTTCAAGTGATTCTCCTGCCTCAGCCTCCTGAGTTGCTGGGACTATGGGTGCACACCACCACGTCCAGCTAATTTTTTATATTTTTAGTAGAGATAGGGTTTCACCATGTTGACTGGGCTGGTCTCAAACTCCTGACCTCAGGTGATCCACCCATCTGAGTCTCCCAAAGTGCTGGGATTATAGGCATGAGCCAGGAACTGGGTTTTGAATGAAGAAACAGAACCCAAGCTGAAAGACAAGAAAGCCATCAGAAGAGAGGACACCAGGAGGTACAAAGACTCAGCACAAGCGCCACGGGGGAGTCCTTAGGTGTGACCAGAGGGAAAGCTTGAGGAAGTGTCCGAGTGGGCTGGGGAGCACCACAGGGGCAGGTCACTGAGGGCCTGGGATGGCCAGCCTAGGAGCCAGGACGAGTGTGTGGAAATTGGTCATGATTTTTAAGCCCAGTGTGATCAGATGTGACCAGAGTCAGGTAGAACGTTGCGTAGCTTTGTCTGAACAGGCAAAGAAAATAAAGGCAGGCACGAAAGCATCAATTGTTCCTTCAGTAGATATGTATTAAATGCTTACTCTGTGCTAGTCTGCTTTAGACACTAGCAATACAGAGCTGAGTAAACCAGATGAGGCTCTCTGCCCTCAGTGTGTGTGTGTGTGTGTGTGTGTGTGTGTGTGTGTGAATAAGATGAGAACAAATCTACAAATAACTAAACAGGAAGATACCAGATGGTATGAAGGACTAAGGGAAGAACAGAGTGACACCGTGGAGTCACTGGGGCTTCTGGAGGCCGGTAGGGAAGGACACCCTCTGGCAGGCGGCGGTGGCTGAGCTGAGAACTCTGAAAAGAGTGAGCCCACTCATGAGGCTTGAGGGACGGAACCCTTCAGAGAGGGGAAGCGTCCATGCAAAGGCCCTGGTGGGAGCTTGAGGAGGAGAAAGAAGGCCGTGGAGGGTTGCAGTAGAAATCAAAGATGGTCTGCTTGAGAGCGATTAGCAGTTCGCTGACAGCCTGTGGTGACTGACGGGATATGAAGTGGGGGGACTTCCAATGTCCACTTCTGGAATGTGGGTACCCCTCTGCAGACAGACAGCAGGATGAGCCCATCTGGGTGGAAGGGAATGGACTATGCAGTGGGTTGAACAGCAGTTTGTCCGGTTGGATAGGAGAAGGCAAGTCCAAGACTAACCTTCAGAACTTATGAATGTGACCTGATTTGGAAGAAGAGTCTTTGAAGATGTAATGAGGTTAAAGATCTTGAGACGAGGTCATCTTGGATTTAGGATGGGCACTAAATCCAGTGACAGGTGTTCTTATGAAAGAAAGGCAGAGACGGAGACTGGAGACACAGGGACACACGGGAGAGCCAGCTGTGTGAAGATGGAGGCAGAGATGGGAGTTGTGCCACCACAAGCCAAGGACACGGCGATACCAGAGGCCGGGAGAGGCAAGGAGACGTCACCCTGAGAGCCTTCGCAGGCAGCGCGGCCCTGCTGACATCTTGATTTCAGCCTTAGGAGAATACATTCTGTTGTTTCAAGTCGCCAAGTTTGTGCTGATTTGTGATGGCAGCCACTGGCTGCTAAAACAGACCACTCCATGATGAGTGTAGGCAGCCAGGAAGAGGAGTGAACAAGACAGGCGGGGGCACAGAGGTCCGCCTGCAAGAGCGGCCAGGGCAGGAGGCAAAGAGCAGAAGCCGTTTGAGCTTGCAGGTGGCTGTCTAAGCCAGGGTCATTTTTGACGGGGTACAATGCTAGTCAGAAAACCACCCTAGAAGCTCTCTCTCAGAAGCACAAAACAAAGCTTTCCTGATTCTTCTTTTAACAGATTTCGGCTCACTCAAAGAACCAAACACCCACACTATCTAATCAATAAGATACAATGTTCATATCAGAGAATATATTTATTTTCGTTTTAATGCCTCCCAATAAATTAAATTATATTTTGTCAGATTCTTTTCTTTTCTTTCTTTTTTCTTTCAGGCAGAGTCTTGTTCTGTTGCCTAGGCTGGAGTGCAGTGGCGTGACGTCAGCTCCTGCAACCTCCGCCTCCTGGGTTTAAGTGAGTCTCCTGCCTCAGCCTCCTAAGTAGCTGGGATTGAAGACACGTGCCACCACACCTGGCTAATTTTTGTATTTTTAGTAGAGTTGGGGGTTTCACCATGTTAGCCAGGCTAGTCTCGAACTCCCGACCTTAGGTGATCCACCCACCTCAGCCTCACAAAGTGCTGGGATTACAGGCATGAGCCACCATGCCTGGCCTCCCCTTCTCTTTTGAAGATTATTATCTTGAGTTAGTAGTGATTGCACCTTCTTGCACTTCTGGCCGTATGTGAGTGAGGCCAGCCCATTTTATAGCCAACGCAACTGAGAACATGTACAGAGAAAGGCTGGAGGAGAGGAAGTGCCAGAAACAGTCTTTATTAGTTGACAGCATTGTGCATCGTAAGTTCCTCCAGATGCCTCAGAGTGGGCTGAGGAAATGCTTCTGTTGCTCAAACTGTATTGGTGCCTCCTCTTTATAACTCCTTTTAAAATGTGTCCACTCACAGATAGTGAGAGAGTGCCACCCACTCTTTGCACCTGGCCTGCCCTTAACATTTGCAGGGCCCAGGGCAAGAGTACAAAGGGAGGCTCACGTTTCCTATGCCTAAGTGTTTGCAAAGCATTAAACCACAACATGTTAAGTAGAATATATTTTATCTATCTACCTTGACAGTGACTTCCCAATGCTCTGGAAGGCCAGGATCACAACTCTTGGGCTCCTTGGAGTTTGGCACCAGAATGTAGAATGCAGCCAACTGGGACAAGGGAAGAGAGGAAGATTTGTTTTTCCTCCTTACCCTCTGAGCTATTTGAGACTTAAAAAATCAATAATGTTGCAGTGGATGGTGTTTAGTTCCTGTCTATTACCTCTTCCCCACCTCTCCTTCCTTCCTTCAGATATCCATCAACCTCTGCATGGCCCACGACCTGTTTAGGGGAAGCTGATTCTTACGCACCAACTTGGCTGTCAGAGGGAGGGTGGGTCCTGATTAGTTAAGCCATTCTCTGCGTTGATGTTATCATTGTTCACCCTGACTGGGCGCGAGACCCAAACTGACCCAACCAAGCGTCTCCTCTTTCCTCATAGATGTAGACAAAATAATGCCAACTGTCTCTCGTAGCCATCTTGCAACCACAGAGGGCCCTAGCAGGGGTGGGGCGGTGGGGGGACAAAGCTCTCACTGAGGATGGCAGAGCTGAGAGACAACAAGAGTTTGGGCCCTAGATGCTGTCACAGGGTTCATTCAGGAGCCTGCCTGATGTCTGCATGGCCAGTTCACTCATTCCTTCATTCTGCAAGTATTTATTGAGTACCTACTGTGTGCCAGGCACCGTTTTGTATGCTGGAAGATAGCAGTAAATATAAACAGACAAAAATCCCCATCTTGTGGAATTTATGTTTTTGTGTGGAAAGAAAAAAGTGACAAACCATAAAAATAACTAAAATAAACAAGAAATAATATGTCAGAAAGTTATACGTGCTAGGAAAAAAAAGCAATTTGCTAGAATGGATTCTCCAATACTAAATTCCTGTATGTATTGGCCATTCTTTTCAGTAATAAATCAAAACATCCCTTTTGGAAGTTGATAGTCCTTTAGTTTGCAATGATAAAAATGTGTAATTGTGCACCCATGCTAGGCTTCTACTCCGATTTTTTTAAATTCAGTGGAACTCACTGTGGATCAGTAGTTGAAAACAGTTACAACTTTGATGAAAATGGGAGGATTCCTAGGGATTGTGATTTTAAAAGGCATTTGTCTTTAGACAAGTGTGATAATCAAATTACTGAATCTTATAAACTGCCTATTAGTGTTGCAAAGGTATCAGATGCAAACTAAACAACAACAAAATAGCACACACACACACACACACACACACACACACACGCAGTGGTAATCTTTGATAACCAATGAGCTGGCAATGAAAGTGAAACTATGCCATCACATGTCACACATTTTAGAGATGCTCCCAAATTCTGGGATAAATTTGTCCAACTTCAAGCATCATTTTGAAATGTACACAGAATTCCACATAAAACTATCAAAATAATTTAATGTTAGGACAAGAACACAGTGCATTAGGAGATAAAAATGCAAAATCTGTGGAATCCAAATGTGTATGATCACATTTAATTATAAAGCCTGGAACTGCTAAGTTTATTGACAAATTGTCAGTCCTGATGCCAATGAGATATGATGAATGATGATCAGAGCACAGTATGCTGAATGATTGACAAGGCATCTTTGTTCTGTAACATACTTCATTATTGAATTACATAAATAAAATTTATTTACTTTGCTGTTGATATAAAGCACAAAGAAGTGAAATGAGTCACTGCAAACCAGCAAATCCAGTGATACTCTGAATTCATGCATTCTTTTAGGGTCGTCAGCCGTGAGCTGAGTAAAGCCAATGAAGATATTTTACACTGCCCACCTTTGTAACTTGCACAGACAACTCGCTGCTCACTCATGGCATGTACTAGAAGTGAAGATTTGGGACAGGCATGGATGGACTGAGGCTCTGGATGGTAAATGTCTACACAGTCAAGCTGTTAAACCAAAGCCTTGTCCCCTCAGTGCCACTACGTGCAGGGAAACCATCACCCTCCAGAATAGGTATGAAGATTTCAGACAACTACTGAAGCCCATAAAACGGACAGTCACGTCACAAGCAGGCAATTAAATACCTGACCTTTTTCTTGGCTGTGCGAAGAAATGGGCAATGTCTACAAAGGACTGCTGCTTCAAATAGCAGCTCAATGTCTTTTGACTAGAAAAGCTTTCATTCATTTAGTTCAGTTATAAGATAACTTCCTTTTTTCTTAGAAAACTTTCCCTTTGTGAGGCCGGACGTGGTGGTTCATGCCTGTGATCTCAGCACTTTGGGAGGCCGAGGCAGATGGATTACCTGAGATAAGGAGTTTGAGATCATCCTGGCCAACATGGTAGAACCTCGCCTCTACTAAAAATACTAAAAATTCAAAACCCCATGTCTACTAAAAATATAAAAATACAAAAACTAAAAATAATGGTGTGGTGGCACTTGTCTGCACTCCCAGCTACTTGGGAGGCTGAGGCAGGAGAATCGCTAGAACTCAGGAGGCAGAGGTTGCAGTGAGCCAAGATCGTACCACTGTACTCCAGCCTGGGCAACAGAGCAAAACTCCCAACTCAAAAAAAGAGAGAGAGAGAGAAAACTTTCCCTTTGTGAGGGATTATGACTGAATGGGTCTGGCTTTGTAAATCAATCGAATTGCTCATTGAAACCCTTAGCGTGGTTATGAGGGGGTGCAGGAGTATTCCCTACTCAAGACCAACAGACCAAAAACTGGGGCAAATCTGGAGCCACAGACTTTGATTTGAGTTAAGATTTTTTTCCATTGCCTGAAAAACTTGGCTATTAACTCATCTGAAGATGTGTTAGAAAAAGACACCTAAAAGACTTAATCAAAAGGCTTTCATAAGTGTTTTCCTTAAACTGGCAGTGGTTAAATATACAAGGAAACTTTTATTCCACCATGTTAGGACATCACCAAATAACTGTAGACCTTCAGAACAGATTCTGAAGACATCTTCAGATACCTTCTTGAAACTTTTTTTGGTTTCTTTTCTGTTTTTGAGTAGTCATTTACATTAGTTTATTCCACTTATATCATTTTAAATGGGAATTGTTTCTCAGCAACTGAACCTATCAGAGACGACAGTTAAACCTAATCACAGTCAACACTTATTAGCCCTTTCTTTGTGCACATATTGTGTTGGAAGTGCACATATTAACTCATTTAGCCATCAATAACCCTTCAATGTAGATATTACCTGCTAAATAAATAAGTGTTAGTATTTCATTTTCCCAGTGTAGCCTGGGAAACAGTGACATGGTGGCTAAGAGCATGGGTTCTTAGCCTGAATCTCTCAGAATCTCAGCTTTTCCATTGGAAAAACAGGCCTAGAGAGAACACCCTATGTCACAAAGATGTCGTGGTGATCAAGCAAGAACATATAGAGAACGTGCTTTGCACAGAGCCAAGCACATGGATGTTACTCAACAAATGCCAACTTGAACTGTGGGTCAAGATGAGAAATCCAAGGATTCAGACTTTCTGTGAAAATACTCTTTGTCTCATCAATTCAAAACTACCAGAGGGAGGAATGGAAGGAAAAAGGAAAAAAGGAAATCAAACAATCAAAAAGTTTGATTTTCTAACAAAATCAATTTGGGATTGGTGGTGGTGCTGTGAAGTTAGCTTTGATGTAACACAAGACTCCCCAGATGGAGGTCCCAGCTTATCAGACCCATGAAAGGAGAGAAGTCAGAGTTGCTCTCCCAAGGGGGAACATTTCTGGACAGGAGCAAGGGCACTTAGAATGGCACAAAAAATTTATAAAGCAAAAGAACCCTGATGCTAGAAATGAACTATCACAGTCAGGTGCAGTGGCTCATGCCTATAATCCCAATATTTTGGGAGGCCGAGGTGGGTGAATCACCTGAGGTCAGGAGTTCAAGATCAGCCTGGCTAATGTGGTGAAACCTCATCTCTACTAAAAATTTAAAAACTTAGCTGGGCATGGTGGCGGCCGCCTGTAATCCCAGCTACTCAGGAGACTGAGGCAGGAGAATCACTTGAACCCAAAAGGCAGAGGTTGTAGTGAGCCAAGATCACACCATTGCACTCCAGCCTGGGCAATAGAGCAAAAAAAAAAAAAAAAGAACTATGTCAACTAATAGGATTAAGTTTGTTCTCCTTTAAAGGTAAAAATAAGTCTGGTTGACTTATTAGAACCAGATTGGGAAACCCCTAATAAAGCAATGGACGCAAGCAATGATGGTAACTTTAGCATGGATGGATCAGGCTGATAGCAGCTGAAGCCCTGATTAATCTGATTTTCAAAGACTGAATCTACCAAACACCATGTGCCTTCTGAGATGACATGATGGGGACAGCCCAGAACTACCTATGAAGAATTCTTTCAAATATATAAGTAACCAAACCTGACTAAATTGAGTTTCTTCCTTTTATGATAAACACAGGGGGAAATGGAACACGTTAACTATCATAAAGATGCACCCAAACAAACCTAGAGTGAGGGAGACTATAGGACAAATGGCTCACCTTTCAACAAATACATGGCATGAAAACAGAGGTGGGTTGGGGAGGAAAAACTGTTAGAGATTTAACAAGCATTTAAGAAATGCAAAAAAAAAAAAAAAAAAAAAAAAGAAGAAGAAGAAGAAAAAAAGAAATTCAATGTGTGGAGCTTGAACTTGTTTGGATTCTATTCAAATAAATCAACTTAAAAAGCATTTTTTGAGACATCTAGGGAAGATTGAATTCAGACAGGATATTAGATGATGTTAAGGAGTTCTGGTAGTGGTAGGTGTGATAACTACTTTTAAAAAATGTATAAAAACAAGGTCTTGCTATGTTGCTCAGGGTAGTCTCTAACTCCGGGCCTGAAATGATTGTTACGGAAGTGCCAGAAGTTTGGTCTAGGTCCTGCTGCTTGCTGCACAGAAGGCCAATCACTGAGACAACCAGTATTGCCAGGGAAGAAGGCTTTAATCAGGTGCTGCTGCCAAGGAGAAGGGAGGCCATCCTCAAACCCATCTCCCGGCTGATTAAATTAGGGGTGTATATAGCAGGGAAGAAAAGTAACCATGTGAGGGAAAACAAGATAAGGAGGGGTAAGGAAGAGAAGTTGGTTGATAGGAAGCAGGTGATCAGTTAGGTAATAGTGAGGGGTGAAGGGTCTGATGTCTTATTGTCCAGATGCAGTGATCCAGTACATTTCAGCTCCTTGAGGCTTGATATGGGAAGCTTGACGGCTGGTTTCTTGAGAAAGAAACTCATATAGGACAAATGTAACTTTCTCAAGTTTTAGGACTGGGAGGGGTCAGCCAGGTGTGGGTGTGGTGGCTCAGGCCTGTAATCTCAGCATTCTGGGAGGCCGAGGCTTGAACTCAGGAGTTTGAGACCAGCCTGGGCAACATGATGAAACTCCGTGTCCACAAAAAAAAATTACAAAAATTATCTGGGCATGGTGGTGAGTGCCTGTAGTCCCAGCTACTTGGGAGGCTGAGGTGGGAGGATCTCTTGAACCTGGGAGGTCAAGGCTGCATTGAGCCACATTTGTGCCACTACACTCCAGCCTAGATGACAAAGAGAAACCCTGTCTCAAAAAAAAAAAAAAAAAAAAAAAGACTGGGAGGATCAATTTGTATGTTTATTTAAAGAAACTATAAACATCAGTTCTGTGGGACCACTGGGCTGGTTTCAAGATCCTCCTACCTTGGCCTCCTAAGGTGCTGGGATCACAGGCCTGAGCCACCACACCTGGCATGTTATGCTTTTATTAAAGGACTTGTTGATTAGAGATCAATCCTGAAGTATTTACAGATGACATGATATGTCTTCAGCAATTCGCTTTAAAATACTCCAGCAAAAACCAAAAAGCAATTAAATAGAATTGTTTTGCAGGGCAGGAAAGGCCAGAAGAAACAAAAAACAGTGGGAAAAAATGTGGACAATGCTTAAAGCTGGATGTTGGAGCTCATTGGGTTTCATGACCCTTCTCTCTACATCTGCGTGTGTTTAAAATGTTCCAAAAGGAGTCACATGAATAAAACTAATTTTTAAAATTTGAAAGTTGAATTGCAGAGTTTTCCTATTTCAAATCAGATGGAAAACAGGTACGTGGTGAGACACTACGAGGGTTTCTGGTGCAGCCCTGGGGAGCCCTGATCAGCATGGCAGCCTCTACAGACAGCTCAGGATGTCTGCTATTCACAAACACGGATCATGAAGGTGCCCACACGGCGACTGTAAAACTGTCTATTTGACATGCTGCACTGGCTTTGATAACGTCTAACTATCTATGGAGCTAATTAAATTATTAGACTCAAAGCTGTGAGATGGCCCAGTTTATACGTGAAGAGTCCCTCTTCCAAAGCTGCAGCTACTCAGCGAATTCCCCTTGAAGTCATAGTTACTCATCCGGAATTGTTCCCAATCAAGTTGTGCCTCTGATAGAGATTTTCCAATTTACTCCTAACCCTTCCCGAGTGGCGAGATTGTTTATTTGATTTCAGCACAGATAAAGCTGGCAGATCAGCAAAGAGTCGTCCAGCGTCCCTGGAAGGGCCCATTGTTTGATTGAAGGTGTCCAGTTAGAGAGGCCTCTCTTTTTTTTTTTTTTTTTTTGAGACGGAGTTTCGCTCTTGTTACCCAGGCTGGAGTGCAATGGCGCGATCTCGGCTCACCGCAACCTCCGCCTCCTGGGCTCAGGCAATTCTCCTGCCTCAGCCTCCTAAGTAGCTGGGATTACAGGCACGCGCCACCACGCCCAGCTAATTTTCTGTATTTTTAGTAGAGACGGGGTTTCACCATGTTGACCAGGATGGTCTCGATCTCTTGACCTTGTGATCCACCCACCTCGGCCTCCCAAAGTGCTGGGATTACAGGCTTGAGCCACCGCGCCCGGCCGTGAGGCCTCTCTTGACTAACAGGACTGAGTTAATTCCTTTGGAAAGGCTCTGATGAGGCCTGTTGACTGTGGCCCTGAAACACCAGCCTCTGAGATGGGGAAATTGTGTTCCCTCGACCCTTTCTGCCAGCACCCAGGAAGGTCAGAGAAGAGGGCTCAATGCCCAAGCGGGGCACGGATTCAACCCCCTTGAAGAGAAGTGACAAAGATCAACAGCATGGTAGGTGGAGAACCTATGCAGAGAACTACGCAGAGAACCAAAAACCTGGGCTCCAGGCAAGGCCCAAACTCAGCTGGTCTCAGCATCTTCATCTGTGACATGGGGGCTGAACAAAGTGGTTGCAAAGACTGTAGCTAGAAAATGAACTCATTTCTCGTTTAAGTGGCTTGAGTTCTAGCAAAAGGAACAAAAACTCAAGATGCAATGTTTGCAATTTCCATCCTTGCCAGAGAGGCGATATAGCTTAGTGGGCAAGAAAGGATTCTGAAGCCAGATTGCTTGGGCTCAAGTGCTGCTCTGGCATTCCCCAGCATGGTTGCCTAAAGCATGTCATGCATCCTCTTGAGCCTCAGTTTCCCCTCTATAAAATGAGCATAACAGCAGTACCTTCCTCATCGATTTTCATGAAGACTAAGGAAACTAATACACGTGAAATATGCAGAACTTAAAGAATAAGTACTATAGCAGTGTTCCTATTATTTTTATCCAGGAAAGTAACAATTTACATACCTTTACAGCCCTAGGAATCAACCATGATGCTGCTGAGGTTTTGTGAATTAATATAATCACTCTCCACTAATTTTAGAGTTTAGAAGATAGACGTTTCTATTAAAACCCTGGTCTCGATGATGTTAACTATTGTGATTCTGAGTAGCATTTAGTGCACACTTAACTTTCTGAACTTTTTTTTTTGAGACAGAGTCTCACTCTCACCCAGGCTGGAGTGCAGTGACACAATCTCAGCTCACTGCAACCTCTGCCCTTTGGGTTCAAGTGATTCTCCTGCCTCAGCCTCCTGAGTAGCTAGGATTACAGGCGAGAGCCACCACGCCCGGCTAATTTTTGTATTTTTAGTAGAGACAGTGTTTCACTATGTTGGTCAGGCTGGTCTCAAACTCTTGACCTCGTGATCCACCCGCCTTGGCCTCCCAAACTGCTAGAATTACAGGTGTGAGCCACTGTGCCTGGCCGACCTTGTTTTTAAGTCTGAAGATGGGAAGGACATAGGGCTGAAAAAAAAACCTAGGATTTTCCAGCTGGAGCCTCAATCATAAGTTCAAGTCCCAGCCCTGCTGAGTGACCTTCCATTTTCTGCTTGAATTCCTCCAGAGACGTGAGACTCACTTCTCTCCGACAGAGCTGCTGTATGAAACATTCCCTAGCAGAAAATGTCAAGAGGATTGAGGACTTTTGAACTAGAAAAGAGTTTCATGGCAATATCACTGACATCAAATATTTGAAGAACTGTGATTATAATTATTGTTAACCTTAATAAGATTAAATTAGGTGTTGTCTCTAATTTTTTGTTATCATGGTGATCATGCATTGATCTCACACTTAAGCCAGACATTGTACAAAATGCTTCCCAGGCCTTCTCATTTAATCATTCAATGACCTCACAAGACGGAATTATTATTCTGGTTTTACAGTTGAGGAAACTGGAGAACAGTTACATAAAACTCTGCCCAAGAATAGAGAGTTAATGAGGGGCAGACATAGAATTCAAACCTAGATTGGTCTGACTTTGGAAGATAGAATTAGAACAGCTTTGTGAAAGTCACCAGGACTCAAAACTACAGACTATCTGGGAAGTGGGTTTTGGGTCAACATGATGAGAACTTTCAAATGAGGCTGAACTCATTCATTTCAGACAATGGAGTATTGACAGGGCTTTTCACACAGACACACACACACACACACACACACACACACACACACACACACACCCTGCCCGGCCTGGTACACTTTCTGAAGGGGCAGTGGATAGATAGGCAGGGGCTGGGACCCGGGAGGCTGGGGAGAAGGAGCCTGGCTGGTAGAATGGGGCATCTATGGTAGTCTCACTGCTGTAGAGAACACCCAGGCAAGATACCCGGAGCTGCCACCAACATATGGTCTCCAGTAGCAGCTGCTTGCTCAGTCCTGTAGACCCTGCCCCAATTCCCTAGGCAAGTCACCCTTTGGGGAAAGGTCCCAGTCGCTTCAGCGAGGGAGCTTGCTTCCTACTTCACGGAGAAAAGAGAGCTTACCAGGTATGAATTACCTCACCAGTCAGTCTCCAAGGCGATGCACAAAGCTGCACCTACCTTCACTTCCTGCCTCCTCCATCCGGAACCAGGCACCCCTTTCTTCTGATCAAGACAAACACAACCACCCAGCAGCCACTGTGGGCTCTGTACCCCATCCCATTTCATATGGCCTGCTTAGGATCTTCGCTCTTTCACTGTCCACTCTCTTTCCTGCCCTTCTCTCCTGGCCTGTCCTGGCTTCTTTCCATCAGCGTGCACTCATGCTAAGACTGGGTCATTAAAAAAAAAAAATCGCAAGGGAAAATGACTCTTTGATCCTGCATCTAACTCCCAGTAAGTGTTGTAGGTTTCCTTTTCAAAGCTGACCTTCTCAAAGAGCAATTGGCACTAGCTCTCTCCTTCCTTCTCCTGGCATTTGCTTTCATATCCCATCTGGTTTCCAGCGCCATTGCCGGGAAACAGCTCCCACCACAGATACCACTGACCATACCGTTACTGACATCCAATAAACCCCTGCAGGTCTTTATCTTACATGATCTGATCTGTTATTCAGTCTCTCTTTATGAGACTCCCATTTCTCTTGGTTGCTGTAAAACACTCTTTTCCAGGTTTTTCCCTTCCACCTTTCCAGCTCTTTTTGGATCCCCTTTCACTTGGGGCCTCTTGTTAGTTTACCAGGGGCCACATGAGGCTCTGTTCTCAGTCTGGACCCATCCAGGACCATCCACCCACACAGGGCCTGCCCCACCACCTCCATGCTGACCATTCTCCCAGTCTAGAGGTCCTGCTCCTCCCATGACCTAGGCTTCTGCATACAACTGCTGCTTGGGTGGCACTTTGGTTTGAATATGTCCCCTCCACAACTCAGATATTGAAACTTAATGGCCAATGTGATGGTATCAGGAGGGATGACCTTTAAGAGGTGATTAGGTCATGAGGGCTCCACGCCTCATGAATGGGATTAGGGCCCTTATAGAAAAGGCTTCATACTGCACATGTTCAGTCCTCTTCGCTTGCCCTTCCTCCTTCTGCAAGGACACTGCTTTCTTCCCCTCCAGAGGGTGCAGCAACAAGGGACCATCTCAGAAGCAGAGAGCAGCCCTCACCATCGAGGAAAATGCCGCTACTTTGACCTTGGATTTCCCAGCCTCTAGAACTGTGAGAAGTAAATTTCTGTTCCTTCTAAAATATCCAGTCTTGGGTATTTCATTACAGCAACACAAATGGACTAACATGGGTGATTCTGTACCCTCCTCCCAGAAAAATTGCAAATTGCCAATACACACAAATCTTCCAACAACTTTAGGGAATTCCTGAAAGAAGCTAGAACACTCCCCAACCATCCTATTTGATCTGTAGTTTTATAGCTGAGGTGGCCAAGACGGATGCAAAACTTCCAGCACCCTCTGGCCGGGCTCCCTCCGTGCCTCCGCCTCATCTCAGGAGCATGTTCCAAGGCCCGCCGGCTTTGACTTTGCCGCACTCCACCGAGGCTGAATTGCAGACATGTTGTCTTTCTTCCACCGTTTGCTTCACTTTGGTCCCTTCTCTCAACCCCCGATTTTCACACTTTTTCAATAGCTACGTTCCCACACATTGTTTTTTATTATAACCCTCTCCCTTTTCTTCTTCTACACTATTTATAGAACCCAAACCAATTATTGCATATCCGTTATGTTTTCAGCTCACTTAAAGTTCTGGGGAGAACAGAAATGGCTCCCAAAGAGACAATGAAATGTGATAGATCAAAGCCATGAATGAAGAGGACACATGGGTGCTCCTCTGCCTTCCTCCAGGGGCTGCGGTGGGCCCCAAAGCACAGGCCAGCTGAAGAAGAAAGAAGTGGTCTTTCCAAATCAGGACTCCCAGGGGATCCAAAGCACCCAGGAACTCATAAAAACAGCACGGAGCCTCATGACAATGCTGAGGGTGGATGAGAGGAGGAGCAAAAGGAGGAACATGCCGGCTTGGAAGGGCTGTGAATATTCTGCTATGAGTCAGCTTGCCAAAGGCAAAAACAGGCACAATTCGCAGCCCACCCCCATCCCCACCGACCACCCCACTCCCCTGTGCTCTTTGGCCACGTCCTCCCTCTCCAGGACCAGTGTTTATCCTATGTCAGGAGCAGCTCTTACCCTGTGAATCTCCTTTCTCCTCTTTCTTCTTTGGAGGCCAGAATTCCTGCATGCCCCACCCTACCCTCTCCACCCTTGTCTGTTCAGTGCATCCGTTTCAACCTCCAGCAGCAGCCCCTGCACCAGGTTGTCCTGGGTGTACCCTTTCTTCTCTACTAGGACTCAGGACTGTGCCTCCCCCAGGAAGTCCGGGATGCTTTTTACGAGGGATGTTCAATGCCCCTCACGTGTTCTCAGACGCACAAGAACAAGCTGTAGAAAACAAAGTGATTGCAAACCTTTAAGCTACACTTGGCACTCCTCCTTCTGCTTTTTGATAAGCAGACACTTAGCTAAAGATGGGGATGAAAGATCTCCTCACACGGCTCTCAAGATTTGAATAGAACCTGTGGACAACAATTTTGTCTAGATACCCAGCAATGTTTACCTTAGCTTGGTCCACTTTTAAATTCTCAATAGATAGAAAATAGCCAGCAAAGAATGTTGAAAACAAACAAACAAACAAACAAACAAACACGAAACAGGAATTCTTAATTGAAAATACACAATAAATTATTTAAAGGAAAGATCACCAGAAAAATACATTAGATATTTCAATTAGACGACTCACACCCAAAAAGTTCATACTATAAAATTTATGTAGGTCAGCTATCTGTTATACATTGCCTGGATCTCAAAAACCTAGATCACAAACATCATTTAGAACCTATTTTTCCTGAAATAAGAATTTACCAAATGCAACTGCAATTTAGAGGCTAGGGAAATGGTAAACTCTGTGAACCTGAGCTTTGGCACAATAATCCCCGTGCCACTGTTTATGGTACACTCACTCTCCACCAGGCACCATGCTGGGTGCTTCATACACATGACCTCATTTGGTCCCTGCAGTGGCACTAGGAAGCAGGCATTATCATCCCATTGTGCAGGCCTTAGAAAGCTTACTCAGTGGGCCAGGATTTCAACTGTTAAATACTTGCAAACTCCAAAGTCTTTATTTTAACCTCTGCATTCCTTTGCTTCGTGCTATATTTCCAGTCCTTTACAAACCTGTTATAATTCATTTTCAACATCCTTAGCAAAAAAAAAAAAAAAAAAAAAATCAGAATTCTTCCCAAATGAAGCAAGGGCAGAAAACATAAAAAACTCAGGGTGTGCTGATCTATTAACATTTTATTATTTATTAATTTATTTTTGAGACCAAGTCTCACCCTGTTGTCCAGACTGGAGTGCAGTGGCGAGATCTCAGCTCACTGCAACCTCCACCTTTGGGTTCAAAAGATTCACATGCCTCAGCCTCCAGAGTAGCTGAGAGTATAGGCACCCAACACCATGCCCAGCTAATTTTTTTGTGTTTTTGGTATAGACGGGCTCTCAACATGTTGCCCAGGCTGGTTTTGAACTCCAGGTCTCCAGTGATCCAACCACCTCGGCCTCCCGAAGTGCTGGGATTACAGAAGTGAGCCACTGCACCTGGCTCCATTAGCATTTTACTATTTATTTATTTATTTATTTATTTATTTATTCAAGACTGAGTCTCACTGTTGCCCAGGCTGGAGTGCAGTGGCGTGATATTGGCTCACTGCAACCTCTGCCTCCCAACTTCAAGCAATTCTCCTGCCTCTGCCTCCCAAGTAGCTGGGATTACAGGTGTGCCAATTGATTTTTGTTTCTTGCAACTAAAAGAATCTTAACTCATAGTGGCCATATCTGTGATCTCCTTGTTATTCACATAAATATTAAGCCATAAGTATTCTGGTGGATTCCAACTTCTGGCTCTGCCTCTTTGCCTGAGTTTCCTTACGTGGGCGAGAAGACACTTAGCCAGGTTTAAATGAGGGGCATACACAGGACATGGCATAGAGGATGTTTCTGCACATGTCATCCCCTTTCCCTTACATTCCCCCTCAAGCCAGGGAAGATTTGCTCTTCCTCATTAACTCATGGTCTGAAAAATCAAATCCTATTTTGCAATAAAGTCTACATTTCTCCTTAAGCACTTCTCACAACTCTTTTCTCTCCCCTAATCCCAGTGCTTGACTGGAAGCCTGTCCTCAAGGCCTGCACTTTCCTATCCAGGATTTCCTGGGCCTTGGAGATGCTTGTCAGGTTTCTTTCTTTCTTTGGAGATGCTTGTCAGGTTTCTTTCTTTCTTCCTTTCTTTCTTTCTTTCTTTCTTTCTTTCTTTCTTTCTTTCTTTCTTTCTTTCTTTCCTTTCTTTCTTTCCTTTCTTTCTTTCCTTTCTTTCTTTCCTTTCTTTCTTTTCTTTCTTTCCTTTCTTTCCTTTCTTTCTTTTCTTTCTTTCTTTCTTTCTTTCTTTCTTTCTTTCTTTCTTTCTTTCTTTCTTTCTTTCTTTCTCTTTCTTTCTTTCTTTCTTTCTTTTTTTTTTTTTTCTCTGTTGCCAGGCTGGAGTGCAGTGGCTCAATCTTGGCTCACTGCAACCTCTGTCTCCTGGGTTCAAAAGATTCCCCTGCCTCAGCTTCCCGAGTAGCTAGGACTACAGACATACGCCACCATGCCCAGCTAATTTTTTGTATTTTAGTAGAGATGGGGTTTTACCATGGCCAGGATGGTCTCGATCTCCTGACCTCATGATCTGCCAGCCTTGGCTTCCCAAAGTGCTGGGATTACAGGTGTGAGCCAACCATCAGGTTTCTTCTGACATAGCCTTTGGTCCTCACACAAGTCCCTGAAAATAAGTCACAGTTAATGGGCTTGAGGCATCCAGGAATAATAACAACTACTGATGGCTTATAATGTGGTCTACTTGAGTTACCTCACTTAATCCTGATGCAGCTCCAGAAACAGGAGGTATCATCATTACTCTTATTTTACAGAAGTGGAAAGTAAGGCTCAGAGTGGCTAAGTATCCTGCCCAATGTCACAGAATTAGTAACTGGTAGAGCTGAGGCCAGAGTCTGTGTGCCTAATGGCTAAAGATGCTAAATTTACCAGCTTTAATCACCCATGAATAACCTCCTGGCCTGCTCTCAGTGAGTGATGAGCCAAACACCATGAGACAGCCCTTTATCCTGGACCCTGGACCAAGGGTTCTTCTTTACAGCATCTGGGAGCACAATATGCAGCTCTTCCCCTAGCAAGTCCTACTTTTTGCTGCCTGCTCTGTTATGTAGAGTCACTGCTCCTTCTTCCCTGTGTCTCATTCACCTCACTACCACCTACATCCTCGGATTCTTGAACTTGTGTTTATTGAGCACTTACTATGTGCTGCATAAGGGTTCAGAATATCCTTCACAATAAACACTAGCTCTTGTTTTCATCATTGAGTTACACACACACACACACTGGCCCACATGGCCCTGTGTGGTTTAGCCTTCCCCACTCCCTCACAGATCAAGCCACAGTGATCTCCTTGCTGTCCCAGGAACACTGTCAAGCATGCTGCTGCCTTGGACACTTGCACTCACCATTCCTTCTGCCTGCTTTGCTTGCCCCCTTCCTTCAGTTCTCTACTCAAATACTCCTTAAAAATTGTCCTAGGATGCCAGGCATGGTGGTTCACACCTGTAATCCCAGTACTTTGGGAGGCCGAGGCAGATGGATCACAAGGTCAGGAGATCGAGACCATCCTGGCCAACATAATGAAACCCTGTCTCTACTAAAAATACAAAAATTAGCTGGGTGTGGTGGTGTGTGTGCCTGTAATCTCAGCTACTTGGGAGGCTGAGGCAGGAAAATCGCTTGAACGTGGAAGGTGGAAGGTGGTGGAGATTGCAGTGAGCCAAGATCGCGACACTGCCCTCCAGCCTAATAACAGAGCGAGACTCTGTCTCAAAAAAAAAAAAAAAAAAAAAAAAAAAATTGTCCTAGGAGGCCAGGAATGGTGGCTCACACGTCTAATCCCAGCACTTTGGGAGGTCAAGGAGGGCAGATCACTTGAGGCCAGGAGTTTGAGACCAGCCTGGCCAACATAGTGAAATCCCATCTCTGCTAAAAAGACAAACATTGACAGTGTGGTGGCACATGCCTGTAATCCCGGCTACTCGGGAGGCTGAGTCACAAGAATTGCTTGAACCAGGGAAGCGGAGGTTGCAGCCAAGATCACACCACTGCACTCCAGCCTGCGTGACACAGTAAGATTCTGTCTCAAAAAAAAAAAAAAAAAAAAAAAAAAAAAAAACAAACAAACAAACAAAAAAACATTGTCCTAGGCCCTTTTTTTTTTTTTTTCCTCTCTCTCTTTTAGGGACAGGGTCTCTCATGTTACCCAGGCTGGCCTTGAGCTCCTGGGCTCAAGCAATCTTCCCACCTCAGCTTCCCGAGTAGCTGGGACTACAGATGCACACCACCACTCCTGGCCTTCTATGCCCTTTTTAAGAAATGATCTTCTGTCATCCTCATCACCCGTATGAGGTAGGTACCAACTTATCAGGTTGTGCCCATATGAAGTTGAAAGTATTTGGCAATAATTTGAAAATAATTACATAAAAGCCGTTTCCTATGGTTCAACCTCATAGTATTACTAGTTTACAGATGGAAGAATTGAGGCTTAAATAACTTGGCAAAGATCACACAATTTTAAAGTGGCAGAGCCAGGATTTAGTTTTAGATCTCTTTGATCCTGAAGTGCAGATTCTTAATGTCTATACTGCACCATTTTACTTCTCAGATCTTCACGGTTTCCTTCTTGGATTTTTGTCCTTCCATTTTGTCCAGGAATATGTCATACTCTCTATTAAGTTGGGGTGCAGAGATACTGAAACACTGATACTCCCCACTTTAAAACCCTGGAGCCCTTCCATCAACGAGGTGCTGTCTACCTGGATATCCTGCATTTCTGCCTCTGTGCAGCTCCGAAGCTCCAGTGAGGAAGCTCTGCCAGCAGAAGCCTGTGCCCTCAGACTGGATTTGAAAAGTCTAGTCACTTCCTGAAAAGCGAAGAGGAATTATGAGCTATGAAGTGTTGGGCACCTTGCCCAAAAACAGAGAAATGACTCAGAAACCATGGAAGGGAAAAGAAAGCCAGAGAATTAAAAAACACTTAGAAGGTAAAAACTCTGTAATTCTCTCTAATGTCACCCTCTCACCTGTGTAGAAGAAACCTCCGTAAGTGGTAGGCACAGAGCCAAGGGTTTAGGGAAATCTCTGAGAGTCAGTATCAATAGTGCAATGGTAATAAATGCAAACTTGCAGCCTTTAGGGAACACCGATCACCATCCACATCTTCCCCCTAACCTAGTTACAGTCTAGAGGCCAGATTTTGTCTAGGCTTGATTCCGTTGATGTCATTTTGATTATCAGTCCCAGACAATATTATGCATTATAGACCTCACCAGTTATGGCAAATCTTCTTAGTAAAAAAAGTGGCTCCCATCCTCTGTTTACCTTTCTGGCTTCCCAGTTTTACTTGTATTTGAATCTATCAGACAACTCTTTGTTATCCTGCCAAGTTATTGCTACCTTTAAGATTCTGCATATGTATTGTACCATGGAGGGTTAGTCTGAAGCCTATCCTACCATATTACTGAAAATGGAAGTCCATGAAATGTTTTAAAGCAGAGGAGTCACATAGCATCAGACCTTTTGTTTTGTTTTGTTTAAAAAATAACTGACAGTTGTGTGGAGAATGGGCTGATTAAGAGACAAAATCTAGAGAAAGAAGGTCATTCAAGAGGGCATGCTAGTACTTCCCGTGGGGATGGGTGTTTGCTTGGCCTGGTCTGGAGAGGTGGCAGTGAGAAAGAAAGAAAACCAGTTCAATGTGAATTCTTGAGTCATCTGTACAGATGACTGCTGGTGACCTGCCTCTGTGCAGTTCAGGTGCTGCTGTTACCTAAACACCAAGGGTTTGGTCTGGGTCCTGCTGTTCACTGCACAGAAAGCCAATCACAGAGACAATAAGTATTGCCAAGGAAGAAGGTTTTAATCTGGTGCTGCAGGTGAGGAGATGGAAGATTAGTCTCAAATCCACCTTCTTGATTTACTAAAACTAGGATTTTATATGGCAGGAAAGAAATGTAATTATATATGGGAAAACAGGTACTCAGTAGGGGTAAGGTGCAATCACAATGAATGAGGGGCCTGGCATCTTGTTGTTGCTGATCTGGTGAGTTTCAGTTCTGTGATATTTTTTGAGAGCTTGGGGGTCCTTTGCTGAGTGAAGGAATTCAGATAAAACCAATGTAAGCATCAAGCTTTAAGACCAGAAGGGTTAATTTCTATACGTGTGTGTATATATACATATACTGTCTATGGGACTATTGGGTCAGTTTCACTGCAAGAAGCCCATCCTATGGCCTCCACCCTTTAACTAGTTGGACCAAATGACCTGTAAAATGCTTCCCAACATGGTTACTCTCAATTTAATAGTTATGACACATTTCCACCTACATGGTCTTGTTAGATCCTCATCACAACTCTGGGAGATAATATTATTTCCTCTGTCTTATAAATTGAGAAACACAGGCTCAGAGAGTTTTAAGGATTAATTCGAATACCAATTCAAATTAGAACCTACTTCAAATCTAAGTCTTCTGACTCCAGAACCTATCTGTTTTCTCTGTGATGAGAACTGATCACTTCTGAGCAACAACAGAGCCAAGAGGAAAGCTAAGGTACATAAAATAAATGCTGTTATTTTGAAATAAATGAACATTCCATATTATTAAATTGATACAAGTAGAATTATAATAACAGCCCTTGTATGAGTATTTACTTATTATGTACCAGAAACTGATTAAAGCACCAAGTACATGATCACATTTGGTCTTCACAAGAACCCAGAAAGACAGGTACTACTGTCATCTCCATTTTACATATGGAGACTTAAACCACAGAGGCTATGCCCAGGTTCACACAGCTAGTCAGCTGTGGAGCTGGGACCAACACCCAGGCCATTCTGATACCCTAAGTCCACACACTAATCTTTGGGGCTACATAGCCTTCCAAGAGAGAACATACACACATATGCTATTACAGCCACAGAAACTTTGGAAACTCCCTTTAGGGAGGAAGACTAGAAGCCAGAGTTGGGGAAGGGATGCCAGCTCTCTGTCCAATCTGTCATATCACTTGAATGTTTACACTGGAGGGACCAAAACTGCTAGTTAGCCACCAATATCCACTCTCTATTTCTTCCTTCAATTATAGAAATCCTGGGTTTTGCTGGGCTTGGGGAGTTGGACTAAAGATTATACTTCCCAGCTTCCCTTGTACTAGGTGTGGCCATGTAACTAGGTTCTAGACAGTAGAAGGAGAGCAGAAAGGATATGTGTAATCTCTGGGCCATGCCTTTCAAAGGAATGGATAAAGTTTGCCCTTGTCTTTTTCTCCTTCTGGATCACTGGGAAGCAGAATGATGGTGGAAGCTGGAGCAGCCACCTGAGATCCAGAGACAGAAGTAATATATTGAGGAAAATCAAGCTACCTTCCCGATTCTGGGAAGCCTAACTTGGAATCTTAACCTGGAAGAAAAAAAAAACTTTTATTTTATTTAAACCACTATATTTTTAGGTCCCTTTTAAACAAAAGTTTCTACTGTACTCTATCCAACACACATGTGTAGATATGGCTTTTTCCATTTAAAAACTAGGCTTTTGGAGAGAGATCCAAGATGGCTGATCACTAGCAGCTCGGGATTGTAGCTCCCACTGAAAACGCAAAGAACGAGAGGACGCCACACCTTCACATGAATTCTTGTTGCTCACGCACCAGGAGATTCCCAGCGGAGGAGCCCCACGGGTCGCCAGCGCGACTCTTGTGACCGGCGAGGCGGTTTTGCCAGCGCCTTGGAGCGTCGGTTCTTGGTGCAGAGTCAGAAAAGCACCATCAATCTTAACGCTGCTGATTTAGTCGGCACAGTGGGTTGCTCAGATTTCGGCGCTGAGAATCAATAAGTTGGACGTCCACTCAGAAACCCAATTACAAAGACGGTAATTATAAAGACCACAGATGGATAAATCTACAACGAAGGGAAGAAAACAGTCAAAAAAGGCTGAGAATACCCAAGATCAAAACGCCTCTTCCTCAGCAGGGGATCCCAGTTCCTCATCAGCAACGAAACAAGGCTTGATGGAGAACGAGTGTGTTCCAATTACAGAAGCAGGCTTCAAAACGTGGATAATAAGAAACTTCTGTGAATTAAAAGAACTTGTTCTAACACAATCCAAAGAAACTAAGAACTTTGAAAAAAGGTTTGACGAATGTCAACAAGAATACAAAATCTAGAGAGGAAAATAAGTGAATTGATGGAGCTGAAAAACACAATACGAGAACTACGTGAAGTATGCACAAGTTTTAACAACCGAATTGATCAAGCAGAAGAAAGGATATCAGAGGTCGAAGACCAACTCAATGAAATAAAACAAGAAGACAAGATTAGAGAAAAAAGGATAAAAAGGAATGAGCAAAGTCTCCAAGAAATATGGGACTATGTGAAAAGACCTAATCTACGCTTGATAGGTGTACCTGAATGTGACGAAGAGAATGAATCCAAGCTGGAAAATATGCTTCAGGATATTATTCAGGAAAATTTTCCCAACTTAGTAAGGCAGGATAATATTCAACTCCAGGTAATACAGAGAACACCACAAAGATATTCCTCAAGAAGAGCAACTCCAAGGCACATAATCGTCAGATTCACCAGGGTTGAAATGAAGGAGAAAATACTAAGGGCAGCCAGAGAGAAAGGTCAGGTTACCCACAAAGGGAAGCCTATCAGACTTAGCAGATCTCTCAGCAGAAACCCTACAAGCCAGAAGAGAGTGGGGAACAATATTCAACATCCTTAAAGAAAAGAACTTTCAACCAAGAATTTCACATCCAGCCAAACTAAGCTTCATAAGTGAAGGAAAAATAAAGTTTTTTGTGAACAAGCAAGCACTCAGAGATTTCATCACCACCAGGCCTGCTTTACAAGAGCTTCTGAAAGAACCACTACACATAGAAAGGAACAAACAGTATCAGCCTTTCTAAAAAATACCAATAAGTAAAGAACATCAATATAATGAAGAATTTACATCAACTAATGGGCAAAATAGCCAGCTAATATTAAATGACAGTATTAAACTCACATATATCATTATTAATTCTAAATTTAAATTGACTAAATTCCTCAATTCAAAGACAGGCAATTTGGACAAAAAACTAAAACTGTATGCTGCATCCAGACCCATCTCACATTCAAGGATACACAAAGACTCAAAACAAGGGATGGAGAGAGACTTACCAACCAACCAGAGAGCAAAAATAAATAAATAAAAAGCAGAAGTTACAATTTTTGCCTCTGATAAAATAGTATTTAAAGCAACAAAGATCAAAAGAAGCAAAGAAGGACATTATATAATGATAAAAGAATCAATGCAACAACAAGAAGAGTTAAAGGTCCTAAATATACACGCACCCAATACAGGAATACATAGACATACAAGACTTATAAAGAGACTTAGACTCCCACACAATAATAGTGGGAGACTTCAACATTAATATTAGACAGATCAATGAGACAGAAAATTAACAACGATATCCAGGACTTGAACTCAGATCTGGAACAAGTAAACGTAATTAACATTTATAGAACTCTCCACTTTACACAAAATATACACTCTTATCAGTACCACATCATATCAACTTAGAAGTTTAAACGAAATGTTGGTTGGCTCCTTGTTTGTTACTCTCTTCCCTCATTTTCTTTCATGTCTCCATTATTAAGGACAATTATAGGCATACCCATATTTAGACTGCATTCTAGCCCGGGCAACAAAGCAATACTCCCATTCTCTCTCCCTTTTTCTCTTTCTCTTTCTTCCTCTTCTTTATTCTTTTTCTAAAAAAAAAAAAAAAAAAAAAAGATAGCATCCTCTGCATGCAAGAAGAGATGGTCTAAAGTACAGACTTATATTCTTATATTGATTGATGAGCAGGCAGAAAAGAAAAAAAAAAAAACTAGGCTTTCTTAAATTTTTTAATTTTTTTGAGATGAAGTCTTACTCTGTCACCCAGGCTGGAGGATGGTGGTGCAATTTCGGCTTCTGGGTTCAAGTGATTCTCCTGCCTCAGCCTCCAACTCAGTGGGATTACAGGCACACACCACCAAGTCTGGCTAATTTTTGTATTTTTTAGTAGAGACAGGGTTTCACCATGTTGGCCAGGCTGGTCTCAAAATCCTGACCTCAAGTGATCTGCCCACCTCAGCCACCCAAAGTGCTGGGATTAAGGGCATGAGCCACCACGCCCAGCCACTGGTTATTTTTTTAAAAACATATCATGACATAGGGTACATAATCTACTATTCTATGATATTTTAGACAATTTTTTGGTGGACTGTCAGCAAATGTTTAAAAACCAGCATTTCCAGGAAAAAAAAAAATCCTTATTTGTGGCATTTGCCAATTTCCCTGGTGTAAATACTCCACCAGGGCTGATTTCAAACTACCAATACCATGGGTCTCTGAGCCCCATGTTGGCTCCAGGGAGTTGGTATGAGCCACCGCCAGAAGCTGCTGCAATGATCCCTGTGACATTTGGAGAAAAAGCTTTAAATAATAATTGCAACAAACTATGGGCTCGATCACATAAAAGTCCCAGCAGCCTCTAGTGTAGATGAATTAGATTTTTTTAAAGTGTTTCTCAGAGATCTTGTGGGCCTTCAGATGGAACTACCATGACCCCTTCCCTCTCTAGCGGCAGCCGTCCCAGGAAGTCTCTGCTTGCTGGCCCTGCTCTGCCAGGGCGTCTGAGGCCATGGTCAGGCCTAATACATGCACGAGCCCCTTGACGACAGCCGCCCGCGTTCCCCTGTTCATGGGCCTGGAGCAGCTATGCTCTCCTTGGGTGCTCTCATTATTAGATGCTGACCAATAATGAGAATGATTCAGAATTAGAACAACACAAAAGGATAGAAACTACTCCTAGATGGACATAACAACCATGTGCAAAGATAAACTATCAAATTATGAAGAAAGGATTAAGATGTTTTATGAGGGGTATTTGCACGCGGATGATGAGTTGAGCTACATTTGTTTTCTTTTTCTTCCTCTTTCCCTAACCCTGCCTTGCCTTTTTTTTTTTTTTTTCTTTTTGGAGACAAGGTGCCACTATGTTGCTCAGGCTGGTCTCGAACTCCTGGCCTCAAGAGATCACCTTAGCCTCCCAAGTAGCTGGGATTACAGGGTGAGCCACCACTCCTTTTGCGGCAGGTACTTTGATGTGAGAGATAAAAGGGTACAAATGGATGGGGATCTTTATGGAGAAAAGAGACATCATAACTCTCCCCATAGGAATTTATCACTTCCTGCTTGAGGAAAAAAATCTATATGAAGGCCATGTGGCTATTTGTGGGAGACCCAGTGTGGACTGTGTACAACCGGCCAGGTGGTCCTTTTGATGCCTTGGGACAATACAGGAAATTTCTGGCAGAAACAGCATAACAGTGTTCCCTGGGAATTAACATGTGCCTTGTAAAAGTCCTACGCATGATAACTGAGAAGAAAATCAATCATTTTCTCTTTGCTTTTATATGCTAGACTTGAGGCTAGGTTCTCTTTCCTTTGCAAGATTATTTGACCAGAATATTTTCTAACAAAAGGAGCTGTAAAACTAATTTTTACAATGGAAGCAACTTGGAAATATAAACAAGTTACCTTCATTTTCTCTAACTCAGTCAAGACTAGTGGTTCAGTAGCTCTATGTGAGTCCATGCATTCATCTCAAACCCAAATGAAATTTTCATCTCCCAATGAGCAGTTAGATACTCATTCTAGACATGATGCCATGCTTACATTATAAGAAGGTGCACTGGGACTGGTGGCTCACACTTGGTAATCCCAGCACTTTGGGAGGCCAAGGAGGGCGGATAGGCTGAGGTCAGGAGTTCGAGTACAGCATGGCCAACATGGTGAAACCCTGTCTCTTCTAAAATACAAAAATTAGCCCGGCATGGTGGTACATGACTGTAATTCCAGCTACTCAAGAGGCTGAGGCAGGAGAATCACTTGAACCTGGGAGGAGGAGGTTTCAGTGAGCCGAGATCCTGCCATTGCACTCCAGCCTGGGTGACGAGAGAGGTTTCATCTCAAAAGAAAAAGATGCAACATAGATAACTAACCAGATAGAAGATACCTATTTCTCCCCAAAAGTATACCTTGGGATGGAGAGGGGCATGGGGGAATAGCTCTCATGTTAGGGGCACACTCTGGGTTGCTTATGCCATTTCCTTGTTCAAAATAAAGTAATTGCCTTAATTTTTTGTTGTTTCTTTACCTGTGAGACATTGCTCAGGCTGCAAAACCTTACAAAACATGAAGGATATTTAATTTCACCATCAAACTATGGGTGTAGACTGTTTATGACTTTTATAATTATTGTGTGATAGTAGCAACATACGACGAAGGCTAGAAATGATGCTGGAAAATCAGTCATTCAAAAACATAATCTCTAGAATCTCTGGAAGCATGAGTGGCTTTAACATACAGTGTCTGGAAAGGAAACTCCCCTTATGAGCTGGTAAGATTTATAAAGTTTATGCTAAAAAATATTTCTTTCCCTAAAAATACAAATTAAACAAAGTCTTCCTTATTAGTGATTTAACACAATTTCACATAAGTCAAACCCCTGATAACAAACAATGCCAAACTCTGCCAAGAGCATGCTCCACAGGACAGACTGGAAGATGGATACCTTTGGGAAGGGCTGACCACAGACAAAATTGCAGAGTTACAGTGTTTTAAAATCGGAAGGACAATGAAATTATAATAACACGTGCTAGAAATCCACTTCATGAGTTGAGTGACCTTGAGTAACATTTTCCCTGGGGAAATGGTGGTAGCCCTATTACCTCGCCAAGTCTCATAGATAAATTTCAAAGAATCTGGGAGCACAAACATCAGCTGGTCAGATTTCCACAAACCTTTTCCCAGTGGACCCATATTAAGACAAAAAAAAACACAGCTATGTGAAACAGCTAAAAGAATGCTATGTCCACGGTCTGAATTTTCTTTTGCTTACAACAATCCTCAACAAGGCTAGGCACTGTGGCTCACACCTGTAATTCCAGCACTTTGGGAGGCTGAGGTGGGCGGATCACTTGAAGCCAGGAGTTGAAGACCAGTCTGGCCAACATGGTGAAACCCCGTGTCTGCTAATAATACAAAAATTAGCCTGTGTTGTGGCATGCACCTCTAGTCCCAGCTACTCAAGAGGCTGAGGCAGGAAAATTGCTTGAACCTGGGAGGCAGAGGTTGCAGTAAGCTGAGATTGCACCACTGCACTCCAGCCTGGGCAACAGAGCAAGACTCTGCCCCACCCCACCCCACCCCACCCACCAAAAAAATCCTTAACACTGAGATCTTCCTTTATTTAGGCCAGAATTGAGTATTTTGGTCCATGGCTCTGACAGCAATGTCCAGTTAGGACAACTTTCCAATGCCAACTGTGATCTATGTAAACAAATGTCTTTAATGTTGTTGTTGCATTTGGAAGGATGGGAGCTAGCTCCACTCTCTAGGAGTCCTGTAGAAAGGAAAGGAGAAGCATACTGGATTGCAGGCTTTCTTGCTACTGGTGTCCGGTGTCATGGCGGGGGTCACCGTGGCCCGGAGCAAGCCCAGCTGGCAGATGGCTGGAGAGCCTGTAGGGCTCCCCTGGGCTTATCTTCTCCTTGGCTGCAAGCCCCTAGCTCCTGCCCAGGCTTGCATCAGGAGCCGTGGGGTGGTGTTGGAGCTGCCGGATTCCACCCACAAGCAGAGGCTGTATGCCACTGGTAATGCCCAGCCAGTCCGCAATGAGCTTCCGGCCAATTCTTTCAAGGGACTCGATCAACACCTGGAGCCAGATTTATCAAATTTACCGAAGTTTGACCCTAATAAACAGTTCAGTTTTCCAGAGTTTTGTGGCTGTACGTAGTTGAAAGCAGGACTCTGCCAAGTTCTGAGTCCAGCTCTGAACTGTTTATCTTCCACCACCTGCTGCAGAACACGAGGTGAGTCAGTGGCCAAGGCTCACGGCCAGGTGTGCATGGGGCTGTCTGCCACTGCCAGAGGCAGCTGACCGCCCAGATGGCCACCAGCTATGCCCTGGACTTTTAGCTCCTGACAGTTTCCATGATGGCTCCCCTGACAGGCTGTGGCTTGGGGTAATATTAGGGGGCTATGTTTTCTTGTACCTGTTGCCACTAGGAAAACACTATAAATTCTGTACCTGTTTAACACTGTTCTTCAGAGTTTCTGGGCACAAAAGTACAATCACAATAATAAGCCAACTTGCAATACCGATGGTTACCTGAACCCTAGTTAACAAAAAATTACCAAAGCCTTATAAATGCAAGACACTCTCACAGGAAGTGTGATGCTGGGGAAGAAAACATGTGGTCTTTGCATTCAGGGAAGGACCTTGCATTGGAGAAGGCAAGACCTGAAACATTTCCTGTGTCTCCTCTGTGAAGTCTGACCATCACCCTCAACCCAGTCCGAAGCATACATTCATACATGTAAGTTAAACCACATTTTGGGGTGAACCATACAAAATTGCTGTTATTCCAGTTAAAAAGGTAGTATGTCAGTAACTTACTGTGGTTCAACCTCATAATCAGGTCTCCCAGAGCACTTTGCCTATCCTCTATTAGGGCCCTGTTTCAACCTGTCTTGTGAATAATCAGGTGTTGACATGAACTTTTCCTCCATTGATTACAAAGCTTCCTGAGAGCAGAAACCTTAGCATGGTGCATCTCCAGCTAAGTACTGCACTTTACATGGAATAGAAGAACAAATGAATGAAAAAACAATACAGGCCTTCTCAGTGGCTCACGCCTGTAATCTCAGCATGTTGGGAGGCCCAGGTGGGGTGGTTACTTGAAGCCAGGAATTCCAGACCAGCCTAGGCAACATAGTGAGACCCAATCCCTGCAAAAAATTAAAAAAATAAAAATTAGCCAGGCACAGTGGTGCTTGCCTGTAGTTACAGCTACTCAGAAGGGCTGAGGTGGGAAGATCGCTTGAACCAGGGAGATCAAGGCTACAGTGAGCCGTGATCATGCCACTGCACTCTAGCTTGGGTGACAGAGTGAGACCTTGTCTCAAAAAACAAAAAAAATAAAAATAATAAAAGGCCAGGTGCGGTGGCTGAAGCCTGTAATGCCAGTATTTTCAGAGGCTGAGGCAGGCGGGTCGCTTGAGCCCAGGAGTTTGAGACCAGCCTGGGTAACATGACAAAAACCTATCTCTACAAAAAATACAAAAATGAGCCAGGTATAGTGGTATGTACCTATAGTCCCAGCTACTCAGGAGGCTGAAGGTAGGGAGATCACATGTGCCTGGTGAGCTGGAGGTTGTGATGAGCTATGATCACACTACTGCATACCAGTCTGGGCAATAGAGCAAGATCCTGTCTCAAAAAAAAAAAAAAAAAAAAAAAAACCACCCAATATAGATATACAAAGTTTACAAATACATATTCGTATGTGTGGGGGGCGGGGGCGGGGGCAGTTACAAGCAGTGTACCAGGTGCTGGGGACAAAAGGCTGAATCGACCTTGGGTCTTCCCAGGTTGATATGGGTCCTTACTGAGACACAAAGAGATAATTTCATACCATCAAGCAGGGTTTCTCAACAGTATCACCAATGACGTTCTGGATCAGTTTGTTGTGGGGACGGCTGTGCTGTGCACTGTGGGATATTTAGCAGCATCTCTGGCCTCCACCCACTAGATGCCAGTGGTACACATTCCACCCCCACCCCCAGTCATGACAATGAAAATTGTCTCTGGACATTGCCAACTGTCCCCAGGGAAACAAAGTCACCCACCCCCAGCTGAGATCCACTACCATAGATGTGTTAAGGCAGCACGATGTTTCTTAATCCAGTGAGGCGCTTCAGAGAAACTTCCCGGAAAGGATGACTCCCAGGGTAGGTCTTGAAGGATGAGTAAGACTTAGCACGGAGAAGCAAGGCAGAGCCCAAGTGAAGTCTTTTGCAAGCGAAGACACCATGGCTTACCTGAACCCCATGCTGACTTGGCACAGGAGGAACCACACATAAGGGAAAATTCAGGCCAAAAGATTAGCTTACATGCTGCCTCTTAAAAAGCAGATCTTGCCCAGACACTGACTTTAAAAAAAAAAAAAAGCAGATCTTGGTTTCTGGCAAACCATCTTTCCATGAATTCTTCCACCTTTCAGCAATGCTTGGCTCACATAGAACCTTTGTGAATTAAGTAAGATCACTTAGAACTGTTTTAATGTCAGTGCAAAAGCTGTACTAGCACTAATAATATCTTAATAATATCTTTCTTTGGCAAGGTACTTTACAGGGGTTTTTCTTGTCTGCTTGTCTGTTTATTAATTTTTTAAAAATGCTTTCATTAGATGTTCAACATATACAAAAAACATTCAACACAAATGCAGAGAGGAACTATAAAGCATGTAGCATGTAGCCCCCTTCAACGTCACACATACATCACCTCCACCTGGGAAGCCTCGTGTGCACCTTCCTCGCCTCACTTTCCTCTCCACCCCCAGGGGAGCAAGCTTTTTTGTGTTCACACTTGTTCATTCAACAAACCTTTTTTTTTTTTTTTTTTTTTTTTTTTGAGACAGAGTCTCACTCTGTTGCCCATGCTGGAGTGTAGTGGCTCAATCTCGGCTCACTGCAAACTCTGCCTCGCGGGTTCAAGTGATTCTTCTGCCTCAGCCTCCCGAGTAGCTGGGACTATAGGCATGAGCCACCATGCTAATTTTTTGTATTTTTAGTAGAGATGGGGTTTCACCGTGTTAGCCAGGATGGTCTCAATCGCCTCACCTTGTGATCCAGCTGCCTAGGCCTCCTAAAGTGCTGGGATTACAGGTGTTAGCCACCGTGCCTGACCCATTCAACAAACCTTTTACTGAACACCTCACTATACTACGGGCCAGGCTGTGTACTATAATGTAGCAAACAAAACAAAAACTTTCCCTTTCCTCACCGAAAGCACTTTCACATTAGCCTTTTCAGTATTGTTTGATGTTCTCAATATCCCAATGAAACACATACAGGCAACTAACAAACACTGTCCCCACTTCCTTTAACAGCTGAGGAAGTGGAGGCTCTAAAATGTTGACTTGTCACAGGTAACATGGTTTGTAAGTGGCAGTACTGGGGCGAGAAGCCAAGTGGGTGTCTCCCAACCCCTCCAGCACCGGCCTCTCCTCTCCTCGCCTGACATTCCAGGGGTTCAAGTCACTGCTATGAATGCCAAACTCTGCAGGTAAAGCAAGGCAATTGCAGCACAGGGAGGAGGGTGGGATTTGGAAACTTCTACCAGACCTGCATGTGGGGGTATGGGGTGGGGAGAGGAGGTGCCTCTGCAGTAAAAGGGTCTCCAACAGGGGCAGTCTTATCCCTAGACATTTGGGTCCATACCAAACTCGAATTTTAAAGTGGCACTGACTGGGTGCAATGGCTTATGCTTGTAATCCCAGTGATTTGGGAGGTGGCGGCAGGAGGATCACATCAGACCAGGAGTTTGAGACCAGCCTCAGCAACATAGCAAGACCCCGTCTCTACAGAAAAAAAAAAAAAAAAAAAAAAAAAAAAAACAAAAAAAAACCAAAACATTAGCTGCACGTTCCTATAGTCCCAGCTACTCAGGAGGCTGAAGCAAGAGGATCACTTGAGCCCAAGAGTTCCAGGTTACGGTGAGTTATGATGGTGCCATTGCTCTCTAGCTTGGGCAACAGAGCGAGAGCCTGTCTCTATAAATAAATAAATAAATAAATAAATAAATAAATAAATAAATAAAGTGGCATCACAGCATACAAACAAAGCCATCTTTTGCCTTTTCCATTTGACTGAGAGAAAAATGTGTTTTTTGTGTGGTTGGTTTATCTTTGTATCATTTATCTACAACTCAATTTCTACGTCACTTGTTGATATTTTGGTTTGGTATTCGTGCCTCCCATAAACAAAAATAGTGAAGCCTCAGATGACAGGGAAGATGGTGAGACAGATCTCAGAAGGTGCCCAAGGTGAAAAATGGCTTCCATTTATAGCTGCCACTCTGATCACTGGTAGCAGCTGTCTAGGTGTTGTCTTGAGAAAGCTCAGGGGCCATAATAGATTAGGGAGTGTGGGCTCTGAGAATGGAGCCAGCGGCTCTTGTGCCACATGATTATCAACCCGGACGTAGCCTGTGATCAGCCAACATTGGCCAGGCCCCACAGGAGGCCTCACACCAGTCAGGTCTCTGGTGGCCAGTAGCTGGCCCGTCTACGGCTCCATCTCCCGGTATGTGGGCCTCACACTCGAAAGGAGGCAAAGATCTGGTCCCTGGTTCCAGGCCCTTTCAAATGAGGATACAGCCTGATAGGAAAGTCCCCGCCCCAAAGCAGATGTGACCTCCGCATGGCTCATCACTCATTCCACAAATGATTACTGCATGCTTCTCTGTGCAGGTGCTGTGCTGGACACCAGGGAGCCAAGTGGCTGGATGAGAGATGCTGTCCTAAGAGTACCTGCCATCTGCTGCGTAACACAGGCATCCAGTGAATAGTACAGCACAGTATCGTGAGGGCTACAGTAGGGACAATCCAGGATCCTACCAGAGCTTGTTCACATGGGTGGTCAGAAAAGAATGGCTGCCCATGGCGTTGGGGCAGAGAAATAAGTGTACAATGAGCCAGAGAATGCCTATTGTTTTCCTGAAACATTTTAGTTGGGCTATTCTTTGACCTGTCTATGTTTAATGGTTCTAGGAATGGACTCAGTTTCAGGCTGGACTCAGGGCTGTGACAGGCTACCAGCCCAGTAAGTGACAGGCTACCACATACAGTTGTGCATGCTGTGGTCTGAACAAGGACACCAGTTTGAAGGGAAAGGCAGGAGGAAGAGGAAAGGGTGACTTTTGCTGCTTTTGCCCAAAGTACTGTATTTGCCGGTAGAGAACTTGGGGAAATCATGTTTTTCAATCCCCCTGTAATCATGGAAGGTAAGACCAATGGGTTAGCTTTCAGCTGTCTTCACTGTGTTTACACATCTTTACATCCCGTGGACATTCCTTTGGATCTAAATGGAAGTCATAATTCCCCAGTCTTGATTTATTTCAGACACGGGAAGTACTTCTTGACTGAACAGCCAGGGTTAAGTCAGGGAAGGGGAACTCCTTGGAGTTATGGGATAAGGAACAAACTTATCATAGGAATTGGACCTTTCACAGCTTTGGGAGGAACTGGAGAGGCGGGGACCTGGAGGAATGGGAGGATCAGAGAAGGAGCTGCCAAGCTGTCCCTTGGACAAGCTAAGCCCATCCTGCCTCTGTGGAGGGGCTGAAAAGAGAAGCCTGGCCTCTCTGTGTCTGTCACCACATCTACCCTGACAACCTTCCGAGAGTAATGGCCACCGCTTTACATCTTCCAAGCCTTGTACAAATTCTTCCTCTGATCAACTTCAATGCAGAACTGTACAGAGAAGGGGATCTCGAAAAGGGAGTTCCACCTTAGCCACGCGGACACAGCACATACCATCACATTTGAAGAGAAGGCTGAGGGTGGAGGTAGAATATCCTACCTTAATTAAGAAACAAACACTCGGCCAGGCACAGTGGCTCATGCCTGTAATCCCAGCACTTTGGGAGGCTGAGGCTGGCCGACTATTTGAGCTCACAAGTTTGAAACCAGCCTGAGCAATGTGGCAAAACCCTGTCTCTACAAAAAATACTCAAATTAGCCAGGCATGGTAGCATGTGCCTGTAGTACCCCCTACTCGGGAGGCTGAGGCGGGAGGATGGCTGGAGCCTGGGAGGCAGAGGTTGCAGTGAGCGGAGATCACGCCACTGCACTCCAGCCTGGGCGGCAGAGCCAGATCTTGTCTCAAAAACAAATAAACTCTGCAAAGCTTCCTAGTCCAAAGAACCAGAGGTAAATGGTGTGTGTGTGTGTGTGTGTGTGTGTGTGTCTGTAAAGTGCTTGGGGAGTTTTGTTGAAAGGATAAATTTTCAGGTCTCATCTCTTAGGAGTCCAGGGTGGGACCTGCTTTAACAAGATTAATAGGTGATATTGATACACACGAAAGCTTGAAAACCACTGTTTTCAACCTTACAAACAAATAATAGGTTATTAATTAATTCAGCCTGAATGACCTGCTGATGGAAGTCCTATATCAATAATTTGCCATTTAGGGACACTTGGCTGGTTACCCAGATGCCAGCAAGGTCCCAAATTGCCTCCTGAGCTGGACTTTGTGTCCTCCATCTTCCTACCTGAATACTTTTAAGAAAAAGCTAAAATGCAGATTGGAGACTCACTCCTGAACTATTCTATGAGGTAGGTGGGTGTGGTTGGACAGCAAGAGGAACCTCATGGTGATACTGCCAAGGGGCTAATGGATTGGGAAAGCCAAAGATGTGCTCCACCCTGCAAACTGGGTTTACTGGTAACTCACACAGTGATTTCTCTCATCCAGATGGCTACCATGAAACAATATGTATCTGTCACCCCAAAGTGTGTGGGCATTGATACAGGATATCATGTGAAGCATGTAAATATGATAGCTACCTGCTTTAGAAGTCAGAGATAAACTTACAGACCTTGTTTGCCCTGCCACACTCATACCCACCTGCCAGCCAGCCATCAACCCACCCACATCTACCCTGCACCAGAGAAACTTTGGACACAGCTGCCAAAGCAGCTGACAGCGTCAGCCTCTAGCTCCTTGGGCGGGCAGTGTGGGCAACTCAAGAAGAGTCAAAGGGCTGGGCGTGGTGGCTCATGTCTATAATCCCAACACTTTGGGAGACTGAGGCGGGTGGATCACTTGAGGTCAGGAGTGCCATATCAGCCTGGCCAACATGGTGAAACCTCATCTCTGCTAAAAATACAAAAAATTAGCTAGGGGTGGTGCCACGCGCCTGTAGTCCCAGCTACTCAGAAGGCTGAGAATCGATTTAACCTGGGAGCCAGAGCTTGCAGTGAATCAAGATCGTGCCACTACACTCCAGCCTATGTGACAGAGCAAGACACTGTCTCAAAAAAAAAAAAGAAGAAAAAAAAGAAGAGTCAGAAGAAGATGGAGCAGGGGTGAGCTCAAGATCGTCCTGCAGAGCATCCAGGGCAGAGTCCAGGCCAGCATGCACACCTCTAGACTGCCATCTTCCCTTGCCTTCCTTTCCTGTCTTTGTAAACAGAATCCAAAGGCACTGATGCATATGAAATGCCCCAGTTTCCCCGTCTCCTCCCTGTGTTCTTCTTCTAGTATTGTTCAGCATTAATGCTACTGACTGAACAAATCAGTGAGCCAGGGGTCCTCCATGTGCATCAGCCACCCAGGGAGCTTGTCAGTGATGCATATTCTTCAGTGCCACCCTCAAAGAACCTGACTCAATAAGTGGGACTTGAAAAAATGAACTTTATCTTCTTCTTCTTCTTCTTCTTCTTATTATTATTATTATTATTATTTGAGACAGAATACACTCTTGTTGCCCAGGCTGGAGTGCAATGGCACGATCTTGGCTTACTGCAACCACCATCCCTGAGTTCAAATGATTCTCCTACCTTAGTCTCCCAAATAGCTGGGATCACAGGTACATCCCACCACGCCCAGCTAATTTTTTGTATTTTTGATAGAGATGGGGTTTCATCATGTTGGCCAGGCTGGTCTCGAACTCCTAACCTCAAATGATCCATCCACCTTAGCCTCCCAAAGTGCTGGGATTACAGGCATGACATAGCTGGCCTGGAAAACTGAATTTTAAACAAATGCTACCAGAGATTTCCAGGCAGGTGGTCAGGGACAAGATTCTAGAAAACATTGTATGAGGCAGAAGGTGGTGCAGGGAGAGGAGGAAGAAACAGACAAGAATAAGGCCTCACAGTCTGGTTGAAAAGGCAGATCACACACAAATAAAAAGACTTAGGACAGGCAACATGCACATCCCTGCAAACACCCAGGGCACTTACGGCACAAAATTTAGGGAGGTCCTCAGGCTCAGGTGCACTTGCATGATCCTAGAGTAAGTGTCTCCTTAAATTGTGCACCCTAAGTACCTTGCTTGTGTCACCCTCATCATTGTCCTTGTACCAGCAACGATGCCTGACACATTGTAGGCACTCTGTAAATATTTGACGAATGAATAAATGCATTTATTTAACAAATATTTATTGAGTGCAAACTATTATACTAAGTATAGGTAATTGGGTGTCATGGTGAGTCCAGGAGAAAATGACTGTCTATAAATGAATTAGACACAGATTCTGCTTTTAAAGGAGAAGTTTTTGGGCCAGGTACAGTAGCTCAGGACTGTAATCCCAATACTTTGGGAGGCTGGGGCAGGAGGATCACTCAAGCCCAGGAACTCAAGGCTGCAGTGAGCTATGGTTGCATAACTGCACTCCAGCCTGGACAACAGAGTGAGACCCTGTCTCAAAAAAAAAAAATTAAAAAAGTTTATGGTCTCCTAAGTTCTGAAGACCAGCATAAAAAAAGATGCAACGAGGCGAAGGTGGTGGAAAGAAAGGTGCTGGAGTGGAAGCGAAGGTGTTTTGTATATCTCTGCTAGACTACATGCTCCATGAGAGCAGTAGCCCTGCCTCTTCTGGTATATCCCCGTCCCTGAAACCGTACAGGTTCATGATGGGCGCTTCTTGTATATTGGTCAAGTGACCTAATGGCCAGAGCCAGACTTCAAGTTTCAAAGAAATACATCGGTATGTTTTGCAGCCTTATAATTGAGTTTAAGTCCAGGAAAGCAGGTGCCTGGAATTAGGTGAGGTTAAATTATAAAGGCCCCACCAATTATCTAACAGTAATTCTTACACTTGGTTGATGATCAAAACCATTGGAGGAGCGCTTGAAAAATACTGACTTACAGGCTGGGCACAGTGGCTCACGCCACTCCCAGCACTTTGGGAGGCCGAGGCAGGTGGATCACTAGGTCAAGAGATCGAGACCATCCTGGCCAACATAGTGAAACCCCGTCTCTACTAAAAATACAAAAAAATTAGCTGGGCATGGTGGTGCACACCTGTAGTCCTAGCTACTCGGGAGGCTGAGGCAGGTGAATTGCTTGAACACGAGAGGCAGAGGTTGCAGTAAGCCGAGACTGCGCCACTGCACTCCAGCCTAATGCCTGTTGACAGAGCAAGACTCTGTCTCAAAAAAAAAAAAAAAAAAAAAAAAAAAATACTGACTTCCAGGCCCTACACCAGAGGTACAAAGTCAGGGAAGGGACCCAGAAATCTGTATTTGGATTCCCTAAAGAGCAGCTCATGATCACCCAGGCTTGGGAACTGTTACTGTAACCAGGAGTAAGGACTCTAGGTATTAGAGAGCCCATGGTGGGCCCAGCCTGGCAGAGTGGCCATGGTCCCCAGGCACATGCCACACCAGGACGGGGAAGCAATGAGCAGCCTGCCTGGTCTCCCGTTCACTGACCAGAGGTGTGATCTGTTTTTAGACTTCTCTCAGTGCGCCTCTGCTCCTTCCTCCCTCTGTGGAGGAGAGGATGTAGGCCACTTGTGGTGAAGCCAGGGGAGGTAACTTCACAGAGAGCAGCCCAATGCCCCGTGCAATCGTGTTTGGTCCTTACCACATGTATCTTTCTAGCAACACACCCAGCTTCTCAGTTTCCTTTTCTGGGCTCTACCAAAGTCAGACCTGGCATCAAAGGACTGGATGGCTACAGTGGAAGCTTTACGCATGCTCAGAAGACTTTCGGGGACTAGCGAATCCCAGAGAGGAAGCTTCCATCTGGGACCCAACAGTTGGGCTGAAACCCGGATTTTAGGATTCAGTGCCAGTCTTACTGCTGTTTTCTCTCAAAGGCAGCCATATCTCCTGCTCACTCTTCTCTAGATCCTTCCCGAATCCTCTTCCAGCACCCTCACTTCTCCTGCCCTTACCCCTAGCTGGGGTGCCAGCTGGGCCATCAGAGGGACAGGCATGTGCCTGTGGGAAGGACCGATGCTGTGGGCCACAGAGGTGCTCTCAGCAGGCCTCAAGTCCCCTCAAGAGGACAGGAGGGTGCCATCCTTCACACTGCTCCTTTAGGCCAATTCCCTCCTCGAGTAAATGACAAGGAGAGAGCTGAACAAAGAAAAGCCCCTGAACTCCCAAACCCAGGAAAATTCTTCAACATAGGAAAGGAGAAAGCAGGATCACACCTGTAATCTCAGCACTTTGAAAGCTGAGGCAGGTGGATCACTTGAAGTCAGGACTTCTAATCCAGCCTGGCCAACATGGTGAAACCCTGTATCTATTAAGAATATAAAAATTAGCTGGGCATGGCAGTGGGTGCCTGTAGTCCCAGCTACTTGGGAGGCTGTGGCAGGAGAATCTTTTGAACCCCGGGGGTGGAGGTTGCAGTGAGCTGAGATCGCACCATTCCACTCCAGCCTGGGTGACAGAGCGAGACTCCGTCTCAAAAAAAGAAAAGGAGGAAACTAAAAATGGCCTCCACCCTTCTGCACACAGTCCACCTGCCTTCCTCATCTGAGCATAGCAAAATAGAACTGCGAGTCTGCTTCTTCCCCTGCACCAAGCTTCTCATTCTTCTGAAAGGGAGGAGGCAGCCAGATGGTGGCCACTGAGACTGCAGGGCCATCTCTGAGAGAAGCTCTGCTTCAGAAAGAGGTCAGCTGTCAAAACAACCTAATGCAGAGGCACTTCCCGGGGGAATCTCAAACTGTAGGCCGCCAGGCCGGAAAGTGGGTTATTAACCTTGTGACTCTTTATCACATTCTCCTTAATAGGTTTAGGCACCTTCTACATGGTGTCTAGGGGGAAAAACCCACCCTTTGTTTTGGAGGAGGATGCAAAAATTTTACAAGTAATTTATTGGCCTGTGTTTAACCTTTATTCAATGGGTCCTAATTTACTTCACTAATTGACTGCTCAATTCCAGTAAAATCTCTGGTTCCTGGTTTACAGCCTGCTGAACAAGTGATTCAGAGGTGTACACCCACAGCATGGAGCATCTCGCCACAGTTCAAGTGACAGCCCCTTCCACTCCATGAAGCATATCCACATGGAAAAGGAATTCTAGGTCAGATGCAGTGGCTCATGCAGGTAATCCCAACACTTTTGGAGGCCTGAATGGGAGGATCTCTTGAGGCTAGAAGTTCGAAAGCACCCTGGGCCATGTATCGAGATCTCTTCTTTACAAAAGTAGAAAAATTAGCCACGTGTGGGGATGTGCACCTGCAGTCCTAGCTACGCAGGAGGATCTCTTACGCCCAGGAGTTTGAGGTTGCTGTGTGCTGTGTTTGAGCCACTAGACAACAGCCTGGGCAACAGAGTGAGACCCCTCTGCCTATAAAAAGAAAGGAAAAAGCCAGGCGCGGTGGCTTACGCCTGTAATCCCAGCACTTTCGGAGGCCGAGGCAGGTGGATCACGAGGTCAAGAGATGGAGACCATCCTGGTCAACATGGTGAAACCCCGTCTCTACTAAAAATACAAAAAATTAGCTGGGTATGGTGGCACATGCCTGTAATCCCAGCTATTCAGGAGGCTGAGGCAGGAGAATTGCCTGAAATCAGGAGGCAGAGGTTGTGGTGAGCTGAGATTGCGCCATTGCACTCCTGCCTGGGTAACAAGAGCGAAAATCCATCTCAAAAAAAAAAAAAAAAAAAAAAAAAGAAAAAGAAAAAAGAAAAGAAATTCAATTATATTTGCTTGGGGTAGTAATTCCCCAATAGCAGAACTGGGATTGGTGGGGTGGGTGAAAAAAATCTTGGCACAAGGAAAAACTTTTGAACAATTACAATTGTTTAAAAAGAAAAGGTAACTCAGGAGGTGGTGGGCATCTCAGCACTGTGGTGTAGGAGCTGGGCTAAGGGGATGTGCTGGGAGGGGTCTGAGCTGCTGCTGAAGGAATCCAACCCAGCTCAGGTTCTGAGATGAATGCTCAGGCCAGAAAGCCATATATACAGCGTTATCTTCCTGTCCAGGGCCAAGGAAATGCTTTTACAGGATGGACTCAAGACAGAGGCTTTCTGCAGGTGAAGACCAGTTGCGGAATGCTTCCAGTTATTTCAAGAGGTGTTAGCAACATAGAGTATCCACATGAAATTATTTACAACCTGGAGAGAGCATTATGCACATTGGTCAGAGAGCTGCTGTAAATACAGTAATGAGCTTGGAGCAGAGCCTTGGCTCAATAAGTGTTAGAGATTATTATGATTACTCTAGAGAAAATCTAGCAGTCACTTCCTTTCTGAAGCCACACTAAAACTCAGTTAACGTGCCCACTTCTTCAGATACAGGAAATAGTAACATTGTCCGAAATGCCACATTTAAGTACAAGGTACAATAATCTGTGTTAACTAGTATATAGTTGATAGTGCACATTTATCTCTTTTGTGTATATATGAGGTTAATATGCAATAAGTGTGTGTCTATTTATCATTACTCAGGTGTTCATTATCCAATTCCTTGAAGTTAGGAAGTTTAGTGGTGAAAATATTCACGAATACATCGGTCACTTACAAAACTGGTCCCTATTAAAACATCACTTCAGCTAACACTACTGCCCCACTGATTAGGTCTTTGTGGGTTAGTCTCTTGCCATTGTAAAAATTCAGCAAACATAACGTAAATATTATGCAAATTGCCTTCAGGGTGAAGCTGCAAAACTTGCAAAAGTTACAGGATTTCATGAACCTGACAAAAGTAATATTTGCAATTTGCTTGAACCACAAGCAAAGACATTGACAAAGATTTGGCATGTTTAGACCAGTTCACAGTTGAAGAACAGAGTGCTGAGAAAGACGGTGCCATATAGGCCCTTCAAAACAAAATAATTTAAATATCAAAGGATAAAAAGAGGCTTTTAGGAAAACTAATAAACTCTTTTTTCTTTCTTTCTTTTCTTTGGAACAGGGTCTTGCTCCGTTGCCCAGGTTGGAGTGCAGTGGTGTGATCTTAGCTCACTGCAACCTCCGCCTCCAGGACTCAAGCCTCCCAAGGAGCTGGGATCACAGGTTCGCACCACCATACCCAGCTAATTATTGTTGTATTTTTCTGTACCGATGGGGTTTTGCCACGTTGCCTGTGCTGATAAACTATTATTTTGCAAAACAAACAAAACCAAAAAACTCCACCTCTTCTATGATAGGCTTTAAAAGTCTAAGTGAAAGATGTTATGATACAAAATTTTGTCAGGAAATGAGTATTGAAAAAAGTAGCTATCATGTAATTCATTTTGTAACAATTAATGCATAGTTGCAATTATAAACCACATTTGTTAAACCAAGAAAATATATTGTATTCTCTTTTAATTTCACTTATCAGTAGGAAGTTCCAATCAAACATTTTTCACTTTGATTACAAAATCATGATTCTCTTTTTAAGTGGATTCATATTAAATGTCCTTGCCTGATAGCAATTATCCTCAGATGTGGGAAGACACAGAGTGTGCACAAGCACCAGTGATCGTTCTGACAGTTGCCTAATTCTTTAGCTAACCAGTAGGAAGAAACAGAGAGAAACAGAACCACCGTCGTTTCCTTAATGTCTTGCCTGAATCTGGAGAGTGGTTCTCAACCTTGGCTGCACATTGGAATCACTTTGGAGAGCTCTAAAAATTACAGATGCCTGAGTCTTACCCCCTATAGATATCGACTTCATTGGTCTTGGATGTGGATAAAATTAAGTTTTTTTTTGTTTTTTTTTTTTAAGACAGAGTCTCACTCTGTCACCTAGGCTGGAGTGCAGTGATGTGATGTTGGCTGACTGCAACCTCCACCTTCCAGGTTCAAGGGGTTCTCCTGCCTCAGCCTCCCAAGTAGCTGGATTACATGTGTGCACTACCACACCCAGCTAATTTTTGTATTTTTAGTAGAGACAGGGTTTCCCCATGTTGGCCAGGCTATCCCTGAACTCCTGACCTCAAGTGATCTGCCTACCTCCCAAAGTGCTAGAATTATGGGCATGAGCCACAGCACTAGGCCTCAAGTGGTGATTTTTAAGACCTCCTCAAGTGATTCTAACATGCAGCCAAGGTTGAGATACACTGATCTTTCCTAATTTTGCTCTTGCAAAAGGACCTATATCGCCTTTCACTACAGCCCTTTTCCTCACCCATCCACTTTTTCCTCCCAGTTAATCCTATTTCTTCTCTAGTGTTGCTATATCCCAAGAATTATTAAAGCCCACTGCCCAAAAAGGTGAAGGGAGTTTTGTGAACTCAGGCCGCAGGCAGTGGGTGGAGGAGGATGGGAGGGCTGGGGACTGGGTGGAGATGGGTTGGGGTGGGTTGGGGGGGAACTTGGGAGTAGGATCAGAGGGGAGGGAAGGCCAGGGACAGGGAAGGGGGTGGAGGAGGGTGGAGGGACTGGGGACCCAGGAGTAGGGGAGGAGGAAGGGTGGGTTGGGGACCTGGGAGTGAGGGAGGAAGCGGGGAGAAGGAGGGCTGGGAGCCCAGGAGTGGGGAAGAGAGGAGGTAAACCACCTCTGAGAAGCAGGTTCCTAGTCCTCCCAGCCTGCTTACATCTGGACAGACGGCAGCCTTCAAAGCTGAATGCACCAGGGAACAAACACCGCTCCCGCAGCAGCCATATACCCAAATTTCGGTTGAAATGTTCTGCATCATGCTTGGAGTTTGGATTCTATCCTGGAACAGCAGGCAGTAGAAGCCAACCACCCGGAATCCCAGCAGACCATAAATGACTTCTGGAAGTGAACACCGCCGCTGCTGTGCTGATGGGACCTTAGAGCCAGGCCATAGATGAATCTGTTTCACCACCTACTTGCTCTCCCCTTGGCTGTGAGGGTCTTTTCATTCCACTTACCTGGGTGTGAAACAACATCCTGTCCTTTAAAATCTGCTTTTTCATCACTGCCTTTCACCTGTCTGACAAAGGCAGTGGTGAGAAAGCACATTTTAAAATTAACGTTTCCTTTTGAGAAAGTGATCAGTACAAGAAAAGCCAGTTCCAGAGATCCAAGGCCTTGCCCTGGGCACTGTGTCCACATTAGTTATGACAGCTTGCGACCTCTACCCACAGGCGTGACAGCCTGCTTCTCCCCACTCCCAGGCCGTACTCCCTCCAGATCTCCAGAGGCTCTGACTGCCTCCTGGAGAATGTGCCAATCAGAATGGGTGCACCTGTAGTATGAGCTAGGCCGGAGATTCCCAGGATGCTGCGTCACGAGCTATACAGTTTGGCTGGAGGTGGGTGTGGCCACTGCTGTGTGTATCTATCACCCCAATAGTGGAAAAAATGCAGACTGTCCCATAAGCAGCCAACCAGGCACGTATCTAACCCTGCTGGAAATGGGCACGACAGATCTCACTACACAGAAGACAAGTTTGATTTTTCTGAAAGAGGCAAGGTGCTAGTGATGCATACCCACTGCTTTCCTGCATGGGCATTAACCTACAGTTTCAACGGATTCTGCTTTCCATCCCAAAACATGGGACTCCAAGAGTCGAACACTTTAATGGCATCCAGACACCTTTCTTTGTTTCATCCAGTCATTCCTGGAACACCCATACATTCCCTCAGCATCTTGAAGGAAAGGGAAATATGGACACAGTACTTTATATACCAGGACAACAGAACCAGGGCAACACTCTCCTTGTTATTGCATATTTATTTTGTGGCTTAGTCTAGGACCATTATACAAGCACTTTGAAACTACAAACAATTAAAACTTTGAATTAGATGTGTAAGTTAGTTAGAGGCCAAATTGTTCCAACACCTGGTTTAGGGGACTGGGGAATCCATTCATTTCTCAAACATTATTAGAGACAGGCTTCTTATGTGATTAGTTCTGGGCAGTGGATGTCCGTAACTAAGGTTCTGATCCTCCATGAAATTACAGACTAATGGAGAACAGAGATACCTGCATTATAGATGACTATGCTGTGTGAAATGTGCTACAGGGGAAAGAAGCGTAATTAAGGACTTCCTAAGGTTCTATGTCAAATCTATGGTGTCACCAAACCCGGGGAAAACAACTCCCTGATCTAACATATCCTAACTTTTTTTCAGACACGGTCCGGTTATGTCATCCAGACTGGAATGCAGTGGCATGATCTTGGCTCACCGCAACCTCTGCATCCCGGGCTCAAGTGATCCTCCCACTTCAGACTCCCGAGTAGCTGGGACTACAGGTGCATGCCACCACACCCAGCTAATTTTTGTATTTTTTGTTGGAATTTCCCAGGCGGGTCTTTAACTCCTGGATTCAAGCAATCCTCCTGCCTTGGCCTCCCAAACTGCTGGGATCATGGGCATTAGCCATCTCACCTGGCCCTAACACATCTTTGTCTAAAGTTATCCCATCACAATGGGACTCAGCCCTGACTGCTAGGGACATACTGAAGGTGGATGTGGCAAGAAGCTAAGATGAAAGAAGTTGACTGCAGCCAAAACAAAATGTCAAAGAGGAAAAATTCAAGACCTGTTGTGAGGTAATGGTGAGAAAGATGGCACCCAAGACGGAAAGCTGGCTTTGGGTTAGGTCATGAAGCGCTGGACGGTGAAGGCCATACACATATGGTAGAAGAGGGCTTGGGGGGGGGGCGGGGCGTGAGGGATGATTTTGCTCCTGTATCTTTCCACTGCAGGTGAAGAAATTTGAATTAAAAACTCACTTTTTAAGCACTTTGTCATTAATCCAAACAAAATTCTTCCCTTATTTTACTTATTTTTCCTTTATACCTCTAAGCCAGGTGTCCCCAAACTACGGCCGGCCCGTGGGCCTCATGCGGCCCCCTGAGGCCATTTATCCCGCCCCCGCCGCACTTCAGGAAGGGGCACCTCTTTCACTGGTGGTCAGTGAGAGGAGAACAGTATGTGGCGGCCCTCCAACGGTCTGAGGGACAGTGAACTGGCCCGCTGTGTAAAAAGTTTGGGGACACCTGCTCTAAGCCCTAATTATATTCCCTTCACCCCCTAGTACCTACTTTAATATGTTTAATATATCTTTAGATATGCATAGATGCTTTCTCACAAAAGTTATATTATTTTAGGTGAGATGTCTTTACAAAAATGATAATGTGCTATATATCATTTCCTATTTCTTATATTTTTCCCTTACCCTTCTGTGTTTTTTTGTTTGTTTTTTTTTGAGACAGTGTCTCACTGTGTCATCCAGGCTGGAGTGCAATAATATCATCTCGGCTCACCACAGCCTCAATCTCCAAGCTCAAGTGATCCTCCCACCTCAGCCTCCCACATATATGGGACTATAGGCATGGTGCCTTGGCCTCCCAAGCCACCACAGCCAGCTATTTTTTTATTTCTTTGTAGAGACAGGGTCTCACTATGTTACTTAGGCTGGTCTCAAAACTCCTCGGCTCAAGCAATCCTCCCATCCAAGCATCTCAAAGTGCTAGGATTATAGGCATGGGATACTGTTCCCAGCTACCCCTAGATTTTAAAGATCTATAGTGCTGCAGTATACTTCCAGTTGGTTATTTCTTACTGTTACTTAGTAGTCAACCATCCATATCTGCCATATTTTATTAATTCCTTTCTCTAGTGACAAGCACCTAAGCAGCCGTCAACATCCAGCTACCCTAAGCAATTTCATGATGAGCATCCTTATGAACTTGTGGGAGAACTTCCTCAGAAGACAAATATATTCCAGAGTTTTTCATAGGTCATAGGATAAGTGCATGCTTCATCTCAACAAAGCCAGATTGCTTTCCTGAGTGGTAGTACCGGTTCCAGCTGACACTCCCTCCAACAGTGCCCAAGAGTTCTATAATGTCTTCCACATTCTCAGCTGCACCGACTGCTATCTCCTTTCTGCTCCTGGTCATTCTTAGAAAGAAGCTTAGAGTAAATGTAACCAATAGGAGCTATTAAAGGCTCTTCACCTCATGAGAGCCATGAGAAGGGGGATGCTTTCGAAGAATTGTGTAGGAATGATTGATTTTACTTGAAAAACCAGAAGATGAAACATATGTTGTATTCTCTGGGAATTCTGTGAAATATTCAGCATTACAAATGCAAAATATTTTCTGCATGTATTTCTTTATTTGCACAAATATCCCATTCAGCCTTTGCTCCCACCTGTCATGTTTGGCTAGTTTCTACTGACCAGTTAGAAGCATTCTCTGAGTTAGCTGTGGCCAGTCTTCATCATGACCTGGTGGTGGTAGGCAGCAAAGGGCAGGTGGACTTGCAAGTAGCAGTGTCCTACTGAGCAGAAGGCTGGCCTCACGACATGAGCTGGGCCTCCCTCCCTATCTTCAGCTGTCATTCTCCTTTGTTTAGAGGGTTGGGTAGAACATTAAAATGACAATAATAAGGCTGGGCATGGTGGCTCAAGCCTGTAATCCCAGCACTTTGGGAAGCTGAGGAAGGTGGATCACCTGAGGTCAGAAGTTCGAGATCTGCCTGGCCAACATGGCAAAATCCCATCTCTACTAAAAATACAAAAATTAGTTGGGTGTGACACATGCCTGTAATCCCAGCTACTCGGGAGGCTGAGGCAGGAGAAACGCTTGAACCTGGCAGATGGAGGTTGCCCTGAGCCGAGATCATGCCACTGCACTCCATCCTGGGCAACAGAGTGAAATTCCATCTCAAACAAACTAAAAAAAAAACAAAAACAAAACAAAAAACGTCACATTTGTAGAGTAGTTTGGACCCTGTTACTCAAAGCATGGTCCTCAGAGTAGCATCTTAGGTATCACCTGGGATGCTGCTTGGTAGAAATGCAGAATCTTGAGGCCCAACCTGGAACCACTGAATCAGAACTTTCTTTGAGCAAGATCCCCAAGGGATTCTATGCACATTAGAGTTTGAGAAGGGCTGCTTCAGTCTTTGCCAAACATGTTCACATAGATCATCTCACTTAAGCTCTTCTCAACACTCCTGATTTCCTTGGGTCTAATGTAAATCTTACATTGCAGTTGAGGAAACTGAAGCTGAACAGGTTAAAATAAGTGGTCCAAGAGTACCCAGAAGAGCTCCATGAAAATAGATTTTTGAACTCTCCCGGTCATACTGTGTTTATATCCCTTTCACCCCATACCTCATTTTTCCTCACTCCAGCTGCCCATTGAAAGTGGTCTGCAAGTCTTGCAGCCCTCAAGTAAGCAAATTTCCTGCCTGAGACCAAAAAATGCTCACTGCTTTTTAGCCTCAATCCGTCTTCTCTACCTTCATTGCAAGCCTCAGGAGTTCAGAGAATGCTATAGTATGAATGTTTGTGTCCTCAAAATTTATGATTCAAATCCTAATTCCCAAGGTGACGGTACTTGGACCTGGGGCCTTTTGGGAAGTGACTAGGTCATGAGGGCTCTGGGATTAGTGCCCTAAGAAAGGAGGCCCAGGGGAACTTGTTTGTCTCTTCCACTGTCTGAGGATACAGTGAGAAAGCTCCATCCATGAGAAAGAGTGCCCTGACAAAACAATGAATCTGCTTGTGCCCTGATCTTGAACATTCTAGCCTCCAGAACTGTGAGAAATAAATTTCTGTTTATAAGTCAACCATTTTATAGCATTTTGTTATATCATCCTGAACAGACGAAGACAGAGGGACAGCCAGACTGTCATTGGGTATGAGGTGGGTGGAGGTATTAGTGGGTCTCTCCTTTGAGTGAAATTTACCAAGTTCCATTTTTTTCTTCTTGAAAGGAGGTTAAGCAGGGGTGCTGAATATGGGGTTCCTCAGAATCCCAAGGCATCTGTGGACAGAATTCAAAAAGTCTGGGATCTTAGATAAGAATAATATTTAACAACTTTATTTTCACTAACCTCTTACCATACCTTTGTATTTTCTTTACTGTAACTACAGGAAACAAACCACACTAGACTCAGCAGCACCTGTGACCTGTGACTTTGTCATTAATAGAAATTACAAGTATTTCCATATTGCATTACAACTACTGCAGACCTTGAAATCTCATCTATGCTCACGATAACTTCAATATTACTTCAGCTGTTAGCCCCACACTAGATCTTGTTATTAAATGTGTTAATAGGTAGGTGCAGTGTTGCTCACACCTGTAATCTCAGCACTTTGAGAGGCCAAGGGTGGGGGATCACCTGAGGTCAGGAGGTCGAGACCAGCCTGGTCAACATGGTGAAACCCTGTCTCTACTAAAAATACAAAAATTATCTGAGCATGGTGGCACCCACCTGTAGTTCCAGATACTCAGGAGGCTCAGGCAGGGGAATTGCTTGAACCCAGGAGACAGATGTTGCAGTGAGCTGAGATGACGCCACTGCACTCCAGCCTGGGCAACAGAATGAGACTCTCTCTCAATAATAATAATAAATGTGTTAAAGAAGCACTATAATGCCAAATTACCATTATATATATGTGTGTACATGTACATACATACACACACACACACACACATATATATGTGTGTGTATATATATATATGTGTATATATATATATATATAAAATCTTTTTCATTTTTTAAAGACAAAGTCTCTCTCTCACCCATGCTGGAGTGTCGTTGTACCATCATGGCTCACTGCAGCCTTGACCTCCCGGCCTCAAGTAATCCTCCCAGCTCAGCCTCCTAGTAGCTGGGATTACAAGCATATGCCACCATGCCTGGCTAATTTTTATCATTATTATTTGTAGAGATGGAGTCTTCCTATGTTGCCCAGACTGGTCTCGAACTTTTGGGCTCAAATGATCCTCTTGCCTCGGTCTCCCAAAGTGCTGGGATTACAAATGTGAACCACCTCGTCCAGCCTATTTTTTTTATATTTGCATAAAAGTGTTATCAATATAATGGCTTCATTTGTAATCTTAGGAACTTCATTTTATGAGCTTAAAAGCATTATTCTGAGAAGGAGTTCATAGGTTTCACTAACCTGTAAAAGGACCATTTCAGATTCTGCAACCTTCATCACATCCTCCAGTCTTGTTTTTGGTGGTTGTTTTGGGTTGGTTTGTGTCATCCTCAGGTTTATTTATTTTTTTATTGGGAGCAACATAGCATTTAAAACCAAAAGAGGCCTATATGCTTGTCTTCAGGAGTGAAACGAAGAATCTCCTGAGAAGACGGCACTCCACTGCACAGCCAGGCTTGGTGGTAGTGAAGGGGCTGGCGAACCCCAAGGAAGAACTTGCATGACCCTTGCCCTCCTTCTGGAAGGTCGTCTCAACATTCAGAAGATTTCAATATAAAATGCCACATGCTAGACAGAGAGACCATCAGCCATAACTTTTGCTGACTGCTCACCCTTCTACAACTTTATATCATAATCTTGATTATAACCCCCAAAGAAGCTAGAAGATGTTTGGCCTTTGGAAAGGAACACCCCTCCTCTCACCCATAATGTCAGGCAAGATTACCAGAATTCTGACCTTGGAAAAGGTAAAAGTTACTGGGTCTATCCAGAGAAAACAAAAGCTCATACTTTTAAGAAGCTGTAAGAACCCTACCTTTATAATTATTGATGTGCAAAGAGATGTTTATGATAAAGTAAAATTTAAAAAAGCAAGTTACAAAATAGCATATTTCATAGTATATGCACAGAGGGGAGTGAGAAGACAGGGTAGAGGAAAGAGCCTGAAAATACTTGTATCAAAATGTTAGTAGAGGTTAATTCTGGAAGTGGGATTACCAGGGATTTTCATCTTTTTATTCCTTTTTGTATTTTTTTTTATGATCAGTATGTTTTACGTTTATTAAAAAAAAATAAGAGACTACAGCTGTGTTCATTTGGTAAAAATGAAAATGTTAAGTAACTATATTTTACTGCTACTTGGAACCTTGCAGAGCCACTTAACCACTTAACTGGCTTCTCACCTCTTGGGGAGATAAGAGCAAATGGAGAGTGGAGGAATTTAATTTAATATTTTTAACCCAAAATAAATCCCTAATGTAGTATTATATCATGGACTTTACACAGTGGGCCACACTAGGATCTCCAGATTCTTATTTCACCAAGCAATAACCAGTGCGTAGCTGGTGCTCCATCAAGGTGAACTCTCTTCCTATTACACATTATTTCCGTCTCAAAGCACTCTTGGTGGTGATGTGGAATATTTTTCTTCCAGATCTCCATACTTCCAATTTCTCTAAGGTTAAAAAAAAGAAAGAAAGAAAAATATATTTCTTACTTGCTCCAATTTTTCTTTCTTTTTACTACGCTAGTTTTTCTAGTTCTCCTTCCTAGAGCTTTCTCCCAGGTATTTTAGATTCCAAAAAAAAAAAAAAAAAAAAAAGAGAGAGAGAAAAAAAAAGTTAAAGAAAAGTACCCTTATGAGTATTTCGAAAACTGTAGCTGTCGGTCCAGAGCTGAAAGAACACACATCAACTATTTCAGTTATCTCTTGCAGTAGAGCAAACCACCCCAAAACCCAGTGACACTCCTGCGAACATAAGCTGGACCATGGAGTGAGGGGAGGCAGGAAGTGATGCCTGGGCTGTTCTTATATTTATTGTTCATGATTCTGTGGGTCGAGGCTTGGTGGGGATGGCTCATCTCTGCTCCATGTGGTGTCAGCTGGGCCTGCGTGACTGGGGCTGGCAGGTCTCAGGTGGCCCTGGTCACATGCCTGGGGTGTTGGGCCTGGCTGTTGGTTGGGGTGCATAGTTTTCTCCATGTGGCCATCTCTTTCATATGTGCTCTTATTATTCAATAGTTTAGCCTGGGCTCCTCTGCCTTGTGGCTAGTTTCCAAGAGGATAAACACAGACACTTCGAAGTCTTCTTAAGATCTAGGCATGGAAGTCCCACAGCACTGCCTGGATTCTCCCAGTCAAAGCAAGTCACAGGCAAAGCCGGCCAGAATCAAGGGGTAAGGAAACAGACTTTACCTCTTGACGCAGAAATGGCAAAGTCACAGTAGAAAAGGTTACATGGGGCAGGAAATGTTGTGGTGGGCATCTGTAGAAACAATTTACCCCATAAATAGAGTTTAAGATTAAAAAAAAAACTTTCTAGTGAGCTTAAAAAACATAGTAATTAGTGTAATAAAAATAACTAATACTATTCACCAGAGGAGATTTTTTTTTTCTACTCTATCTGGCATTTTCACTTTCTGAATCAGCCCCAGTGTGCCTCTCATCCTCACTCTGCACCAAATGAGGCCAGGACATCCTGAGTGCGCACACAGGAAAGAAGTCCTTGCCATGCCCTCTGCCAGCATTTCGTCATGAGCCTACCCCCCTGCTTCTTCCTCAGCCTGTGGGTCCCCAGATGCCCAGCCTCAGTTCTCTTCTTTTCGCTGGTTATCTTCTTTGCCTGCAGGATTTTGTCTACTCCCTTGTCTTCAGTTGCCACCTAAACTCCGATGACTCCTACATTTTGTTTTTTATTTCTACTTATTTCTTTAATTTTAAGACAGGGTGTTGCTCTGTTGCCTAGACTGGAGTTCAGTGCTTGGAGTACAGTGCTTGGCTCACTGCAGCCTCCACCTCCTGGACTCAAGCAATGCTCCTGCCTCAGCTTCTCAAGTAACTGGGACTACAGGTGTGCACCACTACACCTGGTTAATTATTTTATATTTTGTAGCGACAGAGATCTCCTTATGTTGCCCAGGCTGGTCTCAATCTTTTAAGCTGGAGCAATCCTCCTGCAAAGTGCTGGGATTAGAGGCATAAGCCATTGCACCCAGCTAAAATTTTAATCTCCAGCCTAGATCTTTCTCTGTTGGGTTCCAGACCTGACATGTGGCATTTTCTTCCTTTATACCACAGCTTACTACCTCTCTGTGGCCCCTCTGTATTTCATACAGTGAATCGAGTCAGAATCCTGGCAGTTCTCAATACTACCCTCTTCCTCATGTCAACATCTAATCAATTACCAAATCCTGCTTGCTCTTGGCAACTCTATTCCATCCTCTCCAGACCTGCCACCATTTCTTAGTTTAGGCCAGCATCATCTTTGCTGCCTGCATTACTGCAAAAGCCTTCTGAATGGCGACAGACCCTTACTCCTCTGGTCCATTCTCCATGCTGGGCCAGAATGAGCTTCCTATACCATCATCTCTGTTACAACAGTTCCCCATCGTCCTTAGGATGAAAGTTCCACTTCTACATTTCTTAGCGTGGCATGCAAAGGCCCTTCATGTTCTGGGCTGCTTTCCTTAACTGCGTAAATTCCTCATCCTGCCTCTCAGATCTGTGATTCAGACAATTCAGAGTATCCTAAATCCCAAGGCTCTCTAGTCTCCACCTCCATCCCTTTACTCCTCCAGTTTATAGATCAACCGGGAAAAGCCTTCCCTTACCCTTCCTAGGACCCCACAGGCCCTCCTGTGCATACCCCTATCTTAGCATTTGTCAGACTCTATAGCGATGGCTGACTCTCCTATTTACTTCTCCCACTATACTGGCAGTTTCTTCGATACTGGAACTGTGTCATTTTTATGGTTGTTCCTCAGAGTTCAGCTAATGCCTGATATATGGTGAGGCAATAAATAGATGAATGGTGATGAGATCCATTGACTTCAAGGAACAAAGAGAAAATGGCTGGTGGGTACAATGTGTTCTAACCTTTGTAACTGACCTCAGAGATCTTTACATGTCAGCTCCCCTGTCACTTCCTTCATTATTCTGATCTAAGGAGAAACCAGTAGCATGAGCAGGAAGGGTCAGCATCTATCTGAAGTACTGCTGCCCAAGGACTTTCTTTCTTTTTTTTTTTTCTTTTCTTTCTTTTTTTTTTTTTTTTTGAGACAGTGTCTTGCCCTGTTGCCCAGGCTGGAGTGCAATGGTGTGATCTCTGTTCACTGCAACCTCCACCTCCTGGGTTCAAGTGATTCTCCTACCTCAGGCCCCTGAGTGGCTGGGATTACAGGTGCCCACCAGAATGCCCAGCTCATTTTTGTATTTTTAGCAGAGATGGAGTTTCACCATGTTGGCAAGGCTGGTTTCAAACTCCTGACTTCGTGGTCTGCTTGCCTTGGCCTCCCAAAGTGCTGGGATTACAGGCGTGAACCACTGCGTCCAGCCCCAGGGACTTTCTTTTACTCATGCTGCATTAGTCTGTTCTCATGCCGCTATAAAGAATTGCCCAAGACTGGGTAATTTGTAAAGGAAAGAAGTTTAATTGACTCACAGTCCGGCATGGCTGGGGAGGCCTCATGAAACTTACAATCATGGTGGAAAGGGAAGAGGCACATGGAGTGCAAGCAAGAGAGGGAAAACTACCTTATAAAACCATCAGATCTCATGAGAACTCCCTCACGATCACAAGAACAGCATGGGGGGAAACTGCAACCATGATCTAGTCACCTCCCACCTGGTCTCCCCCTAGACAAGTGGGGATTATGGGGATTACAATTCAAGGTGAGATTTGGGTGGGGACACAGAGCCAAGCCATATCCAAACTATATACACGTCCAAGATGATGGTTTTCCATGTCTGACCCTGTAATGACACAAGTTAAGGCAAAGGCATAGAAGGATCCACATTTCCACCTAGGTGTTTGCACACATCCTGTTTGTAACCCCAGTGCGTAGTCAGAGACAATCCACAATTGTTTTCTCCATTAAAAAAAAAAAAATCTTGAAGGATTCATATAGAACAGATACTGGATCAAAAAGATGATTATAGGCTAGGCGTGGTGGCTAAGCACTGCTGGGCTGCTGAGCTGGCACCAAGGCAGGAGGATTGCTTGAGCCTAGGAGTTCAAGAGCAGCCTAAGCAATATAATGAGACCTAAGCTCTACAAATAGTTAAAAAAAAAAAATCAGCCAAGGCAGGGCACAGTGGCTCATGCCTGTAATCCCACTTTGGGAGGCCAAGGTAGGTGGATCACTTGAGGTCAGAAGTTCAAGACCAGCCTGGCCAACATGTGAAATCCTATCTCTACAAAAAATACAAAAATTAGTTGGGCAAGGTGGTGGGTACCTCTAATCCCAGCTACTCAGAGGCTGAGGCAGGAGAATCACTTGAACCCAAAAGGCAGAAGTTGCAGTGAGTTGAAATCACACCATTGCACTCCAGCCTGGGCAACAGAGTGAAACTCTCTCTCTCAAAAAAAAAAAAAAATCAGCCAAGTGTGGTAGCACACACCTGTAGTCTCAACTACTCAAAAGGCTGAGGTGGGAGGATCACTTGAGCAGAGGAGGCTGAGGGTTCAGTGAACTGTTATCACCCCACTGCACTCCAGCCTAGGTGACAGAGCAAGACCCTGGCTCAAAAAAAAAATGGATGACTATACATGATCACCACCATCTTAGGAGTTCAGATCTAGGTGGAGCACGGGCAGGATTCAGTATTATAAAAAATGTTTCTTGCAAAATAACTGCTCCACTCCCAGCATGAAGGTGTGGACAGTGTATGCTGGGAGCAAAGGAGTGCCATCAGTTCATCCTGGAGTTATGAAGGAAGCCTTCAACAAGGTGACAGTGGTACAAAGACCTTGAAAGCCAGGAAGGCAAAGGGGGCCTTCAGGGATACAAATGTACATTTCTTGTAGATGGCTTCCCCTTGTACTTTAAAGAAAATTCATATTTCAAATCATGACCTATAACTTCCTCAGTAGTCTTTCTCCAGCTGCCATACTTTCCAAACTCATCCCTTCCCACTCTCCCTGACACCCTCCGCACCTCCAGCCACGCTGCCTCCCACGGGGCCAGCTCCTTCCTGCTATAAGACTCTGCCTTAGCTGCTCACTCTACTTAGGTGCAGTTGCCCAGGATCCTCCTATCCTCTCAGGAGGTTTTCAACTCAAACATCTCCTTGGAGCAAGCTCTCCTCTATCTCATACCAAACCAGTTGCCCAATCACAATCATATCATCCTGTTACAATCTAGACGCACTGCAGGGAACTCACCTTCACAGTAATTGTGTGTGTGTGCGCGCGTATGTGATGTGTACTTTGTCTCCCCTGGCCTGTCTAGTTCACTGCTGTAGTCCCTGGAACGGTGCCTAGAACACATAGTAGATGCTCAACAAACAGTTGTTGAATGGAGTGGATAACCTAACAGAGGCATGTGCAACACAGTGTTTCCTGAATGAGGAAGTGGCACGGGGACATGAAAATGCACTGTATGTTTAAAGAACAGCAAGCGGTTTGCTGTGGCTGTGGGCAAGGGTAAGTCTGGATGGGAGACAAGGTGGGGAGGATTGGGAGAGTCCTATAGTTGGAGACGGACTGGACAGCTCAGAACTGAATGGCCTTTCATCTCCTGGCAACAGGAGACATGGATCATTTTTAAGGAGAGAATGTTAATGACGATCCTGACTTTTAAAAAGCCATTCCAGTCACAGTGTGGAGTTTGGGCCATGGAAAACGAGCTGGGGTGTGGGTGGAGGTTGGGTGGGGGGATTGCAGATTGTTTAATCTGAGCAAGACTTGATGACTGATTGATCTAGTGCAATACTTGGAGGGTAGAAATGGAAAGTGAGGACAGAGGCATTTCTGAAGCAAAACTGCTGGGTCTGGGGACCAATCAGATCCAGGGCTTTGAGAGAGAAGGTGAAGGCTGGAAGGAGACAAGGTGTGCATCCGGGAAGGGGTAGAAACAGCAATTTTAGTTTTGGATATGTTGAGTCTGAGGAGCCCGGGGAGTATCTTTCTCTGAATCTCTAGGAATTGTGCCACTACCACACTGTTCCTCCTACCCCTTTTCTCTTTTTCTTTCCTGTTTTGAATCACTCCCACAAGTCAAGACCTCTCCCTGCTTCTCTGCCTGCTGGGGAGCCAGGCCAGCAGGCCTCACATTCCTGAGGAAGGGACAGGGTTCTGGCCTGGAGGGTTTGGCAGAGGCCACCCCAGGGGAGGGCCCTGACAGGAAGGAAGGTAGGCCTGCCGGAGGGGCACACAGGAGCTTCCTCTCCCGCTGCAGTGTCCAGGGCCAGCTGCTCCAGCCCTCAGGCTGGGTCAACAGGATGGGACAGCCCAAGCGGAAGGAAGCTTGTGGGGAGGGACACCCCGCAGACAGAAGCAGGGACATGGGGTGGGGAGAGGCAGGAAGAACGGCTGGGCTGCTGAGCTGGCGCCTCTCCAGCACACTCTGGAGGAGCGGTGACAGGAGGCCACTCTGTCCTCATCCCCGCAGCCCCTGGCCTCTCTGGTCCTGTCGGAGGGTATTATTATCATTACTATTGCTGTTGTTCGCTAGCCTGGGCCTTAGATACATTAAAAAAAAAAAAAAAAAAGGCAGTTTCTAAAACAATTAATTCCCTTTTATGCTTATTCTGTGATTATTGGGATATTAATGCTATTTGCATTACCAGTCTTTCAGTTACAGAGACGTGAGTGCTCGCAGGAAGGACAGTGATTTTTGCCTTAAGTTCAGCCTGTCCAAAGGAGGTAAGATCTCTGATTTGCTATAAGCCCCGTTGTCACTGCCTTCCTCTCCAACAACAGCTGCTGTGATCATGCACAAACGGCCAAATGGGGGCAAATCCATGCCAAAGCAGAGCCATGGGCGTTCCTGATCAGAAGGCCCCAGCCCCAGCCCGGGCGCAGCACGCAGGCGGCTTCCTTTCAGAAACCCAGCCAGCCTCCCACTGGCTGGAGCGGGTGGGTGGGGCGGTGGTGGTGGCGGTTTACAGGAGACGAACCGGACAGCAAATCCACCCCCAGGCGTGCTCCAGTGGGAACCTGGAGACCCCAGGAAACCCCTCACCACAAGCGGCTTCCAGGCAGGACGCTTCCAGAGGTCTTGGTCCAGGGGTGGGGGTGAGGTGGGGTCTACCTTTGAAACAGCTACAATTTAAACTTCAACTACCCCGAGCTCAAACTCGATTCCGCAGCCGAGTGTCGGCGCCCAAGGAGAATAAAAACTCCGGTCTACAGTGCCCCACCACGCCCCCGGTCCGGTCCTCGGGGCTTCCAGGAGACCTCACGCCATCCTCTGGGTTGCCCAGGAAGGATGGGCGGGGCGGGCAGGCGCTGTGGGCGCTGCAGATAGGGAGGGCAAGCCCCGGCCCGGCGTGGGCGGGGGAGGGGCGCGCGAGCAGGTGTCGGCTCTGTGACAGGGTCCTCCGCCCCGCGCCTGGGTGCTCCCCGAGGCTCAGCGAGGCAAAACCTAGCAAATGCTTCAGAAATACAGCTCAGTCGGTCACCGGGTTCTGCATCCTCGTCAGACGCGCAAGCCGATGGCGCTTCCAATGCAAATCTCTTGGCTCCCGCACCTTGGCTGGCAGCCGCCACCTCCCCCGCCTGCCCGGCGTCCCGCCCACTCCGTGGCGGGCTGAGCAGAGGCCCGGCGCGGAGAGACGGGGCGGAGCGGGTATCCCTCCCCACCCCACACGTGGGGCCGGCCCTCCGCAGTGCCTCGGCGCGCTGCCTTTGCCGCGCCTCCCTGCCCGCGGCACCGCCTCTCTAGGCAGGGGCGGGGGACGAGGGGCGAGGAGTGGGCGAGGGGCAGGGGGCGTCACTGAATCAGGTGGCCGCTGGAGTTCCCCCGGGCAGGGCCGAGGGAACATGCTGCCGGGGATTGTGTACACGCTCCACTGACACCAGCTTCACGCTGCCGGGCAGTCGCTGATCACGCGTGGCCCCGCGAGCCCATTGGCCAGCGCCTTACACACCTTTGCCGCTGATTGGCCGGCCTCAGGCTCCGCCCCCACCCCCGCCCGCGGCGCGGGGCAGGCTGAGAGGCTACCTGAATGGGGAGGGGGCAGACGGCGCGGAGCGCGGCGGCGGCGGCGGCGGCGGGAGCGGCGTCGGGAGTCTCTGGGCGCCCGTCTGTGGCCAGGCAGCCAGCAGCCTAGCAGCCAGTTAGCTCGCCGTCGGCGGTCAAGCAGCCAACCATGCTCAACTTCGGTGCCTCTCTCCAGCAGACTGCGGTAAGTCATTTGGGGATGCCCCTGTGCTTCCTCGCCTAGTCGTGTCTGGGGGACTAAAGGGGGCGCGAACCCCGAGCCCCTGACATCAGCCACGCCTGAGAATCGGGGCTGCAGCGGAGTCTTGTGGAAGGAAGGTGCTTCCTGCCTGCAGACTATGGGCATTAGTGAGGGCGTGTGTGTTGGGGAGGGGGTCGAAGAGGGGAGCTGGGATCTGGAGACGGAGACCGGGGTCTTGCTCTAGATGTACTGAGGGGAAGGGGCAACTCCGCAGGGAGATCCGAGAGGGCAGGTGAGGAGGAGGATGACTGGAGCAGGGAGGAGTGGGGAGGGGGCTGTCGCCCTGCAGCGAGGTTGGGGTGCGGGGTGGAAGGGGAGTCGTGGGAGGTACAAGGGGGCTACCCTGCACCTGGCGCCGGCGAGAGATGCCCGGTCTGGATCAGGAACGCGAGCCAAGGGTAGGAGGGGGCTGCTTGCAAGCGCTCGGGAGGCGCGGTGTCCACAGGAGAGGCCAGTGGGCTGCCATCCTAGGGGTCTCAACCCAGGCTTGGAAGACGGGGTCGTCTCAGTAGATAGCCCGCGGCTGGGGGAAGGGGCTTCTGGCGTCGGCGCGGGGGATGACACAAGGGCCAGCCGACCGCCTTGGGGGACGAGTTGCTCCCCCAGACGTCTGGAGGGGGGACTCAACGCTGAGGCAGGTGGCCGCCTTCTGACAACTCCTGGGAAGAGGCGGGGAGCCGCCTCGGGGGCGGGAGGGTGGGAAGCGGGACCCAGCAGCTGGGGCGGGAAAGTGGGCGGGGGGAGCTGGGCTGCGAGACGCGGGGGCCGCGCGTCTGGGAACCCGTGGAGACGCGCGGCGGGAGGGGGCCGGAGCTGCCGGAAGTCACGGGGAGGGGGCGCCGCGTTTGCAGGGAGAGACGGGGTGGTCTGAGGTCCTGTGGGTCGCGTGGGCGGGAAGCGCCGAGGACTCTGCTGGGTCCCCGGGGGCTGCGGGCGGGAGGAGGGCGGCGGCCGGGTTTTCCGCGGGGACCCGGCTCCTCCTCCCGCAGCGAGGCGGAGGCTGGGGGTGGGCCGGGAGCGGGTGCGCCCGGGGAGCTTCTCGTCCCCGAGTGACCCAGCCCCGGCCTTTGCCAGGGGCGGGAGCGAGGCCCGGCCCCGCTGTCGGTTCCTAAGGGAACGGCGGCTCGCGGGGAGCTGGAAGGGGCGGGCGCCTCCCGGAGCCTGGCGCCCGCGGCCCCGCCCCTCCCCGCGGCCCCGGCGCGCACGGCCGGGCGGTTGGCGGCGACGCTCGCGGCCCCTCCCCCAGGCTGGGCGCGGACGGGGGCCAGCGGGCTCAGGAAGTAGGGGAAAGGTGACGGCGCGGCAATTCCCAGTTCACGTTTCCTGCGCCGCCCGGAGCAGCCGCTGATCACGCTTTGTTCACATGCCTCGCCCCCTCCTCCCCCACGCCCCCTCTCCGGGCCGCATAGCCAATCCGGGCTCGGGCCGCTGAGCCGGTCGGCCAATGGCGGGGGCAGGGGCGCGGGGACGTGCGAGCGGCAAGGAATGTTCCCAGTGACTCACCCGCGAGCCTCATTGAGGTTAGGGCGGCCCCATCCGTCGGTCCCCGCCAGCGAGGATCTCCCCCGCCGTCCGCCCCCGCCCCTCGTCTGCCTCCCCCGCCCGCGCCTCCGCCCTTGCTTCCCTTTCCTGCCTCGCGCCCCACTCCCTTTCCTCCCCTCCCTGTTTCCCTTCCTGTCCTTCCCAGCTCACGCTCTCCTCTGCTGCCTGCCTTTTTTTCCTTTCTTTGCATTGGCGTCTTGGGGCTGTCACAAGCGCGCTGTCCATTGCAGCTTATATAAAGGCGGGCACGATTATGCAATTGCATTGTTAGCGATATTTCAAGAGCAATGGCTCGTTTTCTTAGGATTTCAACACGGAGGCATCATGTATTTTTGAAAAACTGGTATTGAGAATAATACTTTGCAACGTGTAAAGAATGTTTTTTGGTATTTTTACACAATCTCTACTTTGACCAAACGAGTCTGGACAGTTTTTTGTTTTTTTTTTTTTCAAATGGAAAATAGAAATAGTGGGTAGCACCATTTTTTAAAGTGTAGTAAAAAGAACTTTAATGTAAAACATTAGGTAGGAGTTCTACAAATAAATGCAAAGCATGTGCTGTTACTTTGTCATTAAGCAGCACATTTTAATTCTTTCAAGAATTAATATAGATTCTACTTTGATCATGTTGAATCTTTAAAGTCAGTTTTTGCAAATTCCAAGTCGAATATTAGTTTTTTTTGATTATCCAGTTTTTAGTAGTATTGCATTAGCTAAGTTGTAGGTAAGCATGGCAAACCGTTGTGTCAAATAGGTTCAGTAAAAGGGAGCACAAATATGAAGAAGTTCAAAGTTGATTAAAATAAGCAGTAGAATTTTTTCTACATATTTCATTTGATCTTTCTTTACCATAATCACATTATCAAATAATTTTAGATCTTAATACATTTCAACTTGAAGGATAGCCTAAGAAATCCCTTATTTTTTGATATTTATCCCAAAGTACAAAGTGACTTTCCAAAGGTGAGACCCAACAATACATCCATAACAACAGGCCAGAGCTTTACTAGGTTTTATTTGTCTTTATTAGAAGATTTTGGCTTTCTTTTTTTCTATCAGGAATTTGTACCTCAAAAGACCTCATACCATACCTGTCATATTTTAAAAGATAAATTTTTTGGAGCACTCTCCCTTAGTTATTTTGTATGACTCTAGTTGCAGGTAGCTACTCTGGAAAGTCTATATAAAACTTTTTTTTCTTCATAGCCAAATACTTCTCTTTTTGGATCACAAATGCATTGATAATCTTAGTCCCTTTAGTGGTAATAGGTGTGTCTCTCTCCCATGAACAGATATCAGCGTTAAAGCCTAAGTGTTGGAGAAAGAATGAGGAAGACTTTACTGCCACTACTGTGAGGTTTGGGTTACCTACCTCACAAGTGTAGCTGAACTGCGTATCAGAGTAGGGGTGAGAAGAAAATTATTTCTGATTTTAACTTGGAAAGTTGTGTGAGTTGTAAAAACAAGAATATTTGCTCATTTCTCTGTGTGTCATTTGGATGACAAAAAAATATGCTTATAAGCTTTCCTCTTTTGTTTTTATAGGAGGAAAGAATGGAAATGATTTCTGAAAGATCAAAAGAGAGTATGTATTCCTGGAACAAAACTGCAGAGAAAAGTGATTTTGAAGCTGTAGAAGCACTTATGTCAATGAGCTGCAGTTGGAAGTCTGATTTTAAGAAATATGTGGAAAACAGACCTGTTACACCAGTATCTGATTTGTCAGAGGAAGAGAATCTGCTTCCGGGAACACCTGATTTTCATACAATCCCAGCATTTGTAAGTATTATTGTTTTTAAGATAGATGGAAATTATAGAATTTCTTAAGATTTACATAATGGACCATAGATTTCTTATGCTTGTATATTTCCCTTTTCTTTAGTGTTTGACTCCACCTTACAGTCCTTCTGACTTTGAACCCTCTCAAGTGTCAAATCTGATGGCACCAGCGCCATCTACTGTACACTTCAAGTCACTCTCAGATACCGCCAAGCCTCACATTGCTGCACCCTTCAAGGAGGAGGAAAAGAGCCCGGTATCTGCCCCCAAACTCCCCAAAGCTCAGGCAACAAGTGTGATTCGTCATACAGCTGATGCCCAGCTATGTAACCACCAGTCCTGCCCAGTGAAAGCAGCGAGCATCCTCAACTATCAGGACAATTCCTTTAGAAGAAGAACGCACCTAAATGTTGAGGCTGCAAGAAAGAACATACCATGTGCTGCTGTGTCACCAAACAGATCCAAGTGTGAGAAAAACACAGTGGCAGATGCTGATGAGAAAGCATGTGCTGCACTTTATGACTTTTCCGTGCCTTCCTCTGAGACGGTCATCTGCAGGTCTCAGCCAGCCCCTGTGTCCCCACAGCAGAAGTCAGTGTTGGTCTCTCCACCTGCAGTATCTGCAGGGGGAGTGCCACCTATGCCGGTCATCTGTCAGATGGTTCCCCTTCCCGCCAACAACCCTGTTGTGACAACAGTCGTTCCCAGCACTCCTCCCAGCCAGCCACCAGCCGTTTGTCCCCCTGTTGTGTTCATGGGCACACAAGTCCCCAAAGGCGCAGTCATGTTTGTGGTACCCCAGCCCGTTGTGCAGAGCTCAAAGCCTCCAGTGGTGAGCCCAAATGGCACCAGACTCTCTCCCATTGCCCCTGCTCCTGGGTTTTCACCTTCAGCAGCAAAAGTCACTCCTCAGATTGACTCATCAAGGATAAGAAGTCACATCTGTAGCCACCCAGGATGTGGCAAGACGTACTTTAAAAGTTCCCATCTGAAGGCCCACACGAGAACGCACACAGGTACCAGCCGCTTCTTATTTATGTCTTTAATGTTTAAGTGAAGAGGTTTTGGCTGTGGTCACACAGGCAAACCCAGCATGATAATGAAGAACTTGCCCTAGCAAGTTTAGCAGATGATATTTACCAGTGCAAGGTCCTCCAAAGGGCTTTATTTATTGGAGGCCACTCACAAGTGGCATAATCCCTGCACTTTGGGCGACCAAGGTGGGAGGGTTGTTTGAGTGCAGGAGTTCAAGACCAGCCTGTGCGATATATTAAGACCTGATCTCTACAAATAATTTTAAAATAACTAAATATGTAAACAAAAACTTTATCAGGGTGCTTTTGTTTCAGTTTCTTAAATGATGATTCTGTAGATGTCTGAGTAGTTACTTTAGTAAGGTATCTTTAAAGCCTTTGAATCATAGTTGAAGTCAGGAAGTCTTTTCTTTTTGGCTTTTTTAAGGGATGAGGTCTTGCTCTGTTGCCCAGGCTGGTCTCAACAAACTTCTGGGCTCAAGCCATCCTCCTGCCCCAGCCTTCTGAGTAGCTGGGACTACAGGTGCATACCACCCCACCCAGCTGCTTTATTTGATGAGGGGTAGATTTTTGTAAATGTGATCAAGTGACAAGTTGAAATTGGAGCAATAAATATCTCATATTCATTTGACAGTTTATTGACTTATATTAGCTTTTATTTAAAATGCATCTCCTCATATACTTTTAGATAGAAGTGAACATAATTTACAGCAGTCTTATACGTAACAATGATTTGTATTTCTTTGTTTTAGGAGAAAAGCCTTTCAGCTGTAGCTGGAAAGGTTGTGAGAGGAGGTTTGCCCGTTCTGATGAACTGTCCAGGCACAGGCGAACCCACACGGGTGAGAAGAAATTTGCATGCCCCATGTGTGACAGGCGGTTCATGAGGAGTGACCATTTGACCAAGCATGCCCGGCGCCATCTATCAGCCAAGAAGCTACCAAACTGGCAGATGGAAGTGAGCAAGTTAAACGATATTGCTCTGCCTCCAGCCCCTGCTCCCACACAGTGACGGACTGGAAAGTGAAGAGTCAGAACTAACTTTGGTCTCAGCGGAGCCAGTGGTGATGTAAAAATGCTTCCACTGCAAGTCTGTGGCCCCCCCAACATGGGCTTAAAGCAGAAGCCCACAGCCTGGCGTGAAGGCCCAGCCTGGGTTAGGTGACAAAAAGGGCTTTGGCCACAGGCAAGTCACAGAATGGCAGGTTTCATTTCTTATCACATAAGAGAGATGAGAAAGCTTTTATTCCTTTGAATATTTTTTGAAGGTTTCAGATGAGGTCAACACAGGTAGCACAGATTTTGAATTTGTGTGCACATTTGTTACTTTACTTTTGCTGTTTATACTTGAGACCAACTTTTCAATGTGATTCTTCTGAAGCACTGGTTTCAAGAATATGGAAGCTGGAAATAAACATTACGGTACAGAGATCGAGATGTAAAATCAGTTTGTATTATTACAAATATTGTCATCTTTTTCTAGAGTTATCTTTATTATTCCTAGTCTTTCCAGTCAACATCGTGGATGTAGTGATTAAATTTATCTAGAACTATCATTTTTACACTATTGTGAATATTTGGAATTAAACAGCTGTATATTGCTAAGAGGGCCCAAAGAATTGGAATCCTCCTTAATTTAATTGCTTTGAAGCATAGCTACAATTTGTTTTTGCATTTTTGTTTTGGAAGTTTAACAAATGACTGTATCTAGGCATTTCATTATGCTTTGAACTTTAGTTTGCCTGCAGTTTCTTGTGTAGATTTGAAAATTGTATACCAATGTGTTTTCTGTAGACTCTAAGATACACTGCACTTTGTTTAGGAAAAAAAATCTGAAGATGAAAATATATATTATAAAGAAGGGATATTAAGACTTTTAGATAACTTCCTGAAAAAGATGGCTTATGTCATCAGTAAAGTACCCTTATGAGGATATAATGTGTGCTTTCTTGAATTAGAAAACTAGTGACCATTATTCACAGGTGGACAAATGTCCTGTTAATTTATAGGAGTTTTTTGGGGATGTGGAGGTAGGTGGGTAGAAAAATTATTATTAGAACGTTCACTTTTGTTAACAGTATTTCTCTTTTATTCTGTTATATAGTGGATGATATACACAGTGGCAAAACAAAAGTAAATTGTTTAAAATATATAGTGAAAAATGTCACTATATCTTCCCGTTTAGCATTGTTTTTGTATATTGGGTGTAGACTTCTGACATCAAAACTCGGACCTTTGGAAAACAAAAGTTTTCTTTTAATTAAAAAAAACCTTGTGACTTACAATTTGCACATTATTTTGTTGTACTTTATATCTTGTTTACAATAAAGAATTTCCTTTGGTATATAGAATTGGTCATTTCATTTCTTAAAAACCATTCTCTCACCTTGACATTGATCACTTATATTATCCAAGGACTTAGTGTCTGAATTTCTCTAAAGGCCTCATTCGAATTTAGAACAGCAGGAATATGTCTTTAACATGAATCAATTTAGAGAGTATACGATGTGAGGCCAAATATCTATTTGGTGAGGTAATATGTGAACCGGGCAGTTCTAAGAAACAATATTTAATTTTTAAACATTTTTATTTTTCAAGACACAGTTTCACTCTGCCGCCCAGGCTGGAGTACAGTAGCAGGATCTCAGCTCACTGCAACCTCTGCCGCCAAGGTTCAAGCGATTCTCCTACCTCAGCCTCCAGTGTAGCTGGGATTACAGGTGTGCACCACCATGCCCAGCTAGTTTTTGTATTAGTAGAGATGGGGTTTCTCCATGTTGGCCAGGCTGGTCTCGAACTCCAGACTTCAAGTGATCTGCCCATCTTGGCCTCCTAAAGTGCTGATTTTTAAACATTCTTGAATATTTTGATGATTTGGGATTGAAAAATTGCCCCAGCTCTTAGCAAAATCTTGTTAAGTAGTATTCAGGTTAAAGGGAACGCCACAGTGAATAATTACAAGTAATGAAACTGCTGTGGTAAATGAAAAGAGGGCTGACTTATTAGTGAATAAATTGCTCACCTCTAGAAGTTAACTGAACTGAGTGATAACCTTAAATGCAGTAAATATTGGTACTTAAGCTGCATGAAAAGTAATCCACCTCTGAAGAGAAACACTTGTTAGTCACTCATCAGTAGAAAGAACTAAGGGCTGTAAATGCTACTTGATATATAGGACTAGAGTATAATTTTGTAGATTACTGTTTTAGCTTGCACTGAAATCCCCTCGTGGTCAGGAGAATGTCTTCCACAATGCCCAACTTAACCAGTGACCTAGAGTCTGCCTGACTGTTGAACAAACACTATGGTGAGGGGCCGTGAACTCACTTGGCACCAGTTGTAGGACAAGTGTCTCAGGATATCTGTGCACCTGTTGCTACTTTTCTTGAAAAATTAATACCACATAAGTATGACACAGCTGCTGGAAAGAGGCTTTGCCATGCTGGCCTCTGATGTAGCTGTGGTGTCAGGAACCTGGACCATCTTCTTCCCCTAGAGTTCTTCATGGTGGCAGGTCTCCAGAAGTGGGAATGGAGGAAGATGGCTGACATATTCTCTGCCTACCCAAACGCCCAGTTCCTTGTAATAATGTGGCCAGTGAAACTGTGCCACCTGTTTGCTGTGTTCTTCACAGTCCTAGTTGATATCTGAGACCTTTCCTTAGGAATCTTGCGAATAGAGTTATTATTTTTGAGTTGAATGTTGAAGCAAGATCTAATTTTTTTTTTTTTTTTTTTCGAGACAGAGTCTCATTCTGTTGCCCAGGCTGGAGTGCAGTGGCACAATCTCGGCTCACTGCAACCTCCGCTTCCTGGGTTCAAGTGATTCTCCTGCCTCAGCCTTCCCGAGTAGCTGGGATTACAGGTAACTGCCACCACACCCAGCTAATTTTTTTTGTATTTTTAGTAAAGACTGGCCATGTTGGCCAGGCTGGTCTTGAACTTCTGACCGCAGGTGATCCGCCCACCTCAGCCTCCCAAAGTGCTGGAATTACAGGCTTGAGCCACTGCGCCCAGCCACAGGCTCTGATCTTGATGAAAAAGTTGTCCCAAGACAAGTATACATGTAGCATATTATAATGTGATTTTAGCGTAGATTTAGCACTTCAATTTTGATTGTTTCTAGTCTGACTTGTATGTCAAGATGAACCATAGGAAACTGCTGATATTCAGCTGTCTTTTCATAGTTCTTTTTACATAATTTTAAACTTAAAGAAACTTGTAAAAATGGAGTTCCTCCTGTGTACCCTCATCCAGCTTCTCCTTATGATAACACCTTACATAGTTCTAGAACATTTATCAAAACCAGGAAATTAAACTTGGTACAATATTATAAAGTTTTCATAAGGATACTAAAATGGAGAAAAGTTGAAGCAGAAACAGCTTATTTAACTAACTTAATTTTTTACTAGCTTTTCTACTTCTTTCTATCACAGAACCTAATCCATGATCTCAAATTGCATTTAGTTGTCATGTCTCTCCTCCAATCTGTAGTAGTTCCTCAGTCTTGTCATTTGAACATTACTTGTCAGTTATTTTGCAGAATGTCCCTTAATGCGGGTTTGTCTGATGTTTATTCATGATTAGATTGAGGCTATGGGGTATGTGGAAAAGATGCCCCAGAGTGATAATGCCCTTCTTAGCACATCTTACCTAAGAACACATGGTGTCCATATGCATTACTGGTGATGCTAACCTCACTTGCTCGGCTAAGGTGAAATCTGCTGGAATTTTCCACTGTAAACTTACCATGTTTCTCTTTACAGTTATTAAATATGCAGAGGGACATACTTTAAGACTATGCAAATAACCTGTTTCTGCTTATATTTCCCCCCGTTTATTTTAACATCCTGATAGAAATCTTGCCTGAGGCAATTATTACTGTGATATGCTAATTCCCTTATTATTTATTAAATTAGAATTCTGTAAGAAAGAGTTGTTTCTTCTCCATTCAGTTTTTTTTTTTAATGTCAGCATGGACTTGAATATTTATGGCATTCTTTGAGTTCTAACACTACGCTTAATTATTTTGTGACTCAGTTGTTCCATCTTTGGCCCTTGTTAGCTCTTTCAGTATTCAACCGTTTTTAATAAATAAAGATGAAGATTTTATATGGTTCAGCCTATCATTTCTCACTAGAATGAGAGCTGTTTGGTATTATAACGACTTTTAAAAGTGTTTTCTACCTGCATTGCTGCCACCCTGTCTAATCCAGCATCTCTCAGTCATTTGAAAATGCAAACCTGATCATGTCACTTCTCTGTTGAAAACACTTCAGAAATTTCCCAGTGCTCTCAAAGTCTAGGTATTATAACATGCTCTAGAACAGTGCTGTCCAACAGAAATATAATGTGAGCCATATGTAATTTGAAATTTTCTAGTTGCCACATCAAAAAAGCAAAAAAGAAAAAAAGTTCATATTTAAATTTAAAATTTTTATTTAAAAAATATTTAATTGAATGTTGGGGGTAATCTTTGAAATCTAGTCTAGTCTCAGCAGGGACTAGCCTCATTCCAACTGCTCTGTACCCACAGGTGGGGTTGCTGCAGTCTGAGCAGGTCTAGAAGACTCTGTACCTTTAGGCTTCTACCAACCTCTCACCACACCACTTTCCATCTTACTCTACATTGTGTCTGAGCTTCAAGCCTTCCTATGTGCTATGTCCTCTGCTGGGAATGTTTTCCCTGCGCCTTCCACCCTTTTTTTTTGTTGTTTTTTGAGACAAACTCTCACTGTCACCCAGCCTGGAGTGCAATGGCGTGCTCTCGGCTCACTGCAACCTTTGCCTCCCAGGTTCAAGTGATTCTCCTGCCTCAGCCTCCTGAGTAGCTGGGACTACAGGTGCTCACCACCACACCTGGGTTATTTTTGTGTTTTTAGTAGAGATGGGGTTTCACCATGTTGGCCAGACTGGTCTCAAACTCCTGACCTCAGGTGATCCACCCACCTCAGCCTCCCAAAGTGCTGGGATTACGGGCGTGAGCCACTGCGCCCCACCTTCTCTGCCCTTTTACCTTGACATTTGCATGATAATAATCCTTTACTTAAAGTCTTTTTTCCTTTATCTGTAAAACTTCATGAGGACAAGCACCCTATGGATCTGGCTTACCCCATCATGTGTATCTAACACAGTCCCTGTCACACAGCAAAAGGCTTAACAATTTTGCCAAACTGAAAGTGGAGTCTCAAGGAGGCCTCTGCAATTTTAGGGAGGGAGAACAACTAGGAAGTTGTTACGTAATGTGCAAGGTATAGATAAAGGAGACGAGAAGCTGAAGACTGCCTTTTTCTTGTTCCCATCATTCTTTGCTAGTGCTGGAAGGACCATTTACTTCACCTTCCAAACTCCTAAAGAGTCTCATGGCATTTGAATTTTCTTTATTGCATTTTTAAGGGGTCAGGGAAGAGACCTGATCAAGACAGACATACGTAAGCCTTACTAAGGCTGTCGTGTGAGTCTAATGCTTCAGCCTGGAAGGGCCAGAAAGTGTCGGCTTGGCTCTTACCCTACGCTTTCTCTTTAGAAGACTTTCAGAATAAAGCGGCAACAGAAATGGAGACTTTTATCAAGGGCACTGGACATCAGCAAAGCCCTGGAACCAGATAAGAGCTTCTAGGTGACACCTTAAGAGAATTTTGTTCTGATGCCTTAATCCAGTCCTGGCATTTTGCTGACCAACTTAAGCAGAGCTTGAGAAACGATAGAGTTGGTTCTCAAAGAACACCGTGTCTAATTTTTGACACAGGTAACTGTGTCCTGGAGGTGTCAGTATCAGGGAAAGAGTACTGATCAAATTAAAAGACCTGGTATTTTAGGTTTCTCCCAGAGAAATAGAACCAATAAAACAAACAGAACATATATACATATGTTTTCCATATATGAAATTGAATAAAAGGAATCAGGTCATGTGATTACGGGGACTGACAAGTCCCACAATCAGCAATCAGCCAGCTAGAGACCCAGGAGAACCAATAGTGTAGTTCCCATCCAAATTCCAGCAGGTTCAAGAACCAGGAAGAGTTTATGTTTCATCTGAGTCCAAAGGCTGGAAATAAAATGAAGTCCCAGTTCGAAGGCAGTCAGGCAGCAAGGGTTCCTCTTACCTAGTCTTTTGCTCCATTCAGGCCTTCAACTGATTGGATGAGTCCCATCCCCATGGGGGAGGGCAATCTGCTAGATTCAGTCCACCAATCCACATGTTCATGTCCTCCAGAAACACCCTCTCACACACACCCAAAATGTTTGACCACACATATGGGATACTGTGGCCCAGTCAAGTTGTCACATAAAATTAACCACCATAGGCCAGGTGGCTCGCACTTGTAATCCCAGCACTTTTGGAGACCAAGGCAGGAGGACTGCTCGAGCCCAGAGAGCTTGAGACTAGCCTGGGCAACATAGGAAGAAAAAATATTAGCCAGGC